>NC_045764.1:43360039-43988372 GCF_008692025.1 Phocoena sinus | reverse complement strand
TTTGATTAAAAATGGATTTATTATAAAAGCGATGTTTTCATGGGTGACATTTGGAAGACAGATAGTTAATTATAAAGAAGATAAAACAAGTTATCCAGATAACAATACCCTTAACAGCATTTTGACATCCCCCTCCCCTTCCTTCCTTCCTTCCGTCATTTATCTGTATTTATCATTTGCAAACATTTATTGAATGCCCACTTACTCTGGGCTCTGTGTTAATTGGAAGGCTCGAGAAGTTGAGTCTCGGGAGAAGACCAGACACGTGACCTAGAGGGATGACAGAGCATAAAGGGCTGTGACAGGGATGCGAGGGCCTCAGAAGACTTGACAAGGGAGGGGCCAGCTCTGCTTTACACTACGAGTGGCCTCTGGGCTTCTGTGTGAGTGCCTTTTCGTGTTTTTCTCTACACATTTGGGTCATACAACCTGATTTTTTTCACTTACCATTATGAGTATTTCCTGGTGTCCACAAATATTTAAAACGGTTTTAAAAAGAGCCTTAGCATTGTGTTTTATAGAATTGCACTACGAGGGACCCCATCTCTGATCTCTACTGGCAAAAGCAAAGAACAAGAGGGGCCCCATGCCGGGTACAAGGAGTGAGGTCCCTGGGGTCTGAACTGGACCCCAAGGAGAGCTCAGACGACGGTTGGTTTCCTTTCCTCCTCTTTCGGTATTTCAGCCTGAAGCCTGGGGAAGGATGATGTCTGCCTGAGTGCACAGCTCGGCTCACCACGGTCCAGCATCATCTCTGCTCGCGGCCAGGCCCGGCCATCGCCACCCAGCTGGGTGCAGTTCGGACCCTCGGCTGTCCCCACCCTGGCTGAGCAGCTCAGTGACTGTCCTTGCGTCACTGAGTGGAGCCCACAAAGGGCAGCTGCGGCCCGTGTGGAGCCTGTCCAGGGCGGGCAGAGTACGCTGGGGCTCCTGACCCCGCGGCAGACCCATCAGAGCCCCACCAAGCCTTCCCAGAACTGCTGTGGGTGTCGCCTCAGCACGAGCCCCCGTGGTCCTGATGTGCAGAGACGGTTCAGAAGCACCGGTCTCCCCGCGTCCTGTCCTTGAGGCGGCCATCGTGTGAGGTTTGGATTCAATTTTGGTTGTGCTCAGGTGTCTATCCGATTGTCCCCACACCACTGACTTGGGATGCTGCCTTGGTCAGGCACTAAGTTCTATATCAGACTTCCACGTTCAAAGCTTTTGCATCTTAGCCCTACGGTATTAATGATCATCCTTGGCTTGAGGTCCTAGGGCCTGGAAAGAGCCAACCCAAAGCCTGCACCCCAGCACGGAGCACTGCCAAGCAGGAGGACGCCGGGATGTGTAGGGTGGGTGTGCCGGCTGGAAGGGCACTGGGGGGTCATGGAGTCTAGCATCGTCATTCTACGCTTGAGGAAACTCGGGCTCCCAGAGTTTATGGGAACTCCAACTGTTTCCTCCACGGGAGGGTAAATTCCCTCTGAGCCTGGAGCGTCTGTAGCTAGAGCCCTAAGCAGCACTCAGGCGAAGGCCGCTGTCTTCCTCTTCCTCCGGTTCTCCCTTCTACACCTGTGCCTCATGGCTTTCCCGCCCCACCTGGCGGGGGGGATGGTGGGCTGCTGAGGGGTGTGTCGGGGGCACCCCTCCCCCACGTCCAGACTGGAGAGGGTGTGGTGACTGCCCGCGGGGCAGAGAGTGGATTTGGACCCACCTATAAAAAAACCTCAGATCCACAGTGCCGTGCCACCGGGGGAGATCACCGTCAGGTGTTTCCCAAAAGCAGTAAGCTCAGTGACTATGGAGTCTGAAAGCCTTGAACTTCACCGAGGGGGACGAGAGTGGCAACCCCAGAATGTTGGCCATAACCAACTGGGGCTGCTACTGCTGGGGCTTCAGCTGCCTGTTTCCTGGTCTGGAGGCCCCGCCAGGGCACGCCCAACTGGGGGCAGGAGGAGGGGCACGGGTCCCAGTGGGGCCCACTGTGAGGTCCACGGAGGCCAAGGCAACGTGAGGATGCACGCAAGCTCACCGCGGGAGCCCAGAGTCAGCAGACTCTGCATTTCCAACAAGCTCCCAGGAGAGGCCGCAACTTGAAGAGCAAGATGGTAGGTTGCCTTTTTCCTGCACCCTGCTTCGCCACCACTCATGGCTTTCTGAGTTCTGACCCTGGAGGTTTAGGCCACAGGCCCAGCATCGTCCCGGACCTGCCCCCTCTCCTGCAAGAGCCCTAGTTACTGCTATGGCTCTGGGAAGTCTAGCAGAAGGGTCACCTGTGCCAACTCGTCCCAGATACTGGAGGCCAGAAAGCAAGGCTGAGGATGTCACTCATGTCCTAGAAGAGAGCAAGGATGTGGTGGGGTGACAGTTTCCTTCCCATGCCCAAGAGAACCACCCTGTTTGGAGGATCAGGGTTTCCGAGATCTTGGGTACCTGGGAAGATGGCCCTCATGTCTGAGGAAGGGTCAGCTAGTCTGAGAGGAGGGTTGGTTGTCAACCCACATGGATATTTGACTCTTCCTGGTGAGTGGGAAAAAAACTTAAAAAAGTACTACAGCGTTTCCTTCCCTTCTCAGCAACCTACAGGTGAAAAACTCAAATCACATAAAATGTCTGGGGGCGGTGTTTTGACTTTCTGGAGGAACAGGGGGTGTTCCGGGGGAGGGCTAACCGTGTGAACCGCAGGCACAAGTGCACACACTTTTAGAAAGGGGCTTTGCATGTTCCTGCTTGTAAACATGCTTTCCATCCTCTTGCCGCTGGAATGTCCCCTTGTTCCCAACGTCCAGCCTCATACTCTTGCCAACACTGCTCTTTTCGCCCATCCTCTCTTGCCTCTGTGTATTCTTCCCATCCCTTCCCCCATAACCAAAAAAAAATTCCAAATCCCCCTGCTTGTTGCTTGCAGTTAGTTCACCCTCTTCTCTGAGCCTTGGGATGGTCCATTTCAGGCTTTCGGGACCTCCCCTCCTGCCCTAAGCCCCGATCACACTCTCCCCCACTGCCCTGCCCCAAGCAAACAACACTCTTTCTCTCAGAAGGTGCCATTATTCAGACGTACCCCAGGCACTTGTTGACATGACTGCAAGGTCATCAGAGCACTCACTGGTCCAGCCTTCCCCATGATGCTCCAGCTTCCAGGAGGCCATGGACTGTTAATTCTTTTTTTTTTTGTGCCAAGTCTGGGCACTTGGGTGGAGGGACAGTAATCCCTTTTGATAGTGACAATAACAGTGGTAGGAAGACCCGGCAGTGAGCGACTTTGGAAGTGTTTTTAGAGTGACAAATCGAGTCTGAAAGCCCTCGTCGATCCTGAAAAGTCTCGTACAAGAGGAGACAAAAGAAGAGAATGAAGTGAGATACGGGGAGGGACTCCCAGTATTTGTAGAGGAAGGGGGAGTCCATCACTGCAGCAAAAGCAGGGCTGAGTCCCCGAAGCTGAGTGTCCTGAGTCCCTGGGCTTCATAGGAAACGCTGTGATTTCATTCATTCACCCTACTCTGTGCCAGGTACTGTTCTAGGAACTGGGAGCACCCTAGTGGACAAAACAGACTTAGCTTCGGTTTCCGTGGAATTTATACTAAGCAAAAGACAGACATGGAGCAAATAAAAATCCTGCCATGCTGCTGAGAGCTCTAAGGGATGGTGGAGCACAGGCCGTGGTCAGCCCTGAATTGAATTTGAAGGGACAGGGCTGGATGAGGGAGGACCCGGAGTGAGGCTCAGGAGAAATGGCTGCCAGGTGGGCTGTGTCCTGAGACCCCCACCTACTTTCCTATTGAAGAGACTGGAGCTGGTTTCCCAGCGTCAGACACCCTCTCCAGGGCAGGGCTACCTGATTCCTAAGAGAGCCTCGTGACTCCTTGCAAAGAAAAATGTGGGAGAAGAGGGTGATGGGTTTTAATTGTTCTCGTTTGGATTCTTAAATTTCACTTGGCAAGAAGAGGCCTCTAGCAACAAGACAGTTGATTTCATAGAGAACCTGCATCTGGATCCAGTTTCGCCCCACAAAAGGGAACAGTGAAGGCTCCTTGCAGCGTGGGGAGGGGTGAGGTTTGGGACTGCCCCCTGGCTCAGACATTTCAGCATCCCTGCGAGGTGACTCCCATGAGTCTTTTTAGGGGTGGGGACCCGCCAGGAGTTCCTGGTGAGAAAGGAGTTACAGGATGGCTCGCTCTTTGTAGGAAAAGTTAGAAGCCTAGGATGATGTTATCTTTTTCCGGACAAGACTTTTCTCTGCTTCTGACACATGACTGCTGGCAGTACCAGACGGGACTACCATAGTCCAAGTTCACAGCTTGAGGTCCCTTGAATCAACTCGATGACAGGAAGCTGAGCTGCAAGTCCATGGAGGACTGGCTCATTCACCTTTACTCTGAGAGCATAGCCCTTCAGGGTTAGGGTAAGGGAGGTAGGGGAGGGCTCGGTAGGGTCCCCAACTTTGGTGGGTACTATGCCGTGGCTTTTGTATACAAACCCATTGGAAGCACAGATCGGTTTCTAAGCAGATTTAGCTGAATCCTCACCGCAAAAGAAGCTTCGAGAGCTGGGTTTACTCTTCTGGGTCCTCTTCTCTATAACTCTGCCCAGTAATTCCCCACTATCTTGTTATCTCTTTGATGCCTTTAAGAAGATTGTTCATTTTATAATATTCTACCTTTTAAAAAAAAAAACAACTGTCTTCAGGGGATGGTTTCAATGGCCTATTGGGCCGTTTCCACCAAGGGAAGTCTTAGTTACTTCTCTTGGTACCTCCTTGACATGGGACTTCTTAGAGATGTCCAGCTTCAGAGATGCCCACTGTGGGAAACCAGCATCCAGCAGAGCTGGTGTAGGGGAAGGGCAGAGGGAGGCAAGCTGGGCCCTGGGGCAGGGGTGGAGGCTGGCTCATCTGGGCCTTTGGGCCACCCAAGGAAGCCTCTAGAACTGGCGTCTTCATTCACCAGCTGTTGAGTCCATGTTTCCCTCAGGAACTTTGGGGATAGGAACAGCCCGGAAGGAAAGGAGTCAGGAGTGCTGGAGGCACCTGCAGACCTCAAAGGGTCAGAGAGGAGGGATCAGATTGCCTGCAGATATAAAGAGCTCACATATTTTTAGGGGACTCCCACCTAAGCATTTAGGTGGGGTATTCTGGTTTTTTTTTTCCCCCTGAACTTAGGCAGTGTTATAAAAAGAGAGGCCCAAGTGGAAATCAAATTACATTTACGTTTCTTCAAATTCACTCCAATTATTTTCCTGTATACTTATATATGTATTTTATCTACCTACCTACCTATCTATCTATCTACCTATCTATCATCTATGTTACTGTGGTCAGCTTGTGCCTTCTGACCTATGGCCTTCTTTTGCCACGTCTCAAGGACAACTGTGCCAATGATCCCTTCTTCGGCAGAGGATACATTGTGTTTAGGTCTTTCTTGTTATCAGTATCAAATAAGGAGGAAGAGAGAGGCAATGAGGATGCTGAGTCCAGAGGGTCTACATGGTGGCCGGGCGCTCGGGGGGCTGGAGGTGAGCCCGGGAGACTCTGGGACAAAAGCCGAAGACAGGAATTTTTTCTCTTTTGAGTCAAATGCCACACACTCTGCAAAGTAAGTCTTCTCCACAAAAACCCACATTTCCTGCAAATTTACAGAGTCCTTTGCAGGGTCGGTTTGGTTGAATTTGAGGTTCCTGCCATCTCTTAGTCCTGCAGTGTAGCTAAGGGCACGGATGGGTTTCCTGAGGAACGTGCTGTCATTTATCTGAACCTTCTCCTATCCTGGGACCTCTATGTGGCTTCCAAGTTTTCGTTGTTATAATTAATGCTTTGAAAAACCTTTTATGAGCATCTTATGATTGCCTTCTCTTATCATTTCTCAGGATAGAGTCCTGAAAATGGGATCTCAGGGCAAAAGTTTTTGGTATACTATATACTATTGCTTTTATTTTTTCTACAGAGTTTGTACCAGCTTGCAAGCCAAGAGGCCTCAGATAACATGAGTCTCACCCAGGCTCCCCTGTTAATGTGCCTTGTCCTGATTCCATACTTCCTACATTGTCAACTCCACGTGTGTCCTGGAGACACCCCAGGAGGAGAGAGGAGTTGGGATTGTTGGAGGGGTTTGCAGACCTCAGAAGATCAGAGAGGAGGGTCCCTGGGATGGAGTCTTTCTCTTTTTCTTAATGATTACCTTGGCCTTGGAGGTGATCAGTTTTGGATACCAAGGAAAACCAGGCTTCTGAGCTTGCAAAGCCAGGGTGGAGGTTCTCCTGCCTCCCCTGGTTCTCCCATAGCCTCTAGGGAGAAGGATGCCCTTTGGTAGTGAGCCAGCTATCAGTAACCGGCATTTCTGGTAACCGCGCCTTCGGCAGCTCGGCTGGCAGGGACCCTCCTCAACTTCGTAACTGCACAGAACTTGATTGATTCATTCATTCATTTCACAAATATTTACTGAGAACCTACTGTGCGTCAAGCCCTATTTTGAGCTCAGGGGACACTCCAGCCTACAAAGCAGGTCAAAAAAGCCCTGCCCGTCTAGATTTCATATTCTTAGGAACGTTTTCCTGCATGAGGATAACGTTAGGAATCTTTCACTCTTTTAAGCCCTCGGAGTAGGATTTCCCTCTCCCTGTGCTACACAATTCCCCCCTCCGCCCCCCAGGTTGACCTGTTCCTGAACAAGAATGGCTCCCTCCAGAGCTTGTATTTGCCAGCAGCTTAGGGTGCGTGGAATTTCTTTAGTTTCTATCACTAGCCTCTGTGGGCTGAGCAGATCCCTTTATTAAGTGTGAGACCCGTGGGGTGGGGCTAGTTGCAGGGAAACCAGAGCTCAGTGTTGGCACCAGCAGGCTTTCATCGCAGGGAGGAATGCGGGGCTCGGGAGGCAAGGGGGTGGGCTGGGGTCCAGTCAGATGCAGCGTGTGGCATACTCCCTGGGTGGCCCAGACGTCAGCTAAGAGAGCTACAGGAGAAGTTCATTCAGCCCAGTATTAGGACCTGAGATCGTGACATGGCTGGGGTTTAAACGTCTCTCTTCAGAAGGCTGCAGCGGTTGAAAAAAAAGACTCGATCCAGTCCTAAATGTCTTCTGGATGCATTCATTTGCATTTTCTTTCCATTACACGGATTAAGAAATGGGATGGATCACATATTTGCATGATTGCAATTTAGCACTTCTCAGAATGTGTAAATGCCTGAGCTCCCTTAAGACCAGCAGGGCTGCTGTGCAAGATTGGATGGTGGTCTGCTGGATGGGCCCCTCCTGGCTGTCTTGGGCGGGGGCGCCACCGCATCATCTGCGGCCTGTGGGATCCCGTGATCACCAGTGCTCCAGGCGACAGGTCAACAGAAAGCCAAAGCACGCCTGCGTTTTTCCTGCCCCTTTCTGGAAGGGGGCTTCTCACTGTCCCCTGGCCTCAGACTTCTGCTTGAATTAGCAAATGTGAAATACAGCTCCTTCACCATTCTCCGCAGACAGACCAATTCTAGGAGGTCACTTGACACATACATACAGCTCACAATGTCAAGACTGGCGTGAGGAAGGGCAACCAGACATTTCTTTGTCCTTTCTGTAGACTTGGCTGCTTCAGCGAAGCAGGGAGGCGGAGGTGGCATGCTGAGCCACATCCAGTCCTCAGAGATACCACCAGCAGGGCCCCTCCCACCACTAGCTACTTCTCCTCCCCCAGTCCTGTCCTGCGAGGAGGGGAAGTCCTCCCCTGTAGGTCTAAGCTTGCATGTGCCAACCCCTTAATCGCACTCAGCCAGGTAAAGGGCTGTCCATTCACTGAGCTGCCCAAGCCCCCAGGAGGTAATGGAGGTGATGACAGAACTTTTGGAGGTGGGAAGGGAGAAAACAGCTGGTGTGTTCACAGCACCGTGTCTTTTCGGGGATGCAATACACCTGTGCCTAGTCACCTGCTAAATCTGGCTGTGAGCCCCACCGGCACTGGGGCTCAGACAGAGTGTCAGTTCTGTCTGAATTGACATGGAGACACGGCTCTGATGAGGGCAGGGCTGGTGCTCCATCCTCTCCCCCTCAGAAGCTAACTTCCTGGGAGTACAGAGGAGCTGCCTCAGGTCTGGTGAAGCTCTTGAGTCCCAGAGTTAGGGGCAGACAGGTGAGGCCAGCGTGGTTTCGTGCCTCCCTTGAGGCAAGATGTCCTCTTCTAGACAAGAGGGCAGTTGGTGTGTCTTCTCCATCTGCCGCCATGAATAAATAAAGCACTTAGGGAGGGTCCCTCCCCTACCCCAGGTATGGACATATTTTGGGATATTTTAATGGGGCCTGGGGAGAGGATATCCATCAGGTTCTATGGTGTGCACCATGCAAGCACATACTTTACATGTGTTTTAAAAATGTAAGCTCTGGAAGCATCATAGAGGGCTCATGAGGGCGTTTTAGCAGCTGTCCAAGGGTGAGTGTCTCTCCCCAGTCCAGGTACCCCCTTGCTTTCCTCCTGGTCATGGATGATACTGTGCTGACAGCGGTAGTTTTCTTCCTAAGACACAATTCTCCTGCAAAGGAGCATTCTAAGGGTGGAGAGAAAGCACCAGCCCATCCTTCCAGAACTTCTTAGTTTCTCTCTTTTATATGTGCCATGTTAGCACCGTGTCAGTATTCTCCAGGGCTTACAGAAGGAGCTTGGCAGGCAGGAATCCGTTGGGTCTCTGTATTCGATTGCTTTCTTGGAGCCAATAAAGGACACCATTGTTTCTAGGAGGTCACTTGAAACATACATACAGCTCACAATGTCAAGACTGGCGTGAGGAAGGGCATCCTGAACCCCTGCTCTGGCCCCTACACCCCCAAGCTCAGCAAACTCCTGTTAACTGCTTCAGGCAGAATCAGACAAGGGGTGCCCCAAGCCGGGAAGCAGCTGGGTCAAGCAGGAAGAAAGGGCAGAGTCCAAAAATAAACTGTTGATACTTATCTATTATATGGCAGCTGCTTATAATAGCTGGGGCAAGGGCTGGCTGTTCCCTCTGTTCTGTATACAGTTCCCTTTGCAGGAGTTGGTCCACCTGGGAGGCTCTCAGGAGATGTTTGTGGAATTGGAAAACAATCCCCAATTAGATGCCTCCTTAGAACGGTTTTCCAAGTCTGCCTTCAAATTCAGATGCAGATACACCAAACAAAGGTTGACACCTCTGAAAGATGTTAGAGAAAGTTTATGAATGTGCAACCCTTCATTTAAATCACCACCTAGTTGCCTCTTTCCCTAGGTCGTCAACACCCATATTTATTTGTAAGTAATTGTGTATCTAGTCAGTTAGTGGACTGATAAAGGAAAACTCAGGTCTTTGAGATTATGTTAGGGTCGGCCAAACTGCTAAAACAAATAGACCCAAAATACAATGGCTCAAACGCAGTAGATGTTTATTTCTTTCTCACGTAATCGTCCAGGGCAATAGTTCCACATTCTTGGAACTGGAGGAGGAAGTTCTGCTGTAAGATTCCCTGAGGCACCCAGGCTGATAGTGGCTCTGCCATACTCGACAAGCGGCTTCCAAGGTTGCTATCATTGTCAGCATCATTCCAGGCATGTGACATGGGAAAATGTAGAGGAGAACGCCTGGGAGGTGTCATGGGCTGCCTGGAAGTGGCACACACCCTTCCGCTCACTTTGGAGAGAACGTTGCCACCTGGCCACACCTAACAGTGTGACTGGGAAACAGGGTAGTAGATGGGCAGTCATATATGTAGTAACCTTGGAAACAGGGACTGAATTTGGGTGGGAGTAGAGAGACTGTCCATGTGAGGGACAGTGAGGCGTGCTTCTACCGGGAAGAGCTCTCCCAGAGATTAGCATCTGTACTGGCTCTGTTTATCATGACCTCCCACCTTCACAGTGTTTCTTGAGGTTTCTACACATCCCAGAGTACAACAACATGCCCGCATCCTAGAACATGAGGATGTTCAGAGTCACATTCTTGGAGTGTGTGACCACCACTGCACTCACAAACTCCTTCCCAAATGTCCGCTTTCAAATCTGAAACACAGACTAAGTAAAAGGGAAGAAAAACAAGTTCCAAGAAATAGCTTCTTCAAGGGAAGCCCTGAGATCCTGGATCGGAAGGTGGGGATGGTGCCACCACCGTTTCTGTTTGCCCCAGGGCCTGCGGCTGCCCAGGCTCTCTTCCAGATGGGTGCCATCGAGTGACCATTAAGACTTGCACTCCTTCTGGCTACTGAGGGGTGTCAGTGCTTTCTCTGGGTGAACAGTTTAGTTGGGGGATTTCGAGGAAAGTTGAAGAGAAAGCGGTGTTAGTCAACTGGCCATGCCAACAACATTCAGGTGTGTCCACTGCTAGTCAGTGTAACACTTGAAGACTCTTTGCTGGTCTGACTTGGACCTCTCTCTTACTATTTCCTGTTCCTTTTTTCAGAAGCCCTCATTCCCTCTGGTGGTTCAGATCATGCTCTGTGCATATCATTTCTTCCCTATGGCCATGGCCACTCCACTTGTCTCAATGCCACCCTTCCCATCCAGCCCAGGCAGAGGTCCTCTTGCCTTTCACAGCAGTTTCTGGACATTACACCAGGCTCTGGATCTACTGAACCCTCTTGTTTTGGCTTCACGTTTGAATATGATTTTTTTTAAAGCAACATCTTCTGGCTATGAAAGGATTTATACTTTTGGCAGAAGATATGAAAAAGGCAGAAAAGTATAAAGGGAAAAATAATTCATCATTGCATCCTTGGAGATAGTCACCCTGTACATCTGGGTGGATTTGCTTCCTTTTTTCCCTGTATGCATCCATTATACATTATGGTTTGTAAAATTGATACCATGCCGTCAAAGTAGTTTCTCACTCTACCTGGCTAAGTTTATAACACGAGTATTTTCCCAGTCAGGGCTCTTCCCAAACCTGACATTTACTGACCACACAAGAGTCTACTGAATGAGGGAGTATCATAATTCCATTATGCAGAAGTTTCCAGAAAGTGCTCATTTACACTCCCATCAGTATGAAAGTGCTTGTGTCACTTCATTTGCCAGTTTGGACACCCAGATGGATCTGGGGAGGAGGATGCCAGGGGAGGGGAAAGGGTGGAGGGAAGAGGACAGGCAGGACAGCCTTCAGGTCTGGAGGCGAGAGAGGACAGGATTGGGTAGGAGACTCTTGGATCATTGCACGATTTTAAGAAAGTTTTGGACAGGGACGGATAATCCCCACCCAAGTTTCTAGCAGGTGGATTTCTGAGAGTCCGGCAGGAATGGGCTGGTACAAGGACACTCCTTACTCTCCAGCTTTGGTTAGGGGCCTCCATGGTGAGGAGGGGACGGGCAGCTGGAGCTGTCAGTCAGCTCTGCTTCCCTGGGGCAGGTTCTCTTGGAGGTGACTGAGCAGCACCCCTCCCCCACCCAAGACTGCCCCATTTCACCCGATCAACTGTGAATATAGTCAAAATACGTAATGATTAACTGCAAACATGGTCTCATTTTGCTGATATGCCTTTTTTCTGATTAACCTTGAGATCAAACATTTATCATGAATTTAGTTACACACGTGTTTCTTCTAAAAATCGTATGCCTGGCTTCTCAGTTTGCCCATGGTTGTTTTCCTTATTAATGTATAGAAGTATTTGCTGGATTAAGCCTATTGTTCATTTCCCTCAAAAATGTTTAACCACTTAATCTTTTCTCTTTATGCTTTTTTTTTTTTTTTTTGCGGTACGCAGGCCTCTCACTGCTGTGGCCTCTGCCGTTGTGGAGCACAGGCTCTGGATGTGCAGGCTCAGCGGCCGTGGCTCACGGGCCCAGCCGCTCCGCGGCATGTGGGATCTTCCCAGACTGGGGCACGAACCTGCGTCCCCTGCATCGGCAGGCGGACTCTCAACCACTGTGCCACCAGGGAAGCCCTCTTTATGTTTTATGTAGGATGTTTTTGATACTGTTTTTTTTAAACTTTATTTTGTTTATTTATTTATTTTAACATCTTTATTGGAGTACAATTGCTTTACAATGGTGTGTTAGTTTCTGCTGTACAACAAAGTGAATCAGCTATACGTACACATATAACCCCATATCTCTTCCCTCTTGTGTCTCCCTCCCACCCTCCCTATCTCACCCCTCTAGGTGGTCACAAAGCACCGGGCTGTTGATACTGTTTTTAAATAACTGATTCTTCAGTTACGATCACCACTTTCGTTTGCTTCGTGCTCAGAAAGCTTTCGCTCATCCTGGCTTTAGTTAAATATACTCCACTATTTTCTTCTAGATGTTTTTGGATTCTTTATTTTTTTTATACTAACACACTGAGATTTTATTTTGGAGTGTGGTATGAGGGATAAAATTTGATTTTTCCCCCCCAAAAGCCGCATTTTCTAATTTCGCTTTTAGATAACTCAACCATTAACTATTGCTTTTTTAAAAAGTTGAAGTATAGTTAATTTACAACGTTGTGTCCGTTCCTGGTGTACAGCAAGTTAGTTCACTTATATAGATATCAATTCCTTTTCAGATTCTTTTCGATAATAGGTTATTACAAGATATTGACTCTAGTTCCCTGCTCTATTCAGTAGGTCCTTGTTGTTTATCTATTTTATATACAGTAGTACCTGTTAATTCTAAACTCCTAATTTGTCCCCCTCCCCCCAACTATTGCTTTTTGGTGATTCCTTTCTCAGATTTAAGTTTTTAAAAAATATATAATAGATTTTAGGATTGTCTGCTTCTACTTCATTGATTGCACAGCCTTACACCAGCACCACACTATTTTAATTACTTTAATAATAATAATATAGTTAAATCTATCTCTTAGGGAAAGTACTTCCTTGATCTCTTGACACTCTTTAAACAATTCTTAGCTATTCTCATCTTTTCTTTTTTTTTTCTTCCAGATGAGCTTATCGTCTTTCACCAAGTTAAAAAAAAATCCCACTGGAATTTAATTAGGATTGTATTTCACCTAAAAATTACTTTGGCAAGGATTAACGGCATCAGTATAGCCAGTGTTTGAATCCCAGTTCATGTCTTTCAATGAACTTTTCTCTTTTATTAACCTCTGTAAAAAGTTTGTGCTTTTAATATGTCTTAGACATTTCTCCTTAGTGTTGTTTATACATTTTTTCAATATTCTTATGAGTGCAATTTCCCCCCTATATATTCTGCCAGTTGTTGGAATATAGGAAAGGCATCAATTTGGGAGATTTTTGTATATTTATCTTGTATCTTACCACTTCCTTAATATCTTGTTAATACTAAGAATTTTCCAGTTGATGCTCTTCTATTATCTTGGTGCATATCATACTGTAGTCTACAGATCTCAAACATTTTGGGTCTTCCTTTCTATTATAGAGTTTGAAAACAAGTTGGCATGCTCTCTTGTTGTCTTGAGGGTTGACTTTTCAAGTTATAGGGTTGAATTTATTTTGAAACTTCAGATAACTTAAAAGGACAGCATGAGATTTGGGGGTTTATTAAAATGAGGACCGGGTTTGAACAAGGCAGTTCTGGAGTGCCAGATGAACTGGCCTATATTTCAGGATAGTCTCCCTCCTTTTCTCAACTGGATGGTATATCATCCCTGATGAATCCCACAAGTGTGAGTACTTCGCAATGCTGGTTAACATGCAGTACAACCGGAGTGGGTTTGAGATCTTCTGGGAGAGCTGAGAATCCTAACAAGTCCATGGGTTGGAAGAGCATGGGGTTGAGAAAGCACACACAGGCCTGTAGGAACAGTGTCACCCTCCAAACAAGCCAAGTGACAAAAGCACCCCTAAACAAACACTTGAAACTTTTCAGAGTCCTAGTCATTGTGTCTTTCCATCAGGTGTCCTAGAAGACGTTTCCCAACTGTTTGTTCATGAGCTCTGAGAGGCACGTGGAGGAATTAAAGGAGGTAAGTGTCTAATTAAAAAAAAAAGTCTATACGTATTTTTAAACAATTCCCCTTTAAGGCAAAGTGTGGACGCTCTGTGCATGTGTTGGTGCATATAAAGTTCGGGGAGACTCTGAGCATCTTCAGGACTCTAGGGGTTGAGGGGCTGAGCTCTCACTTGATCACTGCCAGCTGCCAAGTGGCTTTCTGACCAACGAAGAGTTGTAACTCCTTTTCCTTAGTCCTCTGGTATTTGTTTTAGACCCAGAATGGACTTGTTAGTTTAAATTGGGAAGAAAAGGGAAACCTGATGTTGAATTACAAGTCAGTGCAGAGCGTAAGCATGAAAATAGTTCTACAGATGTGTTGCAGGGTAACCCTCGCCAGATGTCTAGGTTGCCTTCATTTCATCAAAATCCTTAGTTTGAAGAACATTCTGAAGTACGCTTACATCAAGAGGTACCTCGAAAGCCGGTGTTCAAGAGGAAGATGAACATGCATTTCAGGGAGGTGGGAAGAAAAGCCTCCTTTTGCCGTAACGTGTTATATGTGGAAATGTGGAATGTGCATGACCATTCTCTCTTACCATTTAGGAACAAAACATAACAATTATGAACCCATGCCAGTATTTTTAGTGTGGAACTTCGTGCAATTCAAAATCATATCTTTCTAAAGTTTGATCTATTTTTGAAGCTGTGACAGGTAGTTAAATTTCAATCTTAGGTTTTAATTTTTGATTCCACCAAACCAAACACAATACGTGTTTATTCACATTTGTTGACTGTGCTTTTTCGTCTGGCTTGAATCATTCTGAACAGTTGTAACCTGTTGCCCCCTTAGCCTAGAGACACATTTCTTAAATCACTATAAGATGCTCAATTAACTTCGAGCAAAGTAGTTTCCTGCATCCTTCAAGAAAGACATGTCTTCACAATGTCACCCCAGTTAATAAAAGTATGGGGATATAGCCAAGTTATGGGGGCAGAATTTGCAATAGCTGATTGGGGTATAGGGCCAGTTGCCTATTAATGGCAATGAAATCATGTTATGTGCATGGAGGAGAATTCAACTATTCCTACTCCTATACAGTGGAGGACTTGTATCTGGTTCATCTAAAAGTGGTTTCAAGTCACTAACAAATGTGAATGGCTATAAGACTATATTCTTATGAACCTATACTAGAAATTCCTATCTGATAGATGACAGTTTCTATATGCCTTGTTTTGATTCTAAAGTACAGAATTCCTACATGCATCAGTGCAGGGATCTGAATTGGTCTCATTTAGCACATTTCAAAGTGTTTCTTGTCAATGGAGTCAAAACTCAATGCAAGCTATAGCCTACGTTATTCCTAAAAGATTTTTCCCTTGGGATGATAAAGAAGTAAGCCAATTTGGCTCTAGACCATTTTGCTTAAATCCCTTTTTCTTTTGTTACAACATTAGCTGAAGACAGCAATGACTTGATTTAATTAAGAATGAAATGACATTTACTAAAACTTAAAAAATTAAGAATTATAAAAGTAAAGCATGGGGCTTCCCTGGTGGCGCAGTGATTGAGAGTCCGCCTGCCGATGCAGGGGACACGGGTTCGTGCCCCGGTCCGGGAGGATCCCACATGCCGCGGAGCGGCTGGACCCGTGAGCCATGGCCGCTGAGCCTGCGTGTCCGGAGCCTGTGCTCCGCAACAGGAGAGGCCACAACAGCGAGAGGCCCGCGTAACGTAAAACAAAAAAACGAAGAAACCAAAAATACCCACTTGAGCATCCCTCTTAGTTATGCAGAAACAGTGAGAGCAAACAGTCATTTTTTATGGATTTTCGTTGTTATAGAACCTTCTGTGACTTGCCCTGAATGCAAAGCTAGTTAGGTGAGGAGGTGGATTATTTGCATAGGACCTAAGGTCTTCTGGCGAAGACTCCAACCCCTAATTCCTGATAGTGTCAATAATCCCGCACTCTTCTGGGGGTAGATGAGGGTGGGCCAAACTCAGGCATAAAATATGACCTTGAGAATAGACTGTTGACTCAGGCTCAACATAAGCAAGGTGCAAAGAGAGCATAAGCCAGGGAAAGGGTGGGATTCTAGCACAGAGTGTGGTAGGGTGGAAGCAA
Source organism: Phocoena sinus (assembly GCF_008692025.1). NCBI lineage: Eukaryota > Metazoa > Chordata > Mammalia > Artiodactyla > Phocoenidae > Phocoena > Phocoena sinus. The sequence goes on along the minus strand of NC_045764.1, from coordinate 43,972,467 downwards.
CCCTTGACCCAGACACTCACGCACATTGGATGTGCTTTGGAAAATAGTGACTGTGAGTGCTGTGTGTGTGCGCGCATGTGTGTGTGTGTGTGTTTGTGTGTGTGCACGCATGCGTGCTCAAAGGTGGAGCAACCTAGAGTGAGCTTAACATCTACGATGTGGGACCATCTTCCTTTTAAGACGCCTGCAGTCTGCTCTGGGACCAACCAGCCAGGCAGGGCGTCCGCACGGCAGGCTTAGCCCAAGTCCAGGGAGCTGTGCAGTGTCAGTGTTGAACAGCGACACCATGTGGTAGTAAGGCTCAACAGCATGAGAGAGCTAGTCAGGTTCCACTTCTCTTTCCTGGTGACTTTTCAAGAGCCAACACTGTCCTTTGGTGGGATCCCAATCAGCCAGAGAAAGGCAGACCAAAGTGACACTCGTTGAATCAATTCCTGGAAGCCAAGCTTTCTGACCTTCTCCTTTCTGGTCAACCTAGGTGCTTTTCAAGGACTCTTCCTAGAGAAAGGGGGTTGAGCAAGAAATGAAGACAGCTTTCAGACGAATATTAGCTGCATCCTGAGAGGTGAGCCAACTGGGGTCCAGATGGGCTGCACAACAGATTCAGCTAAGGGTTATCCGGGGGCAAATGCACACTTAGACCTGCCCCAGGGAGTGTCGCCTTCCTGCTGGAAATTAACCTATGATGAGAAACAAAGAGGTGGGTCTTCTTTCGACCATGCAGCCGCCGGTAAACTCTCTGGAGGGATTTCCGAGCACCCCGTCCATGGCAAGGAGGGACTGGAAGGAGACCCAAGCCAACAGGGCCTCTCCAGGGGGGCAGGCACCAGGGGCAGCTACAAAGTGCTTTAAGTTTCTATTTCTAGAACCAGGCTCAAAATCATTTGGGCCTTTTTGAAAACGAGTGATAGGAATGTGGAACAGAGAAGAGTTAAAAAATAAAAATAGCAGTCTAGGGACCGAACCTTCCTGAGTGCGCAAGGTTGTTGGTTATTTTTGTCGCGCGGCTGCAGTGTTTCTGTGTGTTTAGGCTGGAGCCAGTGGAAGTAGGTGGATGAGGAAATCTTGTTCGGGCTCCCGGGAGCCCCAGGAACCATTCAAACCCTACAGGCCACTTCTTATTGGAGTCGACATTAGAGTTACCTTCAGGGGAGCCCTTTTATCTCACGTTTTGGAAGGGAAGTTAGGAAGAAACCATCATCAGACCACTAGTAAAGCTGTTGAGTCGTTGAATTCATCCGGGAGAAGAGGGAACTTGGGTTTCCCAAAGTCCCTTTCTCCACTTTAATCTGTACTCTTCTCAGGTCACCCTGGGCATTTCCCTCCCAGCAGTGAGAGCAGCCAGTAAGAACTTGAGTGATTATTTGATTAATGTCTGTCTTATCCCTCTAGATGACTAGCTTCCTGAGGGCAGAGATCCTGTCAGTCTACTCTTCACTTTATCCTCCGGAAGGTTGAAATGTCCACAGAAGATTTGGAGGAGGTCAGTCTCCAGGTGCAGGGAGAGGAGGTGGTGTCTGGGTGCTGTCGGAAGCCACTTTATTTCGGGTCAGGGGTGCTGCTTAGTCGGGGGGAGGCATGTGCTCAGTGGCAGCTTCAAAGCTATTTGTGGAAAGGACCCCATCCACCAACCCTGCCGGCCAACACACATCTATGCTACTTTGAGACTGTAGTACTTCTAGGCTTTTCCTGTCAAGATTGATGGGGCAGGTGAATGATAGGGAAGGAAGGTGGGGCATCCCAGCCCCAGGAGAGTTAGGGCAGGTGGGGGAACAATGGCCATGGCTTACAAATGTCACCCAAACAGGTGGGTTTGGCCTCTGGTTGGGAGGAAAGTGGGCTGAGGAGGGGAAGGGTGAAGAAAAAAGGACAAACTGGCACTCCCTTGGGAGGTCCTGGGGTGACGGTTGGTACAAACAGGTGGACAGTTCCTGCCACCAATTCTCAGTAATACCCCCAGCTTTCCCAGAGCCAACAGCCCCACCATTAATACACCCAGGGAAGAGCTGTTCAGACAAGATTGCCCCCTCTTCTGGTGCCCCTGGTCCATCAGGAAATGAGCCTGGGTACTAATCCCCTGAAGTCAGTTCCCGGGAAGGAAGAAGAAGCAGTGTTACATCAGCCAAATTTATAAAAGTGTCTTAAGATCAAAAGATCCCAAGCATCTGTAAAGCGAAAAGCAAAGAAGGCCCCAAAGCATAAAGGAAAAGCAAAATGGGTCTCGGTGCTATTGAGTTGAATTGGGAGGGACATCACTGCTTTCTCCCCACTGCTGGATCCACGAGTCCAGAATCCTATGCTAATTTGGGAGGAGGCAGGGCTCTGTCCACCAGTAAAGACCACGGAATTTAGATTGTTGCTTGTTTGTCTGTTTCTCCTACCGAACCTTGAGCGTGTGGAGGCAGGGTCTGTCATTTGTTCGTTTTTCGTCTGCTGGGCAGGTACCCTGTGCCCACGGGAAACACGGAGTCAATGCTTAGGGAATGAAAGTGCTTTCAAAACGGGAGTCCTTCTCCCGTTGAAATCAGGTGCTGTCGCCTGGTTTCTATTCAGGCAAATGTGGGACAAATGATCATGATATAGTCACCAGGCCGCTGTGTTGACTCCTACTTGCGTCTTTGACAGGTAAGAGGCAGGAAAAATTGAGTTGGGTTGGAGATGAAAGAGCGATGAGGTTTCAGAAAATGATGGGTTGCCAGTGCTGGAGGGACACTTCTAGTTCCCCAGGTCCAAAGACCTCATTTTAGAGCTGAGGCCACTGTGGCCTGGAGGGCCCTGTGCATGTCCTCTGCTTGGCACCAGCCTTTCTGAGACTGGGACCAGCATGCATCCACACCGCCACCTGGAGCAGCAGTCCCGGTGTCTGGTTGGTCACAGCCTACGATGGCTCAGGCCACTGCCTTGTGTGCATTGAGGCCAAAGAGGGTTTGAGCTGCGGGGCCCCAAGCATAAGGGACTTGAGATCCAGCATCGGCAGGGGCAGCTGTCTTTGGTGGCATGAAGCCTGCCATCAAGACCAAAGAACAGAGGGAAAAACACAGGAGGTCTCGCTCCACAATACTGGACCCTCCAAAGAACCAGCCCTGGCTTGGGAAGAGCCCCCAGAGGTCGGGCCTGGATTTCTCCCCTCTGACCATTGTTTGCGGCAGCCCTCCCCCCTCCTACCCCTGCTGCCTGCCACACAAGCTACCCCCCCATCTAGGTGGGGCCAGGGACCAGAGTGCTGGGAGAGGTATCTTAACTGCTGACCACAGATGCTATTCCAGAGGCAGAGGCCAAGGGCCCTGCGATGCTTGGGCAATACCAAAATGGAGAGGAGGGTAGGACCTCCCATATATCCTGGGTGTGAATAGAGATGGTACCTCAGGGCAAGTAGCCAGATACAGGCTCCAAAAGCACTGGCCCTGATGTCTGGTCTAAGGTAGACTTGACTTTGTGCATCGTAAGGAACAGAGTAGATACATGATCAGACCTTGGGGGAAACAGGATTGACCTTATTCTGGGCATTAACACTTTTCTGGAGGAATCCCCATCACTCCCGGCAACCTACTGGGCAAGAAGGGAGGCCCGGATCACAAGATGTAGGTGGGGCTTCTGCCCACTCCACTGGGCCAATAGAAACACAAGTGGCGCTACTGTTCCCCAGTGACAAGTCAGTTGAGGGGCTCAGGGGTGCTCCAGGCAGCACACTGGCTGTCCTCTATGAACTGCCAGGACCTGCTATGCCAGGGGTTGTGGCTCGACCTCTGCTTGGGTCGCCTGGTAGGTAGGGCAGTTGGCTGCAAATCTATCAGCTAAGAATGGTCAGTCTTGCTCAAGGCAGAATTACACCCAGGTCCACGGGCAACGTTCTCTAATGCCTGAAGGGATGGGGTGGTGGGAGAGAGCCCAGAGGGAGAAAATGAGTACATTAGTCTGTCTCGTCCACCTGGTGGGATGGATTTCTGTAATACTGCATCAAGGATGTAGCATTTCCAAATAACCCCACTGCCCAGCACTCCTGCAAAGAAACTCTTTGGACTATGCTCTCCAATGACAGCTGATCCCCCCTTGGGTAATGGCATCCAGTTCTCCCAAACCGGACATCACCTTTGACCCCAACCTCAACCAGTTAACAGATGGTGTCGATTCCCACTCCCCAGCCCTTTCACCTGCGACGCCCGCCCGCTCAGGCACACCCCGTCTCCAGATGACTCCAGAGCTTGGCTGTCAGTCATGGAGATTCTACACTGGTTCCCTACTGGTCTCCCAGTCTCCGGGCTCAACTCTTCCAGTCCTTTCCAGCCACCGCTAACAAGTGATTCTCCCCCGACACCGCTAAACCAGGCCCCGTTTCTTCCTGGCTCACAAAACCTTCAACATCTTCCCATCACCCACAGATGAACGTCCAGACTCTCACTTGGGGTGAGAGTCTGGACCCTCCGTGGCCCTCACTCTTCTCCTGCAGACACCTTCCATCCCTGCCCAGACGTTTCCCCAGTTGTTCCTGAGCACTTGGCTCACACCCCCCGACTCCTCTCCCCATTAAGGGCCTTGATTTTTGCTCAGATGCCAGCTTGCATCCCCCACTCCGTGGTTGCCCAGCCCTCTTTGGGAATCTTACAAAACTGATCACTTTCCGTCTGCTGCCTCATATGGCTGCCTGTATTGCCTGGTTGCTCATCTCTCCAAAGACACTGTAAAGTCCTCGAGGGAGCAGATTGTGTTCTGTGGCTCTCTGAAGCCTCAGCCTTGAACAAAAGGCCAGAAGACCTTGCTCGCTCGCCCTGCAGGCTGGTTGCTCCCAGGACCCCCTAGGGCCAGGTCTAGGGGATTGCTGTCTTCAGTGGTAGAGAGGCAGCCATCAACTCAATACTAATGTCAAGGTTGGCCGGGAAGAAACTTGGGCTGAGATGAAGTGAGCAGAGACAAAGGGAGAGAGGAAAAAAGAGTCTAGACGTGGCTCCTTTTGCTCTCGAGGGAGAAGTGGAAACTCTCAGTACCCATCGACAGGGAACACCAGCACTGCCCCAGCCCCAGAGCGGTCTGAGTGGAAATTGCCATCACTGTGCCCAGTGTTTGCTGCACCCTCCCTGGCTCCCCAGACATGCCAGGGGGTGCGACAGACAACCTGGCTGTGGGTCAGCAGAGAGGCTGCTGGGGCTGGAAGTCACGTCACGGATACAACAAGGACCCCCCGTCTCAGGGAAGTGAGTGTCTCAGGCACACAGCGACCTTCACCACCCAGTGAGGGATGGAGAAAAGAACGTGAGTGCGGATGTGGGGTGGCGGCAGAGGAGCTTCCGGCTGGGGTGGCAAAGGCCCCTTGCCTGCCCCCACTCCGCCCACGGAGAGGGGGGATGGCGGATGGTGGCCATGGGGGAGGGCCCAGAAGACTGCAGATTTCTTCTGTCAGAACTAAAATCCTCTGTCAAGTGATTCCCAGGGTCGCACCCTCTTTAAGCTGGAGCAGAACATCATCTCATGTTTCCCTAAAGCCTGGCCGTTCGGGGCATGGGTGACAACCCGCCCTCCATTGGATTCTGAGGTCAGGGATGGTCTCTGTTATGGAAAGGGTTTTCTGGGTGGAGAAACGGGGTTGAAATCTGAAAGATGGGGTCCTTCACCTGGTTGGGGGAAAGTGGGCGGAGGTCGGTGCCCAGGCCTGCCTGGGCTGTGGTGCCAACCGACTGTTGTCCTGGGGATGCTGGGGAGGGGGACGGCGCCCGTCCCCCCTGCCCCCAGAAGCAGGACCTGACCTGCCCTTCCTTCCCCTCGCGCCCACTTATCCCTGTTCGTTCCCCTCCCACCAGAGCTGCGGGCACCCTGGGCTCAGACGCGGTTCACCCCACAGTCTTATAAACGATGGGGAGAGAGGGAAGGAGAGTAGGGAGGCTCAGGGAAGACAGCCATGGGGAGGGATGTGGCTGAGCCCTGCCCACGCCCAGCCTGGCCTCCAGGAGACTTTTCTGGCAGCGGAGACGCCCCAAAAGGCAGTGCAGCAGCCGGCCTCCTGCAGCCTCCCCAGGGGGACGTGGCCAGTGCAGGGGGTTGTTCTGGGATCTGTTCAAATTTGGAGATTTCCTCGGTATCCCTCAAGAATAAAAGGCTGCTTGCTGGGGTGCAAGGCTGAATTAGACGTACCTTCTATTTCACACTACAGTGTTTTTCATACTGCCGGTTGCAAACCATTAGTGGGTTGTGAAATCAATTTAGTGGTTTACAGCCAGCACTTTACAACAACAGATTAAAGACAAAAGCCTCAGTGTATGGCATATAGAAAGGGTGTTTGTTTTTCTTTTTCAATTTTTTTCCCAATGTATGTACATGTCTCCATACTTATAACTATGCTTATACCTCTATGATATCTAGATATCTGTACTGGGTGGTGATGAAAAATCATATTTCTTAGTGTGGTTTTGGGGGTCAAAGCAAATTGAACAACACTGGTCTAGACTAGAACATCCCTGCTGGGACCAGCTGGCCCTGGAGTAGCACAGAGAGAGACCAAGCCTGAAGCTTGGGGCCTCTTTTGGCCTCATGGACCCAGAGGCCTGGGTTGAGGTGACCAACCGGTGGGGCCCCACCTCTCCTTGGTGAGGGGACATGCTGGGGGCCCCAGATGGGAAGGGCTGTGATGAGAAACCTCCTCTGGAGGACTCTAATTGTGCCTCTAGCTGTTTAAATGCCGCCGCTCTTTACCGGTTTGGGGCTCACGTTCGCTTCTGAGACATATAGACTGGAAAGAGAGCCCAGCAGAACTTGGAAGACCTGGAGGATGGCAAGGCAGAATGGGAAGCCAGGAATTTGTCAGGGAGTGTCAGTGGCCTTTTGGGACACGCTCTTTGAGCTTAGGGGATGGGCGAGAGCACGCACGCTCAAGTTTTTAGTACGCTTTGCTAAAAGCATGAAATCCAAGAACCGCTGGAAGAGTTGGAGGTGCCAGTGATGGGGGTCTTCTTCCTGGCAGATCAGTTTCAAAGGGCCCCATGGGAGACCATTACAGAAAGCACAGGGGTCTGAGGAGGGGGCAGGCCCTGCCTGATTCCTCATTCAAAGCCATCGTTTCGGCTAGCTGCAAGCTGCAGCAGAGAAAGAGAAAAGAGGGAAGCCTTTGATCATTCACGGTGAAAATGCTTCACAAATGACAGAGGTTTAGAGAATAGCGTCCAGAATGCTGAGAGGGAGGAGAAAGAATATAAATGTGCTTCTCAGGCCTGTTTCTCTACCAATTGGAATTTCTGTTTACTCCCATTTGGGAATAACCAAAAAGGGTCCAATTGGTGCTCCTTACTGAGCAGAGGCTACCTGTGAAGTATGTACCGCATTATAGTTGGCTGTCACTGTGCCCTGGGGAGAGATCAGAGGAGGATGGAGGCCAGAACCTCTGCCCTCCACAAGGCTCTCGTCTGATCAGGGAAAGCATGGAAACAGACACATGGAATATAGGACAATGACAGCTAGGATGAGACCAAGTGTGCGACTGTCCAGAACAGAATCTCACTGCTATTGTTTCTTTAACATGGGGTGTGTTTTGCAGGTTAAACTTCTTTCCGCGTTAGTGGGGAAACTTTGAGACCCTTGGGAGCATCCTTCCAGATGCTTCAACTTTGACAGTGTGGACTCAAGTGAACCAAACTATTCCTTACGAGCAAAGGTTCCCAAGAAGACTGGTATTAGATGGCTGGGGAAATGAAACAACTCACTCAGAAACTGCCTTGGCAATAAACATAACTTATAAAAATTTGAGACCAGCATGCCTGCCATCTCTCACTCTGATAATAGGTAGGAAGCACTGAAGGACTCAACCCGGACTCCTGATCAATGGTTTGTCTTTGTGTTTCCCCAATTCTGCACCGAGGTGCCCCAGGGCACTGCAGCAAATTCCTGAGTGCCACTGAATATTTGAAAATTTTCAAAGTGAACACAGCGACATCTGTCAGACTCCACGCGATTAAGTTGTTTGGAACTAACTGCTTATTAATGGAGCTATCAGGTATTTCTTTTAGCCTAGGGGCACTGCAAAACATTACTGAGGCAGTAGGGCACCTTGAACCGAGAATGCTCGGCACACTGTGGGTTTGGTGCGGCTTCAGCACGTACGCAATTTGATAGACACTCGGCAAGGTGCCCGCTCCCAGACGTCTCTGCTCCATTTCTCCTGCTCAGCCTTGGCACTGGCCAGCTCCTATGAACTTGCCGTGGCTGAGATCTTGATTCACCATCCCCACCTATAGTTCAGCCCCAGAAGCAGCCAGGACTCCTGCCTTTGGAGCTAAGAAAGAGACAGGTAGCTCAATGACTGTGGCAAAGGCCTGAGTTTGTGTCCTTGGGGCAGACTCCCCACATGGACACACAGAAGTTGTCAGAGCCTGCCTTTGGGCCACTTGATAACAATGCCGGAGCCCCCGCCCTCTGGACCCTGTCGCTTTCTTCCCTGTAGCCAGCACGATCTCCACTGACCACACCCTCCCCACCCCACACCCTCCCCGCCGCTTCCCATCAGCTTTCCCCTGCAGACCCTGAAGTGTGCTGCCCAGCTCTGTGCCCCTCCCCGGACTGTGAGTCCTGCTGGCCCCTGGCTTCACTCAACTGTTGCCGTCAACTGCCATCGGAATTTTCTCTCGTTAAAATTCTCAGCGGTTGGTGGCCTGGTTTTGCAGCCTGGTAGCTTATCAGGCCTCAGGGACGTGGTCCAAACCTTTGTGCGGGAACCTAGCAGCTAGCACACTGGAAATGCTCAGGGAACGTGTGATGAATCCATTTAGTAACTTAATTCCCAGCATGGGTTCTAGGCCGGTCACGGCTACACGTGAGACCCCTCTGGTCACTGCCTGATCATTTCCCACGGGCTCTGCCTGCCTTAGCGGAAGAAAAACTTGATGTGGGAGCCTTGGTCCAACAGAGGTTTGTGGCCGGGGGGCTCTGGCCCCCTCGTACGACCCCACTCCTGCCCCCTAGGCTGTGCCTGTGCTTTGCCACGGTTCTTGTGTCTTTCTTGGTGGGTGACGAGTGCATGCAGCCCACAGAGATGGTGGGGTGGCCCTGTGTGAAGATGTGTATGCTGGATTTAGTCATCCTTTCCCCTTCTCACAGCTACAAGGAGAGGAAACCAGATGTCCCCAAGGTGGAGGTGTCCACTCCTTGCCACCCCCCTTCTGGGGGCCCTGCCTCCCTGGGCTGCTGTGCTCTGTTGTCACCGAGTGTGTGCAGGGCCTTGGGGGAGAAGACTGGGAGGGGGCTGGAGAAGAGGCCACCCCTACCTTGACACTCCTGGACTCCACTGTGTGAGCCCTGAGAGGGCATTTTGGAGGTGGAAAGAGGCCCCAGTCTTTTCCTTTTTAGAGTACCTTGAATATTTGAAAAGAAAAAAGAAAAATGCCAAAAACTGGTACAGAAAATTATAGAAGGTATATTTTATTTAAATGCTTAGTAAGTAAATGCCTTTTGACACTTGTACAAATACAGTGGCTGGGTAGACCTTCATTTGGAGAGAAGGTTCACTGCCTATGGTTTGAGGCCCTTTGTGAATGAGCCCTCCTGGCACTCTTCATTCCTCGTGGGAGGTTTGGGCACCTTTGGGGGTGTCTCCTGCCAGAGGGATCAGGGCCCCATTCTCCTGGTGGACCAAGGCCTTCAGACCAACTTTGCGCCCCTGGGTGGGGAGGGTCTCCTTCCTGGGTTGGGATGAGCAGCAAAGGGACACACCTGGGGTGGTGCCCAGGCCGCGGTGCCCCTTCTCAAGGTGGGGACCCATCACTGGGGTGTCCGGGCTGTCGGTTACAACATGCACAAAGGCATCTCTGACAGATGGCTTCCACTCGGGCCTGCAATGCTTTTGGACCTAAGCAAAAGCTCTGTGGCCAGGGCCAACTTTCTGCTGGTTTCTTTCTGTGATGGTAGCGGCCAATGGCTCACTTCAGGACAGGCCTGCATTGGCCAGGTGTCGTGCCAAGAGCTGAAGATTCAGTGATTATTCACAGTGACTGTCCCAGGGGAGCTGGCCGCTGGCTTGGGAGGAAAGCACCGGTGTGTGAGTCACGTCCACACAACGGGGTGAGCTCTCTGCTCTGGTTGTGATAGACAGGGGCGCAGAGGAGGGCCACCCACCCAGGGCCCGAGTTCCCGAGCAGTTTCCAGAGCGAAGGGAGCCCGAGCTGAACCCTGATGAAGACAGGACTCAGCCAGGCCATAAGTGCTTGCGAGAGAATCTAAGGGCCCAAGGGACCAGCGGGCGGTGCGGACACCCTGGCTTGGGCAAAAGCACAGAGGTGTGACAGACCAAGGGTGGGGACATGATGGGAACTAGTGTCCAGGAAACTAGTGGGAGGTGGGTGTAGAGCAGGGGGAACTGGGGAGAGCTGTTATCCTGTAGAAACTGGTGAGCAACAGGGCTGCGAGGGGTCCCACAGGGCCTTCTGGATAGAACTTGGCCTCCAGTCTGCAAAGAACAGACCTAAGTGAGGCCAAGAGGCCACTGCAACAGACCCGGTAGGAGATGAAGCCCTCAGTGAGGGGGAACAGGGATGAGGGCTTGAGTGGAGGAGATGGGTGATGGCTTGTGTAGGGGTGGTCCCGGGTAGATGTCACCAACTAAGAAAGGAGCAGAGGTGGGGGTGAGGATGACGAGGTCTCTTGTGGCCTCGGGGGGAAACAGAAGCGGGGGTGTCTTTCTGTCACCTCTGTCCAGGTGGGGCTGTTGGACACCAGCTTCTGTAATAGGAGCCGATGAGAGATGCAGCCCAGGGAGGGTGAGGCGGAGTGGTGTGCGAGCAGAGATTCCTGGGGACAGAGGTGTAAGGGACAGGCAGAGGAGGGCGGGGCGGGGGGCCATGTGGTCTCCCACCAGCCCAGGGAGGGATTCCCTGAAGGCATGAGCTTTAGGGTTGCTATCCCCTTACCGGTGCCTGACACACAATGGGCACTAAATGAATGTTTGTCAGATCTGCTAAACACAAATACAGCACAGAGGCCAGTAAGGGGGAGCGGTGTGGAGGGCATCTGGTGGGTTTGGCAGCGGGTGTGGGGCATTTGCCAGACCCTTTCCAGGAAGAGGCAGGTGTGGAGGGAGGGAGGGAGGGAGGGATGGAGGAGGCTGTATTTCGGGTGGAGTGGGGTAGCTTGAGGGGGTGAGGAAGTAGAGACAGTGTGTCTCTGTGTTCTTTCTCGAAGTTTGACCAAGACAGGAAGGAGAGGAAGTGCAGGACTCATCACTGGAGCATTTTTTTAAAAATTAAAAATATCTTTTTACTGCTTCCTTGCCCCTGCACCCACCCCTCACCCCATGCCAAATACGATTGCAAGTTCCTTGTAGAAAAGCTAGGAAATAAACATAAGTAAGAAGAAAATAAAAATCACCTGTAATTCCATCCATTAGAAATATATACTGTTGCTTTGGAGTCATTTTCCTTCCAGACTTTTTGTTTTTTTGTAGAAATGGTATCACGCAGAACCTTAGTATTTTGTAACGTATCTTTTTCACTTAATACTTCTTGAATACCTGTCTCTGTCTGAGCTACTGTAATTCAAAACAATTCAAATTCCTTAAAATGTTATCTACCTATCTAATTATCTATGATTGGAATGGTTCAAAGTGCAACGGGTACAAAAGAGCATTCCGTGGAAAGCTACCTTTTATTGCCCACTTCCCAGCCACTCAGTTCTCCTTTCTGGAGGCAAATGATGTTACCTTACAGCATCCAGTTTGGTGGTGACATAATATTCCCATGTGGGCATGTTCCCAAATTTATTGAAATGGCTTCCTGTCTTAGAGAGTTAGGTGCTATTTAATTTTAGTTTGCTATTATACATAAGGCTCTGATGGAAATCCTTCCAGACAAATCTTTGAACACATACTTAATTGTCTTAGAACGAGTTTCTGGAAGTGGAATTTCTGGGTTAGAAGGTAGAGCCAATTAAAGAAACAAAACAAAGCCTTTCAAGACCAGATTTTACCTCCAAGGAGACTGATGTCACTTGACAATCTCACGACGAAGCATGCCAGCCTTCCTATCCCGCCTGGCCCTCTGCCCCACGTCCTCCAACTGCACCAACTTAGTGGGGGAAAGGTGCTCGTGGGTGCCTCCAGCTCTAACTGCAGGTTGCATTGTAGGAGAGACAAATGACACCTTGGGGAACAATGGGGGACTAAGTGTTGAGAGGGCAGCCCACCTGGCGGAGGAGCAGAGGAGAGCAAGCCATGGTGGGTCCCGGAGGCTGCATTGTTGGTGAAGGCCGCCCCCAGGGACAGACCCTTTCACATTTTCAGAAACCCCTAGGCAGAAGGGAGGGCCCCAGGCCGTGAGAAGCACGGGCACACGGAGGCGAGGTCCAGGGGCAATTGGTTTACACGCTGGATTTTTGCTTGCTTTGCCCCTGTTAAGAGGCAACCCTGTGGCTTCTTCAGTGACAGCTTCCAGGTGTGCTGGGATGGGTTCCCAGAGCAGTGTGGACGGGGGTGAACACCCTTAGGTGAGCTGAGCGAAACCCACCTCTCCCTAGACTTTGCCCCAGGCGCACAGCCAGTGCTTTTATTGGGGAAGGGAGGCTCCAGACCGCTTACACCAGCCCAGCTGAGAGGGGAGGCAGAGCAAAGCCAAGGAAGCTGCTCCCCACTCATAAATGCTAGGTCTTGCAAGGTTGGAACTGGAGGTAAACTTGGATGTGGGGAGAGGCAGGATTCCCTTTGGGACACCACCCACAGTTCCTGTACGCCGCCCTGCTAGGGGAGCTGTTCCTCTTTGGCCTTTGTTGCACGCCCTAGACACTAGACTATTTTGTAGACTGTTTATTAGGTTTTTTTCCCCCTGAAAAACAAAAAACCAAAACAAACAAACAAACAAAACAGAAAAAGGGAAACAAGGTAATTTGGTTTACAGTAGGTAGTAGTTATTTGCCTTTGGATTACGGTTGCTAGAGGTCGCCCTGCATTTTCTTTCAATCTGACTCCAAGTTTGGGAGGCCCAGTGTAACCCCTGTTCCCCAGGAGCACCTTCAAGGACTATAAACTTCCCTGAAATTCACATCCCAGAGCGCTGGCCCGAGAGCTTGCTGGGAGTCCCCACCCACAACCCCGTGAATGTGGAGTCATATCTCGCTGCTATAGCTCGCTAGTTCCCAGGTTATTAATTCTCATTGATTATTCTTTGCAAATTGTTTTGTTTCCCCCCAAGGCCTTGTTTTTGTCTCAGCCATCACTTCCAGAGCCTGATCTCCAGGTACATTCTTTATTGGCCTTTGCATTAGTTTCCTAGGGCTGCTGTAACAAATTACCACAAACTGAGTGGCTTAAAACAAGTGTATTGTCTCACAGTTCTGGAGGGTCAGAAGTAAGAAATCAAAGTGTCAGCAGGGTTGGCTCCTGGCAGAGGCTCTGAGGGAGAATGGGTTCCTTGCCTCTCTCCTGGCTTCCTTTGATGGCCGACAATCCTTGGTGCTCCCTGGTTTGTAGACGCACCTCTCCAATCTCCATCTCCGTCTTCACACTCTCCTCTCTGTATGTGTCTTTGTCTGTCCTCTTCTTATAAGGGCACTAGTCATTGGATTTAGGGCCCACCCTAATCTGGTTATGAGCTCACCTTAGCTAACTACATTTGCAAAGACCCTATTTCCAGATAAGGTCACATCTTGAGGTTCTGGGTGGACGTGAGTTTTGTGGGGGGACACCATTCAACCCACTGCAGTCTGTCTGCCTTCAGACACTTCCATCCACCAATCCATCCTGTATCCCTTGTCAGAGCCACTTTTCTCGAACCACGCTTAGCAGAAGCACCTCACCCTCGTTCTAAAACCCTTTGTTGATTTCCCACTGCCAACAGAATAAAGTCCTATCTCTTTAGCTCAGCTTTAGAACACTCACCACAGTTAGGTCCCAGCAATATTTTTCAGATTACATTTCTCCTGCTCACACCCTCCAATCACAGTGGAAACATCTTCCACGTTGCTGAACATGCTATGCTGTAAGTGCTCTTGTCTCCTGTCCGATCCTCTGTCCCTTGCCTAGATGCTCTCCATCTCAAACGCCCTTGTCACATCACACCTTTCCTCTCTCATGAGGACATTTCCAGCCAGCCAGGGTCAAAGGGCTCACCTCTGCTCACAGACTGACTCGACTCTCTGCTCTTCACCTCTTCTCAGTCTGTAGTGGTGCTGTCCCCTGCTGGAATCTACTTCTTACCCAGGGATGAGCCCGGGTCTTGAACTTCTTTGGGTCCTTAGATTTGAACATGGTGTATTGAATCATGTAGCGTCATGGTAAATGATGGCGGATCCTGCCATTGGTGTGAGCATACGCGGGGGTTGGTTTAGACCTGAAGTGATTTGAGCTGTCATGTTTCAATGCAGTAACTGAATCACCCCATGCCTACAGCCTCATTATGTCTAGAGCAGATGAAGAGTCCTGTGCTGAGATGAGATGAGGGGAAGGAGAGAATGATTGCTGCCTCGAGAGTCAAGGGCAGTAGTCTTTCAAAGGAAGAGTGAAAAAACAGAACTGATGCAGGAGAAGCAAATCCGCAAGCCTGGATGACAAGGGGCACGGACCTCCAGGGGAGAGTTGTAATGATCCTTGGGCGGGGGGGAATCCCCTGCCCCAACTCTTCCTGATGGACCATTGGTGAGAGAGATGGTGGCAGGGACTGGGAGGGAGGTAAAAGTGGAGACATATAGTGCAATGAACGGGATAGACACCAACACCTTTCACTCTCAGCTTTAAATAGATGCTCTGAAAAGTTGGAAGTAACAAGGACGTTTTAATTCCAAAGATTGTTATGAGTGCTTTTTGCTAGCGCCTCCTAAGTGGCAGTGATTGGCAACTGGCTTTTCAAGCTCTCTCCCAAATCTTTGCGTCTATGAGCGACTTGGTTCATCTGGAAGCAGGTTTCCTCTAAGCCTCCTTGCCTCTTGCGCTCTGTCCTTTCTGTCTAATTATGCCTCAGTTGCATCAAGGCTCCAAAGGCATCATCCTTGGGGATCAAGATGTAGTCCACCCAAGAGAGAAGAATAGAGGTATAAAGAACTGGGATGAGAATCCTGGGAGGATGCTCAAGGTGTGGGCTCTAGGCTGAGCTCACTGAATGTGGCATTCTGCATTGCAGATAGACCAGGACAAGTTTCCACCATCAAAATCTTTGAAGCCACCAGGGCTCCTTCTTGCTGGGATAGGTTTGGCAATGCCTCTTCATGGGGGTAGGTTTAGAAACTCAAGCTGAAGAAACAGCTAAGGAAGAATCCCTGCCTCTTCTGTTGATGGACAGATTATAATGTTAGCTCTGATCCCTGCTGAGTTGACTCATAACTCTACTTGCATGGTCTCACCTGGCTGGGTTCAGAAAATATCTATCTAATTGTAAAAACAGGTAACCCTTGACTCCATTAAGAAAACTATAGTTTCTTAGATATTCCATTTCAAAGGTTTGCCAGTTTTCCTCCTGATAAATTGCCGGTTTGGGTATTTCAGCACTCACTATTCAACAGAAGAGGAGGGATTTAGTCAAGTTTTCTTTGTTGGTAAGTCTCGTGTGCAAAGTACTTGTTTGCAGGTCCTAACAGCAATTTTGCTCAGGTTCAAACAAACCGAAAACCAACCACGCAAATAGGAATGACTCAAGTTAGAGACGGTCCTATCCATCTACATAAAGAATATACATGAGTTTGAAGTGTTTTGAGAATCAGGAAGGGGAGAGGAGACAGAAGGAAAAGGATGCGTTGTTCATAATTCTGCTCTTAAGCAGTGATTTTTCTCTACTGCTCCCTATTACTAGAATGTTCCACCCACCTCTGACAAAAGAGAAGTATAAACAACATTTGACACAAAGTAAGACATGAAAAGGTCTTTCAATGGTTCAGTGTCCTGGCTGTGACTCAGAATTATTCATTAGATTTAAAAAAAACCCATAAAAACACTGGCTAGGCTCCCAGGCTGAGTCTGGAGCACAGGTGGCCAACTCATACCATTCTTCTTGCCGTTTGCTGTTTCCATTGAAGGAGACTGGGTTAGTCCAACTCTTAATTTCTGAAACAAGGATTCGAGGTAGTTGCTTCTGTTCCTTTCTCCAACTAGACAGCGAATTACCTGAGAGAAAGGATGATGTCCATTTGACTTTACATCTGCAGGAAGCAGCTCAGTAATTGGCACATAAGAACACTGCTACTTTTTTTTTGGAATGACAGTGGTTTAAAAACAGCAAGACCCTCTGTAAGTGTAGGACGTTATATTCCTGTTTTCCTTCAGAACACATAAATATTAGCTATGAGGTTGCACCAGGATTAGGATTCTGAGTCATAGCAGTGCTGGTACCTGGGGCTCTGTGACTTGCAGACAGAGGAGACGGAGCCCTGGGGAGAAGGTGGAGCAGACGGGAAGTTGTGGTGTGGATGCTAGGTATGAAGGGTGAATTAGTTTCCTACTGCTACTGTAACAAATTACAAGAAGAGGAGTGGGTTAAAACAACACAAATTATCTTACTGTTCTGGAAGTCACGATGTTCAAAATGGGTCCCCTTGGGCTAAAATCAAGGTGTTGGTAAGGCTGTGTTCCTTCAGAAGGTTCTAGAAGAGCATTGTCTTCTTGCCTTTTCCCGTTTCTAGAGGCCACCTGTATCCTTTGGCTCATAGCCCCTTCCTCCATTTTCAAAGCCAGCATCTTCAAATCTCTCTCTGACTCTGACCTTCCCGTCTCCCTCCTTCCCTCACAAGGGTCCTTGAGATTACACTGGGTTCACCCGGCTCGTTCAGTATCACCCACACCCCCACCTCTAGGTTACCTGAATAGCAGCCTAAATTCCATCCACAGCTTTAATCCCCCCCCACCACTTGCCATATAACGTAACGTAATCACAGGTTCTGGGGAATAGGACATGGATGTCTTTGTGGGGGAAGCAATACTGTGTCTACCACAGAAGGGTGCCTGGGGATTGTGGAGTCTGGTGTCCTCATTCTACGCTTGTGGAAACTTGGGCTCAGAGAGTTTCTGTGAATTCAACTCTTTTCTCCACAAGAGGGTACATTCCCTTTGTGACTGGACCACCTGCACCGAGAACCCTAAGCAAGACTCAGTAGAAGGCTGTTGGCTTCCACTTTCTCTAGTTCTTCCTTTTACACCTGTGCCTCACGGCTTTCCCTCCCCATTCGCGTGGGGGGATGGGGAGTGGTGTGTCAGGGTGGGAGGCACACTTCCCCTGCATCCAGACTGAATGGAGAGTGGCCACCATGTCGGGCCAGAGAACAGATCTGATCCGTGAAAGCCTCGTTGTCTTGGAAGAAGCATGAGCTCTCAGAAGTGAGGATGCCCAGCTGAGGCCACTGAGCTCGCTGACTGGGGGCCCCTGGAGTCAGAATCCTGGAATTTCTCCCCTAGAAGGTCGAGAAAGGGGAGTTAGAGGGTGAGCCTCAGCTGGCTGGTTCACAAACGACAGTGACATTGCTGCCTGGGCAGCGGTGTGGGCTTCTCAGTCTGGAAACCCTGTTGCACCAGGGCTGCTGGCTCCTAGCAGAAGAGGCTTTCTGCTACCGGGTGTCCTCTGAGGAGAGACTGGTGATTCTGGTGTCAGAGCTCGAGCTGAAGGCAGCAGGGTGTCCAATAGGCACAACAGCATGTCTCCCCGTCAAGGTCAGGGCCAGAGGAGAAGACACAGGAGGACTTACTTCATGAGACTTTTCCTTGGAAAGAGCGTCAATCGGGCCAGAGGAGAGACAGGAGGACTTACTTCATGAGACTTTTCCTTGGAAAGAGCAAACCATGATCTCGGCGGGGGGGGGGGGGGGGGGGGGGGGGGAGGGGAGGAGGGGAGGGAGGGGCCGGGGCTCATTCCTAAGGGCACCTCCTTCTATGTCTTTCCATTCCACGTACCGGCCCTTCACCCTCACTGCTGTACTCACAGCCCGAAACCAATGAAAGCCTGGCCTCTGGCCCAGGACCTTGCTTGGAAAGTGAATTCCTCCAAACCCTGAAGGGAGGCCAGTCTTCAGAGGAAGATGCAGCTTGCGGGGTGGGAGTTGGGGGAGACGGCTGGGATGCCTGAGGAAGGCAGCCCCGGCCCCCAGCCCCAGGGTAACTGACGTGACTGCAGAGCACCTGGGGCCACAGCACGGGCCTGGGTCCCACCTGGGGATATTGCCTCCGTATAGCACTGCAGAGTTCTCCTCTGTCCCCAGTAACTGGCGGGTGGCCCCTCGGGTCGGTGGGAGGATGAAAAGTAAAGCAGGGTGTCCCCCACCTAGGGAGAGCCCAAGCCCCATGGCTGGGGGCCTGGGGGAGCTGGGGTCACCACGAGTGAGCTCTCTTGCTATTGAGAGAAAGCCTTTAGCGCGGCGTTCCTGACCCGCACCCAGTGTCCCCTGAGAGGCAGCTTGAGATCTGGCAAGGGCGTTTGCAGGAAAGTGTGTGTGGACAAAACTGGGAAGAACAGGCTGAAACTGCGGGGGGTGGTGGTGCGGGGCGCGGCTGGTTGGGTCGTCTGGCAGCTGGTTGCGGCCATGGGGGAGGATGGAGGGAGGGTGATCAGAGTGCGCTCCTCTGCAGACCCAGTGTCAAGAAGGGAGGGGGGGCGCTGCTCGTCAGCCTCAGGGACACTTCTTTTGGGGACATGAGCCCTGGATGGGGAACGACGACCAAGGATGCTCCCTGGGCAGTGAGGCTGGCACCCCGCCTCCGCAGTGGTGCTAAAAGCCTCTCCCAAGGAAGTGTCAGTTCAGAAATCCAGCAGCCGCCGCCCCTGGGGAGGCTCCCTCCTGCCGAGGCCTCCAAGGCCGCGCGACGAGGCTCCCAGAGGTGAGCCCCGGGGAAGCGAATCCTAACAGACTCGATGTCGCCCGCAGCCACTCTGAATGTCTGCCTCAGAGGCTGGGCAGCTACCTGCTGCCTAGATGGGCCCTGGATTCTCCTGCCGGGAGTTCCTGGGTTGGGAAGCCTGAGAATTAAGGTTTCCTTCTAGGAGCCCACGATGACCCTTTCTCTCTCTTTCTCCTGGGGCTCCGGCAGCTTGTGAGATGTGCAGCCCCGAATAAAAGAACCTAGCAGACATGGAGCGGGAACAAGAGATAAGGTCTGTGGGCCGGAAGCAAGGCCACCGGGCAGCCTCTAAGACCCTATTCTTGGTGGTGAGAGCTGCAGCCCATCGGAGGGAGCTCACGGCTTCCGAGCGAGGGGCGGCCCCTTCAGGATCGGTGAGCTTGGCTGCATCCGGCCAAGTTTGTGTTTCTCCGAAGGATCCTGACGGCCTCTATGGTGTAATTGCTCAGGGTGGGGACTGGATCTTGAGCAGAGAAAGTCCTGCAGGTTCTG
This sequence comes from Phocoena sinus, assembly GCF_008692025.1. Lineage (NCBI taxonomy): Eukaryota > Metazoa > Chordata > Mammalia > Artiodactyla > Phocoenidae > Phocoena > Phocoena sinus. The sequence goes on along the minus strand of NC_045764.1, from coordinate 43,953,206 downwards.
GAGCAAGGAGAGCCCCCCCGACCCGGGATGCCCGCGTGGATGGAGTCCACGTGCATAGGCCTGGGTGAGAAATCCCAGCAGTCGATGTGGCATCATCTAGTTACTCCGGTTTACTGGAAACCAAGAACTTAGGAGAAGTTGAATCCTCTTCTAGAATTTCTATCCTGAAGCCACCAGTTAGGTTTCTGTTTTGAAACCAATTAGCACAGGAGTTTGATAATGGCCTTCAGGTAATGTGTTTGAAAATCTGGTGTGATGAAACCATCATCATTATTTTAAAGTTCTGTGATGTATCTAATTGGCTACGGTTCTAGATGGGTTTCAGTATGATTTGTCAAGGTCGATGATGTAGCCATCAGTGTTAGCCATAACCTCATGAAACCTGCGGATTCATTTAGGAAGTAAAGTTACAGCTGTTGGATCTGGTGTTTTTCAATTAAGAGCAGCACACAGAAAGGCAGTGGAGGGTAGTGGTTAAGAACACAGACTCTGAGGCCTGCTGCCTGGGTGTGGGTCTCCACTTTGCCTCTGAGCGTGGCTCACGCAAGCTCCTTAATCTTTCTGTCCCTCATTTTCCTCATCTGTAAAATGGGGCTAAAAATAGTATCTTACTCCTAGGGTTAATGTGAAGATTGAATTAGTTAGTAGATGTGAAACATATAGAGCAGTGCATGGCATGTACTATGGACTCAGATGTTAGCTATTATTATTATCTCATTTTATTTCAGTTCTTAAAAAAATAAACTTTTGTGTGGATTTTGCAATATGTTTTTGGAGGAAAATTTAGTTCTTCCTTTTTCTGTCCTGACAGTGCACCCAGGAAGTGAGATAGTTTATGTTTTGGGACAGATGATTCTGGAAAGATGTTAGGGATGGTATACAGGAATAGAATCTTCCAGTATCATTAATCTATATCCAGCATCAAGCCCTGTGCCCTTTACAACAGCGTGGGCTTGGTAAATGGTTGATGAATAATTTCCATATACTCATCAAATTAGTTTTGGTTGTTTCTAGGTCCAGAGCCCAGGAAAAGTTGGTTGGAAAGTAGCCAGCATGGAGGTTCAACCGTGTCCTTCCCTCTAGCATTCTTGTATTCTCTGGAGCTTGGAAGCTGGCATTAAAAAAAAAAAAAAAAAAAGTCAAGATTTTGAAGCTGCAGTGGATTTTCTGTGTCCTTCAAGATTCTCTTCACATCCTCTCTGGTGGAGGCCCACCTGCTTTGCTATCAACATTGAAAAACATGGCGGCATCCATGCCAACCCGAGGCCTGTGCCTTCCTAGCCAGCCGTGAGGTTTCAGTTGAGACACTTGATATCTTCTCAAAGGAGAATAAGAAACAATGTCACAGCCATCTCACTATTTCTTCAGTTGATGGGATAGTGTCTGGAAAATATTTTGAAAATCTTAAAAGTGGCAAATTAGCCTCCATGATTCACAGAACTTGATGTCATACATTCTAAAATTTAAAATCTCAATGAACAAAGCAATCCCAAGTGTTTGATTTCTGTGTTGCATTGATACATCCTAAATGTTTTGCGGTGATCCTAGGGGGGTTGTTATCATAAAAAGCGAGGAGCCTTTCATTTATAGAGAACTTTCAATATATTTGCATCTAGCAACTCCTTGACTCTTGCCCAATGAGAGAGGTAGGTGCCTGGAATGGAGCAGACGATCCTCAAGTTCCAACCCCCAGATCTTGACCTGTCCGGCTCCCTCTTTTTCCCCTCCCCCTGCTCCCCACAATCCTGGGTTGCCAGGTGCTCCTTTGAGTGGAGGGGGGTATCAGGGGTACAGTAAGTACAGCTCCTAAGCCTTTGAAATTGAGAGGAAGAGGATGACATTAGGGTCCTTTTCAAAAACTGGCCAAGGGCCCAGTCTGTCATGGGATCTCTCTCCCCGGGTTAATATCCTGGGGGCTCCACAGGTTCCAGCAAACCTACTTTTATGCCAGGACTTGGCTTTCCCATCTTCCCCAAGGACAAGAGTGTCCCCAAGGAACACTCTTACCCCTTGGGTCCCCGGTGTTGCCTCTGACAGAGGGCAAAGTAAGGGGATTGAAACGCGTGGGGGTTTGTGCTTTGTCCTTGTTTTGTTCATTGCGGGGCCGGAGGGGTGGGGGGGAGTTGTGAGGGAGAGTATAAATGGCTTTGGAAAGGAGAGGCTTGTTTATTTCAAAGGAGACGAGAGTGGGATCGGAAAAGTAGTCCATCCCAGTGGCAGTCAACGCTGTGTCTCTGGGGGTGGTAACGGCTGTTGTATCTGAGTCCTTGTTATCCGCCGGGTACTGGCGAGGGTCAGTTGGACAACTGGGTATGGAATCACAAACCCCGGTGTACATGGAATACTTTCTATAACTCAGTTTCTATCCAGGGTTCCCATGTGTTCATCTACTAGCAGAAATGTAATCAATTCAAGAAAATTCAGCCCACCTGGGTTTTCTTAGCATGCTTGGAAATTGGCAACTTTTGGAACCCATCGCCCTTTCCTCACAGATTTGCATCTAAGATCTGAGGGGCCATAATGGACACTGTGGGTGGGGGTGAGTGGAAGTCTTGGGAGCCCAGCCCTGATGATTTGGGGGGCCTGCTAAGCCTTGTCCCAGCCACTTCTGTCTGTGGCCCTCTCAGCTTCACTCTCCTGAGCCGCCACGAGGCTGCAGCCCTGGGACAGTTTTGTGGTCGGCTGCCCTCCCTTACATAGGCCTGTGGGCAAGTCCTCAGGCCTTGCTGCTTGCCTGGGCCCCTTTGGGCCACTGTGGGCCTCAGGGGTGCTCTGCAAAGTTGAGCTGTCCTGCTCTCTCCCCAGCTTGGGTGCTGGGCTTGACCTGGGAACAGCTTCCTCTCCAAGGTGTAGATGCAGTAGGGTTACTCCCAGCAAACCTACTTTTATGGCAGGACTTGGCTTTCCCATCTTCCCCAAGGACACTGTTTGGTTTCTCTTTGCATCTCACCTCTTACAACTGGGCCCTGAGGGCAGGGAGTGGACACCACCTGGGTGAAGTTGAGTAGCGGTTACGATGCACAGACAAAGGTTTTCAAGCCTAGTGTGTCAGTTCCACATTCTCACTGCTGCAACTATTCTGAAGTGTTGGCTGCATCCTCATTCTGGGACGAGCAAACCTGAAGCACATACACAGGGAGGTTCTTTATCCCCTACCACGAGGTGGTAAATGGCCAAGGAAGTGCTTAGAGCCAGGGTGTCTTCAGCCCAGCTCCCCATCTGTCCACCCCCCAGGCCCTGATGTCCAAAATGAATGCCTTCGTAGGTGTGTGCTCTTCTAGGGGCAATATTGCGGTGCCTTAAGCTTTCTTCTTTCTCCAGGGTTCCTTTAAATTTAATGATTAAATTTTTAAAAAACAGTTCTCCAGACTTCCCTAGGAGTGTTCTTAACATGTCTGAAAGGATCAGAAGTCCCAGGAGTTCTCAGTCTGCAGGCACCCTCTGATTAGACCCAACCTTTCCTGAAGCAGTGGTGTTCAAATTAATAAAGGATTTCTTACCTTGTTCTGTTGTGTTGTGACTTAGTTACTAATTTCCGTAGTTTTATTTCCTATTCTTCAAATGCATTGTTGGTTATATACTAGTTTAATTTATACTATATCGTTTATTTTAATATTTTAAAATATTTTGATTTTAATATTTATAAATAAAATTAATATTTTAAATATTATAGTATGTAATTTAATATATATTATTAGTTTAATAGATTTCTGTGGGCTGAACTTGGAAACTTACCACAGCCAATTGCATTAATTTTTTAAAAGAATTTTATTTTATATTGAGTATAGTGATGTACAATGTTATGTCAGTTTCAGGTGTACAGCAAAGTGATTCAGTTATGCATATACATGTATCTATTCTTTTTCAAGTTCTTTTCTCATTTAGGTTATTACAGAATATTGAGCAAAATTCCCTGTGCTATACAGGCATTATTTCTTTAGGAAAATGTGTTTTGAGCTGCTCATCCAATGTCTAGACATCTTTTGAGAACACATACTGGTTTTTGGTGGGAAACTTCTTATGTTCCAATATTGAGTTTCTGAAAATACTCTCTCTGGCACATAATTTGAGAAAAAGGTGTTTTTTAAATTATTATTATTATTTTAGCCTAAGAGTTTTAGCTCCTGCAATTGTGTGTACTACTGAAAAATGCAGGCATGAAGTTTATATCACAGGCTGGATTATTAAGAAAAACAGACTAAGAGAAATGGACATCTTTTCCTATTCTCATCCCAGGAAAGAGAGGCCAGTAGGCATCGTGTGTGTCCGTGTCACAAAGGGAACAGCAGAGGTAGACCCTGGGATCAGGGCTCACTGTCTTTCCTGCCATTGGAACTACTCTGAAGTGGAATTTACACCCCAGAATGCCCTGCAGAAGCAGGCTGGGAAACGCCCTCTGTGGGTTTAGCATGAAATTGTACCCTTGCCTGGCTTCTTCCCTGCTTGCCCTATAGTATTTTGGTTTTCTCCTGGAAGCTCTTCCTTAAGACAGTGTTTGCACACAAATCTTTGTCTTACAATCTGCTTCTGGGAACCCAACCTTAGTCATTAGTTTTTCCTTGACTCTGAGCTACAGTGGAGGGAGTGCTATGTGATTAGATCCTGCCTGCCTACTAGTCAACGTGTAGAAGAGTTCTTTTTTTTTTTTGCGGTACGCGGGCCTCTCACTGTTGTGGCCTCTCCCGTTGCGGAGCACAGGCTCCGGACGCACAGGCTCAGCGGCCATGGCTCACGGGCCCAGCCACTCTGCGGCATGTGGGATCTTCCCGGACTGGGACACGAACCCGTGTCCCCTGCATCGTCACGGCGGAATCTCAACCACTGCGCCACCAGGGAAGCCCTGCAGTCATGTTTTTAAACTGCCACAAACATCTTCCATCAAGTTGAGAGAGCTGGAAACCTGAGAGTCATGTTTGCCCCTTCCATATTCCTCATCCTTATATTTAATTCACCACTAAGACCTGTTGGCTTCTTTTTTTGTTTTTAGATTGTGGTAAAATACACATAGCATTGTTTTCACCTTTTTGGCTATTATGAGTAGTTCTGATATGAATATGTGTGTATATGTTTTTGTTTGAACATCTGATTTCAATTCTTTTGGATATATATCTAGGAGTGGAATTACTGGGCCATATGGTAGTTCAATGTTTAACTTATAGAGGAACCCCCAAACTCTTTTCCATATTGGTGGCACCATCTCAAATTACCGCCAGCAATGTATGAAGGTTCCAATTTCTCCATAGCCTCACTAACACTTGTTATTTTCTGTAGTGGGTGTAAAGTTGTAACTTGTGATTTTGGTTTGTATTGCCCTAATGATTAATGATGTTGAGCGTATTTTCATGTGTCTGCTGGTTATTTGTTTATATTCTTTGGAGAAATGTCTATTCAAGTCCTTTGGTCATTTTTTAATTGAGTTGTCTTCTTGTCGTTGACCTGTAAGAGTTTGTTATATATTCTGGACACTAGACATTTCCTAGATATATGATTAAAAATATTTTCTTCCCAGTCTCTGGGTTGTCTTTTTATAGCTGCCACAGGAAACTAATATATCTGGCATACAATTAATGGGTAGCAAATGTTTATTGTTGGAATAAACAAATAAAACCAGGAAGTGTTTTCCAGGCAGATCTTACAGATATTCCCGATTTTGTTCCAGACCACAGCAATAAAGAAAATATCACAATAAAGTGAGTCACATGAAGTTTTTGCTTTCCCAGTGGATAGAAAAATTATGTTTACACTATACTGTAGTATAGTGTAAGTAGTAAGTGTAGTAAGTGTGTAATAGCATTATGTCGAAAAAAAAGTGCATACCTTAATTTAAAAATACCTTATTGTTAAAAAATGCTAAACATCATCTGAGCCTACAGTGAATCATAGGAGTAACATCAGAGGTCACCGATCATGACAAATATAAGAATAAGGAAAAAGTTTAAACTATTGAGAAAATTACCAAAATGTGCCACAGAGACACCAAGTGAGCAAATGCTATTGGAGAAACAGCTCCAATAGACTTGCTTGACACAGGGCTTCCACAGACCTTTAATTTGTAGAAAATACAATATCTGAGAAGTGCAGTAAAGTGAAATGCGATAAACGACGTTGTCTGTAATCATTTTAGAGTCACACCAAATGTTTATTTGGGCTAAAATAAATGTTTCAGGATTCTGAACCAGATCTGGGCTCAGCAAGAGAAGGAGTTATCATTATTCAGGGACTGTGCTTGTCTAGTCAGGTTAGGTTAATAACAAGTTAACTCCCAAGCAGCAGGGGTTTAATAGAAGTCTACTCCCTGCCCATGCTCCTTGTCAGCATGGGTCCATGTGATTGGGGGTGGGGTGACACTGCTCCAGAGAGTCACGTGGGGACACAGGCTAACCGTCTTGTGCACCATCTAGACCACATGGCTTCTTGAATCAGCACAGAAAGGGAAGAAAGCACAACGGGACTTCACACTGATTCTTCTAGGCTTCAATCTGGTCGTGGCCTGCATCAATCCCAGTCACAGCCCCCTGGTTATTTCTGGTCACCTGACTGCACCTAACAGGGAGGCCAAGGTGTTTAGGGTAGCATGCAGGAAGTGGATGAATAGTTGGTGTCTCTGCCATGATGATGTTTGACAAGAAAGTGGCATTTTATTCTTTTATTCAACAGCTATTTATTAAGCTCCTGTGATGTGCCTAGGCATTGCACTAGGATCTGAACTAGTGCTGGACATATGTCATCTACTACCATGAAGTTTCAGAGATAAAAACCATGATTCTGAACTTCAGTTTCTCCATTTAAGTAACTATTTATCTCCGAGCAACTTTCTTAAAATCTCTGAGCCCTAGTATTCTTGTCTAAACACCCAGAGAGGGAATCTCTTCCAAGCATCACTAAAATTTTCTTATGTGAAGGCTTTCCTCCCCAGTGTGGACGCCAGTGTGCTTTTGGTGGGATTACACCCCACCCTCAGCTCCAGGGTTTGATTGATCCCAGGCAATCCTTGGAAGGCATTGCTGTGGCCAGAGTGATTGGTTCAGGATAAGTGTGTGATCTGAAGGATGCCCAGGAATTGTATTTATTTTATTTTATTATTACTTTTATTTTTTTTATGATTTCTACCTCCACAATGCTTAGGCAACATTTGGGTAGTATATATATCTAACTTTATTTATGTATTTATTTTAAAGTCTTTATTGAATTTTGTTACGACATTGCTTGTTTTCTCTTTTGGTTTTTTGGCTGTAAGGCATGTGGGATCTTAGCTCCCTGACCAGGGATCAAACCTGTACTCCCTGCAATGGAAGGTGAAGTCTTAACCACTGAACCACCAGGGAAGTCCCCAGGAATTGTCTTTAACAGTTGGAGAAAGGTGATCTCCTTGTGGGAGTGAGTGAGGAAGCCCATAACCCTGTTTGCTATTGTCAGCCATCCTGTGAGCCTGAGGCCAGCCAGCCTTAAGTTGAAACTACATGGTGGATGATAGAATCTGGGTTCTCGGATCCTACACTGTTGGTGGAAATGTAAGTTGGTACAGCCGCTATGGAGAACAGTATGGAAGTTCCTCAGAAAAATAAAATAGAATTACCATATGATCCAGCAATCCCACTCCTGGGCATATATCCAGACAAAACTCTAATTTGAAAAGATACACGTGCCCCTATGTTCATAGCAGCACTATTCACAATAGCTAAGACATGGAAACAACCTAAATGTCCACTGACAGATGGATGGATAAAGAAGATGTGGAATATATATACAATGGAATATTACTCAGCCATAGAAAGAATGAAATAATGCCATTTGCAGCAACATGGATGCACCTAGAGATTACCATACTAAGTCAGAAAGAGAAAGACAAATACCATATGATATCACCTATATGCGGAATCTAAAATATGACACAAACAAACGTATCTATGAGACAGAAACAGAATCATGGACATAGAGAACAGCCTTGTGGTTACCAAGAGGGAGGGAAGCCAGGGAAGGGACGGATGGGGAGTTTGGGATTAGCAGATGCAAAGTATTTACATTTAGAGGCAAACAAGGTCCTACTGTACAGCACAGGGAACTATATTCAATATCCTGTGACAAGCCATAATGGAAAGAATATAAAAAAAGAATGTATATACATGTATAACTGAGTCACTTTGCTGTACAGCAGAAATTAACACAACATTGTCAATCAACTTTACTTCAATAAACAAAAATTTAAAATAAGAAACTGGGTTCTCGGGACATCCCTGAGCCACAGACCCTTGCTGAAGTCTATACCGTCTCTGCATCTTTCAATAACATGAGCCAATAAATTTTCCTGAATGTTTGAGCAAGGCTATGTTGAGGTTTATCTTTATCATGGCTGAAGCACCCTTAATAAATCCACTCCTTCAAATACTGTTATGAGGACATTTGAGATCTTCCTGGTTCCTGGTATGATGAGTGATTTTGGACTCAAACCTGGACATTTGGGGTATTATGGTGCAAGACCCTAGATCTTATTTAAGTCTTGGGTTTCAGCAGCTACCTCTGACTCTGGTGGGTGAGCAGAGGGTGCCCCCTTGTTACTGCCTCTGCTGACACCTCCCTGGTGGGGAGGGAAGTCGGGGGGTGTCTCCTTACTGCTGCCCATGTGGTCTCCACTTACACCCTGGGGAGGTGCCCTTGTCACCACTGAGCTGCAATGAGTCCTGGATCTCCACTAGGCCTTCTCTGATACCACCTCTGTCGGTTTGCTGGGCTGCTACAACAAAGTACCATAGACTGGGTGGCTTAAACATCAGAAATTTATTTTCTTACAGTCCTGGAGGCTATATGTCTGAGATCAAGGTGTCAGCAGGGTTAGCTTGTTCTGAGGCCTCTCTCCTTGGCTTGTAGGAGGCCACCTTCTCTTCCCTGTGTCTCTCACAGTCTTCCCTCTGTGTGTGTCTATGTCCTAATCTCCACCAGTCCTATTGGACTGGAGCCCACACCAGTGACCTCGTTTTACCTTAATCACCTCTTTAAATGCACTGTCTCCAAATGCACCGACATTCTGAGGTCCTGGGGGTTAGGACTCCTACATAGGAACTTTGCAGCATGGCAGGGGAAACCAAATTCAGCCCACAAAAACCACCTCATCAGGGAGGAGAAATTCCAGGCTCCCCCCTGTGTTTTCCACTGACACAAGGGGGGGAGACCAGAGGCTTCTTACCCCTCCTGGAGAGGATGAAAGTCCTGGTTCCCCACGCTGGTTGAGGGGAGATGGTGGTTGGAGCATCTCACTGCAACATTTTGAGGGAGGCTGACAGCCCCTCTTGTGACCTTTGTGGTTGTGGGTGGGGTGGTGTTTGGTTGGAGTGGATGGGTTATTGCCTAAAAGTTGTTCTCTGTCTTGCTAAGCTGCCCCTTTCTTGGTCCTCTGGCTAGAGGGTAGGCTTTTGTTGGCTTTTATTGTCTGGGAGGTTGGCATATATATATAGGGCAGGGGAGATGAGACAGAGGATGGCTTTCTTCTTCCAAAGCTCAGTAGGGATATCCCTCTCCTGCATCTACAACTCCAGCTTTCTCCGGCTTCCAATAACCGTCGCTCCCATGCCCCTCAGGGCTGCAGTTATAATGGTCCCCACTATTACTAGCCCTGGTGTGTGACACCGCCCCGTGTGTGTTTCCCTTAAATGTACCTGCAGCTTTGAATGTGACCCCTTTACTAAACTCTCTTCAGTTGCCCGGTTCAAGTGCTCCATCAACATCTTGCCAGCACACTGACCATCACGTGACTATATTCTGGCTGAGGAGAGGTTGGCCGAATGTCATATGGCATCTCCTGTGATGTTTTCTTAAGCCGTCTCCTCTCTTCTTTGCCTCTTCTTTATTGTCCTGCCTTGGAGGTGATGCTGCCATCCATCTTGGACGCTGAGGGCAAGGGCCACGCTCAGGAAGGGAATGTCGTGGGCTGGAAGGAGCCTGCCTCCCAAGGACCTGTTGGAGAAGAAGTGATGTCAGCTGTGTGATTTTGGGTGAATTGCTTCATCTTTTTGAATCATAGTATCCTTATCTGTGAAGTGGGTCTCAGTACTAGTTGGCCCACAGGCTTACTATAAAGGTAAAATGAGATGATTTATGTATAAGGGCCAACATAGAAAATTCAAACAAACAAAAGGGGTCCCATAAATATTGTGAATTTGCCTTAAATGAAAACTCCAAACCTTCATACTCCTTCACGGAAGATGTACAGCCTATGTTTACTTTCACCAAGGGAATAATAACATCTTAGATTTGCAGTTTGCAAAGCACCTTGACATTCATTATCAGATTTAGTCCATGCAACACCTCTGAGAGGGATGAGGCAGCTTGGTATGACTATTCTTTTTTTATATTGGAAAAGGAAGAGTCACGAAGAAGGAAATGACCTGCAGAAAGATACTTACCTCACTAGTTAACTAAGGAGTGACAGAATCAGGTCTAGAATTTTGTCACTTGACCTTCACACGAGAGAAGAAGGCAATCAAAAATCCTTATTGGGAAACCTTGTTATGTTTTCTGTTTAACTTATTAAAAAATGTCCTGTTGTAAAACATCAGGCCTCAGATAACAGATTATGTCAGGGGCCAGTCTGCAAATTGTTCCCAGAGGGAAATTCTTGCCTAATCACTATGGGGGAGGAGGTGCAGTTGGAGGACTTGTTGGGACATGGAAACAATGGGTGAAGTCCTCAAACAATTTTAAAGAAATTAGGAAAAAACCCTCAGAGTCTGTCATGCTTGGTATTAAGACATCCATATGGCTGTCATTATTTTTCTTTCTAGTTGGGAACTCAAGTAGAGAATGTAGAGAAACCAGAGTATTGTAATTTGCAACTAGAAAGGAAAGTTCCAGTCTCTCATGGACAGTATGAGCCCGGCGATGCCTGTTTTCCAGACCACAGGGAGAAGCAGGCACCTGAGCTAGGCTGCCCTACAAGTAGCCCAAAGGGCTCCCTTAGAGCTGTACACTTTTAGAGGGATGCTTACCAGTCAGTTTTGGGTGGAAGACTCTGATTATACTGTGACAACTAGCTGTAGAACCTTATAGGGTGAGGGTTTTAATTGTTAAAAAAATTTTGGGGGCTTCCCTGGTGGCGCAGTGGTTGAGAGTCCGCCTGCCGATGTAGGGGATACGGGTTCGTGCCCTGGTCCGGGAAGATCCCACATGCCGTGGAGCGGCTGGGCCCGTGAGCCATGGCTGCTGAGCCTGTGCATCCGGAGCCTGTGCTCCGCAGCAGGAGAGGCCACAACAGTGAGAGGCCCGCGTACCGCAAAAAAAAAAAAAAAAAAAATTTTTGGACATGCCATGTGGCATGTGGGATCTTAGTTCCCCGACCAGGGATTGAACCCGAGTCCCCTGCATCGGAAGTATGGAGTCTTAACCACTGGACTGCCAGAGAATTCCCAGGGCGAGGGTTTTAGATAACACTTGGCTAGCTGTCCCCAGGGTAGCCTTTTCTTACTAAAATATCCAGAAAGCTATGGAAAAAGATGAAAACTTTTTGTGATGGAGGAGGCTGGGATGCTGAGAATGCAATGACTGAGTTAGGAGAGCTCCTTGCTAGTTATCAGGCTGGTGGGACTGACTGGAGAACCAGTCCCCAGTCTCCAGCAGGTGCGTGCTCCCAGTCACATCACTGGGTAGATGGAGCCTCTGTTCAGGGCACTGATCTGGCTGGGGCTGCAGCCAGGCCCAGCCACCAGTTATGTTTCTCTGTTCCACACTCTCTCCTACCCTCCTTGGTGACTGGTGCATACCGTCTCCACACCCCTCAGATTTTTGACTCAGTCTCCTCTTCATTTACCGAGAACACGTTTACCACTACACCAATCATGAACTTGCTTTCTATGTCACAAAGGAAAAAAGAAGTTACGAGATGGTCAATCCTTCAGTTTCACGTATCAAAGCTATAAACCCATCTTCTTCTACTCCTGTCTGTTGTAAGGGTTGTTCCGCCTCCTACATAAGCTGGAAAGTTCTTAATGTTGATATAGATAAATTAATGTTTTATTTTTTATTTATTTAAAAAATTTTTTTTGCGGTACGCGGCCCTCTCACTGTTGTGGCCTCTCCCGTTGTGGAGCACATGCTCCGGACGCGCAGGCTCAGCGGCCATGGCTCACGGGCCCAGCCGCTCCGCGGCATGTGGGATCCTCCCGGACTGGGGCACGAACCCGTGTCCCCTGCATCGGCAGGCGGACTCTCAACCACTGCGCCACCAGGGAAGCCCAATCTTTTATTTTATAGAGTGTTTTCTGCCTTCTTTAAAAAAAAAAAAAAATCCTTCCTTATCAATACATATTCTTCTAAAATTTCTTCTAATAATCCTAAAATTTATTTTTTCACATTTAAATCCTTGATCCATCTTGAGTTGATTTTTACATATGTTGTGAGATAGGATTCCAATTTCATGTTTTGCTCTATGAAGTCTAGTTTTCTATCCAGTTCTTTTAACTGAATGGTCTCTGTCATCATTGGCCAGCTGTGCCATTGGTCTCTGTCATGCACCAAAGTTACACGTAAGAACGGTCAGATTCTTGGGAATTCCCTGGCAGTCAGTGGTTAGGACTTGACACTTTTACCACTGTGGCCCGGGTTCAATCCCTGGTCAGGTAACTAAGATCCCACAAGCCACATGGCATGGCAAAAAAAAAAAAGAAGGGTCAGATTCTCAAAGGAGGCAAAACTACACAATGACGGAGAAAAGACAGCCTCTTCAATAAGTGGTTCTGGGAAAACTGGACCTGTAAGAAAATGAAATTAGAGCATATAAAAGAAAGAAATGAGAACATTCTCTAACACCATGTACAAAAATGAGTTGATTGAAAAATTGCTAAAAAATAAACTCAAAGTGGATTAAAGACCTAAATGTAAGACCAGAACTATAAAACTCCTAGAGGAAAACATAGGCATAGCACACTTTGACATAAATCGCAGCAATAATTTTTGGGATCCGACTCCTAAAGTAAAGGAAATAATAGCACAAATAAACAAATGGGACTTAATAAACCTTAAAAGCTTTTTCACAGCAAAGGAAACCATCGACAAAATGAAAAGACATCCTACTGAATGTGAGAAAATATTTGCAAATGATTTGATGGTTAAGGGGTTAATATCCAACATATATATACAGCTCATACAACTCAACATGGAAAAAACAAACAACCCACCTAAAAAGTGGGCAGAAGAACTGAATAGACATTTTTCCAAAGAGGAAATGCAGATGGCAACAAGGGACATGAAATGATGCTCAACATAGCTAATCACCAGGGAAATGCAAATCAAAACCACAATGAGATACCACCTCACACCTGTCAGAATGGCTATCATCAAAAAGGCAAGCAACAAATGCGAGGATGTAGAGAAAAGGGAACACTCATACGCTGTTGGTGGGAATGTAAATTGGTGCAGCCACTGTGGAAAACAGTATGGAGGTTTCTCAAAAAACCAAAAGTAAAACTACTATATGATCCAGCAATTCCACTCCTGGGTATATATCTAAAAAAACCAAAAACACTAGTTTCAAAAAATATATGTACCCTAATGTTCCTAGCAGCATTATTTACGATTGCCAAGATATGGAAGCAGCCAAAGTGTCCATCAACAGATGAATGGATAAAGAAGGTGTGAGCGTGAGATATGTATATATATATATATATATATATATATATATATATATACACACACACACACACACACAAAATGGAATACTACTCAGCCATATAAAGAATGAAATTTTGCCATTTGTAGCAACACAGATGGACTTGGAGGGCATTGTGCTAAGTGAAATAATTCAGACAGAGAAAGACAAATACTGTATGCTATCACTTATATGTGGAATCTAAAAAATGCAAAAAACTAGTGCTTGTAACAAAAAAGAAGCAGAATCCTAGATGCAGGGAACAAACTAGTGGTTACCTGTGTGGGGGAGGGGCAATATAGGAATGGGAGAGTGAGGGGTACAAACTATTGGGTGTAAGATAGGCTACAGGGATGTATTTATTGTACAACACAGGGAATATAGTGAATATTTTGTAATAACTGTAAACGGAGTGTAACCTCTAAAAACTGTATAAAAAAATAAAAAGAATCACACAAACACAAAGGATGTTCAGATTCTGGGCTCTCCATTTAGTTTGCTAGTAATATTTTCTATCCCTCAACCAGTTCCATATAATCGTTATTACCATAACTTTAAAATAATCCCTCCACCTTGCTTTTCTACAGAAATGCTTTTGCAATTTTTTCTCCATTTGCCCTTCAGAATTAAATGATCAATAAAAACTATATTTTCAAGGAAACAAAAATCTATTAGAATTTTGATTGGAATTGACATGAATATATAAGTCACTTTATGGAGCATTGACACCTTTATAATATTAATCTTACTATTCATGAACAAAATATATTTCTCCATTAATTCACATCTTTTAAAATGTCTCAATAAATTTGCTTAATTTTCCCCATGGAGTTCCTGCATGTCTTCTGTTAGATTTAATGGGTATCCACCTTCTCTGATGTTCTTAAAAATGTGGTATTTTTACAAAGAAAGGTTTTCTAATGAGATATAGAATGAAATTAACTATTTTTTTAAAGCTTTGCTTATCAGCTGGTGCCTGACTTACATCCTCCCCTATGTGACAGAGGATGTCACAAGCCTGCATCTGACATTTATTTATTTATTTATTTTTGCTGTGTTGGGTCTTCATTTCTGTGTGAGGGCTTTCTCTAGTTGTGGCAAGTGGGGGCCACTCTTCATCACAGTGCATGGGCCTCTCACTATCGTGGCCTCTCTTGTTGCGGAGCACAGGCTCCAGATGCGCAGGCTCAGTAGTTGCGGCTCACGGGCCTAGTTGCTCCGCAGCATGTGGGATCCTCCCAGACCAGGGCTCAAACCCGTGTCCCCTGCATTAGCAGGCAGATTCTCAACCACTGTGCCACCAGGGAAGCCCTGAAATTAACTTTTTAACATTAATTTCATAGCCAGTCAGCTTGCCAAGTAACCTTTTATCTCTAGTAATTTACCTGTGAATTCTATTAGTTATCTATGAAAATGGTCATATCAGATGCAAATGGTTTTGGTTTTATTTTCTTCTTTCTAATTTATGCTCCTATTTATTCTCTTGCCTCATTGCACTGACTAAGACATCTAATAAAGTATTCAATAGAAATAGTGATAGTGGGTACATGTGTCCTGTTTTTTATTTGAAAACGAATACTTCTAAGGTTTATCTTCTTAAGATGATGTAAATTTCTGTAGTTAAAAAAAGTTCATCGGAAATAGAGGAAAAGTAGAGAGAGAAGACAGGAGGTGAGGAGAGGAGAGGAGAGAGATTTATTTTTTAAAAAAATTGGTAGTGGGATTACGGAGTCTTGGTAAATGCAAATTCAGCTTGGCCGGCTGGGGGGCTGGAGACCCAGGGAAGAGCTGCGTTTAGAGTCCAAAACTGTCTGCTGTCAGAAGTTTGTCTTGCTCAGAGGAGCCATATGGCTGACAAGGTTTGATGCTCCGGCCGGGTGTCAGGACTGTGCCTCTGAGGTGGGAGACCCGAGTTTAGGACAGTGGTCCACCAGAGACCTCCCAGCTCCATGTTATATCAAACAGAGAAAGCTCTTCCAGAGATCTCCATCTCAACGCTAAGACCCAGCTCCACTCAACAACCAGCAAGCTACAGTGCTGGACACCCTATGTCAAACAGCTAGCAAGATAGGAACACAAACCCACCTATTAGCAGAGGGGATGCCTAAATACATAATAAGGTCACAGACACCCCAAAACACACCACCGGACGCAGTCCTGCCCACCAGAAAGACAAGATACAGCCTCATCCACCAGAACACAGGCACCAGTCCCCTCCACCAGGAAGCCTACACAACCTGCTGAACCAACCTTAGCCACTGGGGACAGACACCAAAAACAATGGGAACTACGAACCTGCAGCCTGCAAATAGGAGACTCCAAACAGAGTAAGATAAGCAAAATGAGAAGACAGAAAAACACACAGCAGATGAAGGAGCAAGGTAAAAATCCACCAGACCAAAGAAATGAAGAGGAAATAGGCAGTCTACCTGAAAAAGAATTCAGAGCAATGTTAGTAAAGATGATCCAAAATCTTGGAAATAGAATGGAGAAAATACAAGCAACATTTAACAAGGACCTAGAAGAACTAAAGAGCAAACAAACAATGATAAACAACATAATAAATGAAATTAAAAATTCTCTAGAAGGAATCAATAGCAGAATGACAGAGGCAGAAGAACGGATAAGTGACCTGGAAGATAAAATAGTGGGAATAACTACTGCACAGCAGAATAAAGGAGAAAGAATGAAAAGAATTGAGGACAGTCTCAGAGACCTCTGGGACAACATTAAACACACCAACATTCAAATTATAGGGGTCCCAGAAGAAGAAGAGAAAAAGAAAGGGACTGAGAAAATATTTGAAGAGACTACAGTTGAAAAGTTCCCTAATATGGGAAAGGAAATAGTCAATGAAGTCCAGGAAGCACAGAGAGTCCCATACAGGATAAATCCAAGGAGAAATATGCTGACACATATTAATCAAACTATCAAAAATTAAATACAAAGAAAAAATATTAAAAGCTGCAAAGGAAAAACAACAAATAGCATACAAGGGAATCCCCATAAGGTTAACAGCTACACCTGATTTCTCAGCAAAAACTCTGCAAGCCAGAAAGGAGTGGCATATTTCAAGTGATGAAAGGGAAAAACCTACAACCAAGATTACCCTATCCAGCAAGGATCTCATTCAGATTCGATGGAGAAATTAAAACCTTTACAGACAAGCAAAAGCTAAGACAATTCAGCATCACCAAGCCAGCTTTACAACAAATGCTAAAGGAACTTCTCTAGGCAGGAAACACAAGAGAAGGAAAAGACCTACAATAACAAACACAAAACAACTAAGAATATGGTAATAGGAACACACATATTGATATTTACCTAAAATGTAAATATATTAAATGCTTTGGGTAGTATAGTCATTTTCACAATGTTGATTCTTCCAATCCAAAAACATAGTATATCTCTCCATCTGTTGGTATCATCTTTAATTTCTTTCATCAGTGTCTTATAGTTTTCTGCATACAGGTCTTTTGTCTCCCAAGGTAGGTTTATTCCTAGGTATCATATTCTTTTTGTTGCAATGGTAAATAGGAGTATTTCCTGAATTTCCTGAATTTCCACCAAAAGACATAGACTGGATGAATGGATACAAAAACAAGACCCGTATATATGCTGGTTATGAGAGACTCACTTCAGACCTAGGGACACATACAGACTGAAAGTTAGAGGATGGAAAAAGATATTCCATGCAAATGGAAATCAAAAGAAAGCTGGAGAAGCAATTGTCATATCAGACAAAATAGATTTTAAAATAAGACTATTACAAGAGACAAAGAAGGGCACTACATAATGATCAAGGGATCAATCCAAGAAGATAGAACAATTGTGAATATTTAAGCACCCAACATAGGAACATTTCAATACATAAGGTAAATGCTAACAGCCAGAAAAGGGGAAATCGACAGTAACACAATCATAGTAGAGGACTTTAACACCCTGCTTTCACCAATGGACAGATCATTCAAAATGAAAATAGATAGGGAAACACAAGCTTTAAGTGACACATTAAACAAGATGGACTTAATTGATATTTATAGCACATTCCATCCAAAAACAACAGAATACATTTTCTTCTCACGTGCTCATGGAACATTCTCTAGGATAGATCATATCTTGGGTCACAAATCAAGCCTTGGTAAATTTAAGAAAATTGAAATCATATCAAGTATCCTTTCTGACCAAAATGCTATGAAACTGGATATCAATTACAGGAAGAAATCTGTAAAAAATACAAACACATGGAGACTAAACCATACACTATTTAAAAACCAAGAGATCACTGAAGAGATCGAAAAAGAAATAAAGAAAATACCTAGAAACAAATGACAATGAAAACACGATGACCCAAAACCTATGAGATGCAGCAAAAACAGTTCTAAGAGGGAAGCAATACAATCCTACCTCAAGAAACAAGAAACATCTCAACTAAATAACCTAAAATTACACCTAAAGCAATTGCAGAAAGAAGAACAAAAAAACCCCAAAGCTAGCAGAAGGAAAGAAATCATAAAGATCAGATCAGAAATAAATGAAAAAGAAATGAGGGAAACAATAGCAAAGATCAATAAAACTAAAAGCTGCTTCTTTGAGAAGATAAAAAAAATGGATAAACCATTAGCTAGACTCATCAAGAACAAAAGGAAGAAGACTCAAATCAATAGAATTAGAAATGAAAAAGAAGTAACAACTGACACTGCAGAAATACAAAGGATCATGAGAGATTATTACAAGCAAATATATGCCAATAAAATGGGCAACCTGGAAGAAATGGACAAATTCTTAGAAAAGCACAACCTTCTGAGACTGAACCAGGAAGAAATAGAAAATGCAAACAGACAAATCACAAGCACTGAAATTGAGACTGTGATTAAAAATCTTCCAACAAACAAAAGCCCAGGAAAAGATGGCTTCACAGGCGAATTTTATCAATTAGAGAAGAGCTAACACCTATCATTCTCAAACTCTACTAAAATATAGCAGAGGGAGGAACACTTCCAAACTCATTCTATGAGGCCACCATCACCCTGATACCAAAGCCAGACAAAGATGTCACAAAGAAAGGAAACTACAGGCCAATGTCACTGATGAACATAGATGCAAAAATCCTCAACAAAATACTAGCAAACAGAATCCAACAGCACATTAAACGGATCATACACCATGATCAAGTGGAGTTTATTTCAGGAATGCAAGGATTCTTCAATATACACAAATCAATCGATGTGATAAACCATATTAACAAATTGAAGGAGAAAAACCATATCATCATCTAAATAGATACAGAAAAAGCTTTCGACAAAATTCAACACCCATTTACGATAAAAAGCCTCCAGAAAGTAGGCATAGAGGGAACTTACCTCAGCATAATAAAGGCCATATATGACAAACCCACACCCAACATTGTTCTCAATGGTGAAAAACTGAGACCATTTCCTCTAAGATTAGGAACAAGACAAGGTATTCCACTCTCACCACTATTATTCAACATAGTTTTGGAAGTTTTAGCCACAGCAATCAGAGAAGAAAAAGAAATAAAAGGAATCTAAATCAGAAAAGAAGAAGTAAAGCTATCACTGTTTGCAGGTGACATGATACTATACATACAGAATCCTAAAGATGCTACCAGAAAAATACTAGAGCTAATCAATGAATTTGGTAAAGTAGCAGGATACAAAATTACTGCACAGAAATGTCTTGCATTCCTATACACTAATGATAAAAAATCTGAAAGAGAAATTCAGGAAATACTCCTATTTACCATTGCAACAAAAAGAATATAATACCTAGGAATAAACCTGCCTTGGGAGACAAAAGACCTGTATGCAGAAAACTATAAGACACTGATGAAAGAAATTAAAGATGATACCAACAGATGGAGAGATATACTATGTTCTTGGATTGGAAGAATCAACATTGTGAAAATGACTATACTACCCAACAATCTACAGATTCAAAGCAATCCCTATCAAACTACCAATGGCATTTTTCACAGAACTAGAACAAAACATTTCACAATATTTATGGAAACACAAAAGACCCCGAATAGCCAAAGCAATCTTGAGAAAGAAAAAGAGAGCTGGAGGAATCAGGCTCCTGGACCTCAGACTATACTACAAAGCTACAGTAATCAAGACAGTATGGTACTGGCACAGAAACAGAAATATAGATCAGTGGAACAGGATAGAAAGCCCAGTGATAAACCCATTCACATATGGTCACCTTATTTTTGATAAAGGAGGCAAGAATACACAATGGAGAAAAGACAGCCTCTTCAATAAGTGGTGCTGGGAAAACTGGATAGCTACATGTAAAAGAATGAAATTAGAACACTCCTTAACACCATAACATAAAAATAAACTCAAAATGGATTAAAGACCTAAATGTAAGACCGGGCACTATAAAACTCTTAGAGGAAAACATAGGAAGAACACTCTTTGACATAAATCACAACAAGGTCTTTTTATGACCCACCTCCTAGAGAAATAAAAAAAATATATACAAATGGGACCCAATGAAACTTAAAAGCTTATGCACAGCAAAGGAAACTATAAACAAGATGCAAAGACAACCTTCAGAATGGGAGAAAATATTTGCAAACAAATCAGCGGATAAAGGATTAATCTCCAAAATATATAAATAGCTCATGTAGCTCAATATTCAAAAAAAACAAACAACCCTATCAAAAAATGGACAGAAGACCTAAACAGACATTTCTCCAAGAAGATATACAGATTGCCAACAAACACATGAAAGGATGCTGAACATCACTAATCATTAGCGAACTGCAAATCAAAACTACAATGTAGTATCACCTCACACCAGTCAGAATGGGCATCATCAAAACATCTACAAACAATAAATACTGGAGAAGGTTTGGAGAAAAGGGAACCCTCTTGCACTGTTTGTGGGAATGTAAATTGATATAGCCACTATGGAGAACAGTATGGAGGTTCCTTAAAAAACTAAAAATAGAACTACTATATGACCCAGCAATCCCACTACTGGGCATGTGCCCTGAGAAAACTATAATTCAAAAAGAGTCATGTATCACAATGTTCATTGCAGCTCTATTTACAATAGCCAGGACATGCAAGCAACCGAAGTGTCCATCGACAGATGAATGGATAAAGAAGATGTGGCACATATATGCAATGGAATATTGCTCAGCCATAAAAGGAAACAAAATTGAGTTATTTGCAGTGAGGTGGGTGGACTTAGAGACTGTCATACAGAGTGAAGTAAGTCACAAAGAAAGAAAATAAATACTGTATGCTAACACATATATATGGAATCTAAAAAAAAAAAAAAAAAAAAAACCTTCTGAAGAACCCAGGGGAAGGAAAGGAATAAAGACACAGATGTAGAGAAATGGACCTGAGGACACCGGGAGGGGGAAGGGTAAGCTGGGACGAAGTGAGATAGTGGCATGGACTTATATATACTACCAAATATAAAATAACTAGCTAGTGGGAAGCAGCCACATAGCACAGGGAGATCAGCTCGGTGCTTTTTGACCACCTAGAGGGGTGGGATAGGGATGGTGGGAGGGAGGGAGACACAAGAGGGAAGAGATATGGGGATATATGTATATGTATAGCTGATTCACTTTTTTATAAAGCAGAAACTCTCACACCATTGTAAAGCAATTATCCTCCAATAAAGATGTTAAAAAAAAAGTTCCTCTTTTTTTCCCATGAAGTCACATTGTAACGTATCAAATGCTTTTTCTACATCTCCTGGAATGATCAGACAGTTTTTCTCTCTTAATGTGGTGAATTACAAACATTTCCTGATGTGAAACTATCCTTTTATACCTGGTAGGGTAGATTGCACAGATGGCCATAATTCTTCACTTCTCCATGTATACATGACCTTCACAGTGTTACGTTACAGCTCCTCCCATGAACAGGTGGAATTCATTCTCCCATCTTTGAATCTGGGCAGGTGTTGTGGCTTGCTTTGGTCAATAGAAAGCAGTGGAAGTGACTGTATGCCAGTTCCAAGCCTAAGCCTCTATCAGCCTTGCAGCTTCCAGTCCAACTTCCTCTCTTGGAACCCTGCTCCTACCGTATGAATAAGCCTGGACTAGACAACTGTATGATGAAAGACACGTGGCCCAGTCATCTTATCACCCCAGCAGCCAGCCAGCCAATCACAAGATACGTGAGTGAGGATATCCTAGATCATCTGGCGTCCAACAAACATCCCAGTTTATAACAGACACACAAGTGATTCTGCCTGAGGTTAGCCAAGGCTGGCCTAGATCAGCATCACTGCCAACTGACCAAAGATCCATAAACAATGCCTATCGTTGTAAGCTACTGAGAGTTGTTATAGCGATAGATAACTGATATACCTAGAATAAACTTGCAATTTGGTCATGGTGCATTACCTTATTTAAATATTATTATATTTGACTTGATTTTTTTCAATATTCATGAATGAAATGAGTTGGTAATTTTTCTTTCTTTTTATGCCTTAAGTTGCCTTTTAGAATAATATAGGAGGATATTTCCTCTCTTTTATTTTTGGGGGAGAGTTAGTGTAAGATTAGGATGACTAGTTTCTTGAAAGTTCATTTGGAAAAGCATGTAGATTTTTTGTTTTATTTGGGGAAGATTTTATACTGTTCTTCCGATTGCTTTAATAGTTATAAGTCTATTCTTTAAAAAATTACTTAAGTCAGATTTGATGTCATATTTTTCTAGGAATTTGTTCAACTTAACCTAAGTTTTAAAATTTCTGGCATATGACTATTGATGGTATCTTCTATTATCTTGTAAAATTCTATTTTATCTCTAGCTTTTAAAATTATTTACCTGAGTTTTCCGTTTTTCTTGATTAGTCTTTTCAGAGCATTGCCTACTGTATTATTTATTTTTGTAATAACCAACTTTTAACTATATTGATATACTCCATTTTAATTCTTGTTATGTATTTCTTTGGAATCAATATTTCATTAATTCCAAAGAAATACATTTCCCTTGAACTACCTGCTTTTGTTGCAGCTCATAAATTTTTATATGTAGTATTCATTATTACCCAGTTTTATTATTTTAAAACTTCCAATATGATTTATTCTTTAATTCATGATTTAAGTAACAGTGTTTTAACAATTATTCAAATAGAGTTTTATAAAAAAAATAAATTTATTTATTTTATTTTAGTATATATTTTTGCCTGCATTTGGTCTTCGTTGCTGCGCAGGGGCTTTCTCTAGTTGCGGTGAGCAGGGGCTACTTTTCGTTGCAGTGCACAGGCTTCTCATTGCGGTGGCTTCTCTTGTTGCGGAGCATGGGCTCTAGGCGTGTGGGCTTCAGTAGTTGTGGCACGTGGGCTCAGTAGCTGTGGTTCGCGGGCTCTAGAGTGCAGGCTCAGTAGTTGTGGTGCATGGGCTTAGTTGCTCCACGGCATGTGGAATCTTCCCAGACCAGGGCTTGAACCCGTGTTCCCTGCATTGGCAGGCGGATTTTTAACCACTGCACACCAGGGAAGCCCTCAAATAGAGTTTTAAATTGATATCTTTGTTGTGAACTTCTAACATAATTTTCCTGTGTCCCAAGAATATGGTCTGAGAAACTATTCCCTGAAATTTGCTGGGGTTTCTTTATGGGCTGGCACATGATTTATTTGATAAATATTCTATGTGTGCATGATAAGTGTGTGTACTCTCATTAGTATCCATGTATGTCTATAAGGGAAGTTCATTCATTGTGTTGTTGGGCTCCTCTAAATCTGCTGATTTTGTTCCTGACCAATCAATCATTAAGGAGTATATGGTGAAATGGTGGTGGATTTTTCCATTTCTTTATGAAGTTCTGTTAAGTTTTGCCTCATATATTGTCAGGCACTTTTATTAGATGTTAACACATTTAGAATGACTAGATTTTCTTGGTGAATCGAAACTTTCATCATTATGTAGTGACCCTCTCTTTCCCTGATTATTCTTTTGGTTTTAGGTCTATTTTGTCTGATATGAGTTCCTAAAGAAAAGAACTCAGGACTACAAGACCTAAAAAATGGCTAGCTAGTTCCAGTTTTAATATCTCATTTGTTCTTTCTACTTTGCTAGAGGATTGGAAGTGATAAGGACAATAGAATATTTGAGAAAAGAACAAAGCTTTGCATAATTTACAAATAACTGTCCCTGTAAAATGTATTCTCTATCCCTAGATGGATAAGAGGGAAGGTCCAAAGTAGGTTCCACAAAAGTAATAGTATTTAGGCTACAGTAAATGCTATGTTTGTATCAGAGAAACGCTTCAGCCTACCCACAAAATAAACATACTATTACTATTACACATACATAACCTGTAGAAGAAGGCAACTGTATAAAATCCATTTGGAGATTGTCAAAGTATCCCTTAGGACATGGTTCCAGTCCCTACCCTACCTTTACAGTTTTCCCCCAGTGTTGGTTACAGATGAAGCATGAGTTGGGCATGTCTTGTAATAGTCTAGAAAAGTTTCTCTACTAGTGACTGTTTAATGTTGTGGTCAATTTGTTCATACTGTGCTGAGCTGTTTCACAGTATATTTTAGCAACTATACATTTGAGATTATCTGGTGTTGCCATTCTGCTCTCCTGGCTTCATCAGACCTTATCCTATGGATCTTAATATCCAATTATTCATCGTGTTTATTTTCAGAGTTGGTAGCTAAATTTTGTGCATTTATTATGAGATTCTTGAACTTCTCCATGGATATTTATTAATTTTTTTCTACAAGAGATTCTTGCATAAGGATGATTATTAGAGCAGCTTGCTTAGCATGTTGATCTGCTAAAGCGTTTATTCTAACTTCTGTAGAATCTCACTTACTTAAAATTAAAAAAAAAATTATATTTAATTTCTTGGCTGCTTTGGGTCTTTGTTGCTGCACACGGGCTTTCCCTAGTTGCAGAGAGTGAGGGCTACTCTTCGTTGCGGTGCACGGGCTTCTCTTGTTGCAGAGCATGGGCTCTAGGCTCGAGGGCTTCAGTAGTTGTGGCACACGGGCTCATTAGTTGTGGCACGCGGGATTAGTTGCTCCTCTGCAGGTGGGATCTTCCCGGACCAGGGTTCAAACCCATGTCCCCTGCATTGGAGGCAGATTCTTAACCACTGTGCCACCAGGGAAGTCCACTTACTTTCATAAGAATAATTTCCTTGGGTAGCATTAAGACATCAAGTAGTCTATGTATTTGTTGTCCACTGTTTTTACGGCAGTACTTGAGGAGGTCAAGAAATAGCTTTGCTTCTGTATTAGTTCAAAATCATTAACTACTCCAAAAACATGTCAGCTATCATTGAATATATTTACCCTTTTATTTTTAGTAATAAAAGTGAATTTAGCTATGTCCTTGAAAAAGCTGTATTTTTGACAACCTATGCAGACTTGGCATTTAGTAAGGGATTGTATTTTTTAAGAAAATTTGTGATAGCTGTTGTATAACCAGACTGGTATTGTCCTTTTTCTTTTTTTTTTTTTTTTGTGGTAAAAAGCACAAAGCACAAAATATACCATTTTAACCATTTTAAAGTGTAAAGTTCTGTGGCATTAAGTATATTCACATTGTGCATCACATCACCACCATCCATGTCCAGAGCTCTTTTCATTTTTTAAATCATTTTAACCATTTTTTAAATTTGAATTTTATTTATTTTTATACAGCAGGTTCTTATTAGTTACCTATTTTATACATATTAGCGTATATATGTCAAACCCAATCTCCCAATTAATCCCCCCACACCCCGCTTTTCTCCCTTAGTGTCCATACATTTATTCTCTACATCTGTGTATCTATTTCTGCCTTGCAAGCCATTTGCAAGGTACCATCTGTACCACTTTTCTAGATTCCATATATTTGTGTTAATATATGATATTTGTTTTTCTCTTTCTGACTTACTTCACTCTGTATGACAGTCTCTACAAATGACCCAATTTTGTTCTTTTTTATGACTGAGTAATATTCCATTGTATATATGTACCACATCTTCTTTATCCACTCATCTGTTGATGGATATTTAGATGGTTTCCGTGTTCTGGATATTGTAAATAGTGCTGCAGTGAACATTGGGGTGCATGTGTGTTTTTGAATTATGGTTTTCTCTGGGTATATGCCCAAGAGTGGGATTGCTGAGTTATATGGTGGTTCTATTTTTAGTTTTTTAAGGAACCTCCATACTGTTCTCCATAGTGGTTGTATCAATTTACATTCCCACAAAGAGTGCTAGAGGGTTCCTTTTTCTCCACACCCTCTCCAGCATTTATTGTTTGTAGATGTTTTGATGATGCCCATTCTGACTGGAGTGAGGTGACACCTCATTGTAGTTTTGATTTGCAGTTCGTTAATGGTTAGTGATGTTGAGCATCCTTTCATGTGTTTGTTGGCAATCTGTATATCTTCTTTGGAGAAATGTTTATTTAGGTCTTCTGTCCATTTTTTGATTGGGTTGTTAGTTTTTGTTTTAATATTGAGCTACATGAGCTGTTTATATATTTTGGAGATTAATCCTTTGTCCATTGATTCATTTGCAAATATTTTCTCCCATTCTGAGAGTTGTCTTTTGGTCTTGTTTATAGTTTCCTTTGCTGTGCAAAAGCTTTTAAGTTTCACTGGATCCCATTTGTATATTTTTGTTTTAATTTCTCCAGGAGGTGGTTCAAAAAAAGATCTTGTTGTGATTTATGTCAAAGAGTGTTCTTCCTATGTTTTCCTCTAAGAGTTTTATACTGTCCGGTGTTACATTTAGGTCTTTAATCCATTTTGAGTTTATTTTTGTGTTATGGTGTTAGGGAGTGTTCTAATTTCATTCTATTACATGTAGCTGTCCAATCTTCCCAGCACCACTTATTGAAGAGACTGTCTAGAACTCTTTTCATTTTGCAGAACTGAAACTCTATACCCATTAAACAACAACTTTCCTTTCCCCCTCCCTTCAGCTCCTGGAAACCACCATTCTACTTCCTGTCTCTGAATCTGACTACTCTCCGAGCCTCGTAAAAGTGGAATCATACAGTGTTTGTCCTTTTGTGACTGGCTTATTTCACTTAGCGTAATATATTCAATGTTTATTCATGTTGAAGCATGTGTCAGAATTTCCTTCCTTTTTAAGGCTGAATAATAGTCATTATCAATCTATATATCACACTTTGTTTATCCATTCGCGGGCTGATGGACACTTGGGTTGCTTGCACTTTTTCTCTATTGCGAATAATGCTGCTATGAACATGGGTGTACACCTTTTTGTTTTTAAGATAAGACTAATCAACAAACAATAATAAGTCAGGATTGGGTATGGGGATGCCTACAGTATGTGTTATGGGCATGGACAATTCTTTTTTTTTTTAATTTCATTTTATTTATTTTTTGGCTGCGTTTGGTCTTCGTTGCTGTGCAAGGACTTTCTCTAGTTGCGGCGAGCAGGGGCTACTCTTTGTTACGGTGCATATAGGCTTCTCATTGCGGTGGCTTCCCTTTTTGCTGAGCATGGGCTCTAGATGAGTGGGCTTCAGTAGTTGCAGTGCATGGGCTCAGTAGTTACGGCGCATGGGCTCTAGGGCACGTGAGCTTCAGTAGTTGTGGCTCGTGGGATCTAGAGTGTAGGCTCAGTAGTTGTGGCTTAGTTGCTCCATGGCATGTGGGATCTTCCCGGACCAAGGATTGAACCCGTGTCCCCTGCATTGGCAGACAGATTCGTAACCACTGTGCCACAAGGGAAGTCCCGAGGGCATGGACAATTCTTGAATGTCAGAAATACAATGATAACATTTTCCTTCATGGGGTAAGGGTAATAAAGTTGCTGGATTGAGAGTGTCAGAATGGTGTATGGTAATAAGAGAAGGGAGAAAGTAACACTATTTTATTATTGACTAGAAGAAGAATATTGGTGTTTCCAATTAGCCATGGGGATTGTTCTGCATGTGGTACCATTAGGTTTAAAGGCAATCCAAGGACAAGATCTGAAGTGCTTTGTTTAATTTAGCTGAGGGTACAATTGCTCTGATGCAAAGAGGATAATCTGTGGCTACTGGACCAAGGGATAGGCTACAATAAGCACAGGGTCTTTGATGTGTGGAATGTCTTTCAGTTAATATCCCTAGAGCACTGCCTAATCTTTCAAGCACAAACAAAAAGTGAGGTTTATGATAATTTGGGAGATCTGGCTTAGATGGTTGTTAAAGGGGTATTTCAAATCACTGAAGACCTTTTTAGGTTTTTTTTTTTGTTGTTGTTCCTTTGAGGTTTCTGAGATATTTGACTCTGTCAAATAATATACAGCCTTGATATTACAGAAGAATGTTATGTCCATTCTCTACAATATCCAGTGAATACCAGAAATCTTCTCTTGTCTTTTAGTGGTTGATGTTGGGTAATTCTGGATAATTTATAATCTCCCTTTAGTTTGTGGTTTTCCTGCAGCTAATAGGTCATGGTCTAGACCATATCCACTTTTTTCAGAAATGGAGTTTCTCCCTCACAGCCCAGTTTCCTGTTTCAGCTAGCTCCATGAGCTAGAGTCGGTTTTAGAATTTTCAAGATTAATGGAACGTAAGAAGTGGTCAGCTACATATTGGATCTGAATGGATCCACAAGGAAACAGTATATCCTTAACATCTTTCAAGACTTGAGAAATGTAGGATGGAGCTTTGGTGAATCCCTCGGGCATACTATCCAGAACTGTTGATTTTCTGAGGTGAAGGCAAATACATGTTGGCTATCATCAACTGGGATACTAAAGAAAGCTGACCTAGAGTCTGTCATACAGAGTGAGGTAAGTCAGAAAGAGAAAAACAAATACCGTATGCTAACACATATATATGGAATCTAAGGGGAAAAAAAAAGGTCATGAAGAACCTAGGGGTAAGACGGGAATAAAGCCACAGACCTACTAGAGAATGGACTTGAGGATATGGGGAGGGGGAAGGGTAAGCTGGGACAAAGTGAGAGAGTGGCATGGACATATATACACTACCAAACGTAAGGTAGATAGCTAGTGGGAAGCAGCCGCATGGCACAGGGAGATCAGCTTGGTGCTTTATGACCACCTAGATGGGTGGGATAGGGAGGGTGGGAGGGAGGGAGATGCAAGAGGGAAGAGATATGGGAACATATGTATATGTATAACTGATTCACTTTGTTATAAAGCAGAAACTAACACACCATTGTAAAGCAATTATACTCCAATAAAGATGGTAAAAAAAAAAAAAAAGAAAGAGGAGGATAAATCTATTACAGAACAGTATTTGGCTTCAGGTGGGACCAAGGAAAGTGGGGAATTTGGGTTAGCTACTGTTGGGAAAGAAGCTTACTTTAACTGCTTTCAGACCTTAGACAAATCTGTCCTCAATGCTGAGGCTTTTAAACAGGTGAAACAGGTATGCAGGGACTAGCACGAAGGACACTAATCCTCTTTCTATTAAGCTAGTTGTAATTGGCCTAAGTCCTTCTTTGAATTTGGTTTTAATAGAGTATTGAGGAAGTCTAGGTAAAGATGTAGAAGAATCAATCTGAACTCTTATGGCTCCGCTCCAATTAGTTTGCATAGGTTTGTAGAGTCTTTGGCCTTTAGGGATTCTGAGACCCTGGCTAATTTTCAGTTGTTTCTTGAATCACACATAGTATAAGTGTTTTAATATGCATATCAACTATAATTTCTGTGTATTGCAGAAGGATCATACACAAGAGGATCCCAGATTCCAGTCTGGACCCACTGTTTTAGAAATCAGAAATTTGGAAGGTGGAGCCCAGCAACCTGTGGGTTATTTTATTTTATTTTTATTGTGGCAACATATACCTAATACTTATCATTTTAACCATTGGTAAGTGTGCGATTCAGTGGCATCAGAAACATTCACAGTGTTGTGTAACCATTACCATTAGGTATACCCAAAACTTTTTCATCATCCCCAACAAAACTCTGTACCTATTAAACAATAACTTTCCCCTTCTTTCCTGCTCTCTCTTCCCAGCCCCTGGTAACCTCTATTCTACTTTCAGGTACTACAAATTCATGTGTTCTAGGTAGTTCATACATATGGAATCATGCAATATTTGTCCTTCTGTGTGGGACTTACTGTCAAGCATAATGTTCTCGAGACCCATCCATGTTGTATTGTTGCATATTTCAGAATCTCATTCCTTCTTATGGCTGAATAATAAGCAGCCTGTGTTTTCACAAGCCCTCTAGGTGGTCCTGATACTCACTCAAACTCACTGAAACTGGAGTTTGAGACCCACTGACCTGGAGCAGTGGTTCTCAGAGTTTATGTACATCTGAATCACTTGGGAATCTTCTTAAAGTGCAGGTTCTGAGCTTCCCTGGTGGCGCAGTGGTTGAGAGTCTGCCTGTCAATGCAGGGGACTCGGGTTCGTGCCCCAGTCCAGGAAGATCCCACGTGCCGCGGAGCGGCTGGGCCCATGAGCCATGGCCGCTGAGCCTGTGCCTCCGGAGCCTGTGCTCCGCAGCGGGAGAGGCCACAGCAGTGAGAGGCCCGCGTACTGCAAAAAAAAAAAAAAAAAAATGCAGGTTCTGATCCATTAACTGACTTATTAGCTGATTCATTAGTGGGGCCCAAGATTCTGCATTTCTAACAAGCTCTGAGTGGGTAAGATTGAGAAGCACTGTCTTAAGGCATCACAGCTGTGCCCAGCTCACCCTGAAATGACAGGAGTAGGGAGGGCTCTCATTATCCAGTGGAGTGAGAGGGAGGGTGGGGTCTGTTTCTGCCCTCTTGACCAGAAGACATGGACCTTGAGACCCTCATGTTCTCTGACTCGACCTTTCTGGGCTGGGAGTCTGTCATGAGCCTCGCTGGGCCCTTGGATTGGGAAGGGCTGGAACCGGGGGACTTTTTAGGGAGCTCAGTGCTAACGATTACACTATAAATGATAACCTGATCCATCTTTAGTCACTGCCTTGAGGCTTCCTGCCCACTTCTATGGTATGAGTCTGGGAAATAGCCTGGCAGTGCTGGCAGGAAGGGGGTGAGGTGAGGCTGGCTGAGTCCTGGGGTGTCAGGGCAGAGGGTGGGCTCCAGCAGGCCTCGGGACAGGCTGGGAAGGCCCAGGGTCATCACACCAGGGGCCGCTGAGCCAGGCAGGAGGGTCAGCACTTCTGTCTTCCTTCCTGATTGATTAAATCTGACTTGGCACAGGGTTGCAGGGAGGGAGGCAAGAGACTCCAGGACCACTGTTTTCATTGAAGTGATGCCAGATTTGTATTTTCAAAACAGCAATAATTGCTTCTGAGCAAATCTAACCACAGAAGATCCTCAACCCAGTACCGTTCAACCTAAGGATATTCCCACAGAAGAAATTACCACGTACCTCCACAAGCTGTTCCAGTCTGACCCCCTCAGATGATGCAAGCTGTCACTAGTGTGTGTGCTTAGACTAGAAAACAAAGCTAGTCTAGACCGTTCTTTTAGAGCCTTATCTGTTTTGTAAGTAGTGCTGCACGGAGAGAAAAGGAGTAGAATGCACAATAAGGTAATTATGGCTCACTCATGTGATGAAATACTTTGGAGCCATTGAAACTGTTGTTTGAAAGAATTTTAATGACATTGCAAGTGTGGTCATGATTAAAAAGGGGGGAAAGGCTCAAATAACACATCTATGTGTGTGTGTGTGTGTGTGTGTGTGTGTGTGTGTGTGTGTATGTATTCTATGTAAAAATTTTAAACAATACATATATATAAAGAAAAAACCCTAAAAATATCAATGGTTATCACTGAGTGGTAGGAGAGTCGTGGTTTTTAATTTTCCTATTTATCATGTTTGTATTTTCTACATCTTTTATAATGAGCATATTACATTTACTAACAAAAAGGAATTTAAAACTATATGGTAGGGATGACCAAGAATCAAAAGGTACACATTTGAATCTATTTTTAATCTTAGAAAACAACAGAGAGTGTTTTAGAGCTTGGTAATATTTTAAATATTCAACTGTTACCCAAACCCTCCAAAATCCCACCCCCCTCCAAAATCAGAGAGAAAACCATGACCTTTGACAAAGCCTCCGAAGGCCCACCCTGATTTCGTTCCCATGGCTCTGACATCCTCTCCTACACTGCAGTCTTTTCCTTGTTCCAGCCTCCTTGATTGTCATCAAGCCCAGGCACTCTCTGGCCCCAGGGCCTTAGCACTGGCTATGTCCTCTGCCTCCCCACTGATGTCTGCTGAGCTTTGCACCTTCACTTCCTTCTGACCTTTCCTCCAGACTACCTTCTCAGTGAAAACTTTCCTGGAGACACTACTTAAGGTCCCAACTCCTGTAACATTTTATCCCCCACCCCCTTCCACCACTGCTTTTAACATTCTACATATTTTATTTCTCTATTTTTTTATGGTCTTTCCCATCCATTATAATGGAAGCCCCACTAGGCCAGAGACTTTTCTCTATTTTTTCACTCCAATAGTTCCAGCTTCTAGACGAATACCTGGCTCTTGAAAATCAGTTGTTGAATGAATAAATGTCAAAACACCAAAGCTCTATTTTTTGACCTACAAAATCATAAAGGGTAGACAGCTTGTAAATATGTCTCAACTCTACTGACAAATTAAATCGAAACCATTCACAACCGAGACACTTACTGCCACTTAATCATGGCATCCCATAGTAGCTTCTGTTATTTCAGGGGTTATAGATATAATTTTCAGGAAATCTGAATATACACAATGGTGCCAGGAATATCATTTTACTTGGTGAGTATGCTCAAAAGAAAAGGCAGCTTAGGTCTGGAATGGCATTGCGACTTAAAAGTCAGGTGTTGCATAATAACTTGCTGGAAACTGGTTTAGAGAAAGCCACAAATTTCAGTAAAGTATTGATCCATTTAACATGGATTCCTTAAGCATTGATTATGCAATGAGACCTGGGTACACACAGTGAACAAGACATCACTCCTCTCTGGATGCAGCTTACAGTCTAGTAGGGGATACAGATAAGTAAACAATAATAATACAATGAGATATTATGGAAGCACAGAGGAAGGACAGCTAACGAGACTTGGGATGGGAGGGTTGGGGTAGATTTCCTGATGGAAGTAACATTACAGCAGGATAAACAAGAGCATATCAGGGAGAAGGGCTTGGGTTGCACAAGTGGGGGTGGAGAACGGGCTGGGAAAGCGTGTTCCAGGAAGGGGCTGGAGGCACCAGGAGTCAGTGTTCCTCCAAGGAGCTCAGTGCGGTTTGAGTGAGGGCTGTGACTACATGTGCATCCTGAAATCAGTCACCTCTCGTCAGCTCCACAACCCTCACCCCAATATGCAAGCCACCGCCATCTCTCACCTGGACCACTGTACCACCTTTCGAACTGGACACCCTGCTTCTGCTCTGTGTCCTAGTAATGCTGAGGAGAGAAGCAGCCCCTGGCAGGCGAGAGCTGGTCTGGCCCTCACAGCTGGACCACATGTCCTTCTGTCCAACACAAACACATCATAGAGCCCCAACTTCAGGCCAGGCCACACTGTGACCCTCATAGATGAAGACAAAAACAAGGCTACTCTGTAATCATGTCTGAACAGAGACACCACCATAAACAATGTGCAAACCACAAAAATGACAAATGAGCCTTCCATCCTGGCTCATATGAGTTACTGCAGCTTACAATCTGGTAGGGAATACTTCTTTACCAATCCTTTTTTCTTCGCTTTATTCCTCTCACCTTCAAAGTAAGATTTGTGAAGAAATTCAGCTGCAGAATCCCCCCAGGCTTCCTGGCAACATCGAACTCAGAGCAAACTCCACTTCCTTGAACCTTCTCTAGAATCGTCTACTGCAAGTCCAGAGCCCATCATTTCCAACATCCTTTAGCTGAGATGCCCCCAGGGCTCCCCACGGGGCGTGCTCACCCTCAATGCAAGGAGGCAGTTTACACTACTTGTTCAACCACAGGTGTGTTCCTGGTGGTCCTGAACTGGAGGACATTGACAATACACAAATCAGGTGAAGACACTTTCCTACATGCTTCCCATGACTCGCAGAGTCAAAAATCAAACTCAGAGTCAAAATCAACACCTACATCATTCAACTCTGCCTACCTCTTAGAGCTCGTTCATTCACTCTACGAGTGCAGTAAGTCCCCTACATACGAGCCTTCGAGTTGCGAACTTCCAAAGATGCGAACGTGCAATTCTATCAACGTCAGGCATGAGTGACATTGCAGCTTGCCCTCCGTCTCCTATTGCTGACGACGCTTCAGCTCCACCATCTCCCACCTCCTCTCCCCCCTCCAGTCAGTAACTCTTCTTGCCTGTTCACTCGATGCCAGCCCCTGGATGCCAGCTACTGTACTTTTCAAGGTACTGTACTGTAAGATTAAAAATGTTTTCTTTATTTGTTGTTTGTTTTTTATGTATTATTTGTGTGAAGAGTATTATAAACCTATTACAGTACAGTACTCTATAGCCGATTGTGTTAGTTGGGTCCCTAGGCTATCTTTGTTGGACTTATGAACAAATTGGGCTTATGAACGTGCTGTCAGAACAGAACTCATTCGTATGTAGGGGACTTACTGTACTGTTGAGGGTCTACAGTGAGCCAGAGACCCTTCATGGCACAGGACCGTCTCACACTGCTGTGTGAAGGGTGGGTCAGAGCACAAAACTAGAGCAGGAGGTAGGGAGACCGGTCATGAGGCTCTTTTAGTCCAGTGAAACAAGTGGACCGGAATCGGGGAGGGAGGAGAGTGAAATGCAATGCCCAGTATTACTTTAGGTGAGATAAGTCAGACAGAGAAGGACAAATACTGCATGATCTCACTTATTTCCTGGTAGCTAAAAACGCTGAATTCAGACAGTAGAGTTGTGGTTGCCAGGGGCCGGGGGTAGGGGAAATGGGGACAGATTTCTAGCTATAAGATTGACAAGTTTTGGGAACCTAATGTACAGCAGGGTGATTATAGCTAATAATATTGTATTATGTATTTGAAAGTTGATAAGAGAGTCAATCTTAAATGTTCTTATCATGAAAAGGAAATGATGATTATGTGATGTGATGAAGGTGTTAGCTAATGCTATGGTGGTAATTGTTTTGCAATATATAAAGGTATCAAATGAACACTGTACACAGTGAAACTTACACGATGTTATATATCAATTATACCTCAGTAAAGCTGGGGAAGAAAGCCCACAATGCCCAGATTTCTTGTTTGGGAAACAGGGGCCAGCACTGTCATTTTCTGGGTGAGGGAGTGCAGCAGACATGCTAGCAAGGATTCTAGAAAAGGCGATCACTTTGCTGGGCTAGACAGCAAAGTCTTCTTGGCTGAAGTAGACTCCTTTTCAAATTTCTTCGTAAGGGGACCTCCCCGGCTCCCAGGTAGTCCTGCAGAATTTCATGGCTGCTTTTGGCCTGTGAGCTGGGGTCTGTCACTGCAAGAAGTTGTTTGAATAATGTGCCTATTTCAGGTTGTAGTTTATATGTTTAAGGGAGACATATTTCAGTGGAGTCAGTAACTTATTTCTTACAGCCTTCTGGGCTTAAATAAATTGATGATTAGAGTAATTCAGGGTCCATGAAGTCATGCAAAAACAGCTGCCACCTGCCATTGCTCTCGTTGGTAACTCATTTACTTCTTACAATGGCTTTCCACATCTGTGAATTAAGTTAGAATATGCTGCTCCGAGGAGCCAATAATGACTTGCTTTTGTGTTACAACTCTCAGAAGTAAATGATTCAGTATTCATTGCTTATAAGGTTTAAAGAGAAACTAAAGTTATTTGGATTCCCCCAACCTTCACTCTAGGACACGGTTTTAATGTTCCCATCATGGAGACATTGTGGAATTGACTAATTGTGTTTTTTGCATATTTATAAACACTTTTTTATTTATTAATGGGCCATTTCAGAGATAAAATTTGTACTTTATTTGCATCGCAGCCATTTCTCAAAGTCACGCTGACTCATGTCAGAGGGGCTGAGATCTGAGAGCACAGAATGAAAGGGCAGGTGATTGTCTTCTCGGTAAATCCTGAGCAGGGGCAAGAGCTGCCCGGATGCAGTTTATCAGACTGATTCTCTAGAGCTGCACTGTCCAATATGGTTGTGTAAAATGTACATTCATTAAAGTTAAATAAAATTAAAAATCCAGTTCCCCAATCACACTGGCCACATCTCAAGAGCTCAAGAGCCACATGTGGTCCAGTGACCACCATGTTGGAGAGTGTGGAGTATTTCCAGCATTGTAGAGAATTCCACTGGACAGTGCTGCTCTGGGCTGTGTTGGTACTGGTGTCCTTTTGTGTCTCCCTGGATTGAAAGAACTTGGTGCTTGTAAACTGACTGTCCAGAAAAGCTGAGGGGTTAAGGCACCCCTGGTCATATCTCAAATCCTGAATATAGTCAGAATTGCATCACTTCTTACCACCTACAACCTGGTCGCATTACTGTCAAATCTCTCCTGGATTTACTGCAACAGTCTTCTAACTCCCCTCCCAACTTCCATGCTAGGCTCTCACAATCTCTACTCCACATAACAGCCAGAATGATCCTGCTCAGAACCTTCCAGTGGCTTTTGTGTCTTACACAGAGTAAAAGCCAAGATCCTTACGATGACCCCCAAGGCCCGATATTCTGACTCTTCACCATCCCTTAGATGCATCTCTTGCTATACCTGACTTGGTTTTCCCTTCTGCAGCCACACTGGCCTCCAGGTATGTTTTCCCTTGCCTTGGTTCTTTCCTGAAACACTCTTCTCATGATAGTGCTATGTCTTGTTTCCCCACTTCCTTCAGGTCTTTGCTTAAAAGATTTCCCTGCCTACCCTATCTAAAATTTCACTCCTGATGGGGAGGACCTTCAAGATGGCAGAGGAGTAAGATGTGGAGATCACCTTCCTCCCACAAATACATCAGAAATACATCTACATGTGGAACAGCTCCTACAGAACACCTACTGAATGCTGGCAGAAGACCTCAGACTTCCCAAAAGGCAAGAAATTCCCCACATACCTGGGTAGGGCAAAAGAAAAAGAAAAAACAGAGAAAAAAGAATAGGGACAGGACCTGCACCACTAGGAGGGAGCTGTGAAGGAGGAAAGGTTTCCACACACTAGGAAGCCCCTTTACGGGTGGAGATGGGGGGGGTGGGGGGGAAGCTTTGGGGTCACGGAGGAGAGCTCAGCCACAGGGGTGCAGAGGGCAAAGTGGAGAGATTCCTGCACAGAGGATAAGTGCTGACCAGCACTCAGCAGCCCTAGAGGCTTGTCTACTCACCC
Organism: Phocoena sinus; assembly: GCF_008692025.1. Classification (NCBI taxonomy): domain Eukaryota; kingdom Metazoa; phylum Chordata; class Mammalia; order Artiodactyla; family Phocoenidae; genus Phocoena; species Phocoena sinus. The sequence goes on along the minus strand of NC_045764.1, from coordinate 43,916,360 downwards.
GCTGGGGCGGGCGGGGCTGGGAGATGAGGCTCGGCTTCGGTCAGAGCACAGGGAGAGGACTGGGGTTGGCGGCATGAATGCAGCCAGAAGGGGGCTAGTGCACCACAGCTAGCTGGGAGGGAGTCCGGGAAAAAGTCTGGAGCTGCCTAAGAGGCAAGAGACCATAGTTTTGGGGCGGTGTGTGAGGAGAGGGGATTCAGAGCACCGCCTAAAGGAGTTCCAGAGATGGGCATAAGCCACTGCTATCAGTGAGGACACCAGAGATGGGCATGAAATGCTAAGGCTGCTGCTGCCGCCACCAAGAAGCCTGTGTCCAAGCACAGGTCACTATTCACACCTCCCCTCTCTGGAGCCTGTGCAGCTCGCCACTGCCAGGGTCCCATGATCCAGGGACAACTTCCCTTGGAGAACACACGGTGTGGCTCAGGCTGGTGCAATGGCATGCCGGCCTCTGCCGCCGCAGTCTCGCTCTGCATCCGTACCCCTCCCTCCCCCCGGCCTGAGTGAGCCAGATGCCCTAGTCAGCTGTTCCTTTAACCCCATCCTGTCTGAGTGAAGGAAAGACGCCCTCAGGCGACATACACGCAGAGGTGGGGCCAAATCCAAAGCTTAAACGCAGGAGCTTTGGGAACAAAGAAGAGAAAGGAAAATCTCTCCCAGCAGCCTCAGGAGCAGCAGATTAAATCTCCACAATCAACTTGATGCACCCTGCATCTCTGGAACACCTGAATAGAAAACGAATCATCCCAAAATTGAGGCAGTGGACTTTGGGAGCAATGGTAGACTTGGGGTTTGCTTTCTGCATCTAATTTGTTTCTGGTTTTATGTTTATCTTAGTTTAGTATTTAGAGTTTATTATCATCGGTAGATTTGTTTATTGATTTGGTTGCTCTCTTCCTTTTATATATATATATATATATATATATATATATATATATATATCCATTTTCTCTTTTTGTGAGTGTGTATGTGTATGCTTCTTTGTGTGATTTTGTCTGTATAGCTTTGCTTTTACCATTTGTCCAAGGGTTCTGTCTGTTATTTTTTTTTTTTTGTATAGGTTTTAGCACTTGCTATCATTGGTGGATTTGTTTTTTAGTTTGGTTGCTCTCTTCTTTCTTTCTTTTTTCTCCTTTTTTATTACTTTTTAATTTTTAAATAATTAAAAAAATAAATTTTAATAACTTTATTTTACTTAATTTATTTTTCTTTTTCTCTCCCTTTTCTTCTAGCGGTGTGGCTGATAGGGTGTTGGTGTTCTGGCTGGTGTCAGGCCTGTATCTCTGACGTGTGAGAGCCAAGTTCAGGATATTGGTCCCTAGAGACTGCCGGCTCCACGTAATATCAAATGGCAAAAGCTCTCTCAGAGATCTCCATCTCAACGCTAAGACCCAGCTCCACTTGACAACCAGCAAGCTACCGTGCAGGACACCCCATGCCAAACAACTAGCAAGACAGGAACACAACCACACCCATTAGCAGAGAGGCTGCCTAAAATTATAAGGTCACAGACACTCCAAAACACACCACTGGATGTGGTCCTGACCACCAAAAGGACAACGTCCAGCCTCATCTACCAGAACACAGGCACCAGTCCCCTCCACCAGGAAGTCTACACAACCCACTGGCCAACCTTAGCCACTGGGGGCAGACACCAAAAACAATGGGAAATACGAACCTGCAGCCTATGAAAAGGAGACCTGAAACACAGTAAATTAAGCAAAATTAGAAGACAGAGAAACAGAGCAGATGAAGGAGCAAGGTAAAAACCCCCCAGACCAAAGAAATGAAGAGGAAATAGGCAGTCTACCTGAAAAAGAATTCAGAGTAATGATAGTAAAGATGATCCAAAATCTTGGAAATAGAATGGAGAAAACACAAGAAACGCTTAACAAAGACCTAGAAGAACTAAAGAGCAAACAAACAAAGATGAACAACATAATAAATGAAATTAAAAATTCTCAGAAGGAATCCATAGCAGAATAACAGAGGCAGAAGAACGGATAAGTGACCTGGAAGATAAAATAGTGAGAATAACTACTGCACAGCAGAATAAAGAATGAAAAGAATCGAGGACAGTCTCAGACACCTCTGGGACAACATTAAATGCACCAACATTCAAATTATGGGGGTCCCAGAAGAAGAAGAGAAAAAGAAAGGGACTGAGAAAATATTTGAAGAGATTATAGTTGAAAAGTTCCCTAATAGGGGAAAGGAAATAGTCAATGAAGTCCAGGAAGTGCAGAGAGTCCCAAACAGGATAAATCTGAGGAGAAAAACACAAGACACATATTAATCAAACTATCAAAAATCAAATACAAAGAAAAAATATTAAAAGCAGCAAGGGAAAAACAACAAATAGCATACAAGGGAATCCCATAAGGTTAATAGCTGATTTCACAGCAAAAACTCTGCAAGCCAGAAGGGAGTGGCAGGACATATTTAAAGTGATTAAAGGGAAAAACCTACAACCAAGATTACTCTACCCAGCAAGGATCTCATTCAGATTCGACAGAGAAATTAAAACCTTTACAGACAAGCAAAAGCTGAGGAATTCGGTATCACCAAACCAGCTTTACAACAAATGCTCATGGAACTTCTCTAGGCAGGAAACATAAGAGAAGGAAAAGACCTATAATAACAAATCCAAAACAAGAAAATAGTAATAGGCACATATATATTGATAGCTACCTTAAATGTCAATGGATTAAATGCTCCAACCAAAAGATATAGACAGGCTGAATGGAAACAAAAACAAAACCCTTATATATGCTGTCTACAAGAGACGCACTTCAGACCTAGAGACACATACAGACTGAAAGTGAGGGGATGGAAAAAGATACTCCATGCAAATAGAAATCAAAAGAAAGCTGGTGTAGCAATTCTCATATCAGACAAAAGAGACTTTAAGATAAAGACTATTACAAGAGACAAAGAAGAACACTACATAATGATCAAGCGATCAATCCAAGAAGATATAACAATTGTAAATATTTATGAATCCAACATAGGAACACCTCAATGCATAAGGCAAATGCTAACAGCCAGAAAAGGGGAAATCGACAGTAACACAATTATAGCAGGGACTTTAACACCCCACTTTCACCAATGTACAGATCATCCAAAATAAAAATAAATAAGGAAACACAAGCTTTAAATGATACATTAAACAAGATGGACTTAATTGATATTTATAGGACATTGCATCCAAAAACAACAGAATACACTTTCTTCTCACGTGCTCATGGAACATCATCCAGGATAGATCATATCTTGCGTCACAGATCAAGCCTTGGTAAATTTAAGAAAATTGAAATCATATCAAATATCTTTTCTGACCACAGTGCTATGAGACTAGTAATCAACTACAGGAAAAAAATCTGTAAAAAATACAAACACATGGAGGTTAAGCAATACACTACTAAATAACCAGGAAACCACTGAAGAAATCAAAGAGGAAATAAAAAAAATACCTAGAAACAAATGACAATGAAAACATGATGACCAAAACCTATGGGATGCAGCAAAAGCAGTTCTAAGGGGGAAGTTTATAGCAATACAATCTTACCTCATGAACAAGAAACATCTCAAATAAGCAACCTAAACTTACATCTAAAGCAATTAGAGAAAGAAGAAGAACAACAAAAAAACCTCCAACGTTAGCAGAAGGAAAGAAAACATAAAGATCAGATCAGAAATAAATGAAAAAAAATGAAGGAAACAATAACAAAGATCAATAAAACTAAAAGCTCGTTCTTTGAGAAGATAAACAAAATTAATAAACCATTAGCCAGACTCATCAAGAAAAAAAGGGAGAAGACTCAAATCAATAGAATTAGAAATGAAAAAGAAGAAGTAATAACTGACACTGCAGAATTACAAAGGATCATGAGAAATTATTACTAGCAACTATATGCCAATAAAATGAATAAACTGGAAGAAATGGACAAATTCTTAGGAAACCATAACCTTCTGAGACTGAACCAGGAAGAAATAGAAAATATAAACAGACCAATCACAAGCACTGAAATTGAGGCTGTGATTAAAAATCTTCCAACAAACAAAAGCCCAGGACCATATGGCTTCACATTGAATTCTATCAAACACTTAGAGAAGAGCTAATACCTATCCTTCTCTAACTCTTCCAATATATAGCAGAGGGAGGAACACTTCCAAACTCATTCTACAAGGTCACCATCACCATGATACCAAAACCAGACAAAGATGTCACAAAGAATACTACAGGCCAATATCACTGATGAACATAGATGCAAAATTCATCAACAAGTTACTAGCAAACTGAATCCAACAGCACATTAAAAGGATCATACACCATGATCAAGTGGGGTTTATCCCAGGAATGCAAGGATTCTTCAATATATATGCAAATCAATCAATGTGATAAACCATATTAACAAATGGAAGGAGAAAATGATCTCAATATGATCTCTATGGTCATCTCAATATATTCAGAAGAAATTTTTGACAAAATTCAACACCCATTTATGACAAAAACCCTCCAGAAAGTAGGCACTGAGGGAACTTACCTCAATATAATAAAGGCCATATATGACAAACCCACAGCGAATATCATCATCAATGGTGAAAAACTGAAACCATTTCCACTAAGATCAGGAAGAAGACAAGGTTGCCCGCTCTCACCACTATTATTCAACATAGTTTTGTAAGTTTTAGCCACAGCAATCAGAGAAGAAAAAGAAATAAAAGGAATCTAAATCAGAAAAGAAGTAAAGCTGTCACTGTTTGCAGGTGACATGATACTATACATAGAGAATCCTAAAGATGCTACCAGAAAACTACAGGAGCTAATTAATGAATTTGGTAAAGTAGTCGATACAAAATTACTGCACAGAAGTGTCTTGTATTACTATACACTGATGATGAAAAATCTGAAAGAAATTAATGAAACACCCCTATTTACCATTGCAACAAAAAGAATTAAAATACCTAGGAATAAACCTATCTTGGGAGACAAAAGAACTGTATGCAGAAAACTATAAGATACTGATGAAAGAAATTAAAGATGATAGCAACAGATGGAGAGATATACCATGTTCTTGGATTGGAAGAATCAACATTGTGAAAATGACTCTACTACCCAAAGCAATCTACAGATTCAATGCAATCCCTATCACACTACCAATGGCAATTTTTAGAGAACTAGAACAAAAAATCTTAAAATTTGTATGGAGACAAAAAAGACCCCGAATAGTCAAAGCAGTCTTGAGGGAAAAAAACGGAGCTGGAGGAATCAGGCTCCTGGACTTCAGACTATACTACAAAGCTACAGTAATCAAGACAATATGATACTGGCACAAAACCAGAAATATAGGTCAATGGAACAGGATAGAAAGCTCAGAGATACACTGACACACATATGGTCACTTTATCTTTGATAAAGGAGGCAAGAATGTACAATGGAGAAAAGACAGCCTCTTCAATAAGTGGTGCTTGGAAAACTGGACAGCTACATGTAAAAGAATGAAATTAGAACACTCCCTAACACCATACACAAAAATAAACTCAAAATGAATTAAAAACCTAAATGTAAGGCCAGACACTATAAAACTCTTAGAGGAAAACATAGGCAGAACACTCTATGACATAAATCACAGCAAGATGCTTTTTGACCCACCTCCTAGAGAAATGGAAATAAAAACAAAAATAAACGAATGAGACCTAATGAAACTTAAAAGCTTTTGCACAGCAAAGGAAGCCATAAAGAAGATGAAAAGACAACCCTCAGAATGGAAGAAAATATTTCCAAATGAAGCAACTGACAAAGAATTAATCTCCAAAATTTACAAGCAGCTCATGCAGCTCAATATCAAAGAAACAAACAACCCAATCCAAAAATGGGCAGAAGAAATAAATAGACGTTTCTCCAAAGAAGATATACAGACTGCCAACAAACACATGAAAGGATGCTCAACATCACTAATCATCAGAGAAATGCAAATCAAAACTACAATGAGGTATCACCTCACACCAGTCAGAATGGCCATCATCAAAAAATCTACAAACAATAAATGCTGGAGAGGGTGTGGAGAAAAGGGAACCCTCTTGCACTGTTGGTAGGAATGTAAATTGATACAGCCACTATGGAGAACAGTATGGAGGTTCCTTAAAAAACTAAAAATAGAACTACCATACAACCCAGCAATCCCACTACTGGGCATATACCCTGAGAAAACCATAATTGAAAAGGAGTCATGTACCACAATGTTCATTGCAGCACTATTTACAATAGCCAGGACATGGAAGCAACCTAAGTGTCCATCGACAGATGAATGCATAAAGAAGATGTGGCACATATATACAATGGAATATTACTCAGCCATAAAAAGCAATGAAATTGAGTTATTTGTAGTGAGATGGATGGACCTAGAGTCTGTCATGCAGAGTGAAGTAAGTCAGAAAGAGAAAAACAAATACCATATGCTACCACATATATACAGAATCTAAAAAAAAAAAAAAAACGTCATGAAAAACCTAGGGGCGGGACAGGAATAAAGATGCAGACGTAGAGAATAGATTTGAGGACATGGGGAGGGGGAAGGCTGAGCTGGGACATAGTGAGAGAGTGGCATGGATACATATACACTAGCAAATGTAAAATAGATAGCTAGTGGGAGGCAGCTGCATAGCACAGGGAGATCAGCTTGGTACTTCGTGATCACCTAGAGGGATGGGATGAGGTGGGTGGGAGAGAGATGCCAGAGTTAGGAGATATGGAGATGTGTGTATATGTATAGCTGATTCATTTTGTATAAAGCAGAAGCTAGCACACCATTGTGGATCAATTATACTCCAATAAAGGTGTTAAAAAAATGTGTCTCCCTGAACAAAATTTCATATCCCCCTTCCATTTCCCTGACACTTGTCACTATCGACATACCATATGTTTTACTTATTAGTGTTGTTTCTTTTCTGATTCCTCTGCTAGAAGGTAAGCTTGGCTGAACAGGGTTTTATCTATTTTGTTCACTTCTATGTCAGTGCTTAGAACAGTGCCTGGCACCTAGTAGGTGTTCAATAAATATTTACTGAATGAATGAATTCATTTTGCAATTCAAGCTCCTCCGGATGAATGAGGTAAATGAAGAGGCATGGGTTTTAGATGCATGAGATTCTGCCTCCTTTTAGATGTGAGACTTTAGGCAAGTGGCTTAATTTCTTTGAGCTTGTTTCTTCATCTGTAAAATGAAAATTATAATACCTGCCTGGAAGGATTGTCATTAGGATTAATTAGGGTGTTCCCTAGTACATAGTCTGAGCACAATAAGGTTATTCCAGGAGCTGTGAAATTTGGCCCAGGGCTCTTCTTCATCTACTAGTGTCAATGTGAAAACCATGCTAGCCTTTCTTTTACTATGCATTTAAAAATGTTGTGCTTTTATTTTAATAATAGAAACATTATATGTAGGGATTTTTTTGGGAAATCTGGGTGATGAAAACTGATGATAATTGGTGATTACTGAGTTTGGCTGTGAGGTGTCTTTACAACAGTGTTTAGATGGGAAAGCTAGGAATCAATGCTGATATTCTATGAATGAAAGTTTCACAGAAATTCCCATAGAGAAAAGCAGTGGGAAAATCCGGTCGTGATGAGTCACACACGGTGGCATAAGCCTGCTAAACTCAGAAAGAACCTACACCACAGGGGACAGGCTTACAGTCACATTTCAAAGAGGGAATTTTGTTCAGCAAAATAGTGTAGTCTGTATGGTCTATCATGTTGAATTAATGTTATTTGGAATCTTATTTTTTATTGTTATATTAGAACCCTATGCTTATAGAATGTATACTTCGTTTTATGTTTGTACTTATTTAGAAGTGTAGCAGAGGTCCCACCAGAAAAATTGAAATGACTCTAAACATTTGAAACAGAGGCAACTTAACACAGGGAAGTGGTGACGCAGGGGGTGGGATTGCTGAGACCCAAATGGGATGCACTTTAGAAACTGGAACGAGCGGGAAGCTACCCCACCCGTAGGCTGGAGAGAAGAGGATGGTTTTGGAGCCCAGGGTGGCTGCCCAAGGTAGACAAAGATGGGAGGAAATACTCTGCCTTCTCCTTTCCCTCAGCCTCCACTTCTTCAGTAATGCTTCCTGTTGGCTGACTCTAGTAGAAGTCCAGGAGACATAGGAGAGGGGAAATGCATCCGGCAGGGATCAGCTCCTCTCCACTGTGCACGTGTGCGCACACACACACACACACACACACACACACACACACACACACTTTAGCAATACAGAGCAGAGCAGGGGAAGGGTGAAGAGATTGTCTAAGGACAAACTCACCACCAACACGTTGAAATTATATGGACATGTGGTTGATTGTGACCATCTGTGTTCTTCCCTTCCATCCTTTTTTAATTTTTATTTTTTTAGGTAAAAAGTGGATTTATTTACAGAGATACACATTCCGTAGATGAGAGGTGGTCCGTCTCAAAAGGCAAGAGCAGCCCTGGGAGAAACCCATTCCACAGACAGAGTGTGGACCATCTCTGAAGGCCTCTTCCCTTCCGCCTTGAGTGGCAGTCAGGTTGACGGGGTGGGTTTGGCACTACTCCAGCTCCAGTGGTGGGCCCTGATTGGTTTCCATGTCTAAACCAGGGAGGGGGACCCCACTCCCCTTGCTATAGTGATCGGTTACATGAGTGATGGCTTAAATCAACAGCACAACACATTCCTCAGGCCTCAGTTTAGGTCTTAGGGTTCTTTCTCCTGGATATGAACCAAAAAAAGCACATAACCCCCCAGCGTTCCTAGCAGCCATCTGTGGCTGGGTCAGGACAAGCCTGAAGGGAGAGGCACAATGCCTGGGTCTCTCTCACACATACACACACCACACACCAAAAGCAGAGACCAGAGCTTACCTCACAAGACTGGTGGTCATAATTCCCCGGGGTCTTCATTTGTTTGAACCAGATCAATCTCCCTTCATGTCCAAGCCAGTCTGAACTGGGTTTTCTGTGGTAACTAACACAATAATAAAAATAAGTTAGGTCGGCATTGGGAGTTCCAAAGATGAAAAATAGTGTGTTAACGGAGGTACAGGCATCGGTTCAAGCTTGGGAAACACTAGCAACTCCCGATAGCCCCACGTCTTCCTTTCCATGCTGGAGATGAATAAAGAAGAACTTCACCAGGTGTGGGACCATGCCGGGTCATGGAGGGCCTTTGGATGCCAAGCCGAGAACGTGTGATGCTTCTGCCGCGCTCCACGGCGCACCCCTGGCTCTGAACCAGGAGGAGAGATGCTTGCTTGGTGAAGTAAGGACCTCCCAAGCAGCTGTGCGTGGGCTAAGCACAAAGCGTGGAGTCAAGCTCTACAGCATGGGTGAGACTTGGGCCAAACAAGCAGAAAAAGGGGGTCGATGCTACCATGGTCAACATTCTCTCTTGAGGTGGAAAAATCAATGGCTTAGAATTTTAATAGGTTAAGAATTTGTCTCGCTGAATTCGGGGCAATGCTTAGATGTTCAATCTATTGACAAGAAACGTCTGGCCTGGGTCTCCTCAAAGGAAGGCCTGTTGGAGCAACTCCTTCTACCAAGAGAGGCCATGGCCGTGTAATTCCTGGAGAAACTACCAGGATCCATGCAAAGTCAGAGAAAAGCGAGTGGGTTTAAGCATTTTGGAAAGCTTCTTCCCTCTGCTGGATTTTGGTGGCAAAGGCCTCTGAGCTCACATGAACATACTGAATGGGGTCCTTTGGGTTTCTGAAGACTGATTTTTGAAATAGGAGGATTGTTCAGCCTGAGTCCTTTGTCTCCTTCTGAATTAACTTGTGACCGAAGGTCAGTATGGCGCAGGGGGAATCTAGAGAGTACCTTCCCCAGTCCCTCTGGTTCCCTAAGGCTTGTCTGGATTAGAGGATGTGGGTTTAGAATTCACTATTTCACCACTGGACCATGAAAGAGTTGCTATTTCTGTTACTGGCTATGGAGTTTGCCGCAGGTCATTTGGATTAACTTGGGTCCCCTACAAAGTGTACATATAACTGTTTCCCTCTCTTCCCTGGTCTGGGCTGCTGTGGGTTTTCTCTGAGGCAGACCGAAGTTCTGGTGGGTGGAGGAACAGAAGCGGGTGCTGACATTTGCTTGGGGACCAGCAGGTATTTCAGGGAAAGTTTTCATGGAATAAACTAAACCAGCTCAGTTTAACCTTCAGTTGTAGTCCTTGGAGTTTGGGGGGTCTCCTGGGCTTTAGGGTAACATTTTTGCTTTGACTTGCCCCAAATCACTCTCCACTGGGCAGCTGTGCATTTGGAGCTGTCTCTGAAACCTCCATCACTCCAATGTCTGACTTTCATTGTTCAGGGAGCAATTTTAGGGCAGCCTGCATCTAAACTCCTAATGCATCCATTGATTTCACTATCAGCTGAAGTCAGTTTTCTCTTCTTTCTGGTGGTGGTGGGGACAGCTGGTAGACCGGAGATGTGACTTGGGCAAAGTCAACAGGACATTCAGGCGACAAGTTTTCCCTTTTCTTCTTTGGTTCTACAGCTGAGTTCCCGATACATTGCCCTGGCGGTTCAGCTTGGATTCTCAAACCTTTCCTCAGCCCCTCTTTGAGTGTGAAACACTGCTCATTTCTGAGGCTCAGGAAAAATTCAATGACGGACACTTCAGATCCTTCGGAAGGATCCTTCAGAAGATCTCAGAGGACAGGAGGCTGACTCAGTCTGTTGAGTTCGTACAAGACACTTACCATCATGCTGAAGGAGGTTTTGGACGGACCACCATGTCCAACTGCTGGTCACGAAGTTGGGATGGCGAACACTTGGATTTCACCACTGGCACTGGAAACAAGAGCCTTCAAGCTGTTCTGTTACGTCATCAGGAGATGCAGCCTTTCCTTTCTGCTGTGTGGTTAGTGTAGGAAAACCATGCCGTGCAATAATAGTTCAGAACTCCCAGTTTGTGTGTTTCCCCCCGTTCTATGGTCTTCTCTTTATTCTCTCCCCCATGATCAGGCCTTTCTGGGTTCTATGTCTTCTCTTTATTCTCTCCCCCATTGGGATGATCAGGCCTTTCTGGGTCCATTGGCCCAGGGTTAAAAGGCAAACAAGAGGAGTTTCCTGGACTTTAGCCTCCAAAAGCTTAAGCCCCTACAGAAATGGTAGACAAAATGTTTTGCCTGAGCAAGTCCGTGCAGATCGGCAGCTCCATGGAGATTTCCACACCCCACTGGGACAAGAAGCATGAGAGTGGTTTCAGAGGGGCCCCCCAAACAAGGCATGGAAAGGAACAGAGAAAGTTTCAGGGCCTGAGTGGGCTAGGCACCCACAAGAGGGGTGTCCTGCAAGAGGACATGCCTCGACAGATTGTGTGACAGATGTACAGAATGAGGTATGAATTGGGGATGTCTGTAGGGACAAATGACTTGAGTCCATAGAGTGGACTTTTCTTCCTTTCTCCCTGTCCCATTACCCACCCACCAGGCGCCTTGCACAGGAGCCCCATAGAGTGTCGACTCTACAATGGCCCAAGCTGGGGATACCTTTAAATTTCATTAAATGTGACCTTCTCAGCTGCCAGCACGTTCTGTGTGGTGTATGAACTGCATAAAAATGCCCCTTCTGGGTGGTCAAATGCCAAAATGGTGCACCTCCCCAGGCTGATTCAGCCGTATGCTAGGGTGTGTGGTTTAGCAGATAGGGTGCAGGCTGAATTTCAGCCCTCACTGAGGCCCTCAGCTGTGAGGCGCTTAAACTGTGCCACCAAATGTGGAGGCCCCGTGTGGACTGAGGTGCATCCCCTCCACGTGTGACTTTAGGTCACCTATAGCTGTGTAGAAATGAGCATTCTGACCGCCTATAAAAGGGGTGAGTGATTCAGTGGTGGTGTGGCAATACTGGAAATCAGAAAGTTCGGTCCTGGAAGCGTCATTTGTTTCTCAGTGCGGTGGTGGCAAGCATTAACAATGGAACCGCGGTTTCTTCATCTGTTCGGTGGGGATAAAAGCTCTCTTGCTCTTCCTCGCACAGCTGCAGTTTGGGTCAAAGGCAGGGATATCCATGAACGTGCTCTGGGAATGGTGAACTGGGGCTGAGCCCCTAAAGTTCACGGAGCCACCGAAGGAGGTGAGATTATAGTGCAACCCTCTGTGAGCGAGAGGAGAAGGTCAGGAGCCCTGGAATCTGCTTTGGTGGCAGAACTTTGTGGGACTGGGGTGGAAGGGAGGAAGAGAGACCCAGGGCTGCTGGGTGACCGAGGGGCTGGCCTGTGTGACAGCTATAGGTCATACTTTAAGGCTCTGTGAGGCAGAGGCGAGTGTCTGCTGGGGCAGAGGAAGTCCGGGGCCACTGCTATTTGTTAGTATAAGTGGGCCCAATTTGCATGAGGTGACTTGTCATAAGTCTGTGCAGCTTTGGGGATGTGAGGCCTGGAGCCTGGGCCAGTCAGGAGTCAAAAGCCACACAGGAGGTCAAACAGGGAGAGCTGAATATAAAGAATGATAAACTCAGATGGAAGAGTATCTGTAAGGTAAAAGAAACTGCATGGCTCCCTAGGGCTGAGGATGTCCGCCGCAGGAAGGGACAAATTTGGAAGGGGGCTGGACCTCACTGGAGGGCGTGGTTTGGTCACTGGGTAGCAGAGAGTTTTATTGGTTCAGCCAGGCTGGAGTGGGCCTGGAGCTGCCGGAACAAGCAACCGTCCACCCTCGGGAGTGCAGCCATCCTCAGTGAATGGCTGGGTGTGCAGGGGGAGGCGGGCGGGGGGGGGGGGGGGGGGGGCGGTGCCTTCAGAACACGTGACCCGCCTGTGCACAGGCCCATGGTTTCTGTGTCAAGGGGGACTGCAGAAGGTGATCGCCAGGCCAAGGCTGCCAGGTTGCAGAGGGACTGGTGTTCTGAGCTGCGGGGAGGGGGTTGGATGGTTTGCGGGGGCAGGTTCTTAGATGCCTCATACCACCTCCAGCTGGCATGGAACTGCAGGCGACCCCCCCTCCTGCAATGTCCACTCCAGTGCCCTCTGAGAAGAGAGCTCACGTCGTGTTACTGTAACGAAGCCAGGGCACTGGCCACACTCCAGACTAAGATCCGCAGCCCTCTCATTTCCACGAGCTGCCTGCCTGGCCTAACCTTCCTGAGGCGACAGGCTAGGATACTCTCGAGATTATGTGCTCAAGTTCAGGGTAGAAAATAAATGAAAGCGCCATTCCTTCCTCCTCGTCCCAGGGAAGGAAGAAAATTCACGCAAGGTTTCTCAAACTAGACTCTATAGTCATCCTTCATAATTCTGTTTGCCATATTCACAGTCCATCTGTGCTATGATTTACTTGTTTTCTTTTTTAAAGAGTTGAGTCACTTTTTAACCCTTATCAAAATGATTTGAAAATGGAAGTCTGTAAAAAAAAAGAAAATGGAAGTCTGTATGGCTTTAATTAATGGAAAATCAGAGAAGGGAACTGCAAATACATTGAAAACAATCTTTTAAAATCAGGCTAGATGCTGTGTCTGGCCAAAGACACAAGCATGAAGCCTGTTGCTTCTCTGCGAAAAAGAGAGCGTAGCAAAAAGGCCTGATTGAGAGTCTTTCATTAATCAGGACTCAGAGAGTTGGAAAGGAAATAACTTTTTCTACCTGGTATTCAGTGGTTTAAGACCCTGTCACATGGCACCTTGAGCATCTCAGATATACTGGGACAGCCTGGATTCACTGAGAGACCTGGACGTGGGATCAGATACATCTGTGATGAGTTCCTCCCTTGTGACATGAGGTAAAATATTTAACATTGCTGGTGTGCATGTCAGGTGTTAAAAACTTGAAAAAAAGTGAAGCCTCCTTAATGCAGGGCTTCCCTGGCGGCAGAGTGGTTGAGAGTCCGCCTGCCGATGCAGGGGACACGGGTTCGTGCCCCAGTCCGGGAAGATCCCACATGCCGCGGAGGGGCTGGGCCCGTGAGCCATGGCCGCTGAGCCTGCGCATCCAGAGCCTGTGCTCTGCAACGGGAGAGGCCACAACAGTGAAAGGTCCGCTTACCGCAAAAAAAAAAAAAAAAAAAAAAGGTAACATGGTCTTTTCTAACAGGAGCCTTTCTTACTGTGATATCTACAAGCAAGATTTAAAATAGAAAAACACGGGCCTTCCCTGGTGGTTCGGGTAAGACTCCACTCTCCCATTGCAGGGGGCCCAGGTTCAATCCCTGCTCAGGGAACTAGATGCTGCATGCATGCTGCAACTAAGAAGTCCACATGCCACAACTATGAGCCCGCATGCTGCAACTAAAAGGATCCTGCATGCAGCAAATAAAAGATCCCGCTTGCTATAGTGAAGACCCAGCAGAGCAAAATAATAAATAAATAAATATTAAAAAAATAAAATAAAATAAAATAGAAAAACACAAAAAGTCCTAATTCCCTTCAGAAGGGAATAGTTGAAAACATTATTGTATTTCCATTATGAAGAGCCATGCAACCATTAAAAAGAATGCTCTAGATCCTGCATGTGTACTGACATAGAGATGTCCACACTATATTTTTCAGTGAAAAAGGTAAGTTGCAAAACAAAAAAAATGGTGTGTTCCCACTAAAAATGTATACACACACACAGATATATGTGTATATATGTACACACATATATATCTTTAGTTCTGTATGAAAAAAATCAGGCCAGAGTCCATTAGTCCATTAAACTATTAACAGTGGTTACCTGTGGATATCAGGACTGGAGAGGCAGCACACTGGCAGGAGAGGCAGACTTAAATGATGGGATTAGGGATGATTTTTACTCCTTTTAAAAAAATACCCTAAGTAAAATAATCTTAAAAAATGACAAGCTTTCTCTTTCAGGTTACAATTTATTTTTATAAAATTCTGTAAGTAATTTTAGAAAAAACCCCCCAAGGTCATATATAAACACACACACACACACACACACACACACACACCTGAATTGACCAGAAAGAGTGTTTACATTTACAGCATAGGTTAAGGGAGAAAACCAGGCCACAGAACATTATGATCCCAATCTTGCTAAAAATAAGTCTATTTCAGAGTACAGTATATGCATAGAAAAATAACTGGAAAGATACATAGAGAATTGTTAGCAGGGTTTTTCTCTGGTAGTATTATGGCTAATCTTTGTTTTTCTTTTCACTCATCTGTATTTTCCAGTTTTCTATAATGAACTTGAATAAGGAAGGAAGGAAGGAAGGAAGAGAAAGAAAGAAAGGAAAAAAGAAAGAAAGAAAGTAAGAAAGAAGAAAGAAAGAAAGAAAGAAAGAAAGAAAGAAAGGAAGGAAGGAAGGAACAGAAAGAAAGAAAGGAGAAAGAAAGGAAGGAAGGAAAGAACAGAAAGAAAGAAAGGAGAAAGAAAGGAAGGAAGGAAGGAACAGAAAGAAAGGAGAAAGAAAGGAAGAAAAGAAAGAAAGAAAGAAGGAAAGAAAGGAGGAGAGAGGGAAGGGAGAGAGGGAGGAAGGAAGGAAGGAACAGAAAGAAAGAAAACAAGAGAAAACCCCTGAGCCAACCTGGACAGGGATGAAATGTGAAGAATGCAGGTATCCAGCACAGGTGGGCATCTGACATCTGAGTTGCTCTGTCCTTGCTTTACCTGGTGGAGGAGAAGTGGTCCAGTTCTCCCTGTTAGGACCTATCCCCTGCACCCTCAGAGCTGCGCTCTGTCCCTTGTGTTGCCTGCAGGGAAAGCTGTGGCCTTGGACACTCCTAAGGCTGCAAGCCCTCCAGGTCATCCTTCCAATCTCCCAGGTGTGCAGCTGGGGGTAGAGGAGAGGCCAGATTGCAGCCTCTTTGGCTAAGCAGGTCCCACTTTTATTAGACACAAACCTAGGAAAAAAACCTCAACCTGGGGAAAAGTTTCTATTTAGAGCTGGGAAACTAGGCCACTTGGAAGATCAGTGACCTACATTTCCTGCTATAGAAATGTAAGATGAAATAGCGGTTGTTAGTGCTGCGTGCAGGCGCTGCAATTCCATCAAAAGGCAGGGAGGAGAAAGGGAGGAGAAAAGAGAGAGAGGGAGGGAGGGAGGGGATTTCAAAGAGCTTCTGTATTTGAAATCTTTTTCATCCTAGCTAATGATATTTAACCATGGAGGAAAAAATGGTTCTCCCAGCTGTGTATTTGTTTTCCTGGAAGAGCAGTGTTTGATAACTGGCGGCTCCTTCCACAGGTAAAAAAATCCATCCCCATTCTGAGCCTGTTAGAAAAATAGCAGCTTCCCCAGGCTCCCGCTAGCCTCCCACAAAGACCAGTCTTGGTATCTCATGCTGGCCTCCAGCTGTCTGCTTTTTGCTTTAGACTTCTGAGAAACTGTTTGCTTGATCTCATCGATCTGGGCTCTTTGCATTGGACCCTGTGGAGCATCTAAGGTTAATAGGCTCTTGGAGCCCGAGTTCTCATGAATCTTGGTGGTAGAGGGGCATGGTTGTCCAGAGGAAGAAAAAATAAAATGGCAGCCTCACGCAGGGCTTCTTCTTATCCACAGCTGCCTCATAGCAGAGTCTGGGGCGTCAGGGCCAACACTTAGATGGTAATCACTAGATGGAGAACACTGAGGCCATGATCATTTTATTCATTGTCAATTCACACTGGCTGGGGTCCTCTGTAATTGTTAAAATGTGGAGACAAGGAGATTACTGAATCCATACCTGCAGTTGGTGTTTCTAACATTCCCCAATATCTAGTTCTCTCCTAATTCTGGTTCACTGAGCATTGCCATTTCCCGTGCCAGGGGTTCGAGCCATGGTAATGTAACAGAAGTAACATGAGAGACATAAGCATGAAGCACTGATGCTGGATCCTCAGGCCTCCTCCCCTGCAGCGGCCAATGCAGCTGCCTCCTGTAGAGATCAGCTTCTCAAGAAGGAACAGCCCCTGTCATTCTGGGTCGCGGAGTGAGGGTGTCAGGGAGCAGAAGTTCTCCAAGCCCAGCCCAGGCTGACGGGTCATGTGAGCGAGAAATCATCTTGTTATTTCGGTCACTGGGCTGGAGACAGTCTGTACACCTATGCTGATTGAGGCAGTATCATATCAATGCATTGCTGAACTGGTTATAGTTTTGGTCATACAACCGAAAAATCAAAACCGAGGAACAACCATACAAAGCGAAAAAGCCGATGACCGTGTTTGTTGATGGAGACACAGCAGGGATTACTCAGACACAGCCTCTCCTCCCTTGGATCTTACATGCAGATACAGGGAATTCACACATTCTGGGATGTGTTCATAATAAAAAATAAGTAAATAATAATAAATACATTTTCTGTAGCAAATTATCACGAACAGTGGCTTATGACAATCGGAATTTTTTTCTCTCACAGTTTCAGAGGCCAGAAGCCAAGGCGTCAGCAGGGCTGTGCTCCTTCCCAAGGCTCTGGGGGAGAATCCTTTCCTACCTTTTCCAGCTTCCGGTGGCTGTTAACATTCCTGTGGCCACATCTCTCCCCTGCTTCCATGGTCACGTGGCCTCTCTGGGCATCTCAAATTTCCATCTGCTTTTCTCTTATAAGGATACTTGTCACTAGGGTCCACCTGGGTAATCCAGAATGATCTCACTTTGGATACTTAATTACATCTGCAAAGACCCTTTTTTCAAATAAGGTCACATTTACAGGTTCTGGGTGGACATATCTTTTGGGGACCACCATTCAACCCATTACCTGAATATTTTCTAAGTGCCAGCCACTAGGCAGTTTACGTCCATGTTTTATCTGACTTTTCCTCCCAGTCAGTCTCTGAAGTAGATATTATTGTGCCCATTTTAAAGGCAGAGAAACTGAGCTGAGTTTCAGGGATGTTAAGTAACTTGTCTAAGGTCACACAATGGTGGGAGCCAGACGATATTCCAGGTCTTATTCCTAAACTCGTAGAATTTCACATCTATATCTGTATCATCTATATCTATATTATATACCTATACCTATATCTATCTATATATATACATCTACACCTATCTATATCTATCTCTCTATCTCTCTGTCTATCGATCTATCATCTATCTATCTACCTCCAAATAATTGTCATTTTCTCCAAACCACTGTTGCTTAAAAGATTTCTGGAACCCCCCTGCTTCTAAACCACTCTACAATCCACACAAAAAAAGTCTACCTACTTGCATTATTGTCACAATTTGTCTTATATGTAGTCTTAGGCAGCTTTATTTTCATATGATGTAGTTCCCAGATTAAATTCTGCTCTCAGTAAACAGGCCCCAGCATCTGACGAATCATTGCCTGTGGATTTCTCAAAGCACTAATTACTCAAGAGCAAAGTAGGCTGGTTAAATCCAGCTGAAGGCTTTGCTCTGCAATTAAGGGGCCCAGGTAGAAAGACAACGTGGAATGCCCCCAGTACAATCTGGGTTGTCACACCAGTGTAACCCTTCTGCTGTGTCCCAGGGATGTCTGGAAGGCATGCAGGTGTGGCTCATTAACCAAACATAAGTATGTGGAGTCCATGTTGCAGAAAGCCTTCCTCTTCCCATTGAATTCAGTCTGAGCTACATACTATTGGTGCCATCCCCAACAGCTATCTCCTGTCTCCTTTGCTGGAAATGCTGCCTCCCCACGTTTTTAGAGGCCATGTGGCAGCTGGGAATGCAGGGTTACCTTACAATAGTGGGGAAACACTTCCTGACCTCCTGCAAATTCAGAATAGAACGATGCAGAGCAGCTGGGATGTAACCAGAGGTGCCTGGAGCTCCCTACCTCTGGACTCACAGCAAGGGAATCAATGCCTTTATTTGAATATTGCATTACCTACACCAATAGCACACTGCCTGATCACAGGAGTTATAACAACAATAAGGTAACATTTACTGAGTACCCAGTATATGCTGGGAAATTTTCATAGATTATCTCATTTAATTCTCACATCAATGCTATGAGGCAGGTATTGTTATTCCTTCCATTTTACAGATGAGAAACCAAGATACAGAGAGGTTAAGTAACATACCCAGGGGAGCACAGTAAGTATGATGGAGGCAGAATTTGAACCCAGAGCCATGTGCTTAACCCCTATGCTGTGCCAGTTGAATGGGCATCTGGGAACCTCTCTTCTCTTCCCCCCTAGAAAGCCCTATTCTGCCACCTGCTTAGCCAATTCTTCCTGAAGTAGAAAGAGTAATTCCACTGGGAAGTACTCTCAGCCCTTAGGACCTTGGGCACAGAATAGATATTTTCTCATTGGAAGGGGGATGACAAGTTTGTTATTTAGGAAGAAGGAACATTTAGAATGCCTTGTTTCTTTTGGGTTGACAGGGATCCTTAAGCTGAGATCATCTAGTTATGTCTGCAGAGGGCTTGAGTAGGATGAGAGGTATTGTATGTGCTAGGGGTTTATCATTCCCACTATGGTGAACAACAAGACATTACATCCAACAGAGTAAAGGACTTTATTGCTAGGTTGGGTGGCAATGGAGGGTACCACTTTTATGTAAACCTGGCCTTGAATGTCACCCCATAGGTAAACAAGAGAATGTGTGTTTGGCACATATGATATAAATGGCAAGGAGGGACACCTATGTGGGATGGTTTTCCACATCTCCTGCCATCCTGATTACCGTGTGGGAGGAAAGCCCTGTTGCCATAGGTTGAGGGTAAGCTTTAACTTGGCCCAAATTAAATGCCTGCAGACTATGATTAATTGATTTTGATTAAAGTGGATTTTACTATCTACTGCCTATCCTTATAAATGTAATTTCTTGATGAAGGCATTCTTTATGTAGAGGTTTAAAAGAAAAATTGATAAATAGCTTAGCCCGGCTGTTGGATTTCTATTTCCTCTCCAACTCCTGCCTGTACCATTGCTGTCAGCGCTTCCCAGAGCCTTCCTTGAAACTGTCCTGTTTTACATGTCCTGGTCATTCAGTTATTGGCTCCTTTGTTCACCCGTAAACTGAGGCTCTGGCTAGCGTCGTCCCATGGGAACAGCTCCCTAAGAAGTGAGTTTGGGCGATCTCTCATAATGTGGCCTACTTCTAGGCCCTGGAAGCCTGTTTCTTGATGGGGGCTCCTGGCCCCTGAGAGCTACTGTTTCTCCCACGTCTCACCAAATGATGCTCTTAGTGAAATAAAGCTGTTCCCATTTTGCTCACGGCAGGTTTCAGAGTGCTTTTTCAAGAAACATGCAGCCCTGCCTCCACCAAGGCTTGTCCGGGCCTCTACATTTTTATAAAGCGCCAACCTATTTGTTTTCCTATTTCCTTCTGTGGCTCCCTTTCTGTTCAAGGCTCTTGGCAAAACTGTGAAGTAACTGCTGTTGTTCTTCCCAGCCTTCCTTGCTGTGTCCCATTGCTCTGTGGAAGCTCTGCAACCGTCTTCCATGGAGAGTTTCCCATTCCTGAGCAGCTGCAGTGAGCCAGACCTGCCTTAGCAATGTATACCCTAACACTCATTTAAATTCTCTCAGTAAATCTCTCTGCTGTTTGAAAGAAGAGGGAAATTGAGGCTCAGGGAGGTCAAATAACGTTGCTAGTTTCCTCCCCAGTAAGAAAGTGGGTTCGGCTCAGGTCTGAAGTCCGAGCTGTGGAGTGTCCCCTGTAGGCTGTCACCCACCCCGCCCCCTGACCCCTCTTTTCTCCCGTTCCCTATAACATCTGCTCTCAGCAGCCTCTATTTTCCTAGCCATTGTCATCTGTTCTCATTCATTTTCTATTCCATTATTTTCCTCGATGACACTGCTGCCTCTTTAAAATACAAATCCAATCACATTCCCCCTTAGGATAAAATTATTCCTGGCTTCCCATTGCTTTCCAGACAGAATCCAGGGAAGCACAGCCTCTTGGGCCTGAGGGGCCTTTACTCTCCTCTATTCTGTCCTCTACTCCTCCCCTACTCCATCAGGGATGCTCACCCCTTGCATGCTACACAGAATTGTTGGCAGCCCCTAGAAGATCCCCTGACTCTCTTTCACCATCATTCCTTTGCCTGTGATATTCTCTGCTGCCTAAAATGGGCACACTTCTGCCTGACCTTGGAGATTCAGCTGAGGAGTCACTGCTCTGGGAAGCCAGCTGGACTGGGCCATTCTGTGTGGAACCCTTCCCTGCAGGACAGCCTGCCCTGGGTTTGGTGCTCTGGAGGCCCCTCCTGCAGCCAGACCCTGCCTGCCCAGCCTGTGCCCCTCATCTAGACCATGACCGGAGTGTCAGGACCTGGAATATTCTTCCCAGAGGGCCCCAGCCTGCTTCCAGGGCCTGAGGGGTCAGAGTGACAGCCAAGGGGAGGCCACTTTTCAGGAGAGGAATGTCATGTGAACTTAGGCTTACAGACTGGGTTGGACACAAATATGCTTGGGAGGCCTTTTGTGATGTCCCATGAAGCCAGGATGGGAACAGAAAGTGGGGATGGTGAGCTGGGTCTGGGAGCACACCGCTGCTGGGTGCTACAAGTACTAAACATGGCCTGCAGCTACCACTGTGCTCCCTTTCCCCCCTTCCTTCCTTCCTCCCTCCTTCCCTCCCTTCCTTTATTGTTGTAAAAGAACACCTAACACACAATTTACTGTATTAACCCTTTTCTTTTTATCAATATTAAGAAGGATCTGCTAACACTCGGGGTGCGGCTTTTTCATACGAGGAATTCTGGAGGTGAGACCACACCTGAGCAACCAAGGCCAGGGAGTTTGATTTTGATTGAGAAAGAGTAAAGTTTGGATTGGAAGGCCAGCTCTGGGCAGGTGATGGGTGGGGTTGGTCAGAAGCAAGGTCAAAAGACAGGGCCTTGGAATTATTGTCAGCACCTTGAAACGAGACTTTCAAGTTCAGGTCCAGAAAGGGTCGTGACACAGGCTAAATCCTTGCAGGGTCCTGTGGCTGAATGTTATGCCAGGAAAACACCTTTTAAACTGCCTTTGCGTACTTTCCAGGCCTGGACTGGGTGTATCCCTGATCAATATACTTTGAGAGACAGTGACAAGCTGGAGTTTTCCAGAGTAGGGTAAACAGGGCTCTGGACGTGTGCCCTGGAAGAGTGGGAGATGTGTGCTCTGACGAGAAGACTCACTGGGGCCATGGATTCGTCTTCAAATCAATGTTATATATAATTCATAGCATAAAATACTGCATAACTAACTGGAGAAAGAGCCCCCAATGCACCACGAATCAGAAGAAGCCAGTTACGGAAGAGTGTCCTCATGTTTTCAAACTGTTAACAAACATATATGTATGCATACCTGTGTATGTGTGAGTATTCATACGTGTGTGTGTGTGTGTGTGTATAAATGTATCGGATACATTTGTTTCAGAAGTCAGGCAGTTTGTAAAACTCAGCTTTTCGGTTTACAAAAATGAATTTTCTTTCATCTCTCCATCCACATTCACCTTAGAAAAGAAGTACTCGTTTCTATGAGGGTAGGAAAACGGAAACCTTGCCACCACAGGGCACTTAATCATTTCTGGCCTGAACTTTGAGCTTTTGGGGGAAATGTCAGTTAATTGAAGGTTGTCACCGTGACACTCTCTCCGTGAGGTGGCGGCCATGTGTCTGGTCAGGGAGTGTCTGCTGGCTCCATCCTGGACCTCCCACTTCTGGGCTGGTCCAGGTGGGCCTGATCCAGTGTCTGCACAGTGGTCTCTGCCAGGCAGAGATGCAGGTTTCCTTGGGCCATGATGGCTTCACGCTGGCTTCCTGTTGCACGTGCCTCTCAGAGGTGCGGCCGCGGCTCCTTTCGGCCTCTGACGGTCTTGTAGGTGACACTACCGCCTGGTTTCATCCCCAAGTCAACCACTGACCCCTTGGGGTGACAGAGAGATGCTGGGTCCCTTTCCATGGCCCCTGATCCTCAGGGAATTGGTGATTATTGATGATGATGGGGTAGAGTGGTCTATCCTCTCATTCTTAACTGGTGAGGGGGACACTTGGGCCAGTGTTCTGACTTCAGAAATCTGAAATCAAGGGGAAGACACAAATCCCCTATATTCAGAGTCAACTTTAATCTCCAGGGAGGGTCTGATCCATCACTCCAGAGGGAAAGGGGCACACAGTTCTTACCCTTCTTTTTCTAACAAGTGACTCCCTATTCCCCTGCCCTCGTCCATCGTCACTGTATCTACAGTACTGCACTGGACTGGTCGCCAGATAGAGCAAGCACTAGAGAGTTGGGATTTTTAGAGCCCTGACCTCTGGGAGAGGTGGGGGGCTGGAGATTGATTTCAATCACATGGCTAATGATTTAATCAATCGTGGCTATGTAATGAACCCCCAATAAAAACTCAGGATACTGACGCTGGTGGAGCTTCCTGGTTGGGGAGCACATTGATGTGTGGGGAAGGTGAAGCACCCTGGCTCCACGGGGAGTGTCATAGAAGCCTTGAGTCTGGGACCCTCCCAGACCTTGCCCTAAGCCTGTGGGGTCAACACTAACTCCAGGTTGTTAGTGTCAGAATTTTACTGCAGTGCACCCGGTTGGGGTGAAACAGCACAAGTGTATATACCTAGGAGCGGAATTGCTGCCAGGTTATTTTCCAAAGCGTTTGACCAATTCACACTGCCATCAGTACTGTATAAGTGTTCTGGTTATACAGTACACTGGTTACTCCTTGCCCTATACAAACGGCAGGCTGTCTAACTTATGCCAGTCTGGAGGTACCATTGCTTTCTTACTGTGGTTTTAACTTGAATTTCCCTTTTACCCAAGGAGATTAAATATCTTCTCATACAGTCATTGGCCATTCAGGTTTTCATCTTTTATAAAGTGCCTGTTTAGCTTATTTTTTTTTCTGTTGAAATCAGTAAATAAAATCTATCATCTTTTTCTTATTGATTACTTATACATGATATTAATTTCTGTCTTGACTTTCTACTCTCATTTTGATGTCTTTTGAAGAATTTAAATATAGTAGTGTTTATTAATCTTTTTCTTCACGATTTGTGCTTTCTAGGTCTTGTACAAGAAATAAATCTTTACCTTCAAGGTCTTTTTTTTTAAACTACTTCCACACATTTTGTTTTATTTTGTTTTTTAACATCTTTATTGGAGTATGATTTCTTTACAATGGTGTGTTAGTTTCTGCTTTATAACAAAGTGAATCAGCTATACATATACATATATCCCCATATCTCTTCCCTCTTGCGTCTCCCTCCCTCCCACCCTTCTAGGTGGTCACAAAGTACCGAGCTGATCTCCCTGTGCTATGCAGCTGCTTCCCACTAACTATTGGTTTTATATTTAGTAGTGTATATATGTCCATTCCACTCTCTCACTTTGTCCCAGCTTACCCTTCCCCCTCCCCATGTCCTCAAGTCCATTCTCTAGTAGGTCTGTGTCTTTATTCCCATCCTGCCCCTAGGTTCTTCATGACCATTTTTTTTTTTTACATTCCATATATATGTGTTATCATATGGTATTTGTTTTTCTCTTTCTGACTTACTTCACTCTGTATGACAGACTCTAGGTCCATCCACCTCACTAAAAATAACTCAATTTCGTTTCTTTATATGGCTGAGTAATATTCCATTGTATATATGTGCCACATCTTCTTTATCCATTCATCTATCGATGGACACTTAGGTTGCTTCCATGTCCTGGCTATTGTAAATAGAGCTGCAATGAACATTGTGGTACATGATTCCTTCTGAATTATGGTTTTCTCAGGGTACATGCCTGGTAGTGGGATTTCTGGGTTGTATGGTAGTTCTATTTTTAGTTTTTTAAGGAATCTCCACACTGTTCTCCATAGTGGCTGTATCAGTTTACATTCCCACCAACAGTGCGAGTACCTTCAAAGTCTTAAAGATGTTTTACCATATTGTGTTCATAATTAAAATTTTTGATTTTCACATTTAAATGTTCAATGTACCTGGAATTTATTGGTGTGTATCACATGAGGTAAGGGCCCAATTTCATTTGTTTCTATATAAATAACCAATTATTCCCAGCACCAATTATTGCTTGGTCCTCCTTTGCTACTAAAGTGTCAGCTTTATTGTAAATCAGTTTTTCATGTATAAGAGGTTTGGTTCCTGGTTTCTAATCTTTTGGTTTTAATTGAGGTATAATTGACATACAGCCTTATTTTAGTTTCAGGTGTATAACATGATTTGATATTTGTGTATGTTATGAAATGATCACCGTGATAAGTCTAGTTAACATCCATCACCACATATAGTTACAGAATTTTTTTCCTTGTGATGAGAACTTTGAAGATTTACTCTCTCAACAACTTTCAAATATGCAGTGTAGTGTTATTAACTATAGTTGCCATGCTGTGCATTACATCCTCATGACTTATATTTTATAACTGGAAGTCTGTACCCTTTGTATCCCTTCACCCACTTCACTCACCCTCTACCTCCCTGCCTCTGGCAACCAATCTGATCTCTGTAACTATGAGCTTCCATGAATTTTTTTTTAGATTTCACATGTAAGTGGGATCATATGGTACCTCAAGATCCATCCATGTTGTCACAAATGGCAAGATTTTCATTCTTTTTTATGGCTGAATAATATCCCATTGTATACACCACATTTTCTTTATCCATTCATCTGTTGATGGACACTTAGGCTGTATCCATATCCTGGCTGTTGTAAATAATGTTACAATGAACATGGGATTTTTGAATTGGCGTTTTTGTTTTCTGTGGGATAAATACCCAGAAGTGGAATTAATAGATCATATGGTAGTTGTTTTAGTTTTTTGAGGAAGTTCTATACTGTTTTCCACACTGGCGGAACCAATTTACATTCCCATCAACAGTGTATGAGGGTTCCCTTTTCTCCACATCCTCACCAACACTTGTGATTTGTTGTGTTTTTTTTTTTTTGCGGTACGTTGGGCCTCTCACAGTTGTGGCCTCTTCCATTGCAGAGCACAGGCTCTGGACGCACAGGCTCAGCAGCCATGACTCACAGGCCCAGCCGTTCCGTGGCCTAGTGGGATCTTCCCGGACCAGGGCATGAACCCGTGTCCCCTGCATCGGCAGGCAGACTCTCAACCACTGTGCCACCAGGGAAGCCCTGTTGTGTTTTTGATAGCAGTCATTCTAGTAGATGTGAGGTGAGATCTCATTGTGGTTTTGATTTGTATTCCCTGATGATTAGTGATGTTGAATACCTTTTATGTACCTATTGGCTGTCTGAATATCTTCTTTGGAAAAACGTCTATTCAGGTCCCCTGGCCAATTTTTAATCAGATTTTTTTTGTTGTTAAGTTGTATGAGTTCTTTATATATTTTGGATATTAGCTTCTTATTAGATATATGATTTGCAAATATTTTCCTCTATTTAGTAGGTTACCTTTTCATTTTGTTGGTGGTTTCCTTTGCTGCGTCTCACTTTCTATTCTATTTCGCCAATCTATTTGTCCATTTTGTACAAATACCATACTGTCTTCATTGCTCTTTTTGGCATCTGCTGAGATGAATTACTCCTACTCATTCTAATACCTTGATTATTCTTGATCTTTTGTTCTATATACATACATATTGGAATCAGCTTAGCAACTTCCATTAAAATAAAAACTCTTGGAATTTTGATTAGAATGTTATTAAATCTAAAGGTTAATTTGAGGATAATTGACCATTATATGATATTAAGTCTCTCAATCCATTACTATGGTATGCCTATTTATCTGTTTAGGTATTTTTAAATAATTTACAATATAGGTCTTGCACAATTTTAATAAAATTTATTCTTAAACATGTAGTCTATATGTTGATATATATTGTTGTAAATTGTAAACTGTTCTAAATTGCATCTTTTAAAAAATTATATTTTGAACTTTTTTTTACCAGTATATGGAAATGAAAAATATTTTTACATTTTGGTTTCAAATCTGACAAACTTTTCAAACTCTCTTACTAATTGTAATTATCTATAGATGCTTTTGGGCTTTCTGTGTACTAAATAATATAATCTGCAAACAACAATAGTTTTGTTTCTTTTTTCCAATCCTTATATATTTTCTTTCTCGAAGAAAATTTTCTTGAAGGAAAAATTTTCTTCTTTTTATTATTCTGGTGTTTTTTTTTAGGTCTCAAGATCAGAGGGTCAAGTTAATTATGCTTCTCAGTTCAGGGTGAATTATCATAATGGATTCATGCAAGACACTTCTCCATCATTTATTTATTCCTTGTTTTCTAATGCTCTCCTGTCCCATTGCCCTCCCCCTACTCCAGAGACAGCCACTCCAATATGTTTAATGTGTAGACTTTATTTTGTATGTATTCTTGGAAGAGAGATATTATTTTTTTTTGTAGGAATATATTTTTAACTTGTGCTATATAGATCATTCTGTTTCTTTTTATATTTAAATATATGAATACTTAATCCACCATTTCTAACTGCTTCATAGTAAATTTATATTTTGTCTCTTCGTCTCTCAGTAATGGATGTCAGAAAACCCCTTTGCCACACAAATACAGCTACAATAAACATCTCTATATATATTCCCTTACAGACCTGCATAAGGGTATATTTGGAATCTAATGAGGGAGTGGAATTGCCAGCTCACAGGGAATGCATATTCCTAATTTGATGAAGTGGTCCCCATGGTGTTTCA
The DNA here is from genome assembly GCF_008692025.1 of Phocoena sinus. NCBI lineage: Eukaryota > Metazoa > Chordata > Mammalia > Artiodactyla > Phocoenidae > Phocoena > Phocoena sinus. The sequence continues at coordinate 43,888,868 of NC_045764.1, read as the reverse complement.
GGACAGCTGTTGTCAGCAATACCTGCTGTTTCTGTGCCTTCACATGTCCTCTGATATTTAGCATTATGCCATCTTCCTAATTTTTGCCAATCTAATAAATGTAAGTGGATATTTTATTGTTATTTTAATTTGCATTTCTTTGATTCCTAATGAGTTTGAACATCTTTTCATATACTTGTTAGATTGGGGGTTTCTCTTTTGTAAGATGCTTGTTTATATTTTTGTTCATTTTTCTATTGTGTTTTTGTTTTTTTCCTTGTTGATTTGCAGACATTCCTTGTATATTTTATATATTATTCTCTTGTTGATTTAGTCATCACAAATATTTTTTCCTAGTCTGTCTACTTTCTATTAAGTTTGTCCATGATGTCTTACATAGAACAGAAATCTTTCATTTTGATGTAATCAATTTTATTCCCCCTTCCATTTTTTTTTTGCCTTCTGATTTTGAAAATTTGTTTACAAAGTCCTTCCTTGCCCCTGGATCACAAAAATGTTCTCCTGCATTTTCTTTGATTAATTTTATATTCATATTACCTTTCATATTTAGGTCCATCAGAAATTCACCTTCCTATGTAGTATCAGGTTTAAATTCGGATCTAATGATTCATTCTTTCCACTTGATTCATGGTGTCACCTTTGTTACACATTCAATTCCTATACACAAACGTGTATATGCATTTTGTGTGTGGGTGTGTGTATGTGTGTATCCATAGATTTGGCTTAAACTTGTGGGTTTGACCCTGAGCTCTCCATTTTCTTCCATTGGTATGCTTATCTATTCTTTCTCTACGACCAAAAATATTTTTGTTAATATGTCAATATGACTTTGTAGACTGTCTTAATATATTTTCAGAAAAGACCATTTCTTTATTTTTATTTTATTTTATATATATATATTTTTTGTGGTACGCGGGCCTCTCACTGTTGTGGCCTCTCCCGTTGCAGAACACAGGCTCTGGACGCGCAGGCTCAGTGGCCATGGCTCACGGGCCCAGCCGCTCTGCGGCATGTGAGATCGTCCCAGACCAGGGCATGAGCTCATGTCCCCTGCATTGGCAGGCAGACTCTCAACCACTGCACCACCAGGGAAGCCCCCATTTCTTTATTTTTAAAAGGTGACTTACCTATCCCTGAATATTTATTCTTGTATGTAAAATTTAAAATTTATTAAGTTTCTAAAAAATCCAAACAGAATTTTATTGTATAGAGTTTATACACTAATTTGGGCAGAATGTCTATAACATTAAATCATGCCATTAAAGAAAATGAGATACAATATCTCTGCATTTATTTAGATATTTTTAAATGTTCCTTATTGAATTTTAAAGTTTCTCCATAGATGTATATCCTCAGTGAAGCTTTTTCTTAGATACTTTATAGTTGTATTGATTTGGGGAGCTATGTTTTATTTTTAATTATATTTTCTATATGGTTAGAAAGGTCATGTAGAGATAAGCTGATGAGTCTTGTAGGTTAAACCTCTCTCTGGGCCCTGATTAGGTATGTGTGAAGCCACTCTCATCTCTATGTTTCTTAATCTTTCTTTCCTACTTTCTATTTGTTTTTCCACGTGCTGCTTTTTGGATAATTTATTCAGCTGTAACTTCCAGTCAAGTAATTCTCTCTTCAGCTGTGTCTAAGGTACTCCACCTCTGTAGTCTATTTTTAGAAAAAAAATTCCCTCAAGTTATCTTTCTTTTCAAAAGTAGGTTTATTGAGATATAATTTATGGCTGATAAAATCTCTAATTTTAATTGTTCAGTTTATCAGTTTTGACAAAATTATATAATAGTGTAACCATCACCAAAATCAATATATAAAGCATCTCCAATCCCTTCAAAAAATTCCTCATAATCTTTTATAATCAATTCCTTCCAACTCTTCCAAGCTCCTGGCAACCATTGATTTATTTTCTGTCTTTATAATTTTGCCTTTTCCAGAATGTCATTTAAATGAAACCATATAGTATATAGCCTTTTGTATTTGGCTTCTTTCACTTAAGCATAATCTTTTTCAGACTTATTCATGTATCTTGTAGTTTATGTATTAGCAGTTCATTCCATTTGGCCACTGAACAGTATCCCAACATATGGATGTACCACAATTTATTTGTCCATTCTCCAGTTGATATAATTTAGGTTGTTTCCAGTATTTGGCTATTATGAATAAAAGCACTATGAACATTTGCTTACAGGTCTTTGTGTGAACATATGTTTCACTTATTATGAGTAAACACTTAGGAGTGAGATTTCTGGATCACATGGTAAATGTATGTTTAATGTCATAAAACACTGCCAGAACTCTTCCTAACGTTTCCATACCATTTTGCATTTCCTCTGGCAATGTATGAGAGCTCCAATTGCTCCACATCCTTGCCAGCACTTGATATTGCCAGTTTTTTTTAAGTTCAGCCAATGTAGTGAGTGTACAGTGTTTCTGCAGTATATTTTCAATTTCAATTATTATATATATATATAATTTTTTTTTTTTTTTGCGGTACGTAGGCCTCTCACCTTTGTGACCTCTCCCGTTGCGCAGCACAGGCTCCAGACATGCAGGTTCAGCGGCCATGGCCTATGGGCCCAGCTGCTCCACAGCATGTGGGATCCTCCCAGACCAGGGCATGAACCCGTGTCCCCTGCATCGGCAGGTCGACTCTCAACCACTGCGCCACCAGGGAAGCCTCATTTATTATATTTTTTATTTCTAGAGGTTCTATTCATTTTCCCCCAAATATGCTTAGTCTTTTTAGATATGCTTTCTCCTTCCTCAACTCTCCTTTACTTTTAAAAATTATTATATAAGTTTTAGGTGTACTGCATTATAATTCAACATCTGTATATACTACAATGGCAACTTTACTTTTAAAAAGCATATTAAACGGAGTTTATGTTCTGTGTCTAATAATCCCAGTATCTTACCATGTTTTAAGGTCTTATTCTGTTGTCTTTGTTTTCAGCTGGCTTTGGTTCATGATTTCTTGTTGTTGTTTATGAGCTATATTACTTGCAACTTTACCTGTGGGAATACTTTGAGGGTGAGGTTGGAGATGACTTCCTTCAGATAAGGAAGGCATTGCTTGCTGTCAGGTGTCTGAGGAATTACCATCCCAGGACTATTTAAGCTAATTTCTCACCCTGAGATTTTTCAAATCAACCAGTTAGTTTGAATTCAGTCTGTGAACCTGCCTGAGTCTGACTTGAGATTACACACTCTCAGGGGAGATTTCTTTTCTCTCCTCTACTCACCACAAAGACTTGAGACAGATCATTTGCCTTGTAGTCCTTAGAGAGGTGGGTTTATTTCCAGAGCACTCTTATACTGGGGGATAGCATTTAGGTAGCTTCCAGCTTTTTTGTTGGGGGTCTCCAAATACACACTATTTTGAGGGGACTCTGGGCTTTGCTCTAGCAGCAGGAAAGACAGGAAGGAGATGGAAATGAATTGGCAACCACCCCTATCTACTACAAACACTATTTTAAATAAAAATCACATTAAAGTAATGAATGGAAACACAACCCTAAAATGAGGAAATGCAAGGACACAGGAGTAGGAACAGAATCTTTACAGGTTTAAAAGAATTTTTTTTCTTTTACCTAATGATTTATCCAATTTTTACATTCTTTTCTAAGGTTCTTTTCCATATAGGCTATTACAGAGTACTCTACAGAGTAGAGTTTCCCTGTGCTCTACAGTAGGTTCTTGTTAGCTATCTATTTTATATATAGTAGTGTGTATATGTCAGTCCCAATCTCCCAATTTATCCCTCCCCCCCAACCCCCAAGAATTGTTATAGGTTTACCTGAAGATGTGGAGTGAGTTGACTCCAAGGTCTTACACATCTCTTCCTGCGTTAAGATTCACACATCATTATCCCATTCTAGAAATGTTCCTTGAGTTCTTTGCAGTGTGTTGATAAGAGGTCAACTAGCAATAGCAAAGCATTTTACTTCCTGTTCTTTAAAAAATATTAGTAGATGGGGCTTCCCTGGTGGCGCAGTGGTTGAGAGTCTGCCTGCCCATGCAGGGGACACGGGTTTGTGCCCCAGTCTGGTAGGATCCCACATGACGTGGAGCAGCTAGGCCCGTGAGCCATGGCCGCTGAGTCTGCGCGTACCGGAGCCTATGCTCCACAACGGGAGAGGCCACAACAGTGAGAGGCCCGCGTACCGCAAAATAAATAAATTAATTAATCAAAAAAATAAAAAATATTAGTAGAAGAATATAGTAGAAATAGTATGGTAGAAATTAACACTTTCCAACTCATGTGAAAACCCATCTGGGAATGTCAGTTTATTTTCAATACTGACAGAGATTGAATTTCTTTCTTTCTTGTTGTCTGGTGAACTTGTTAAGATAAATACTAGAAGCAGAATTGCAAGTTCAGATGTATGTTGATTTTAAATTTGGAGAAGTATTACCTAATTTTCCTTCAGATACTCTACTATCAGCAGAATGTGAGGGTTAATTTTCCTCTCTACCCTAGTCAACATTGGCTATAATTTTAAAAATTTGTTTTTTGCATAGTCTTTTGTAGTCTTGTAACAGTTCTCATAAGTTATTACTACTGTCATCTATAAATAACTAATCAAATTCAATGTTCAGAACCTCTACCAGGCCAATATTTCTTCTTTCAAAATGCTTTGTTCTATCTTTTCAAGATGGTGTTTGGGTATAGGGTATAGATGTATGTGATATCGTGGCAGCTAAGGGGTCCTTTTGCCATCCCCTGGATTCTTGATGACTCCTTTGGAGAGAATCTTTGTCATGCCTGCTCAATGGGCATCCTACTGGCATCTGCCTCTTACAGCTGTTGAAGATGGGACTTGGTTCTATCACTACCCCATTGGCTAAATCCCACCTAGGTTCTTCTTGGCCTCACAGAACTTGAGTCTCACCACACTTTCCATCTGGCTGCAGGCTTGGGCCATCCCCTCTGCAACCTCTGCCTTCCATGGGCTCCCCTTCACTCTCACTGCAGGCCTGATGCCTTGCAACACTCTACTACTTCCTGCGTTCCTAGGGTAAAGCAGTGTGAGGATTCTGGCAGCTCTCTCACTAGGGAAACATCCTCAAGGTATCCCAATGTACATATGCTGAGGCAAGGCAGATAAAGGCTGCCAGCCTAGCAAATAGTAGGTACATAAAGTCTATTTTCCTTCCCTTCTCTTTCTACAGTAGGCAACCAAATGTCTGGCTCTGATCCTGTCACTAATCAAACATGCCAGAATAGTGGATTAAGAAAGAAAAGGAAATAGTTCCACTGCTGAAAGATAAGCACTCTGACCATTCTGATAGATATTCATCTCCAGACTTTTTTCCTGTGAATATTTGAAATCTATGTTAAGGTTGAGGTAGGGGGAACATCCTTCTCTTGTCTCCATGTTTCCAAATGGTAGGACCTCTAGTAGAGTATCAATCCTAGCCTTTCTCTAATGCCTCACTTAATCCTCTGAAGAGAAGGGGCTGGGAGAAGAAGTTGGGTCTGTGAGGCTCAGTACCTCCACCTTCCAGAGATAGGCTGAGAGCCCCCATTCTGCTTTGGGGCTCCCTGCTGTGAGTTTTACAGAGACAAGATTTGGTCCTGCTGAGGGAGCCTGTGTTTGTCCAATGTAGCCTGTGATCGAGTAGGCAAGGAAGTCAGTTGTGGGGTTCTGTATTGGGAAGTTCATAATAAGTATTTTCTCTCTCTCTGTCATAGAGTGTTTAACCCCCTATGGATGGTAATTAAGTTGTTTCCATATTTTACTATTAAAACACAGGCTTTGTAAACATTCTTGTATATATTTCTTTTCTGTTTGCCTGATGAACTCATTAGGATAAATTACTAGACACAGAATTGCAGGGTCAAATGTATGCCGATTTTAAATTTGGAGAGGTATTACCCAATTTTTCTTCAGTTACTCTCTCATCACCACAGTGTGGGAGTTCCTTTTCCTCCACACCTTAGCCAACATGAGCTATAATTAATTAAAAAACTTTGCTCATCTGCTAGCTTAAATATTGTTTTAGTTGCCATTCATTTTATTACTAGTGAGCTTGAGCATATCTTCAATTTATTTTTCTTTAATTTGCTTGTGCATGTTCTTTGAGAATTTTTCCATTAGGGTGGGTTTTCCCTCTTCTTTGATTTGTAAGAGTGATTTTTGTGTTAAGAATCTCAGTCCTTTTTTTTTTTTTTCTTGCGGTACGCTGGCCTCTCACTGTTGTGGCCTCTCCTGTTGCGGAGCACAGGCTCCGGATGCACAGGCTCAGCGGCCATGGCTCACACGCCCAGCCGCTCTGCGGCATGTGGGATCTTCCCGGACCGGGGCACGAACCCATGTCCCCTGCATCGGCAGGCGGACTCTCAACCATTGCGCTACCAGGGAAGCCCTGTGCTTCTCTTTTAAGAGAAGGAAGCGTTCTCCCAAAAAACATCCCATCAGACTCACATCAAATATCTCAGATGGTGTAGGCAGCATAGCTCTGAAACCATCATTGACAAAAAGGAGGAGTTTTCTGGCTTAAAATCATGGGTTCTCAAGGTATGGTCCCCTGACCAGCAGCATCAGTGCTTCTTTGATATGAAAATTCTCAGGGTCCCCCCTCTAGATCTACTGAATCAGACACTCTATGATTTTATAAGCCCTCCAGCTGGTTCTGACGCCCCCTCAAATTGGAAACCCACTGGCTCAGGGCCCACCACTGGAGCTGGGTAGGTTTATGCCCCTTGAATCACATGGGCTGCTTAAGGGATGGATGGAGTCCTGAACAAAACTGAGATTCTGTGAGGGAGGAAGGGAGAAACAGATGCTGGGGAGGTACCAATAACGTCCACTATGTGGGACAAATCGTTCATAATTCCAATCCCAGATGACCTTTTATTTATTTATTTATTTGCGGTACGCGTACCTCTCACTACTGTGGCCTCTCCCGTTGCGGAGCACAGGCTCCGGACACTCAGGCTCAGCGGCCATGGCTCACGGGCCCAGCCGCTCCGCGGCATGTGGGATCTTCCCGGACCGGGGCACGAACCCGCGTCCCCTGCATAGGCAGGCGGGCTCCCAACCACTGCGCCACCAGGGAAGGAAAGCCCCAGATGACCTTTTAAAACCTACCTTTTTAAATTGAACTATTAACGTATGCACATAGTGAAATTTTGTAATTGTGGAAAAGTATAGGTGGGCATACAATGCTCACTTGCTTTTTCATGTAATATATCGGGAGATAATTTTATGTCGACGCCCATAAATCTCTTTCATTCTTTCTATTATTCCATTTTATGAATGTTGCATAATTTCTTCCATCAGTCTCCTGTGGATGGACTTTTATGTTGTTTCTAGTCTTTTGCCAATACAAACAATGTTGCAATGAATGCATATCTGTGTCCATATATCTTTGCATGAGAGCAGATATGCAGAGGTGGAATTTCCAGCTCAAAGCGAGGTCCATTTGAAAATTTTGATAGATATTTACCAATTGTCTTCCACCGAGTGGCCACCAATTTACACTCCTACCAAGACTGTATAAGAATGCTCGTTTCCTTGCATCCCATCAACTCTAGGTAGTACCAACGCTTCTAGATCTTTGATTATCTGATAAGCAAAATGTTATTTTCATGTGTTTTTGTTATTTAAATTGGTATTTGCTCATTTATGAGTAAGGTTGGGTTACTTTGTGTTATTTTCTTATGCTTAAAATTCACTTTTACATCTTCTCCTCGGGGCCAGCCACACAGACATCCATATTTAAGTGGTTTCCTCAATGAATTCTGGCTTCAGCAGCTCATGCAAAAAAAAAAAGGGTTCTTAACTCTAAGATTTTAAACAGATGTTTTAGGGACTTCCCTGGTGGCACAGTGGTTAAGAATCAGCCTGCCAATGCAGGGGACATGGGTTTGATCCTTGGTGTGGGAAGATCCCACATACTGCAAAGCAACAAAGCCAGTGTGCCACAACTACTGAGCCTGTGCTCTAGAGCCTGTGAGTCACAACTACTGAGCCCACGTGCCACAACTACTGAAGCCCGCACACCTAGAGTCCACGTTCCGCAACAAGAGAAGCCACTGAAATGAGAAGCCCGTGCACTGCAACCAAGAGTAGACCCTGCTCACCACACTAGAGAAAGCCCACGTGCAGCAACGAAGACCCAACGCAGACAAAAATAAATTAAATAAAATAAAATTTATAAAAAAAGATAAAGTGATGTTCTAATAGAAAAGAGATTAAATAAAGCATCTCTGGGAGTGATAAAGAAGGTCAGTGCTGTTCTATTTGCAAAAAATTTGGCTTGTTCAGACGTTTCAGGAATTCCTGAAAAATGTCTTGGGCACAGGGTGGAACAGGTGTATTTCTTTACCATCCAGAGGCCTGGTTAAAATGGTTTTTAACCCTTCCATTGACAATTACGAATCGCATCAAGTCTGAGCTTTTGGTGGAGACACGAGCTCTCCTTGTGTAGGATGAGGCGTTTACAGCTCCAGCATGGGACTCTGATGGAATCCCTCACAGGACGCCCTGTTCTCACCCTGCTGTTGTTTTCATCCCATTCCTAGGGCCTAGTTGATCTTCTGTGAGTCGCTTTCAAATACCAGCTCCTATGGGTCTTGTTAAAATACTTTATCATGCCCATCTTTCTTGGCAGGGATGACCTTTAACTCAGCTTTGCTGTCACTACCTGACTAGGATAACCTCCAAAGGAAGGTTGCCATGGTGATCCTGCATTCAGCTCACCAAATCTGGCTTCTGTATCTTATTAAATGTTCCTAAAAAGGAAATCACACAGAGACACAGAAGAGGATGGTCATTCACCGTGTAGCTGTCATGTTCTCATCGCCCTCATCCCTCCTCCAACGTGAGTTTGTTCACTCATGGCCCCTCTGCTTCTTTCCTAATCCCAGCTGCCATGCTAAGTGCTTAAGTCTTAGGACTCGAGGGGGGTGGAGGGTGGTTAGGCAAATGTCAATTTGCCTTTCAAAAGACATTTTTGCAGCTCAAATCTAACACCACTGGCAAATGTCAGAAGTGGATGTATAATGAGGTTATGTTAGAAACACTAATTGGATGGATATTCTTTTTTTTTTTTTGTGGTGCTTTTCCCCTTTTTCCTGGGGACTCTGTTTTCACAGTGGCTCTCATTAAATCTGAAGAGATTATCTCCTTTAAGCTACAAGCTCCATGCCCCCTTGTTCTGGGAGAGACAATTGCTGCTGTGGACTTTCAGGAGATTGTTCTGTATTCACCCCATGGTTGAAGGAAGAGGGGAGAAGGCAGAAATATGTGACACGCACAAGAGTCTGCAGGAAGGCAGATCAGGCACTCCATTTTTGGCTAACAGTCAGTCTGGCGAAAGGGATGATTGGGCATCAGGGAAGATAAAGTCCGCTCTCAGAAATAGCACATGGACTCTGCTCAGTATTATGTAACAACCTAAATGGGAAAAGAATTTGAAAAAGAATAGATCCATTATAGGTATAATTGAATCACACCTGAAACTATCACAACATGGTTAATCAACTATACTCCAATATAAAATAAAAAGTTAAAAAAAAAAGGGCAGTGCTGCCCTCAGTCCCTGAGGGGTCCCTACCAGCCCTCCACCCCCGCCTCTAGGAGCAGGGGGCCCACATCTGCTCTGAAAGGAGGGGAGGCCTGACTCTCATCCAGCACACAAGACACAGAGAAGAGCAGTGGGATGCTAAGCAGGCAGAGAAGAGAGCTCTGCTGCCTGGGGCCAGGTCCTCGCCTCCTTCTGGAAAGTCTTTCCCACCGTTAGTTTGCTAGGGCTGCCATAACAAAATACTGCAGACTGGGGAGCTTAAACAACAGAAGTATACTTTCTCCTGGTTCTGGAGGCTGGAAGTCTAAGATCAAGGTGTTGGCCAAGGCACTTTCTTTTGAGGCCTATCTCCTTGGCTTGCAAGACAGCCGTCTTCTCCCTGTAATCTTTACACGGTCTTCTCTCTGTGTGTCTGTGTCCTAACCTCCTCTTCTTATAAAGACGCCAGTCCTCTTGGATTAGGGCCCACCCCAATGAATTCATTTTCACTTAATTACCTCTTTTAAGGCCCCGTCTCCAAACATAGTCACATTCTGAGGTTCTGGGGCTCAGGACTTCAACATATGAATTTTGCTGGAACACAGGTCAGCCCATTATACCCACCTGTTCCTGACCGGGCCCTCTTTTCTGGGCCACTCTTGCCCTCACGCTGTGTTTGTGGGGGGAACAGCCACATGTCTCAGAAGGAAGACATGGAAGCATGTCTCAGAAGGAAGCAAACCGGGACAGTGTCTGGAACCTCATTTTTACCAGATGTCAACTGTTGTTATGATGGAATGCCAAGAAAACTTGATGTTTAAATAATATAATAATCTGCTGTTGAAAAACATAATAAAATATAATGTTCCGATAAAATAATCAAAGTCATAGATTAGGTTGCTCATAATATTCTCTCATGGTCCTCTGTTCTTCTCTTCTGTTGCACTCAGCAGAGCCCTAATTGATACATTGCCTGTAGAATGATTATTTTCTTGTTCATGCCATTCCTGGTGATGGATACTCCATCTGGGCAAGAACCACCACTGCTCTCTTCACCCTGTATCCTGACCACCTTGCACAGGGCCTGGCACACACCATGTGCTTAGAAATAAACTGTGAGTTAATGAATTTATATGCATTCTTATGTCTCCCTCTCTCAGAAAATAAATGACCATGGCAACAGATGCTTTTTGAGCAAGTGAGTGTCCACCTTCCACATACACTGGGGAAATCCACCCACAAGTTCTGAATGGGGAACACTTCTTTAGAGAGGAGAGGTCCCCCCCTCCTCCAGAAGTCTGCCTTGGCCCCAAAGTTAAACACTGACTCTTCCCTTTCCTTTCTTTTTATAAGGCCAGGCCGTGTGGCATGTGGGATCTTAGTTCCCCTACCAGAGATCAAACCTTTACCTCTGCATTGGAAGCGTGGAGTCTTAACCACTGGACTACCAGGTAAGTCCTCTTCCCTTTATTTTCTAATAGACCAACACAAACACTGAGCTTTTTAAAAGCTTCACCAAGACTTGAAGGAATTACATGAAAGAAAATAAAACCTTAAAATTGGCTCTGGGGTTTCACTTCCTGCAAAACACATCATCCTGTCTCTGTCCTCACTCCCCTCCCTATAGCAAGCTTTTGGCTGAGCCCCAGGTCTGCCCAAGTTATGAGGTCTCTCCTTCAACACTTGATTCGGTCTGGTGTTCCTATCCCCTCACCCCAGCTCCCACCTTAGTTCTAGAGCTCCCACCCCTGTGTCTGGCCAGGTTGGAGCTGTCAGAAATGAGCTAGCATCAAAATCATCTTTGGAGAGATATCCTCTAACTCCTGCAGAGATCTCCTTCTACGTTTTCAAAACTTCAGATCCACCACTCAATAGAAGCATTTGCTTCCAGATTTGTTCATCCAGATACTTACACGGGACTTGTGTCTGCACCCTGTAAAAAGAGGCACCAGAATGCTCTTTCCCAGAAGCAGGGAGAGCCTGTTCCAAAAGGAAAATCGCAGCTTCTGTCCCAAAGCCACCTGAAATGAATACTTCAGGCTCTGGCTTCTGGCCATTCGAGTCTCAGAAATATTAGGACTCAATGTCAGAGACCCTTGTTTTGCAGACCTCTTCACCCATAAACTAGGGCCAAGGTGACACTCTCAGACATTAAGGGACAGTGAGTTGGCCTGGAAAGTTCAGCTTACAGCAAAGGCAGTAAAGACTGTCCAGTGAGGAGTTTGCTGGCACAGAAACAGCATGGTCTCGGGCCCCTGATGCTTACCTGGGTCACTCAGAACATGTCCCCCACGCAGGGTGAAGCCTGCTAAGGCTGAGTGCAGTGGGGAGGAAAAGAGGGTATTGTAATCAGCCCTTCACTCCACAAACGCAGGACAAACTCCAGAGCACCCTGGCTCAGATCTTAAAAGACAGGGCTTTCCTGGGGATGGGGGCAGCGGCGGCCTGTGCCCGGCTCCTTGGAGGAGGGGAGCCACACAAACGCCCAGAAGTTCTGGGGAGGGCCAGCCCTGTCTGCATGGGGGGGATGCTCTGTCCTAAAATACTCTGCTGCCCATTCCAGCTCACAACCTGCTTTCCAGGGACGGGGTCCTGGTTTGTCCCTACCATGACCACAGGCTGCCTTGTCTCCAACCCTCTCTTATTTTTATTTATTTATTTTTAATTAAAAAAAATTTATGTTTATTTATTTGGTTGTGTCCGGTCTTAGTTGTGGTGCGTGGGCGGCGCACAGGCTTCTCTCTAGTCATAGTGCATGGGCTCTAAAGCCTGTGGGGCTTAGTTGCCCCGGGACACGTGGGATCTTAGTTCCCCAGCTAGGGATCGAAGCCGCATCCCGTGCATTGGAAGGTGATTCTTAACTACTGACCACCAGGGAAGTCCCTTTCCAATCCTCTCTTGTATCACCTTCTACAAAGGGTGGCAAACAGACCACACCTGGGCTGTTCCTGTGTGGCCACCTGGAGGGTGGTGACATATTTCTAAAAGATGTTGACTGTTTTTGTCCCTTGATTATTCTTGTCTTTGCTTCCCCTACTCCACCGTGATTATCTTGCAGCCACAGCAGCAAGAAGTTATGTCAAACTCAACAAATCCAACAGAGTCCCACATGCGACTGTGCTTCAGGGAAGGTGAGATCCCCAGGCAGTGAGCATGATTATGGAGACATCAAGGGTAGAAACCCGGAAGCTGGGTGACCATCCTCAGCCCCACCAGCCCTACCCTGAGGCCCAGAAGAACAGAAATCAGTCCTGGACCCTCCGACAGGCATAGAAACAGTGGAGGGCTGGCCTGAAGCACACGGAAGAGAGGAATGAAGGGGGTGCTGGTGGATGCCTGGGTTGATAAGTTGACACCAAGGACCAGATGGCACCCCTGCCCCCATGCTGTGCACCAAATAAGTCCCCAGGATTAAGGCATAGTCACAGGGAGGTGAGGAAATTCTGAATTGATTGAGTTAGAGTTTCCCCCAGCCCTGTGGAGTGATGGCTCAAAACAGAAATAAACTTGAGTTATAGAAAGATGAGGCAAGTTTTATTACTTGAGCACCGAACTGAGGAATGCGATTCGTGTCTGCAACACATGTTTCAAGACTGAAAGGCCCTTTCTTCAGGGGGCAGAACGCTGGGCTTATTTACAGATTCGATGTTGGAGAAGGAGGGAGGGGGCGGTCTTGAATTAGGGAGTAGAGGACACAGGCCTGTATGCTCAGGGGCAGAGTGGGGATGAGGGAGAGGCACGTGGAGGGGGGGAGGGTGCGGGTGGCTGGTTAGCTTCTTTGTCCCGGGAAAGTGGTGAGGCAGGGGGCCAGTGACTCAGCATATCATCAATTTTCCAGGACCTGGGCTCAGTAGGGAATTTTCTTTTAGAAGCAGGAGATGGCTCTGAGCTGTGCAGCCAGGCCCTCTTCCTGGGACCAAGCTCCAGCTCAGCTCAGCTCAGCATCTCCTCAACTACTTGTTAACTTTTTTTTTTTTTTTTTTTTTTTTTTTTTTTTTGCGGTACGCGGCCTCTCACTGTTGTGGCCTCTCCTGTTGCGGAGCACAGGGTCTGGACACGCAGGCTCACCGGCCATGGCTCACGGGCCCAGCCGCTCCGCGGCACGTGGGATCCTCCCAGACTGGGGCACGAACCCGCGTCCCCTGCATCGGCAGGCGGACTCTCAACCACTGCGCCACCAGGGAAGCCCCACTTGTTAACTTTTATAATACAACCATGCCCATGAAAACTTGCCGACATTGCCACTTGCTGGGTCAGCTGCTGACAAATAGCTTCTCGATGAAGAACTCTGATGGGTGTGCTCTGTGATAGGGGAACCTGAAATAATTGTGCTAAGCCTCATGCTGGGTGTTGAAATGAAGACAGAGAAGAGAAGGGACCACAAAAAAAAAAAAAAAAAAAATAGAAAAGAACGTCTGATATTCCAGCAAAGAAATTCCCTGATCCATTTTTACAAGAAATCCATATTTCACTGTTTTAGGATAAATTCTTTTAGAATGGATACTGAAGAGCTAAAACCATCTCCTTTTAATTTCCTTATTCCTTTCACCCCATCTTGAAAGCACCAAAAAGACACATAACAAACAGATGCAATGACCTCCTTCAAACCAAGCAATAAACAAGGCACGATCGCCTTGCACGTGCCGCGTGCCTCCTGCAAAAGAAAAGCTGCTTCTGACCAAAGGGTTCTATTAACACTCTCTCCTGGAAATGATTCAAGCTTGAGTTCCCTTGAACTGTACCTTCTGTGATCACCTAGGTGGTATAGTTAGCTTAATGGGTGCAATTATGAAAATGGCTCTTGTTAACCATAAGCCCGGTAGCTTTCCACAGTAACTGTGTTTCCTAGCAAGAAACTGGGAATGGGTCCCTGACTCCAGGTCTTCCAGGATCCTTACAGGTAGAAGGAGGAAAATGGGTCTAAAACCCTGGATTTCCAATGGTGATGTTTGGAACCTTTAAATTCCTTAGAATCTTCAGTGTTTGTCCTTTGGAGGAGAAGAAAGCTAGGAGCCACCTACTCCCTCTTAAGATGGAAGGGTTCTGTTTGTCAGTTTCATTTGAGGGAGGTAAGGTCTATGTTGCTGAAATAGATTTGAAAAGCACTGACTGTGACAGCCAAGAATGGACCGTAAGTCAGTCTTCCCTTCAAAGGGAAAGTTGGGCAACTTGGGGTCTTTGGTGAACTTTTGCCTGGACCAGGGGGATCTTGATCTGAGTCATATAATACGGTACTGAGGAAACCAGTCCCATCCATGTGGGAATGATGCCACTGAGGTTTTGTGCAGGTTTCTGCCCTACACTGCTTGACTGAGGGTCATGACTAGAGTGTGATAGCTTTTCTTGTCAGTCCTAGTTTGAGTTAACTAGTACTTTAAAGAGGGTGGGCTGTCCTACGGAGAGATGCAACAGCTTAAGCGGGTGTTCATAGGGACAGATGCACCACCTTTTGCTGTTTGATCTCAGCGTAGTCTCTGGGGCAGGAATACCAGTGTTCTTGGTCTGCCAGTCACTATCTCTTTGACCGTGGCACCTTTTTTTTAAAAAAAATATTTATTTATTATTTAGTTATTTTGGCTGCGCCAGGTCTTAGCTGTGGCACTTGGGATCTTTAGTTGCGGCACACAGACTTCTTAGTTGCAGCACATGGGCTCTTAGTTGCGGCATGCATGCGGGATCTAGTTCCCTGACCAGGGATTGAATGCCGGGCCCCCTGCATTGGGAGCACGGAGACTTACCCAGGGAAGTCCCTGACCTTGGCAACTTTTTAAACTTCAGCCTCTTCATCTGAAAAGTGTGGAGGACAGAGACTATCTTATGAAGTTATTGTAAGAATGGAATCAGATACTTCACACGTAATGTGTAGCATGGTGCCCGGCACAGAGCAGGATCTCAGTGTATCATTCCCGTTGTCATCATTATCCTGAGAGTGGACGCGTAGCTCATTGACTGAACGGTGCTGGGGCTGCACATGAGCCCAGGGAGATATTCCAGTGGAATATGAGGCACGGAAGCCCAGTGCCATCATTCAAGGATGAACTCCAAGTTCTCTCCTGTTGCATTCAGGAAGGGCAAGGTCTCCTGCTCACTGGGTATGCTACTGATGCTGATGACAAGCGGTCCTTGGAGATTTACCGGGAGGGCATGAACGAGATGGCTCCATTAGGCAGCTTTTGAAAGAGCATCTTCTTGAATTCTCCCTCCCAACCTGGTCTTGGGAAGTTGAAGTAGGATCATCTGTGTCCAGTGCTGTGGACCTTATGAAATGCAGCTCATTACAGAAGCCAAAATGCTTAGTGGATTTCCTGAGGGGAAATGGTACAAAATAACTTAACAGAGAATGGCTTGAAAGAAGGAACAAAAAGGCGTTTTGTTCCTTAAAGGAGAATGTTGAACACTCAGTCCAAACACCCCCATAATAATTCATTACTTTACACCAAGCAGACATCTTTTAAATTAGGCAGAATACAAATGAGTCTTGTTTTGTGCCATTAATTTCAATGGTTTTACAAAATATTTGAAGCACTGGCTTTTCTGCCTCCTTTGGAGGCAGACCAAGTCAGGCTGAATCTACTTGTATTAAAAGCCATTCATGGGACCCAGCCAGCCCCATCTTACAGATGGAGCACCATATGTTTGGGCTTGCCCCCACCCTACCCCCATATGGAGTGGTCATGTGCAGTCCAAGAATAGAATGCATTATTTCTCTACGTCTGCATTTCTGGTTCACCTCTAACCTACAACCACTTTGCATTCTGGACAGAGGTAGGCAAGTTCATCTGGAAAAGATTCAGAGAGATGCTGAGTCAGAAGGGATGATTTTGGTGTTCTTTTGTCCCTTCTAGACTCAAGACATCAAATGCAATCACATCCAAGAGCTTAGTGCATCTATAAAATGGGACTTGGAAGTATTCCATTTTTACTTTTCCAGGAATATATTAGGCCTTTTAACTTGAAAGCGTAACACTGACTTTTTATTAAGGTCATGAGGCTCTAGAAATAATGGATTAAGGTGGTTCTGGCCCATTCAAAAGCATTTGATCTTAATTTGATGCTTCTTGGGGGGAAATCCCAGAATGGAAAAAGCAGAAGTACTGTTGCTCAGATGAGACTGGTGAGTATGGAATCTGAATCATATCTACAACTAGAGTAAGCCTTGAGTGTTTGGAAGGACTTGATGGGAAGAAATGGACCAAAGGTATGTAAGAGAGAAATGCTCGTTTTCCCATTTATTCAGGCTGGAGTGGTTGAAAGAGCATGGAACAGGGAAGTCTGGTCTTTTCCCTGCTTTTGACCTTGAGCAGTGATAGGACAACGTTCCTCACCTGTACAATAAGGGAAATCAGGTAGAACTGGCCAAATAGATTTCATCTTTCATGTCATCTTGCATTGATGGGGTACTGGCTGAGGCTGGGCTTTGTGGGCAGCGTGGTGAGATGAATTAGATGTTTGCCGTGAGCCCAGGATCTGAGAGTGTGTTACCACTTATTGGATTACATCCTCAAATGTCTCCAAGGTCCCCTCCAGCAGTAACATTTTGTAACTGTGATTCAGTTTGTTCAACAATTGACCTTCAGAAGCATGGGCACCATTTGGAAACCTCTCAGTGACTGAAGAAGGGCACTTCGGCTTCCAAATCATTCTCTAACACCAGGAGAGCCTCTGTACAAACTCCTATTTCCATTGGCACATTGCTATGAAGTTTTACTTCCTCGCTAAGGTACTGTTCTAGCAACAAACAATTTGATGTCATGGTAACACAGATGCAGCTAATCTGAAATTCTGATTTCAAGGAGATTGTAAGCCAGGAGCAAGAGGCAGATAATGGAATTTCATCTTGTTTCAGATTGCTATAGTGTGGCCCACATCTTCTTACAGTTCTTGAAGTTTCAATCAGCCATAATCATGGTGCTCGAGTTACCAGATGTCTATTTTCTGGGTCCTTAGAGAGGGAGCTCTACAAATCTAGGTCTCTGACATCATCTGACCCTGTAGGATGGGCTTTCAAGTAAGCTGTCTGAACCATTACCTGTAACAGCATGTTAAAACAGGACTTTCTGTCTCCTTTAGCTGAGATGCCAAAGGCCAAGAACAAAACAAAAGCAGCCAAGCACCTTCATATTCCAAAACCAGGAGCTAGACATCTAAGCAGGGCTTACAAAGGGAGTGACTTAAACCAGTGTCCCGACCCTCAGTCCATCACCCATCTCAAGGGTATAAAGGAATCAAAACTGGAAACTGAAAAGAGAGGATATTTGGGGGGAGAATTGTTGGTATGTGATGCGACCCACCCCATATCCCAATCCACACTCTGTAGGGGAGAGGAGCCATCTGGAGGACCACCTGGAAAGTTATTATTCCCTGGAATTGGAGGACACTGTGGACTGTGACCTGATATATGTATGAGTTAGAAGTTAAGGTACCAGAGCTGGGAGAATCAGGGCTGCTGGGTGGCAGCGTGGTGAATTTCCCATGTGTCAAAGGAGATTTGTCCTAGAGATTCCTCAAGAGGGACTTTGACCAAGAGATACAATTGGAAGGGTGACAGACCAGATGTCTGATAATCCTTGAGTGCCCACATTTTACCATTGTATACCTAAATGGTGTTTGAAAACCGTGTGTGTGTGTGTGTGTGTGTGTGTGTGTGTGTGGCTTTGTGTTAGTCAGGAGAGACTAGACTTGTGTTTTGAAACAATCTCCAGTTTTCAGTGGCCTAACACAATAAAGGTTAATTTTGCACATAACATAAGCAGTGAAGGTTGCTATTGAACTCTATTCCACACTCAGGGACCCAGGCTGATGGAGGTTCCCTCATTCTGGAGTTGTTTCATCTCGATCCTGCAGTCTCTTTGTGCACCTCATAGGGAAACAGAGAGCCAGATGGCTGTGTGCTGGTTCTTATGTTTTATTCCAGAAATACCATGCCACGCCTGCCTATAGTCAACTGGCCAGATCTAGTTACAGTTAACCCCCAACCGAAAGTGGGGTGGGTAGCGTGGAGGGCAGATGGAATGCTTCTTGACCATTGCTGCCTTTGCCACAGGCTTTTTGATTGTGACCCTCAGTGTACAGGGACCTGGCTGGCCTCAGGTGTCAGTATCTTTGTTTTTTTCTCTTGAGTTGGTCATATTCCAGAAGAAGTCTCTTCTACTCTCTTACCTAGAGAGTGAGGCCTAGTAGCCAATCTCTGGAAGAGGGAAGGAGGCAGAATGGGTGGTGAGGGGAGTCTCAGCACTGAGTATGCATAGGGTCATTCAGTTCCTCTGTTCTGTACATATTCTTTGGTTTCATCTGCTTCAATGTTAGGTGTGGGGGGAGTCATCATCCAGTTTCTTAGAGGGGAGAGGAAATCAGAGGGTCTAATCACTTCTTTAAAGTCTTTTAACCAGTTTTCCTGTTTTTAGCCTCATCTTCATACCCAAATTCATGGGCACCTGGCGCCACCTTTCCTGCTGCCAGCTTAGAGCATAGCCAAGCCATTCACCCATCTGTTTTTCATCTTCCCAATTCTCATTTCTCTCCCATATCTTTATGTGCCAGAGAATCTGTATCCCTTTTAAAATATTTTAATAGGGCTTCTGAAGGAAGTAGAGGTGGATGGATGCTTTAAACCCCCATCTTGATGCAGAAGACACGTTCTCACAATTTTTAGAAAATCCCCTTTCTAATAGGACGCCCACACCTTGAGTTGTGTATACATCTTACTTCCAACGTTTTCACTGGAACTTGGGACAGCTCTGTCCGATTGCCATTCAGGAAGAGAAAATGAGCATTTTTACTCACTCTGTCTTCCTCCTCTTTAGCAAGGATAATAAGTAGATTTCTTAATTTTGGAGCATTTTTGTAGATGACAGACCATGGTTAATTCAAGGAAGCTTGGTAAGAGTAGGGCCAATGTATGTGGAAAAGTGTGTTTCCTTTCTCATCAACCAGATAACATATTCATCTACCCAATATGCCCTCAAGACCTAAACACTGTGCTCTGAATGGTACCATAAACCTTCAGAGTGGGAAAGGAAAACATTGTGTGGCTTTATCATAAACTTTTTCAACATAGAAGAGGCAGAGGGTCTCTTAATGTTTTAAGAGTTTATTTAATGGTTTATTTGTAGCTTGATGAGAGCCCATTTTGTTCTCTTTATAGGGAGTCATAAAAGACCTGATTTCCAGAAACACATTGTAATTTAGCTGGTTCATTTTTTTCTCAGAGAATATGGTGGAATGAAGGGAGACTTTGGGGAGTGGGTGGTGTATGTGAGACACAGGGACACCATGTTGAAGTTACAGCCTGGACTGAGCTCTCGCAGGCTTTATTTTGTCTCCAGTAGAAACGAGTCATTGTTTGTGCTTTCCAAAGGGAGGACAAACAAATGCTTTGTGCTTGGGGTTTAGCTTCTGAACCCTGGTATAGTGTTTAGAAGATTATTGGGACTCAGTTAATCAACACTGCTTTTACATGCGATCATTTGACATCTTCCAGTTCCCTGGTGTAGAGCTAAGGCCCTCTGAGTTGAGCTCTGATGGCAGTCACCTGATGTCACGTCTAGGAACCAGGGGCTAGAATTACGGAGCTAGAACAATGTCCTCTGCACCATCCAGGCCAGCTTTCTGCCTTTAGCACATGCTAAGGAAAAGTTCAGTTTGAATCTAGCCTATGACTTAATGTTTCCCAGGGAAACCTCACTGTAATTCCATAATGGAAGTCACATTGTTCTTTAGATTCTCTCTCAGGATTGGCAAGGACAACGCCTAAGTCATAAGCAGGCAAGGCTCCTCTTTGTGCCCCAGTTCTAGAAAAAGGCTAGACCCCCCTCATTCTGCATGCCTTTTTAAATAGGCTGAGTTCAGAGTTACGTCTGGTATAGGCAGGAGTGGAGCTGGTGCCTCGATTTCACCTTGCTTCCTCCAACATCTTTTCATCAGTCTTGATGACTGTCCTGTCAATTTATTACCTTAAATTTTTTTTTTTTTTTCTTCATGCAGGCCTCTCATTGCTGTGGCCTATCCCGTTGCGGAGCACAGGCTCCGGACGCACAGGCTCAGCGGCCATGGCTCACGGGTCCAGCCCCTCCGCGGCATGTGGGATCTTCCCGGACCGGGGCACGAACCCATGTCCCCTGCATCGGTAGGTGGACTCTCAGTCACTGCACCACCAGGGAAGCCCCAACCTTAAATATTTTTGAAAAGGCACCACTTTGTAGAATGGGCTTCTCTTCTGTCCTCTACCCCCACCTCCAGATATGATTCAGGGGAGAACCTCCTGTTAGTCTTTCCCCCTTTCTTTTTAACTGAGAAAGCAAATTGTGAGGCACATGACTCTTTACCATGCTGCATTTATTCCTGCCATTCATTTCTTCCTCTTGTAAGTGGGAGGCTCACATTTAAGACTGTACATCCTTCATGTCCACGGAGAGGGTAAGAATAATGCCCTTGTTCAGGATGGGAAACTGGAGATTATGGTCACATTAGTGGGATCCTGACTGATGACATCATTAGGTGCTTCGATCCTGCTCCGCATAGCCAAGAAAAGTCCTTTTGTCCCTAGGTCAGAAGAAAAAGTATAGGCTCCTGCTAACCCAGCTGAGCAATTTGAGGAGCTCCCACTGCTTTCCTCCTCAGCTCCTCTTCTCTGTCTATTGTGACTCCCATTAGAGGGTGGCAGGAGACTTCCACTATCCCTGAAAAGGATCAGGAGAAAGCTGAGTTGCACCCGAATGGCCTATGCAGTTGACAGCAATCCTGGGAAGCTGTAGTATTTCCTGAAAGATTGGACTGGAGACTAGCAGACTTTCAGAGGTCATCACAGACCTTCTGAAGAGGCACCTTGGAAGCTGGAGCGGAGGGTGGTTGGGACTCCTCCACGTACCTGCTTGGAAGTTAACAACATCAAGTTAAAAGTGGACAAACCCCAGATAACTAGGGATCAGTTGAAGCTGGTAGAGGAGACATGGACAGCCAGCATCTGGACATTCTGAGGCAGAATACCACTGGAGAGGGGGAGACAAAGCTGCATGGAAATGCTATGAAATAAGACACCCATACTGGCTGCCCCTGGAGTGGGAGAAATTTGCTCCTGGCAAGTTTCTGAAGATGCACTGCAGGAAGGACAGTATAGGTTATGAAAGTTTGTGTTCTAAATATTATATGAGACAGGAGACTGTTGTAGAAAGAGCATGGGCTCAGAAGTGAGATCAGTTGTCACTTGTTGGTTGTTACGTCCTTGGACAAATTACCTAACAAGTCTGATCTCCATTTCTTCATGTGGAAAATGTGGAAATGTGGAATTATATCTATATCTATCTACCTACATCTATATCTATCTCCACTAACATAGTGCTTGGAGAAATGTGGACACTTGGTGTATTAGACGTGGGAAACTAACATTCATCCCTACTCCCTTATGAAGTCTCTGCTATATTTGTGGGGTTGGAATTCTGAGAAATACACTTCCCAGCATCCCTTATCAGCAGGATTCTAATTTAGATTCAGAATGGGAGGCATTCAGGTGTGATTTAGAAGCAGAAAATAAAAACAGAAGTCACTATTGCACCTGCAGATTTTTGGACAGTTACATGAACTTCAGAAAACAGTAGACATGAGCTTTTGCCAGTGGCTTCTGGGACTGCCCCCTAAAGTTGACCCACTTTAGGGCAATGGGCAGCATAGATCACTAGTGGCAGTTTTTTTTGGGGGGGAGGTCTCTGTACTTTCTCATTTCCTGAAAGTTAGTTTTGGCTTTCCCTGACTTTATCTTCTCAGTTTATCCAATAGTATTGTAAACCTCTAATTCCCTGCACTAAATCCCTTCCTGTTCAAAATACCTAGGGAGGTTTCTGTTTTCCTGGCTGAATCTTACTAACATATCTGAGTTTTAAAAATACAGAAAGAATGGTGAGAATGAATGGTCTTATGTTTTCCTAATAAAAAGAGGAACATTTGTAAATCTGAAAGATGACACTGAGGGCTAGAATTGTAACAATTGGCATTGAGAATTGGGAAAACTTGGCTCAGGTTTAACCAGGAGAGCTTGAGGAAGAGAGGATAGGAAGTCATAGGTATCTGGGTAAGAAGTGAAATTTTAATTGCTTATCTTTCCCTGCCACTGGACAAGGAATTCTTGACAGCAGAATGATCTCAAGCAGAATAAATTGAACAAAGAAAAAATGTAACCCTGAATGGAAAAATAAGCTTTCTAATACTGATGTACATGAGACTGTAGGTGGAGAAGAGCTGATTGAAATAAAGAGATTTACCCCATAATAGATAGAGGTGCACCCATGTAACCTATGGTGGGAGGAAGAAACCTATAACTGCAATGAAATGATATCTCTTTAATGTTTTATTAGACAAACCTCCTGACCCTTTTAAAATAAATGTCATCTGCACCCCATTCAAATAGCCCTTTCAAAGTTGGTTAAATTATAAGTTTGTCTTCCTATTATCTGAGGGAAAGCATGAGACCTTCCTCCCATGCAGACCACAAGGCACTTCTCAGAGAGGATCTCAGGTGGCACGTTGGTATAACAGAAAGCCTATAGTTTTGATGCATTCAGCAGTGGAGGTGCAGTTGTCAGTCTGCTTCTACTTGTGAGAATTCTCTTCACCCTCTTCTTCCACGCAGCTTTTCAGTAAAGACAAAGCCTTATTTTTTTTAAAAAATTCAAGTACAGTTGATTTACAATGTTGTGTTAATTACTGCTGTACAGCAAAGTGATTCAGTTATACATTTTTTTTTAATATTCTTTTCCATTATGGTTTATCATAGGACATTGAATATAGTTGTCTGTGCTATACAGTAGGACCTTGTTGTTTTTCCATTCTATATATAAAAGCGTACATCTACTAACATCAACCTCCCACTCCATCCCTCCTTCAACCCCCTCCCCCTTTGCAACCACCAGACTGTTCTCTATGTCCATGATTCTGTTTCTGTTTCATAGATAGGTTCATTTGTGTCATAGTTTAGACTCCACATATAACTGATGTCATATTGTATTTGTCCTTCTCGTTCTGACTTACTTCACTTAGTATGATAATCTCTAGCTGCATTACGTTGCTGCAAATGGCATTATTTCATTCTTCTTTTAAATGACTGAGTAGTATTTCATTGTATATATATACCAAATCTTCTTTATCCATTTAGGTTGTTTCCATGTCTTAGCTATTGTGAATAGTGCTGCTATGAACGTAGAGGCACATGTATCTTTTTGAATTATAGTTTTGTCTGTATATAGACCCAGGACTGGGATTGCTGGATCATGTGGAAATTCTATTTTTATTTCTTGAGGAACTTCCATACTGCTTTCCACAGTGGCTACACCAGCTTACATTCCCACCAACAGTGTAGGAGGGTTCCCTAAGACAGAACCTTATTTTAAACTCTGAGTTTGTTATCTTATTTTCCACAACAAAATCAATCCAGATAAAGGAGCAAATATGAAGAGAGACTTCATCAAGTAACAGAGATGTGTCTCTTCCATGATCTGTTCATGACTGCCCACACCAGACTGGGGTTGACAGAAGCAATTTCAATATTTTGAATTGTCCAGATGGCTCCTCCAATCTGAGCTTCCACTTTCCTCTGGGGCTTGAGTGCAGTTCCCTCCAATGCTCACAGCTGACTGGATGGGGGTGGAATACCTGAGGGGTGAGGTCCAAGAAATTCCTGTCTTTGCCCACCTGGGCCACCCAAGGGGAGATTTCTTTGAAGAGACTCTGAAATGAGCCAGGGATCAGTCGCTCTGGGGTCCACTCGGTGTGCTGGGCCAGATGGAAGACAGCAGTAATGAATGAACATGAGCTAGGGAGGACATGGCTAGTCAAGGCCACAAGGAGCGGGCAAATGGAGATGCTACATCAGAAGATAGGGCATAGAGATGCCAGTGGCTCAGGACATGAGAGGGAGCAGACTCAGAGCCCTCTCATCTTGGACATAGTCAGAGGAACTTGTGGTTGCTGGGTTGGGCATCTTTCATGTATAATTTTGAATTCTCATGCCAGAGTACAAGAGATGCATTAAGGTGTCTGGCTACCTCTAACTCCAACTTTTTCTACCATTCGGTAGATTTGGTTAGATAATCTATTGTTTTGGAGGACACACATATATTAGGATAAGTAATGACCATGTTGATAATATATTTCTTGAGGAACTATTTAGGGTGTTTGTAAAGACATAAGGTTGTCCTTATATATATGTGGACATATTCTGCCTGTTGCATTTGGTAGAATTAAACGTGTTAAGTAAATCAAGAGAGCAGATCCCCTACAGTAGGGACTGGGGTAAAGTGAAGAGATTAGGAGGAGGGAACCACAGTGCGTGGCCACGGTGAAGAGGTCCAAGAGCACAGCTTATTGTTGATCGGGTGGAGCCAAGAATGCAGCCAGGAACACACTCAGCAGCCCGCACCCAGCCCAGTTGCTATGGTTAGAGGGTCTCCTGCAAGAAAAAGAGCACAGTCCTGCTCGCCCAGCTCAGAGATCTATGGAGCTGCCACTACTTTCATCCTTAGCTCCTCCTTTCTATCCGCTTGACTCCCACTGGTGAGAAGCAAGAGAATACTATCCTCCATGAGAAAGACCAGGAGAGAGAGGATATGGGCTTAAATGGCCAATGGAGTTAACAGCCATCCTGGGAAACGCTGTAGCATTTCCTCAAGGACTGGACAGGTGACTGGTATTACAATGAGAAGAGCTGCAAACCAACCACGGAAACTGTGATTAGAAATGGAACACTGAGGTCTTGTTAGCCACACCTTGGGGGAAGGCACAGTGGGAAGAAGATGAAGCCATGAGGGCTGGGCTTGGATTGGAAGAAACAAGCTGACACAGTGGACAACAGCTGCCTACTGAGTGAGCACCTGCCTGTCCTTCCTCCCCCTGGCATGGCAGAGACCATTATCCACAAATCAGCATTCTCATGAATCCAGGTGGCCTCCCCTGGGGCAGCGTCAAGACCTAGAGGGGTGGCGGGACTGGTGATGGCAGGGCTGACTCCTTAGGTGGCTTTTGTGAATTGGCAGAAATTGGCACCAGTGTGGCAGCCAGCTGCTTGAGCTGTCCCCTGTCCTTTGCTGTCACCAAGGAGGGGAAACTTCCCAGAGAGGGTAGTTGAGAGTCTATCCATCTATCAAAATTCCACGCATTCAAGGCCCAGCTCATCTATCATCTCCTCTGTGAAACCTGTTCTGAATCCCCCCAGCTTGGATAGGTGGTTCCCTTTTATTTTGCCCTGCCTTGGTTGTACATAACTGTTCCATTAGACTTGAACCTGCAGGGGCAGGGGTTATGTCTCCCACAATGCCCGGAACAGGGCTAGCTCCTTGCTGCCTCTCAGTGTGTCCATGAAATTGAATGAATGACTGGACGATGACGTGCTTAGGCACACTGCGAGCCTTCTCCTTACCTGTTCTTGTTGGTGCCATCTGTTGAGTGGCTCGTTAGTTGAGGGTTGTGTACTGTACATGTGGACTACACTCCAGAGCTGCCCCAGAGCTGGACGGTCACCACGCTTTGGGAGTATGGGAGGATAAGGGCCAGAGTGTCCCATCCCTCCCTCTCCCTTTGTGGTCCCTGTGTGTGTAGAGGAAAGGGGAGCTGTCTTCATAGGTGTGTGAACTCAGTCCCTAGGGCTTGTTTCCAAGTTCTGCTTCCCCTCAGTAGTAGAGGTCGTCATAAAGAATGGTAAGTTGAAGAGGAAGAATCTGTAGTGCGTGAATTAGAGAACTAACAGCAAGGGGAACACCTCACTTTACTGCAGGAATTCAAATGCCCCCTCCTCTGTGAAGCATGTCCCCTAGTGTCCTCCCGGGTGAACCTTCCTACAAGCAGAGTTCTTTGCTCCTTTCTTTCTGTTCTCTCTCTCTCTCAGCAGCAATCTGCTCATTCCTCTACATTAACCCTTACAGCGCTGTACCATATCTCTGCCCTCCCTCCTCCACTCCCACCCCTGGGCTATGAGTCCCTCAAGACCATGAACAGAGTGTTCATGTGTCATGACACCTGGTGGGAATGCCCTGATGTTTCTTAAAGGAATGGATATAGAGATGAATGAATGAGTGAGTGAATGAATGCGTGGGCTTCAATTTCTGTGCAGATAGGGAGGCAGAGATTCATAGAAGGAATTCTCAACCTGGGTTAAACTCTAGCTTGACTACTTACTAGCCATCTGATAAGCCATGGGCCTTGGCCGCCTCATCTGTAAAATGGGGATAAATAATCCTGACCTTACGGCGCTGATGGAGGAGGGAGATTATCTAGTCAAGGTCCCCAAGGCAGTGGCTGGACACATGCTAGACACTCAACAAATGGACAATTCTAAGACTACTTGACTCAGGGTGTTGCAGGGATACCAAGCCATTTGGAAAAAAAGTGCCTCTTCTGGAGTGCAATAGGGAGGGAATTGAGGGGCTGCCAACACTAAACTAGGGGTGCCGACCGGCATTCAAAACCCTCAGCTGTCTGTTCCACTACTATGAACACTCCTGCAGCTCTCTGGTAGAGGGAGGTGGAGAAACCTACCTATTCTGTTCAGGTACGGAAACCGAGGTCTGGGCAGCCCATCTGGTGAGTAGCCAGAGAGAAATGTTTTCAGGAAACAGGGAAGCACCAGGACATTCATTCATTCAACAGGCATTCCTTCATTATTGGGCAACTACTGCCTGTCAGGCCCTCCTACTTGCTGCAAAGACAGCCAAGGAGGTGAGCTGAGCCAGGTGGGAGCTGAGAACTCTCCACACACTCGTCCTTGCCCCTTGAGCCTGGGAGAGTGGCTGGAAAAGAAGGCAGTGAGTTGCCCTGCATTTATCAGCTGCCTTCTGTGGGTGAAGGACTCAAGGTGTCTCATCAGGTTCAATTCCAAGAGCATCTGAGCCAGGAGGTGTCTTTTCTTAGTTTACTGATGAGGAAACAGAGACAGGAGGTGAGGCAGCTGGACCCAGCCCACGCTGCAGACAGAATGCTGTAAAGGAGAGGTTAGGCCTGGCTGGTCTGAGGTCCCCACGTTTCCCAATGCTGCAGAGGGCTGGAGGCCACCTCTCTGCTGTAACCCAGTCTGGTATGAACACCTAATTTTGAGGCATGCTGTTGGAGCAAAGGTCCTAACTAGGATAGCTGGTGACATCTTGCAGAGGCCACAGGGAAGCACCAGGACATTTCCCAACCTGTATCTGTGGTCTTGCTCGTCATTCATGCCTTTCTGTCCTCTGTTTCATTGGTTTTACTTCTCGTTTCCAGCCTGGCCTCTGCCAGAAGGTGATTCCACATTTTTCTAGCAGCCCATTGTTTGGCTGCCCCCATCTCATTCCCAGACACCAGGCCAAGCGACCCAGCATGTGCAGGTGGGAATGTCTAGTTCCAGCTTCCCTGCCAAGTTCAAAAGGTAGCAGCTGCATGCACAGGGCCCAAGGCTGTGCAGCCAGTGCCTGTCACTGTCACTGCACTAATGAGAGTTTCCACTGGGTGGGCCTGGGGGTGACAGCTTGGGGTGTGGAGGGGCTAGCGGCTGAAACTGGTGTGGGAACAGCACCTGTGGATCACTCACCACAGCTGGATCACTCACCAGCAAGGCTAATGCAGACCCCAGGGCATCAAGGGATGCTGATCAAAGTGAAGCTTAGGGGCTTCCTGAACCCCTTTGGAACCCGAGGACTTGGGTTCAAATCCCAGCTCAACCACTTCCTAGCTTTTTGATCTTGAGCAACTTAACCAGCTTCTTTGCCTCAGTTTTCCCATCTGCGAAATGGGAATATTAATAGCATCCACATGAAAGGGGTGGCCGTGAGGTTTAAATGACTTAGTCCATGTAAAGCATTTAGTTAGAGCTCAATAAACATTATCTGTTCTTTTCTGGTCCTCTGCCACCCCCTCCGTGCCCCATCACCCTTCTGCCTGCGAGCCCTCACAGATACTATTCAAAATAGTTGTTTCCCATCACTGGTCTTGCCTGACTGTCCTAAGATGCCTCTCCTTCTCCGTGTGCCTCCCCACATTTCTAGAATTGAATTTGCAATCTGTACTCACAGGGCCACACAGATCATGTTCTCTGGGTTAAGGGATGTACCCATGGAATACAAGAGGGAGAAAAGGCAGCCACTTCTCTAGGTTTGGCTTCCACAAAAACACCAATGTGATGAGGCTCTGGTGTCTTGCCCAGTGGTCTAAAATGCCCAAGCAGCCCTCCTGCCTGGAGCGTGTGGGAGCAGGGGTGATATGTGAAATATTCAACAATTCAGAGGGGCCCTGACCAATCAGACTGGACTCTGGCCACAGTGCTGGATCACGGGGTACTGGGGGCTGGGGTCTGTAGCTCTTGACCAGTTGGCAAGGAAGTAGTTTAACAATCGACATTGCTGCACAGGTATGTTTCTGGGTCTATAGCAGCTCCCCTGGTGGGAAGAGTCAATGAGGGGCCTGTGTGGAGTCTTGGTGAAAGGAAGGCAAGTCCTTTTCTCTCTCCATGACCACATGGTAGAAGGTTGAGAGAATTAAGTGGTCTTGAGGGGCTAGCAGGGTGGGCTGGTGTTAACTGTGTTGGCTTTGACATCAAACTATCCACTTATGTGTTTTGGCATCTTGAGCAAATTCTTAACCTCTGAGAACCTTGGTTATCTAATCTGTGAAATGGGGGCAATGAAACACACAGGGCTATTGCTAAGGATAAGTGTGATAGAAATCACCAGAATGCAGGGCCTAGCTGAGGAAGTGGGAGCAACCTCTGTTCCTCTTTAGTATGCCTTGGTGTCCTTTCCATCAAGTGGGACTCCTCCCAACTTTGGGGATCAATGAGGTACAAGTCTTTCTTCGAAGCACTCACACACCTGTGCAGCTCATGCTTGTTCTTTCATTCATGCAACGGGGGTTTACTAAGTGCCTTCTCTGTGCCGGGCACAGTTTCAGCAGCTGGAGAGGCTTCAGGGAACACACCAGACAGGGCCCCTGTCCTCATGGAGCTTGAATTTTGGAAGGAGAAGCAAGCAATATGGAAGCCAAGCCTTTCCTCCTGCATCAAGCACTCAACAGTCCTGAGTCCTGGACGTGACTGACAAAGGAGCAGTAACAATAAAACCTGCTAACCTGAAATCAAGGAAGAAAACCCTCAGAAGCCATAAATGAAAGCATGGCCTCCAACCAGAGGCCTGAGCTGGGCTGCTGTGGAAGAGGTGCTGGGGTTCAGGAACTGGGTCTGGGTCAGCACTTTCCAGCTGGGGCTGTACCTCAGCACCAGCTGGGGAGCTTCTGGAGATGCACAGGCCACACCCAGACCAATCACATCAGAATCCCGGGGTGTGGGGTCCAGGTACTGGTGGGTTTTAAACTCCCCCAGTGGCTCCAATGTGCAGCTGAGCTGGCCAGGGTCTTTGAAGTGGGGCTGGGGATGAGCCTCCCGTGTAGGGCAAGAGTCATGAAGGTCTCTGAGGAGGTGGAAGGAGACTGGAAAAACTCCACCCACCAGCTCAGCTAAAGGGGTAAAATGCTGGTCATCTACCTGCAGGGGCCACAGGGGACAAAGTGTCACTGTGAGAACTCAGAGCTCGTCTGCGCCTCCTGAGAGGGCCAGGAAAGTGGTCACACTGTCGTCTGTTGCCAGTGCCCCAAGAAAAGACATTAACCATAACCGTGGAGGGTGGTCACTTCTGCCACCCAGGGCACAAGACACTGCTATGGAAAACAAGTCCCCACTGAACAGTCTAGAAGGGCAGGCAAACAATAGACAGGGGAGCAAATATGTCAGTGTTTCCCAATCCTGGCCGTGCACTAGAAGGAGTTTTTTTTTTTTTTTTTTTTTAAACTTATGTCCCTCATTTGTTTCTGGAGATATTGATTAAACTTGTCCCCATTGTGGCCTGGACATGGGGGTCTTTTATGAATTTTCTCAGGGTTGAGAACTACAAAATAAGTGAGATCATTCAGATGGTTTATAAGGACCACCTAGCAGGATAATGTGTATGTAATAGAGAGTGATAGGCTGAGAGAGACTTGCGACAGACTCCCCGGGAGGTGACGTTCAGTTTGAGACTTGAAAGATGAGGTAGGTGTGTCCTGCAAGGAGCTGGAGAAGAAGCTTTCCAGGCAGAGGAGACAGAATGTGCAAAGGCTGGAATGAGTCTGGAAAGTACTAGGAGAAGCAAAAAAGCCTGTGTGGCTGGTGTGTAGTGAGCCAGAGGGAAGGGGAGCATTCAAGACTACATAAGCCATGGTAAGATGCTTCGAATTCTCTTCCAAGGGCGAAGGAAAGCCACTGATATGTTTAAGCAGGGCAATTACACGAGCAGAATCCTAAAACTCATGGCTGCATGGATTTCATTGGCTCCCACTTACCCCCACCCGACTCTTCTCTCTGCCCCATCCTTTATTTGCATTTTCACAATTACTCTGGGAAGAAGGTAGGTAGCTGTCTTCTCCATTTTATAGCTGAGAAGGCACCAGTGTTGAATGACTCATCCGTGTCCCCTGGGTTCTTGAATGGCAGGCTTCTGGATCATCTGGTACCCATCCCAGAGCTCTTGCCCAGAGATACTCCTGAGCACGAGAAGTCACAGTTGTTGTTACAGCGAGTCCCCGACATATGAAGCTCAAAGATGCGAATGTGCGTTCGCATGTCCAATTACGTAAGTTAGTTCACATGTCTGGCGTACATTGTCATGTGTGCGCATCCTCTGCAAGTAGCTGTACTTTTGTGTATTGGGTTGGCCAATATGTTCATTCGGTTTTTTCCATCAGGTGGCTCTAATAGCACTTAGTTGTCTTTAACTTCATTCGAAACGATTTTGTTAGATTGTATGTGACAGCTGTCATATCAGCGTGCATTTAAAAAAAGACTTATCAAACTTGGTGAATTTTTTGTGTAGCCATTTTAATATTGAAGATGGAAGGAAAAAACATTTTTGGCATACTATTCTTTATTATTTCAATAAAGGTAAAAACACAACCAAAACACACACACACACACACACACACACAAAAGATTTGTGTAGTGTATGGAGAAGGTGCTGTGACTGATAGAACGGTCGTGTCAAAAGTGGCTTTCGAAGTTTCATGCTGGAGATTTCTCCTTGCTGGACGATTCTCCATGGTTGGGTAGACCAGCTGAAGTTGATAGTGATAGAGACACTAATTGAAAACAATCAATGGGTATACCATGTGGGGAGATAGCCAACATTACTCAAAATATCCAAATCAAGTGTTGAAAAGCATTTGCACCAGCTTGGTTATGTTCATCGCTTTGATGTTTGGGTTCCACATAAATTAAGCGAAAAAAAACCTTCTGGACCATATTTTCCACATGCGATTCTCTACTTAAATGTAATGAAAACATTCCATTTTTAAAACAAATTGTGACGGGTGATGAAAAGTGGATACTGTACAACAATGTGGAATGGAAGAGATCATGGGGCAAAGGAAATTAACCACCACCAACCACACCAAAGGCCAGTCTTCACCCAAAGAAGGTGATGTTGTGTATATGGTGGAATCGGAAGGGAGTCCTCTATTATGAGCTCCTTCTGGAAAACCAAACAATTAATTCCAACAAGTACTTCTCCCAATTAGACCAACTGAAAGCAGCACTCGACGAAAAGAGTCCAGAATTAGTCAACAGAAAACACATAATGTTCCATCAGGATAACGCAAGACCGCATGTTTCTTTGATGACCAGACAAAAACTGTTACAGCTTGGCTGGGAAGTTCTGATTCATCCATTCAACAGACATTGCACCTTGGGATTTCCATGTATTTCGGTCTTTACATAATTCTCTTAATGGAAAAAAATTTCAATTCCCTGGAAGACTGTAAAAGGCACCTGGAACCATGCTTTGCTCAAAAAGTTTTGGGAAGATGGAATTATGAAGTTGCCTGAAAAATAGCAGAAAGTAGTGGAATAAAAGGGTGAATAGGTTGTTCAATAAAGTTCTTGGAGAAAATGAAAAATATGTCTTTTATTTTTACTTAAAAACCGAAGGCACTTTTTGGCCAACCCGATACTTTACAGTGCTGTATAGAGTACAGTAGTATGGATACCGTTATTTCAAACTCAGGATGTCTGGAAGCAAGCGTAAAAGCAGTGGTATATAGCCGATTGTGTTCGTTGGGTACCTAGGCTAACTTTGTTGGACTTACAAACAAAGTGGACTTATGAATGTGCTCTCAGAATGGAACTCATTCATACGTAGGGGACTTACTATACATTGAGTTATATTCACTGCAACCCTGGCCGTGGGGATGGGAAAGTTCAATCCTGGCTTTCCTTGAGCAAAGCAGCTCACCCCAAAGTAGTCTTCTTTGCAACAGCCAACATCCCATCACAGACACTGTCCTGCAACTCTACCGTGACAGCCTTGTTCTAGAAAATGAAGGTGCTTTGAAATAAATCAAAGGGGTGTTTTGCGGCGCCAGCCTCACCTTGACTTACCTCAATGTTCCGCCCTGGAGTCTGCAGTCCTTGTTGGCTGGGCCTGCTCTGTAGGGTCCACGTGGGCCACGGGGTCATCTCCCCACTGCCTGGTTGTCAGCCAGGCAGTAATATTCTACTACTTCCCCAAGGACTGACTGCTGACAGCTAGTGCTAGATCAGTTTTAGGGAAGCCTCTTCAATACTTGAACATGTTGTCATGGCTGGAGTATTTGGGGTTTTCTTGACACATGTCTTGGAACCCCTTGGGAATCCCATTTACCACCCCAAGTTCTAGGGGGAGGTGGGATGGCTGAGGAAGTGGCAAGGAAGACGGAGACAGGCCACAAAGGACCTTCAGTGTCCTTGCTGAGTGGCTCTGTTGGGCTTTGGCTACAGCCAACTGGGGTGATTCTAAACACATGGGATGACCTGGGGATGGAGAGCTCAATGCACTGTATGTGGAAACTCGTCCCACCACCTGGGCCACTAAGGATGGAAATGAAACTCCTACCCTCATCATGAAGCCCAAAGGTGACAAAAACATTGCTTCTAGACAGTAACCATGGAAACCTCTCATTGCTATGGATGGCCCACCACCAGAACAGCTCCTTGTTCTATGGCATAGAGTGCCCCCCTCTCTCCTCCCCTCCTGCCACTTCACTACATTGCCCCAGGCCAGGGCTCCGGTCCCCAGGAAGAGCTATAACTTGGCTCTCCAAGGTTCACCCTGATCTTGGTGGGTGCCAAGGCAAAGAGCCCTGGAGAGGAGAAAACGAAAGGATGGGGATAAAGATGGGAAAAGATGATGACATCCGGCAGTGCTGGTGAGAGACAGGCAGGCTGGGGCAGACTGTCAGTGTCATTGGGGATGCTATTAAGGGCATTCATGAGGCAGCATGCATGTCTGGAGTCCCATCTGACTGGCATCATTCATTCCTGTTCCTGTTCGATTCATTCTGGAAGGGAAGCCTTAATTAGGCATGAAGAGATTTATCAAACAGCAGCCCCTTGGAGCTGGTAGTCTCTTTGCCATCTGGACGGATGGTTTCTACCTTGTGACAACAGCAGCGGGAATGATTTATGAGGTCCCACAGCTCCACCCCCTGGGCCTGGTAAAACCTGAATGGCTTTTGTCCTCTCTAAAAAAGAGCGAGATTTTGCCTGTGCCGATGGGCTCATGAGCGGGGGTTCACAGTAAGGTTTGCCCGACTCTGTGAAGTTGATGCCCAGACCCGTGGCAGCCAGGAACTTGCCTAGGCTCAGTTTTCAATTCACAGTGACCCAGCTGCAAGGATGAACAGAAAAAGCCCTGGAGTGGGGACCAGAAGACCTGGATGCAAATTCTTTTGGTGAGCTATGGGGCTTCATGTGTTTTTTGCCTCAGTCTTATGACTTATACAATGGGGATAATGATTTCTGCATCTTCCTAACTCACGTGATTCTCTGGAAGTTCCTGTGACACTACTATAAGACACAGAATGACTTTCTTAATTATACAACCCTTGATAGGCATTGAGGATTTAATCCAACAAACATTTATTGAGCAATTGCTGTGTGCTATGCACCACCCCTGGTGCTGTGATGGACATGGATGAATAAAACACAGTCCCTGCCCTTGGCGAGCTTACAATCTAAGAACGGTCATAAGACAAGTGCACAATAGCTATAATACAAGGCAGAATATGGTAAGTGCCATGAGAAAGGTACAAATAAAGTGCTACGGTGGTTCAGCGGAGGGAGAGATCCCAGTGGTTGGTAGATCGGGAGGGGGCTTCATGAAAGATGTGGTTTCTGCATGGGCCTTGAAAGAACCAGGAGAGAGTGTTTCAGGGGATGAGAACAGCAAGACCAAAGGCACAGAGACAGGAAAACCGGGCACCCCTTCCAGGAATGACGGCTACTCTAGATGGACTGGTACAAGGTGTAAAGGAAGGATGGGGCTTTACTGGATGGTCTGTAATGTCAGGACGAAGACTTGCACATTATTTTAAAAGTTTGTGAATGGCTGGAGATAAAAAAGAAAAATCTCTATGAATGTTTAGGATGGACTGGAGAACACGCAAGTGTGCCCAGAGGAAATCTGGGAGAGGAAAGGAGACTGCTGCTGAAATTGAGAGACCAGAAGACAAGGATAGTGCAAGAGTAGCAAGGGAATGCATGGAGAAGACATGAAGATGACTTTAGGGTCTCAGAATTGGGGGGTTGAGAGGATCATGGGTCTTCTAACAGTGAAAGGAGAGATTGTAGAGGAAGGGGAGGCAGAGATGATACACTTGTCTTCAGAGATGTTGAGTTTCTGGCGCTGCCGGAGCAGATGGGGTGAATGACCAACGAGCAGTGTGCAGTCGAGCCTGGAGCTCAGGGGAGGCGCTAGGCTGCCGGAAGTGTAGGACGCCTCCGAAGGAAGGCGGGAGGTTGCTGATGAGACTGTGCAGGGATGTGATGAAAGGGGGCCAAGGAGAGGACGCCAAGGCGGGGAAGATCTAAGTGTGGGGTAAGAAGGAGAGAGGGAAATAATGGTCGGATCTACCTCAGCTACTTTTTAGATTAAGGTAAGGGTGTCAATAAATAAATCATAAATACATAAATAAATAAATACATAAATAAACAACAAAGGGGCGTTGGCAAAGGAGAAGAGTCACGAGAACGTGGCTTCCTGGGCACCAAGGGGACAGCGAACGTCCAGGAGGAGTCAGTGTAGAGCCAAGCAGTGCAAAAAGCTTGGTGATGAGAAAGGGCTTTTGACGTGGCAGCTGAGCCTCTGGTCCCAGGAGCATGGGGGCCACGAGGGGGTCGAGAGGAAAGGCGGTGCCAGCACCAGAAAGCCCCCCACCCCCAGGCCTGGTGGTGAAGGGACGAGCCACAGCAGCCAGGACGGGTGGAATGAGTGTCTGTTGGTGGAAAGAGAGGACAGAGGCAGCAGAGTGGCTGAGGACCGGTGAGAGGATGAATGTCGTTTCCCCAGAAGTGGGAGGAAGGAAGTGAAAGGGGAGGGGAGAGATCAAGAGATTTTGAGGAGAGACTGCATTTCAGATGATCCCACCTCTTCACTGAAGGAGGAGGCTGACGGTAGGGGTCATTTGGGGGTTTGAGGCAAATGGAGAAGATCTGAGGGGCTTCAGGGTGGGTGATGATGGGGTGACTGGGAATTGACTGATGGTCAAAAGGAGGTTGGCTGATGGAGCACCTGCTCCCGGAGGCCTGTGGCCACTGTTATTACAAGGCAGCAGATCAGGGTACCGGGTACCAGGTACAGGCCGGGACTCCGTGGGGCTGCCCCAGACTAGCTGGGCTGCGTCAGAGGCTACAGAGGAACCTCAGGCAAGTTGAGCTCTAAATAGGAGAAAAGGACAGGCTGCCTCCTGATCATGGTGCCCAGATGGAGAGGGCGAGAGGGGAAGGGAAGCCGAGGTCTCTGGAACTCACGCCATCACAGGGCCAAAGTGTTTTGGCAGTACAGGATGTGCGGGTTGGGAATGGTGATGTGTGGATTGTCTTGGGTCCCCAGACTTCTCTGGAGAGAACCCAGAGGCAGGTTTTAAGAGTTCCTTCCCTTTCCACTCCATCAATTTCAGTTTAAGGAACAAAGACCAAGAAGAGACAGAAAGAAAACCGTGTTTTCCAAAGAGCTCTGGCCCCTTTACTCCCCTGCAGGTGGGCACTGGCAGGTACGTGGGATGCAGGGCCAACTCCAAGACCTGACATCGGGTTCCTCTCTGCACTCACCACTGGAACCTTCTGGAACCCAAGGCCTTAGCTAATCCACTGAGGCCCCACTGGCAATTTTGCCTGTTCCCCAGGGCACTGCGAGCTTCAACAACGAAATGTCTTCCAAGGCCTCTGAGATTCTCAAGATGAAAGGCCCTGGAGAAGTGTAAAATGTGATACTAATTATTTCCACTTCTTGTGAGAAGTCCAAACCACTCTGTCCCCATAGAGCCAGTTAGGGCTGTTGCTTTTTTAAATATTAATTTTCTAATGCAAATCCAAATCTCAGACTTTCAAGCGGTCAACAAGAAGAACAACAAGGGAGGACACACAGAGACATAGTATCGTGATCTTGGTTTGGAACTGGAGCGTCCGCGTGCGAGGGTTAATAGGTTCTGAGCACCCTTCCACTGTCTCCACTGGCTTCCCGTCAGGCATTAATTTAGAGCAAATGTCCTGCTTGAATTGCCATTGATTAATTATGTCGTCTCATATGCTTGGGAGCGGATCTTGATCCCTTTTCTTAACCCCCTTCATCTTCAATATAATGTTTTTTGACTTATCTTTCAAATATATTTTAAAACACCGTCATTTATCAGGCAAGGGAATGAATCTAACAAATCAAGCTGGCTAATGGCTTGTCTATATGTGACAGACATTCCAGCCCCTAAATTATCGCATCAAGCCCAGGTTTCCCTGGGGAGACTATGTCCAGTATTTGGATACTACATTTGGCTTTGGGTTTTGAAAAAAGTCCTTAACTCTTAATCTTAATAGGGGGAAAAGGATTTTTGCCAAATTCTAAATCACTGCCACCTGTGAAAAGAAGGAGGTGGGGGATGGACATTGGAACCTCTCCCCACAGAGCTGAAAACCTCAGTGTTGGAGCTCAGTGCCGGCAAGTGCTGGCAAGTGTGACGATCAGGGTAGGAAAGTGACAAGAAAGTGACATTGACACAGCAGTCTGGCTGCAGAGACACCCCCCCCCCCCGCCCCGGAGTGCAGGATGCAGAAAGCAAACACAGTGGCTGTAGAGAAATGGAGCTCGATGCTTAGCATTTTTCCACACTCTGGGGCCTCACACTCTGGGGCTCCTGAGGCACCCAGGAAGGCAATCATATATATTTTAAAGGGATGACATTTATCTTTGCGGTACCCTTTCAAGCTTTTGCGGCGGCTTCCCTGGAGGCAGAAGGGAATAGCACAGTCCTTCCTGTGACATTCTAACAGAGCAGGAAGGAGGCTAACCCGGAGGATGAAAGCCCAGGGTCCCTTCCTCTTTGACAACTCAAGTGGCTTTAAAGAACAACCACCACATGTGGGACACGCTTTTGCCTTATTCGGGGCTGGAGTGCTGACTCTTAGTAGGAAGCTGCGATTTTTCAAAAACACGATTTGGAACACCCTAGCAATTTAGTGTCATCTGCCTGCTTGGTCCCAGGTTCTTGGGGGTTCTTGCAAAGCCAGAATAGGACCTGTCCACTGTCTTCTCCAGCCTTCTCTCCAGAGCTATGGAGGCTGGTCTGGGACAGGTGGGTCAACTGTGGTTCGTCCTATGGGCAGTTCAACTCTAGGTTCATGGAACCAAGTCCTCAGCTCTGACGTGGCCTCTGCTCCTTTTGGTGACCTTGTGCTCCTTGGCTGGGCTGAATGTTCCAACCTCCCTCTTCCTGGGAACAGCACCATTTTAGACTTGGGTCAAGTTGTCCCCTCTGGTGTTGGCTCACCCAGAATCCACATTTCTCAGAGGCTCGGGGCAGCTGCCAACAAGTGGTTCTCCAATCATCCATGAGCCCAAAGATCCCTCCAACTTGGGAGGCAGTCATCCAGTCATGGGACTGACATCTCTTCCTGTCAAGTCCTTCTGCCCCCAAAGATGCTCTGAGTCTCAATCTGATCCAGGTGGGTTCTCCACACCTTCTTCCTGTGGCTTATCTGCCTAATGCTAGATGAACACCACACAGTTATAAATACTCAGGTCAATATATATATGCAGGTATAGATATATATATTCTGGTCACTGTTTTACACTTGAACAAAGAAAACCACGAGCCTGCTTGTTCTAGAGTTTGTGCCACCCCGACTCCCATCTGCCTGTGGTGTAGCTGGCAGGAAATGTGAGCCACTGAGTCCCACAGGGCGCTCACCTTACGTGGCCCCGTCGCACTGGCCGACAGTCAGTTTCAAAGCCCCCTGCTCGTGCAGGTTCTTCAGGGCCTTGAACTCCAAGGGCATGGTATGGGACCGGCCTGGGAAGTGTAGCCGTACTTGAGCTGTCGTAATAGTGGTACTTGACGGGGTTCTGGTTCTGATCTAGCGGAAAGGGCCAGAAGCCATAGAGGTAGATCTGGTTGCAGAAACGCGTGGCCAGGGTATACATCAAGAGGCCCGTGGTGGGTCTTTTGATGTGAACTTTGTTAGTCAGCCAGTATCTGGGGAAAAAAAAAAGAAAAAGAAAGTGAAACAAAGAAACAAAAAAGAAACCTGAGTTTGCGAATTATCCTTTCCAGGAAGGGGAAGATTTTGTCCTGGGCCACAGCCTGCCGCCTGCTGAGGACATGAGGTTCGGAGATGAAAGGGGCTTGCCCAGGTTCACCTGGGTAGAAAGGGCATGACCTTGACTTGAGCTCAGGCTGGTTGAAACCTAAAGCAGGGTCTGGCAAACTTTTTTCTGTAAAGGGCCAGGTGGCAACAATGGCTTGGCTTTGCGGCCATACTCCTGGCCTCTGCCATTGTAGCCCGAGAGCGCCACGGGACAACACACACGGGTGTGGCTGCGCCATAGTTTGCCAACCCTGATAAAGGGCCGCCTCTTGCCTGGTGCCCACTGCCTATTGCCACACCTGACTTTGGCAGGGGTTGACCTCCTTGCCTCCTAAGCATCACAGATTTCTTTCCCATCCCTGCCCACAGGCCCCACACCCCACCCCCTTCCGCCTCTGATGCAGGCTGCCCATCTCTCAGCATACGTGGCTTCCCTGGAGGGCAGAGGGAGCAGCAAACAGCGGCCTTCCCTGTGAGGCTGGGTTCTGCAAAGGAATCTGTCGGAAGTATGAGAGGAAACACGGGGCGGGGGCAGGGCGGGGAGAGCAGAGCTTTAGGCTAAGGGCTTCCTGTGTTGAGTGAGGTACATAGAGGGCCTTGGTTTACCTTAATCGAGAAAGAAGTGAGGAAGAAACCATCTTCATTTCACAGGCTAAGCAACAGAGGTTGAGAGGCGGTTTCAGTGACAGTTCTGTCTACAACTACCGGTGTGCCTTTGAGCAAGTTGCTTCTTCCCTGCTGGACCCCACTTTTTCACATTTATGCAACGATGGGGCACAGACCAAGGGATTGCCAAGACAGCCTCCAAGTTCCACCACAATCCAGAAGTGTCTTCAGAAGTGGGAAAATAGACACTCTCTTTGCCATCATTTTTTATTTTCCATCATGGTTTTTCTACCTGCTTGGATTTAGAACCCACTGGGACGCAGTGGTCCAACCTCTTTATTTCTAGTAAAACCTTCCACGTACCCAATGCTGAATCCTTTTAGATGTAATGTGTATGCCTTGGTGGAAAGCCGTATTTCCCTATCACAAAGTCCTTACTACTGTGTCTCCACCGGACAGTGTCCGTGGTTTTCTGTACTCAAACACACTCTGTGGGCCCCCATCCCACGAGCTCCCATTTGCTGCTGTGAAAAACACCCACCCCCCGTCGGAAGCACAGGCCAACGACGTTCCCCGCGGCACAGTGATGCCCAAGACTATAAAGTCACACGTGTCAGTGAAATTCATGCCGGAAGGTAAAACGATGCTGGACAGAATGCTTATGTATTGCTGAAAGTTACAAGTGTTTTACGTTATTAACAGTGCTTCTA
This sequence comes from Phocoena sinus, assembly GCF_008692025.1. Lineage (NCBI taxonomy): Eukaryota > Metazoa > Chordata > Mammalia > Artiodactyla > Phocoenidae > Phocoena > Phocoena sinus. Next base: position 43,848,392 of record NC_045764.1, on the reverse strand, counting down.
GCTCAAAGTTTGGGGGCAGCTTCTCTAGAAGCCCAAGTACACCCTTTTGCAAGAGGCTCCTTCTGCAGCTCCAAAATAGGAACCCCCGAACATTTCAGAGACTCAAGCTTAAATCCTTTAGCTTTTGGGGGAGGCAATTAGCCTTTGTATCAGACAAGGTTATAGATTCCTAATAACCCATATATTTCAGTCAATCATATACTATTGGATATAATAAAACTTATTTCAAGGCTCCCTCACACCCCATCCTGTCTGTCAGGCCAGGGTGATCTGAACTTCCCCCCTAACATTGATGATGGAGTCTGTGGTCCCCAACGGCCGGAATCAGAGTGACCGTGATTCTTCTGGGCTCTGCATGTGGCCCACTTTCACAACGGCTCTTGTTTCATAAGCCTGTCAGTTGAAGGCCCCTTCCTTTGTACCCTATCCTTTTTCATCTTGTCTGAGCCAAGAAACTTCCCTGAAGCTGAATTTTCCAACCTGGAATCAGACAGAGAGGCAGAGGCAGAGGACAGAAGAATGGCTCTAGTAACTGCAAACACAATACAAAAAATAATAGGAAAAGAGTTGGCGGACATACCACAGAACTTCATCATTTCTGTCCTGCATGGTTGAGAAGTTTCATCCCAGCTGATACGTAGGAGGCATGGTGCTGGCTCAGGGGGGTGCTTGATGCTGAGACTGGGGCTTATTAGATAGGGAGCCCTTCCTTAGACTACCTCAATACTCTATACGCTCAGTGGGGTTGAGCTGAGCTTGGGAGGACCCTGGGGGTTGAAGGCAGGAAGAGTGCATGGAGGAGAAGAATTCAGAAGAGCAGCAGCTGACACCTCGGCTTAACTACATCTAATCATGGAGAGCTCACCCCCTCTTGAGCTACTCCATTGCACTTTCAGCTTTAACTTAATGGTTCACAACCTAGGCTGCCCCTGCCTGGAGCTTTAAGAGGACCCATCCTGGGTCCCACATCCAGATGCAGCCTGGACGCTGGGATTTTTAAAACCTCCCCCAGTAATTTAAATGTGCAGCCAAGGCTAAGAAGCCCTGCTCTAACTGGTAGGTGGTTCTGCCAAAAGAACCTAAGAACGAGACTTATTTAGAGAAAAGAGGGGGAAAAAGTAAGCACAAGGGATAGTCATCGAGTTTTAAAGACAGCTGGGCCTGGAGAACTCATCTAGCTCAGCGGTCTGGCAGGGGATATAGCTGAGCGAGCTGGGAGTTGGGACGTGTGTGTAAGGAAAACTGACACTGGCCTCTGTGTTGCCAAGGCAATAGGGAGTGGGGGGGACTGTGGCATCTAAAGGGGTAGCTGGTTTTATTGTTGTCTTGTACGGTCATGTAAAATTTTCTGATTTTTTCAAAGGTATCAGAAATCTGGATTTTAACACAAATTCTCCAAATTTTTAAATGTTGGCAACTACTTAAAAAAATTGTTTTTAAAATCTGGTGAGTCCCTATTGGGTGAGTTAACAGACCATATCTATGGGTAATCCACGGTTCTCCTGGATTGAACTTGTCCTCTTCTTTCAATTTACAGAGGAAAAAGTGAGAATCCAGGGTGACTTGCCAGAGAAGAGGCAAACCTCTCACACAGCTGGTCAGATAGAGCTTGGATAAAATGCAGCCTCCCCACTCCTGGTTCTTGGGCTTTTTTCACTCCATAGTGATTCTGGGGGGTGGGGGCGTTGTCGGGGTTGGGGATGAGCTGGCTGCAGCTGCTGTTGACACTATCCAGGGACACATGAGCCACGGGCTGTGTCCCCTCATGAGACCATCTCAAAGACTGTTCACTCCCTGAGAAATTCAAGCCCTAACAACGGCCACATGACAGATTAGGGATTTGCGGTTTGCTTATTTTCTGATTGTAAGGCCTTAGCAGAGTAAGGCTTTCAGAAGTAAATTTCTTTTCAAGCCATTGCTGCTCTGCCCAGAGAGAGGCAGTGAAGCATTGAATCAGTGGGGAAACGTCCAAGTAGCTCATAGGTGGGTCTGAGTTTACCCAGACAAGTGCAGTGCCCTCCCCGTAGATGTGCCTTTCCCCTACATGTCCTCTTGGTGAACTCTCTTTTTTTTTTTCCCCTCAAACTGAGCACGTGAATCACGTCTTCCTGGAAATGCTCCCTTTGTTCCACTCTCTTCTCAGCTCAAACTGAATTAGTCATTCCCCCCTTATTATTATGAGTTTTGTTTCCATGGATCCTATTGTGCTTATCAACCCGAGCTGATCCTTCATTACCCTATGGGTTGGACTCCCACTTGAAACTGTACTGCGATCTCCCCAAGAGCAGAGGCCATGCCTTACACTCCTTTGTGGGGTCATCAGAGGCACCTGGCTCAGTGTGTGGTGCAGCCAAGGCACTATGGCCGAGACGGCATCGCTCAACCAATCCTCCATGGGCTTGCCTATATCTCTCAGCATCCCTTGTAAATGAGCTGGAGTCACATGACCAGTTCTGGCCAATAGACTGCAATAGGAAATGGTCCCTGCTGGACCAACTGTTCCCCAAGAGCTTACTCCTGCCTTGGAGAACCTCAGTGCCTCCTGGAAAGATGATGTCAGCCTAAGATGAAAGAAGCCTAAATCCTAGAATCACTGGTTGGAAGACAGCTCCAACTAACCTACATCCCACTTTGCGAGGATGAGAGATAAACTTCTGTTGTGCTAAATCACAAGGGTTTCAGGGGTTGTTATTGTAACATAAACTAGAATTGATTATCCTGGCTTCCATGGCGCTCGGCAACTTAGGACTTAAATGGAATTGAAAAATGGGAAGAAGTAGAAAAGGAGAGAGGGGGAAGCTAGCAGTGCATGCAGCTTTGTGACTCTGGCCAGCTAAGACAGGAATAGAAACACCCAGCCTCTCAGATCTGCTGCCCAGAATCGCTCACTGGGAAAGGTGTTAACAGCAAAAGAGGCTCCGGAATGAATTGAGAGCTCAGTGGCAGGGAGGGACCCTCTCATTTCCGATTCTGCCTCTGTGGGTAAACAAGAGCTCCTGAGTGAGGTCTGACAGGGACACGGGGACACCGTTTAATGAGCAGCTTGTTCTAGAAGCTGACAGTTATGCGGGAACAAATCACTCTCCATTTCCTTTATCGCTCCTCAGTCGCCCTGGCCAATTTAGAGACTGTGTGCATGGCCGACTTGTAGACGATTTCTTTCCTTGAGATAACAGCTGGGTGTTAAAACACAAACTAATTAATTTTGCCTTCCTAAACGAGGTTAGCTGGGTGCATCCAGGATGCTGTATTGACAATGCACCTTTAATATCCCAGTCTGGAGGCTTTAATTAGAAGGCAAAGTCATCTCCAAAAAGGCAGTAATCATTTTTCAAATTCGTTACCCCAATTGCCAAGACAATTAAGTGGCATATTTTATGAGCATGGACGGAAATAAATGAAGATTGCCAAAATCATCACCAAAGCACACTTGTCCTTCTCCCTGGATTCCTGTGCTCGGTATGTGGCAAGCATGGTGGCTGCCATGGTTGGAAAAAGTGACCAAAGGGGCTTTCTCTAAGAAGCTGAAAGCACTTTGTGGGATATAGCTCATATCATCCTTAAGGAACAGGAATGCCTCACAGGTGGTCATCGAGGGATACTTGGTGATGCTTTGCACAGGATCACCAGCAAAGCCAGAAACAGGGCTCTCAGACTCCTGTTCTCTCATCATCTACATCACCAGCCCGGTCTCTGGTCCAGGGGCCTCAAAGCTCATGGCTGTCTTTCCTTGGGAGCACCTTAGAGCTCTGGTGTCTTGGGGGGCATCTCAGGATGTAGCTTCCCAGCTTTGTGGAACTGGAGATCGGGGGGGTTGTTTCAGAATTTGGGGCTGGTGTGCAGAGCTGGTTAAGCCCTGGGGATGCTTGAGGCTGATTCCTGGTCCCCAGGCCTCCATGCTTACCCAAGCCAGTGCTCTCATTCAAGTAAGCCAGGCTAGCCTCAAGTATTACCATGCCACCAAAAGCTCGCCCATGACTCCTGGGGTCCACAGGATAACATCCAGCAGCCTCAGCCCAACCTGTGCAGCCCTTGAGATTTGGGCCTGAAATCCCTCCTACCACCTGGCATGCACAGCCACACTGCCACCAGGAACTTCTGGTCTCTTCCAGGACACCACCACCTCCTACTTCTCCTGGCTGGCAACTCCTTCTCAGCTTCCCTGAAGGAAGCCTTCTAGGACCTGCCTGGATGGTTTTGTGTACTGTATGTTGTTCTTTTCCTATCCTAGCACTGATCATGCTATGCTGTAACGATTTGTTTACTTGTCTTCCTCCTCCCCTACAATTTAAACTTCTATGAGCAAGTGGGTTGACTTCTTGCTTCCATGTAACCCCAGATCCGAGCATAGCTCACCCATAGAGTGGGTGCTTCACAGATCTCTGTTTAATGAAGCAGTGAGTAAAGATTAGCAAGTAAGGGTTAATGTCTCCCTTTGGGGGCACTGGCAGGAGAGGTGGAAGGAGCCTGGCCTCACCCTAAACCCTTCTAGGCAGCCACTGGGTTCTCACATGTGAAAGGTGGGCTAACAGCATCCTAGACAGTATGTTGCCAAAAGAAAGAAGGAAAAACCATGATGCCGGTTACTTAAGGCGTTCCTCCTGCTACACGTGGGGGTGGCCCCAGGGAGTCTAGAGACTGCAGCTCCCACACAGGTATCGCTTCTGTCGCTAGAGGCCCTGCAGGGACCCAGCAAGACCATTTCTTGGGGGTTTAAACCTTCTGGCTAGATTCTGGAATCTAAACTGAGGCCACTACAAATAGAAAAAAAAAGTTATATTTAACCTCATTCATAATTAAAGGAAAATTCAATTTCACACAACGAGATGCCATTTTTCACGGGATTGGCAGAGATAATAGTTGTTGATAACACACCATGTTGGGGAGGTTATGTGAAAATAGGTATTTTCAATAATCATAGGTGGGAGTGTAAATTGGTAAATACCTCTGTGGTGGGCAATTTGGCAATCTCTATGAAAACTAGCAATGCTTATAGCATACATCCATCTCTCTTTTTTAGCAATGGCACATCTAAAAAGCAAGACTACATATATACATATGTGTGTAGATGCCAGTCCAGGACAATTGCTGTAATACTGATCATACGAGCAGAAGACTGGAAAAGCTTGCGATGCCCACTGATGCCTTCTGCTAACAGAAATTATGGTCCAGACATGGTGGAGTGTAAGGCAGCTGTGAAGGAGAATGAGGTGTTGCATGTCGATATGGAATAATTTCCAGAATTTAGCAAAGTGCAGTACTTAAAACATGCTCCCTTAGGTGTGAAAGTGGATATTTCTGGAAGGATACACATAGAAAAACCAGTTTAATAGGCTGCTTCTGTGGAGGAGGGCTCACTTTTCACTTGAAATTCTTCCATACTATTTGGCTTTTTCTTTTGACTATGTCCATTGCTATTTAAAAAAAAAATGGAGACAATCCATTAAAAATGACCAATGCCATCTGTGCTTTAACACCCCAGACCTTCCTCCCTTTCTGTAGGTAACACCACTATGCAATGCACTTCCACACTCCGTGTCCACTGGAGGAGACTGGGCCTCAACTCCTGTGACCAGCCCTGGAGACTTGCTCTGTGGACTCTGATAGGCATGTCTGGGAGGGGCCCCCTCCAGGCTTAGCTGGTCTCTCCCCTGCCTCCCTGCACCCTGCTTCCTCTCTCACCCCGGACCTGCCCTCCGGCCTCAGGTTCTGCTCCCCTCTGACAGGCAGCAAGGTCTACTTTGCTGAGCTGCTGCTCCAGCCCTGGCAGTGGTGCCCGCTGGATCAGTGCCTTTTGAGGGCCTAGGCTCAGCACTCCTGATGCCTAATTAAGCATGAATTCACCGGCCTTCTGTGCACTAGGCTTGTGGGCTGGGCGGCTGGTTACACAGGCCAGCCAGCGAGCTGCTTTCCTGCCCAAGGGCAGCCCTCTCTGTAGGTCCCAGCCTTCCCCATTGTGGTAACTGAATTAGAGCCATTCACTACCAGCTGCTGACCAGAGCTTCCCACTTCCTGCCGCCAAATTCAATTGCCTGGGTGTCCTTCCCCTCCATTGCTCACGCCCCTTGCCAACAGCCAGCCAGGGCACTGTGCCACCTTGAGGGCCGGCAGAGCCAGAAGCTCCTGGAAGCCAGGTTGGGTCAGGGGCAGTGAGTGTCAAAGGGCAGGCCTTCTGCTCAGTGTCTCTGACTCACGCTGCCCACTTCCCTGTAATATCCAGGACCGATAACTGCCACAGATGGCAGGAATCTTGAGAGTACATGGTGGGTAGAGATTCTCCTAGCACAGGTGCGTTGAATCAAAGGCTCTCTGTGTGTGGCGGGGTGGGGGGGGGGCGCGGGTACTATCTAGCCCAACTGTTAAAGGCTGAATTGCATCCCCTCGAAACTCATATGTTGAAGTCATAACTTCCAGTACTTCAGAATGTGACCATTGGAGATAAGGGTCTTTACAGAGACAACCAAGTTAAAATGAGGCTACTAGAGTGAGTTCTAATCCAATATAACTGATGTCCTTAAATCTGGAGACAGACAGGGAGAATGATGAAGATGGCCATCTACGAGCCAAAGAGAGATGCCTGGAAGAGATTCTTCCCTCAGAGGCCCCAGAAGGATTTCTAGCCTCCAGAACTGTAGGGCAATACATTTCTGTTCTTTAGGCCACCCAGCCTGTGGTACTTTTTTACAGCAGCCCTAGCAAACTAACACCCTAACTGTATAATACATATTTCCCTCTCCACAGCCCAGTAAGGGGCATCTCTTGCTGTCTGGACATCTCCAAGAATGCAGAATTCGTCCATTCCTAAGAGGCAACTATACTCATTTCAGATGATCTTTATATGTTGGAATGTTCTTCCCAGTGTCCAGAGGAAACCAGACTTACTCTAGATCCTTTTCCCGACCCTAGTTCATACGTGGAGACTCACAGCCCAAATCTGCGAGCCCTTCAAGGGCAGGAGCCTTGATTTATTGATTTTTGTGTTCTCCCAGCACAGGCCTGGAACACTTGAGGTGCCTGCAAGTATTTGCTGAATAAGAAAGATTGCTCTCATACTCCTTGGAGACTTCTCTTCCCAAATCCTTTCAACTTTTGAATTTCTTTGCCACTGTGGCCCCTCTCCAGCCTGGTACCCAAAACGGAATGTGATTCTCCAACAATCCATCGCTGACCTCCCTGACTCTCCAAGATGTTACCCATCCATCCATTGCTATGGATGTGTATTGCTGAGATCACATTATCCCTTTGAGCAACCACACATCTGCTGATGGTTGGTACTGTTTATCCCTCTTTACCTGTACAACTGTTTGGAACCCAAGTACAGAATCTTGCATTCATTCATATGAAATTTCTTCCTCTTAGATTGGCTCATTGTTTCAGCCTGTCAAGAGAAATTTGGATTCAACTCTAAGGCCCCCAATATTGGGAATTCCCCAAAAGTCACATCACCTGTGAATTTGCTAAGCAGACAATTGATGCCTTCAAGTAAGTCACTGGTAAAAATGGGGACAGTTGGCAGGACAGGGTGCTGGTGGCCTGTTCTTAAAGATCTCCATGAAGTCAACATTAATCTAATCAATTAGTGTCTTTGGGCATCAATGGTCAACAGACAGTGGTCAGTCTATGTGTCAAGGATATGGGAAGGTGGGCGGCAGTGGGAAAAGCAGAGACTTTGAAGCCTTTACATGTGGATTCTAATCCCCCTCTTCCCATCTGAGTGATCTTGGGCAATCCTCTTCACATTCCTGAGCCTGTTTCCTTATGAGTAAACTGGGGATGGAAATAGTATCTATCCTATAAGGTTGTTCTGAGGTGTCCTGACCTTCCCGCTTGTGCTGCTTGGTGGGGAAGCTGCCCTGTGCTTGCGATAACGGTGCTGTGCAGGTGGAGTCTTGACATGCTGCTATCCACTGCGGTCTCCTAACACCACATCTTCAGTGCAGCAGCTCCCAGTCCTCTGAGCTCATAGCACCCCCAAATCCAGAACTGGGTGGGTGTGAATTTCTGCTGCATCTGGTGCATTGCACTAAAGCGAGACAATGTGGTTAAGTTCATGGTTGTGACTCTTACTGGCTGGGTGACCCCATACAAATCACCCAACTTGTCTGGTCATCAAGTTCCTCATTTGTAAGATGAAGACACTAGGGTGCTCAAAGTCAATTCCCACTTGACACTCTGATCAACAAGCACAAGGATTCTAATTTCCTCACACTTGTTATTTTCCACTGTTTTGATAATAGCCATTCTAGTGGGTGTGAAGTTGTAACACATTGTTGTTTTGTCTTATATTTCCCTAGTGATTAGTGATGTTGAGCACCTTTTCATGTGCATATAGGCCACTTGTATATCTACTTTGGAGAGATGTCCGTTCAAGTCCTTTGGCCATTATTGAATTGGGTTGTTTGATTTTTGCTGTTGTTGAGTTATAGGAGGTCTCTATATATTCTGGATATTAATCCCTTATTAGATAATATGATTTGCAAATATTTTCTCCTATTCTATGGGTAGCTTTTTAACTCTCTTGATATATTGTCTTTTTGGCACACGAAGAGTTTTAATTTTGATGAAGTCCATTTTTATCTATTTTGTTGTTTGTTGCTGTTGTTGTTACCTGTGTTTTTGGTGTCATACTTAAGAACCCATTGCCAAACCCAAGGTCATAAGGAGATTCCCTACGCTTTTCTATAAGAGTGAATTTCTTCTAAGTGAATTGTACACTTTAAAATGGTTTCAATGGGCTATACTATCAAAAAACCAAAATAATGAGTGTTGGCCAGGATGTGGATAAATTGAATAACAAGTGTTGGATGAATGTGGAGAAACTGGAACTCTTGTACACTGTTGGTAGATTGTAAAACGGTGCTGCCACTATGGAAAACAGTATGGAGGCTCCTTAAAAAAATTAAAAACAGAACTATGGCATGATCCAACAATTCCATTTCTGAGTGGATATCCAAAAGAATTGAAAGCAGGGTCTCAAAGAGCTATTCACAGACCCATGTTCATAGCAGCACTATTTACAAGAGTCAAGAGGTAAAAGCAACCCAAATGTCCATTGATGGATGAATGGATAAACAAAACATGGCATATACATACAATAGTATATTATTCAGCCTTCAAAAGGAAGGAGATTCTGACACATGCTACAACATGGATGAAACTTGAGGACGTTAAGTGAAACAAGCCAGTCACAAAGAAGCAAAGACTATATTACTTTACTTATACGAGGTATCTAAAGTAGCCAAAATCATAGAAACAGAAGGAGAATGGTGGTTACCAGGGGTTGGATATATGAGGAAGAGGGGACTTGTGTTTAATCAGTACGGAGTTTTGGATTTGCATGAAGAAAAAGTTCTGGAGGGTCTGTTTCACAACAGTGTGAAAATACTTAACACTACTGAACTACACAGTTGAAAATGGTTAAAATGGTAAATTTCATGTGGTGTATATTTTACCACAATAAAAAAGTGTTTATCCTGTCCCACCCCATAAATGGGGTGTTTTTGTTGGACAACAGATTTTTAATGAGGAAATAAGATTATTCTGCAAACTACAACCCATATTGGAACTTTGAGGTAAAGTTCAGGTGAATTTGACTTAGTCCATTGTTCTATAGACTCCTTTATTAAATAGAGCCTAAATAATTTTCCCTCCCAGTGATTTCACCCTCTGGTCCTGCTTCTACCTCTTGAGTCTACAGGACAAGTCTAATCCCTTGGTTGGTGGTTGGTGGCAGCTGCCATGATCACAGTAGTTATGACTGATTGTCTGTCTCCCCTGTGTTGGCACAGGACACACATTCTGTTGTAGGTATTGCTCCCCAGTATAAATAGAGAAAGCAGGGCACAGGAGACAAGCCACCTGGTCAAGGATGTTATACAACCAAGGGAGTAACGGAGCTGGGATGTGAACCCAGGTGTCCCTACCTCCAAAGCTCATGTTCCTGTTGCTAGACCAGATTGCCTCTTAGCCAGATTCCTCCTCGGCCTTATTCTCTATGACCCCTTATTGTTTTCTCAGATGCCTTTGTTCTGCATCCCTCACCAGCTCATTCTTCCTCTTGCACCTGGTGGGAACAGAGGCAAGCCCTTCCTCTCAATACAGACATTGCCCACCTTCTCAGTGATGCCCTACTGGACCCAAACCCTGTAGGGCCCAGTGTCCGCACAGAGGGAGGGGGCCATTGTCAGAAATCCATCCCAAGGCCCCTGAAGCCCTCATTCCTGCCCCCTCCCCTTGCTAAAAGGAGAACCCTTTCCCATCCGTCTCTCCTGCAGTATTTCCTCCCGGGAGTTCCTGCAAAGGAAGATGTTGCAATCTCAAGATTAACAGCCTGTTTGTTTAAAGGGCTTATTACTGGTGCTTAATGCTATTTTGACAGGTGAAAGTGAGTCAATTATAGCTGGAAATAGTTCCAGCTGCATAGTTCCTTCCAGGTGGTTGCCCATTCCCTAGCCAAGGGACCTCTTTTCTCTTTACCAAAGGGCACTTCGTCTCTTTCCCTCATATCCTCTGACCTCCAAACCACATAAAGACTTTCCTCCTTCCAGGAAGGAACAATGTTAAAGGCATGGAGCCTAAATCCATGAGAGGCGGGCTGCTGCAGCATCCCCGCTCCATGAGGGGGTGAAATGGGTGCTAAAGGGAGGCTTGACAGGTCAACCTCCAGGATAAAGAATGCAGCCCTAGCGAGCCTGGGTTCATACAGGTATCACTGTCCTCCATCAGCCACGAATGTGGCTGCCTCTCATTGAATGTCTCTCTAGGTCTTTCTTGAGGGCAATCGGTTCCTGTATTGACACCCATCCTAATTAGACCAGTGCTGGTCACAGGCTTGGGTGCCTCAGGTCGGGGGTCACCTTTATGAAGACAGCAAGAGTCCTTTCTGGGTGGCTCAAAGGACTTCCTAGGGTCACACCAAGTTAGGCTAAGGCCCCAATGAAGATCATTTCAATGTCCCCCAGAAATTGTCTTGTGTCACCAGAGCAGGACTGTGAACTGCCAGGTGGTTGGATGGACCACTGGATTCAGGGCCAAGCTGGCAGTCAGGAGTGTCATGAGATGTATTTGTAACAGGTATCTCACAGTTAATATGCCCAAGAAAAAGCTCTCTTCCTCAACATGCCCAAACACACAGAGACTTCTTCCAGACTCTCCCATCACAGAGAATGGCACCACTATCCACACATCTGCTCCAGCTCTAACTCTGACAGTCATCCTGGATTTCTCTCTTTCTCTCACCCCTTGAGGTCCTTAAATAGAATCCATTAGCAAATCCTGCTGCCTCTACTCCAAATGTTCTAGCAAATCTGACCAAAGTGTTGCATATCTACCACCACTGTCCCAGTCTAAGCCACAGTGATTCCCAACCTGGACTCTTGCAACTGCTTTCCAACAGATATTCCTGCTTTCCTTTTTGCCCCCCTGTGGTTTCTCCTCCACCCAGTGGCTGTCCAAGAATCATTCTCCACACTGCTCTCTGGGTGGGGGCAACAGATTGCTCAGAACTGGCACACACTTGCCAGCCTACTTCTCCAGGAAGGGAGGCTCAGAAAGGCCAGGTGACTTGCAGAGGTCAGACAACGAGTGAGTGGTGGAGCTGGGCCGCAAATGCACCTGGGAAAGGACAACTGCCTCTCGAGCACCCCCCGCACCCCGTGGCTGCTCACCCGCGGACGGCGTGCAGCAGGCGCAGAGAGGGGTATGCAGTACGCACGTTGACGCGGTGCTTCAGGATGAGCTCGTTGACCCACTCGACCCGCTCCTTGCCGCCCCTGGCCATGAAGGCGGGGATCCACAGGATGCTGCCGTTGAGGCTGTGCAGCCGCTGCAGCAGCTTCTCCCGCCACGTGGCATTGACCAAGTCCTCGAAGGCTCGCTGGATGACAGAGGGGTTCATGGTCACCAGGTCTGTCTTGAGCCCCACATCCCGGGCGTACTCCTGCACTGGGGCCAGGTTGCACCTGCCGGAGAAAAAGGCAGCGATGGTCCTTTCGGGGAAGCTGAGGCACTGCTGCTTAGACTTAACTTTATCCATCCTTTATCTCTCCTCGCATCCTTCTCATCCCCAAACAAAGACCTAGGGCATCTTCCTGAATTCACCAGGCCCTCCTGTCATCCCTGTTCTTTCTTCTCCTGACACACATATTGACTGGGCCCTTAGCATATACATAGAACCTTGCTGGGCCCCAGAGTTGTACAATGCCTGCCTGTAAGTCAGCCCTCAGCCCACAAGATGACCATGCTATAGGCAGGTGTGACCTGGTCACATTAGGTGACAGAGTGAGGGCTCTGAAGACACACTCCTGGGTTCAAAATTCAGCTCTGATATTTTCTACCTGTGTGATTCTAGGTAACCCGATCAACCTCTCTGTGCTTTCTGAGAGCTTCCTCCTGGCTAGGGAGAAGCCACAACAGTTTTTTTTAGCTATGATGGACATCACAACAGCATCCCCTCCCAGGGATTAAGGCAGTCCCTAGACACCCAGTACTTAGAACGCTGCTGGACCACAGTGAGAGCCCAGCACATGTTAACTGTTACCATCGTCCTCACGGGGAGGAGCACCGGGTGGGCTTCCTGAGGTGGTGACCATCACAGGAAGTCTGGAAGGATGGCAGAGCAGAAGCCCATCTGTGGATAAGGCACCTCAGAAGAGTGTTTCTCCAGCTTGCAAGAGCAGAAGAATCATCTCAGGCAGTGGTTAAAAATACAGAATCCCGGGCTTCCCTGGTGGCGCAGTGGTTGAGAGTCCGCCTGCCGATGCAGGGGACACGGGTTCGTGCCCCGGTCCGGGAAGATCCCACATGCCGCGGAGCGGCTGGGCCCGTGAGCCATGGCCACTGAGCCTGCGCGTCCGGAGCCTGTGCTCCGCAACGGGAGAGGCCACAACAGTGAGAGGTCCGCGTACCGCAAAAAACAAAAAACAAACAAAAAAACCCCCAGAATCCCTAGGTCCCTCATCTGGAGGTCCAGATTCGGCAGGTGAGCTGAGGAATTGATATTTAGTCTTATAACCAGGCAGTTTAGGAAACATGACGCTATGGCATTTCAGGCCCAATAAATGTATCACGGGGGCCTAGGGGTATGAAGCAGTGTGGGTATTTAGGAGAAGGCAGGTGATTTGCTCTGATGGGGGCATATTGTGTGGAGGAGATGGGGTGAGAGAGGCAAGCAAGGTGAGATAGCAAAGGGTCTGCGTGTCAGGGATGCTGCCACCTGGCAGCCAGTGGGGGTCTGTACACAGTGGCGCCGTGTGACTTTTGTCCTGAAAGACCACACAAGTCGGCCCCATAGACAGGCAGATCTGTGAGAACCATAGAGTAAAGGTCAAAGTACAGCCACACATTGTTCTAAGTGGTTCTCGCCGTGGTGTTTCAGGTCCCTCTTTTCCAAGTGCGTGTGGACCGTTGCGGACGTGAGTCCTGGGAGAGGCAGAGCATGCTGTGGCCGTGCCTCTCAAAGTGCGGTCCACTCATCGGCACAAGGGTATTTGAAATGCAGAGTCTCGGGCCCCACCCCAGACCTGATTACTCTGCATCTTGATAAGCTCAGATGATTCATATGCTGGTTATGTTTGGAGACACTGGGCTAGAGCCTAACGGAAGGACTTCAGAGACCGCCAGCCAAACCGCCCAGGTTACAGATGATGAAACTGAGGCCCAGAAAGGGGAGTGACACACTCCAAGTCACGTGACAAATGGGCAGCAGAGCCAAGACTGGACTCCAGACATCATACCACTCATCTTGCTGTGCAAGTGTCAAAAAAACAAAACAAAGCAAAACACAAAAACTGTTGGTTAGAACCTGCTGTGGCCTCTGGAAATCCTGGGGCCAGGCTGGGTGGAGCACTGAAAACTCAATATGGAAACCAGGTCAGGAAGGCCGCCTTCAACGCTGCCAGGCTCCCCAGGAGGTGATCAGACCCTGCCAGGGTCAGCTTTTGCTCTCTGACCATACCTTTAACGCTCTCCGCAACTACCCTCACCCCTTCTCTGGCTTCCAATCAGACAAACCTGCCACTTCCCTTCTCCTCTCCCTTCTCCCCTCCATCCCCAATTTTTCGACTGGAGAGCTTTGAGAAACAGGACTGAACCACTGGGTACGCCAGGCACAGACAGAACCTGGGAAAGGACAACAAACTAAGACAAGCGTGGCTGCTGGGCTGCCGCAGCTCGTGCATCACCGTGGATGCAGGAGTCAGCACGCCACCTAATCCCATGTCCTGAGGTCCAGGGAGCTCTGTGATAAGGCCGCTTCCCAAAGCCCGGGACAAGGCTCTCTTTGCATCAAGAAAGTCCCGATAGAAACGTGAGATGCGGTTCTGCCAGCGCTGGGGTGCTGTTTGGGATGAAACTCGAGGCTCTGTGTGCCCTACTTTTGACCAGGGGACAGCAAGGCTTTGTTTTTGAGTTGGGTTGGGGGTCAGGTATCAGGGCCGTGAGTAACTGTGTCCAAATGTGTCCCCAGGCGACTGGAAAATGAGAAATGAGAATGAGAGCTCATTCTCTCTTTGGAGAGAATGATGGTCAAGTACAAATACAAGTTTCTCTGTCGCCCCTTCACTTCCCAGATTTTGTCTACAGGAGAATAAAGGAACTAGTAGAGTACACCTTAAAAGAGTTTTCCAAACTTGGGCCAACAACTGGCCAGCCCAGGAGACTTTTTTAACCAACCTTTTGTGCTGGGCTCTATCCAGTGGTCAGCAAACTTTTTCTGCAAAGGGCCAGATAAATATTTTAGGCTTGTGGGCTAAATGCTCGCTCTGTGGCAAATTCTTCAACTCTGTACAACTAATTCAACTCTATATCGCAGTGAGAAAGCAGCCACTGAGGATATGAGAATGAATGGGCATGGCTGTGTTTCAGTAAAACTTTATTGATAAAAACAGGTTATGGGCCATAGTCTGCCTGCCTCTGTTCTAGACCAACGGTTCTCAGTCTTGGCTGTACAAGATCCTTTTTGACCCACGTCCTAGAGAAATGGAAATAAAAACAAAAATAAACAAATGGGACCTAATGAAACTTAAAAGCTTTTGCACAGCAAAGGAAACCATAAACAAGATGAAAAGACAACCCTCAGAATGGGAGAAAATATTTGCAAACGAAGCAACTGACAAAGGATTTATCTCCAAAATATACAAGCAGCTCATGCAGCTCAATACTGAAAAAAAAACAAAGAATCTAATCCAAAAATGGGCAGAAGAACTAAATAGACATTTCTCCAAAGAAGATACACAGACTGCCAACAAACACACGAGAGGATGCTCAACATCACTAATCATTAGAGAAATGCACATCAAAACTACAATGAGGTATCACCTCACACCAGTCAGAATGGCCATCATCAAAAAATCTACAAACGATAAATGCTGGAGAGGGTGTGGAGAAAAGGGCACCCTCTTGCATTGTTGGTGGGAATGTAAACTGATACAGTCACTATGGAGAACAGTATGGAGGTTTCTTTAAAAACTAAAAATAGAACTACCATATGACACAGCAATCCCACTACTGGGCATATACCCTGAGAAAACCATAATTCAAAAAGAGACATATACCACAATGTTCATTGCAGCTCTATTTACAATAGCCAGGACATGGAAGCAGCCCAAGTGTCCATCGACAGAGGAATGGATAAAGAAGATGTGGCACATATATACAATGGAATATTACTCAGCCATAAAAAGAAATTGAGCTATTTGTAGTGAGGTGGATGGAGACTGTCATACAGAGTGAAGTATGTCAGAAAGAGAAAAACAAATACCATATGCTAACACATATATATGGAATATAAAGAAAAAAAAATGGTTCTGAAGAATCTAGGGGCAGGACGGGAATAAAGACGCAGACATAGAGAATGGACTTGAGGACACGGGGAGGGGTAAGTGTAAGCTGGGATGAAGTGAGAGAGTGGCATGGACATAGATACACTACCAAATGTAAAATAGATAGCTAGTGGGAAACAGCCACATAGCACAGGGAGATCAGCTCGGTGCTTTGTGACCACCTAGAGGGGTGGGACAGTGAGGGTGGGAGGGAGATGCAAGAGGGAGGAGATATGGGGATATACGTATATGTATAACTGATTCACTTTGTTTTAAAGCAGAAACTAACACACCATTGTAAAGCAATTATACTCCAATAAAGACATTTAAAAAAAAAAATCTTGGCTGTACACCTGAAGCCCTCAGGCTCCCTGGGCTACATGCCCCCACCACTCAGACGGACTGAATTGGTCTGGGGTGCAGTCTGGACATTGGAACTTTCCAAGGCTACCGAGCAATTCTAATGGACAGTCAAGGTTGAGAAAGGGGACTCACCCAACTAATCTTGTTTCAACCTTTTGGGACAACTGGCAAAGCTCAACTTAAATATGCCTGTCACTTTGTGTCCAGGGAACCTACTGCGGTTACCTGATGACAAAGCTGTGTGTGTCAATCTCCTGCCCGCAGCCGCTGTTCAGCAAGACCCCGGAGTTGCCCACGATGGCACAAGTCCCGAAGTGCTTGTTCTTCAGTGGAGAGGTTCTGGGGAGGAGCTCATAGAGGTTCTGGGACACGTTCATTGTGCTGTCTCGGTCGAAGATGTAATGAATAATATCTCCGGGTTTCAGGGTCCCCTTGAGGACAGAAATGTCCTTTTCAGCATCCAAGAACTTTAAGATTTGCTTCCTACGAAAACCAAACACACATGAGGAAAAAGTCTCCTGTTGCTACCTGCCCTTTGCCAACCCGGCTTTTCCTCTCCCTGGTCACCCTGCAGGGCTGATGCAGTCCAGCACACAGGGGCAGCTAGAGGTCAGATGCCCTCTGAGAATCTCTGGTTACACAGTTTTTAAAGTAAAATCTCCAGTTAGGATCCTCACCTTCCTAGGGGCAGGAATAAAACTTCCCTGGTAATTCTGAGAGGATTTCTATCCTTTTTCTGACCACATCTCATCCCGTCTATGTGCTTGACTGGAGAGTCTCCAATCTCTGGTTCTGGGCAGAGACTGGCAACACGGCCCAGAGGCCGATCTGGTCCTCCTTCTAGGAGATAGGATACCTGCCCTGGGAAATGACTTCATCAGGACTGAATGTGAGCTCATCATGAAGGGCCCTGGAAGGAAGGGTGACCTGCCATCCTGGTTTGCCTAGGAAAGCACGGTTTTAGACTGAAAGCCTTGTACCCCAGGGACAAACTGTACCTGAGTCTTGGGCAAACCCAGACCATGGTCATCCTATCACATACTCCCCTCTCTGAGTGGGATTCAGGGCCACCATCTGACAGGCAGTCCTGAATTAGGACCTGGAAACCGGAAAGACAGGTGTCCCTCATTCCTCAGTGGCCTATTTTCTTCCCTGGAAGCCTTCTCTGTGCACAGGGGCCTCCCAGGGGGCGAGTGGGTGTGTGGACACTGTGAGGTGTGTCGACCACTCCCCGTTTGCAGGACTGCGAACATGGCCTGCCGTCCATGCACTGGTCCTTTCTGGGCTGTGTGCTCCCTGGCCCTCCTCACTGCTGGCTTGTTTGGAGTTTGTAAATATCGATACCTCTCTGGTCCCACAGAGCAGCGTTGCTTTGTGTTGTTTCAGAACAAAGGTGATCAAAAGACAGCTCTCTAGGCTTCAGCGTGACTTTGATTTATGGGGAAAGCTCCGGAATCATCTAGCAAAGCACATAGATGGGATGGGATGTGGTCAGAAAAGGGATAGGAATCCTCTCAGAATCACCAGGGGAGTTTTATTCCTGCCCCCAGGAAGGTGAGGACCCTAACTGGAGGTTTCACTTTAAAAACTGTGTAAACTGCCCCAAAGATTTTTAGAAATGATTCAAGTCATTCAGAGAAGGAAATCTGGTACCCAGATCACCTGGAATTAATTTCATTTCCTGCAGCTAGCGAGCCCCCATCTAGAACAGACACAACGATGCTGTTCTTTTCCATCAAGCCCCAGAGGAACAGGACCTTCACACGCTTTGCAAATGTGAGGATTTGCAAGGTGGCTGCCCCATTGCACAGACGGTAACACTGATCCCTGAGAGCCTGTGTGATCTGAGATGGTCACAACCCGTGGCGTATCCCAGCAGGAGGCACATTCAATTATTTGGGGAACTATAAAGAATTCAGAGGCTCCAGGCTGACGCCTGAGAAATCCTGATTCTGAGTGTGGCCCGGGTCTCAGCATGCTTTCAAAGGCTCCGAAGGGGACTCTAAGGTGGGTCCAGGTTTGGGGGCCTCTGGCGTCACCAAGGGGCACCTAGAATGCTTGACAGGGCACAACGCACCTGTTCCACTGGTCTTGCCTTATCAATAATCTGGATCTCGTGCTTTCATGCAGGGGAAACCACTCTTGATGCATAATTTGTATCTCTTGATGGAAAACAGAGATACAACAGAAAACATCATTTTTATTTATAGTGCTTTACCCGGGATTACACAACTTAACAAACTAATATGGTCTGGAAATTGCTGAAACCTTTGCAATTACTTACCCCCAGAGTATTTAAAAGCAAAGAGAGTCCCCCAGAAAGCCCATGGATAAACTCCTCTGTGGATGAATTAATTTCCAACTAATTGTGAGAAATTACTACTGAGTATTAAACATCATTCCAAATCACTCACAGAATCTTTATTATGAATAATTTTGGTGACTAATTGAAGGCAGATGAAGGAAAT
The DNA here is from genome assembly GCF_008692025.1 of Phocoena sinus. NCBI lineage: Eukaryota > Metazoa > Chordata > Mammalia > Artiodactyla > Phocoenidae > Phocoena > Phocoena sinus. The sequence continues at coordinate 43,829,743 of NC_045764.1, read as the reverse complement.
CCTTTTCCCCCCTGGGTGAAGGCACATTGTTCCTGCCGAGGTAGCTGTGTGTTTGCAGGATCCCCATGGCGGCCACAGTCTGGTCTTCTCCGAAAGGGGGAAATATCCTTTTCTCTACCCAGTGGTGGGAGAAAGAGTGAGTGGAGATTGAGGTGGGCCTGTGCTGGCAGGAGGATTTCACTCACAGGTGGTGTAGTGGGGTGAATAGTGGCCTCCCAAATATATGTTCACCTCCTAACCCTGGAATCTGTGAGGTGCTTTGTTTGGAAACAGCATCTTTGCAAATGTATTTAAATTAGGGATCTCGAGATCATCCTGATTACCCTGATGGGCCCTAAATCCAATGACAAGTGTCCTTATCAGAGATAGGAGAGGGGACACACAGACACAGAGCGAAAGGCCATGTGAAGACAAGGCGGAGACTGGAGTGACATGGCTACACGGCAGGGAATGCCTGGAGCCAGCAGAAGCTGGAAGGGGCAAGGACAGATTCTCCCTTGGAGCCTTCAGAGGGAGCGCTCAGAATTCTGACCCCCAGAACTATAGGGGAATCCATTTCTCTTGCGGGAAGCTACTGAGTTGGTGGAAATTTGTTACAGCAGTCCGAGGACTCGTGCTTCACAGGGCTGCTGACCAGGGGTGAGTAACGCAGGTTGGCAGCTGTTGGGGTGTAAGAGGAAGGCCGAGGGCCCAGCCAGGGGCCCTCAGAAGAGGCCTTGAATGAGGGGAGGCAGAATGGTGGTGACAGGAGTCAGCTCCTTCAGATGCTTTCTCAGCTGCTAGGGCTCCAATCTCACACCTCTCTACTCCCCACACTTCCTCAGGCCCCAAATCCAAGCCTCAAGAACCTGGGGGTAGGGGCAATTTGACGGTGAGCCCACCTGAAGGGGGAAGCTCCCTGCTCTGTATGGTGGCTACGGTCAAGGCTGACCGCCATGCCCCAGCCCCCTGTTCTCAGCTTCCTCTCCATGATGACGGGCTGGGAAGGTGGGGCTGTGATAGTCGAGGCTTTCCCGTCTGGTCCTGGTTACTGCACTGAGCTCATCACCCCCATTCCCTCCTCCTGATGGGCGCTCCAGCAACACAGCACAAACACCAGACTTCAGGCAGCAGCTTGGCATGCCTGGCAAACTCCTAATTATCCTTCAAAACCCATTGCTCCTGGCAAGCCTTTCCTGGCCAGCCCTTTTATTCCCCTTACAAAATGGAGTACTCTCTTCAGTATGATCTATCTCCACCTATTTATATGAGGCAACACCGCCTCATGTGTACAGCACGCTGCCCTGCTCTATCTTTGTTACATTTGTGCCTCCTGCCAGCATGTCTGATTCATGTCAGCGCCCCTGGCTCCCAGCACAATGTCTGCAAGTGAATGGCTGGGTTATACTGACCACTCTTTGCCGTGTCTATCACAGCTCTGTCAAAGTCAAGTGGCCAAAGTGCTGACATTGGAATCCCTTCCTTACAGTTCCCCATTCCCGCCACCCAGCAATGTCTGCACTGCTCTGGAAATGTCACTCTGCAAAGATCAGGACAAGAGCTGCTCTCTGGCTAAAACAGACCTCTCCCTTTGTGGTTAGGTGTCCCATCGGCTCCTGGGTCACCTGATGCCCAATTGTAGCTTTTCTTCATGTCATCAGGGAGTGGCTGCCTACTCAAGCCACACGGGCTGTGGGAGGAGACAGCTCTCCAAAGACAAATGGGGGGACCATTGCCGCTGAAAGGGCATGGACGCCAGGCAAGGACTGCTGCTTTGGGGTCCTCTGGGAGAAGCCATCTGTGATCCCCCTGCCCCAGGCTCTCACTGCTGCTGACCCAAGAGCCTCACTCCCTCCAAACCCAGGACCTCAGCCAGTTGCTCCTGTCACTTCCCCAGTCTGAGTCGCCGCACACATGTGCTGGGCTGCCGGGCTTGCCTGGGGTTTTTATTTCCAATTGATCAGTGAGAGATGAAACCTGCCTCAGCGGGAGGTAAACATTTTATTTCTATCCTGACTTCTTTAGATGACGGAGAGTGGCAATTTGCCAGCTTGTGCCAAAGAAGGCCAAGTCTGTCTCTTGTCCTAGAGGTAATTACCACTACCTGATCCTCAGAGAGAGCGTTTGGTTGTGTCTCCACTTGGCCGAGGCTGGTTGGATGTTGCGCTTAAAGCCTTCATTACTTCTGTCAACAACAGCCGGGGACGAGGAGCCATTTATTACAACTTCAGCTCTGGAAGGGGGAAAAAGAAAGAGGAAGAGGGGAGACATGATCTGTTAGCAAGCCAATGACAAGTCTAACAGTTTTGTTTTTGCACAAGCTTGAAGGTAAACTTCTTCGGAGGAGCAAAATTGCAGTTATTACCTGAGAAGGGAAGGAAGTCTATTTATCTTCTAGAACGCACCAACTCTCTCCCTCAGGTATTACCTACATATATTCTGGGAGACAGGAAGGGGGTGATGAACTACCTTTCTCCCCACCCCCAGCCCCCGATGTCTCCTCCCAGTGAAACCTAGCCATCACTGTCGTAATAGTAATACTTCTTCAAGCCGCTTTTGTGAAACTCCGAAGAGCAGTTGAATTAACAACCAAATATTATAAGATGGTTTACAAACTTAATAAAGAGGAAACAAAAACTCATACTGGGGCAATGGGATGTAGCTTTATCTCATTATCCCTCGTTTGTAAGATGCCACTTCAAACGTCTGTGTAGTTCCAGAGTTATCGTAGCTCTGTTTCTCTCTCCCACTAGATTGTAAACAGGGGAGTTCCCTCACTCATTTCTATATTCCCCAATGGTCTAACATAGCAGCTGCTAAATAAATGTTTGTTGAATTTGAATTTGAATTTGACCTTGTGGGGGGGTGCCTGGATGGATGAAGTTGCTGGCTGGCTCTGAATGCCCGGGGCCAATCATAATTCTGGGTGCATACCATCTTTCCACCTGACTCAGGCGTTACAGGACCCGCTTGAATTCAGCTGTTTGAAATCTATGCTAGTAGGTTTCTATGAAACTAGGTTATGATTACATCTCAAAAGGCAGTGTAGGAGCCAGCCTGCCTCTGCCGGATGCACACAGATGCATGTGGGTCACATCGCAAGTTCCTTTTGTCTGTGCTGACAGCAGATTCTCTCAGTTAGAATGATAAGTGGATTTCTGATGCCAAATTCTGGAGCTTTAAAGAATTCAAACCAAACAACTATGTCCTCTGCATTTATCTTGGAACAGCCAAGTTAGAAAAGATGAAATCCTTCTAACAGGTCTAAACCCAACGCTCTATTTTGCTTTTTGTAGGTAGAAAGGAATTTATTTGGGGGTGCACTTTCTCCCCACATACCTCCATTCCCAATATTCCTGACCCCTCTGGCCGATATTACTTGTCTGGGATTCAAAAATATGTAACTTTGGCAGCGAACAGAAAATTCAAGGGTTTTGAGTAAGGTGGATGCATTCCTCCAGCCTGCAGGCTTAAAGGGAAAGCTATGAAAGAAAACAAAAGACCTGACCCTTTGCAATTTTTGCTGTTTTCATGAACAGAAGCAGAGGGTGTAGTGAAAAGATTTCATAAGCTGTGTGACTATGGGCAAATCACTTTATCTCTCTGAGCCTCAGTTTCCCCATTTATAGAAAGAAGGTATAGAAGAGGAAGATATCCTCTGGATGGGGACCGGGTAGCGTCCAACCATAGCCAGTGGCAAGCCTGAGTTTGTTGGCTTACAAGGCGTTTGCTCACACCCCTGTATCAAGCTGTCTTCTGGCCAAAGACCGTCATCCGAGGAAACACTCTTAGAATTTAGTGTGCCTTCAGTAATCAAGGTTAACGTTTCTCAGTTGACTTCCTAAATATTTTTAAGAGGTCTCAGCAAAGTTCCTGAATGCTCTATTTTCTATCTTTACCTCCTGGACAAGCCATCTACCACAATGAAATTGGGCGAAAGTCCTGATTCCTTTCAGAGTCTCCATTATTCGGCAAAAATTCAAGTTATGAATAAGCTCATTGGTGGCTCAAGTGCCTCCAAGTGAGTGGGCTCTTTTGCAGAAAGAGACTCTTAGTCATCTGAATTTTCTATCTCTGCAGCCTCTAGACCTTGGGCCATTTCACGGGCTCCTCCTATCGACAACTCCCCCCGCCCCCCCCCAAAAGTGATTAGGGAAATGCAAAGCCAAAGTGAAACGAAACAGATCTCTTTGCTATTTGCTAAGTAAGAAGGGCACCATCCAGCAAAGAGGAGAAGCAGACTAATAGCTGCCTTACAGCAAAAACAAATGAACACAAAATCTAATTTACAAACCTATTAGATTTGCTATGTAAGCTGTTCACAGCTGATCTGATTGTACCTCTGCCTCCAGAATTCCTGCAAGACAAAGGAAATGCATTATTTATAAACCCAGCTCTTCTTTGCAAAGCCCTCTTCAGTTGCCAGGAGATCTCACAGCCCGCCTTGGAGGACTACAGAGGGACAATGAAATCTCACCTAGGCCTCTCCAGAAATGGGCAACCTCCTGGCCCAGCCACAAACCCGGGCATTTTCAAGGAAGTAGACCTCCTAGATCCTCCCGGGCCTCTCACTTGGACATTGTTTCAATTCTCACCAAGGTTTCCACTTGAGAATTTCATCTGAGCTTTGAGACAAACTCCTTTGTCTCCTCTGGTTAAGCCCATAGGCTAGCACGCTTGAGCCTGACTACGCACCTGCTGCAGCATGACTCAGTATTTCCTTTAGCCAGACTCATCCTTTGCCCCTGGTCTTCGCTGGCCATCACTCACCCGTGGTAAGATGTTGTCCATCACATGATCTCCAAACTTGAGACATCAGAAGTCCAACAGAGGCAGCAAGACTGACTCAACCAGTGCCTCCAACCAAATGTGAGAATGATTTGCTTTTTGGGGGCAGGAAATATAATATTAAGTGGTGTCACTTTACCAGGGAGCAGGAGATGGGCGAGTAATGGGGTCCTTTGCGTCTTCCTCTGGAGGAAAAGGTTTTTGGAGTAAAAGCATTCTAAGGCCCTTTCCAGCCCCACCACCTCTTCAGTTCTGTCAGATTCCATTCTGGATGGGGGCCATGAAGTTTCACCCTGCTTTGCTAATCACACTGGGCCAAGGGGAGAGATGAATCCATCTGCCCCTGGTACCCAGCCCACTTTGTGCTCTGTGTGTGTTTTTTTAAAAGTTGTATGTGAGACTAATTATTTTTATTAAGTTAGATAATTTTTTCACCACTGATTTATAGGATATGTGGTTTGAGGAGATATTTCTTCACACTTTTCTCATTTTTTATTTGGAGAGCTATAATCTTTTTGTGATTTTATTTTAATTTTTGAATTAACTTTTATTGGAGCATAGTTGCTTTACAATGTTGTGTTAGTTTCTACCGTACAGCAAAGTGAATCAGATATATGTATACATATATCTCCTCTTTTTTGGATTTCCTTCTCATTTAGGTCACCACAGAGCACTGAGTAGAGCTCCCTGTGCTATACAGTAGGTTCTCATTAGTTATCTATTTTATACATAGTATCAATAGTGTATATATGTCAAGCCCAATCTCCCAATTCATCCCACCCCCTTTTCCCCGCCCCCCGGTGTCCATACGTTTGTTCTCTACGTCTGTATCTCTATTTCTGCTTTGCAAATAAGATCATCTATCATTTTTTAACATCTATCATTTTTTAAAAGTTCCATCTAGCCTTTCAGCCAAGGTGTTGGCACACTCCAAAGAAATAATTAAAATCACTGCAAAAGCTGTATATTTAAAGAATCCTGTGATTTAATAAGAACTCTTTGGGGGAAGTTAATGCCTAACTCCTCACTGGTTTTAAATCTGGATTTTTCTATCTGCTTTCTTTAGGATTCACATACTTGTAGATATAACATTGTGTGTGTCTGTGTGCGCGCGTGTGTCTTTTCCTGATAGACTGAAATGTCCTTTCAACATTATTTGGCAACAGGAAATATTCTGCCTCATAGCTGGATGACCAGGCAACAGGACGTGTGCTATGACTCACCCAGTGCCTCATCTCAGGTCTCCCTTCAGGTCTCAAATTTCATTACACACAGTCTAATTCTTAATTACACAGAGTATCATTGGTTCTTCACATTTAAATCAATGCGTAATATCTCTTTTTTGTCTCTCTTCATTTACCCTTGGGATGGCGGCTTTCTCACACGTCTAATCCAAGGGTCTGGGAATACCTGGCCATCTCTGGCCTGTAGCCATAATCTACTTAGGTCAGCACCCAAGGGCTTTCCTGGGCCCGCTGCTGTCCACATGACACTGACCTTTCACATGTCCTGACCCTGACCCCAGTCCTCAAAATCAGCACTCCTTGGGGGAGGGAAGACTTGCTGGGCCAGATATTAAGTCAAGTAAGTAATTAAAAGTGTGGTCATAGCTCAATACTAACGAAAGGTTATTGGAACAAAAAAGATTGTCTAGAAATGCTGCACACGAGAATTGACGTATGATTTTAAAAAATCATTATCAACGAGAAATTCAATAAATGGTTTGAAGTAGTTGATTAATAATCTGGAGGTGAGTTGGAGGGAAATCATGTAAGTGTTCCCTGACTTATAAATTTCAAGTGGATTTAACTAGTGTTTCTCAGACTTTAGTAATTCTCATATTCCTATCAGCAGTTTGCCATACTACTGTCTACTTAAGTTTTTAAATTGACTCATCTTTTAAAAACTTCTTAACCTACACAACACCGTCCGTGAAAATATGGGTTTGATATCATGATTATATACTCATTTGAAAAGAACACAAAACCATTACCACAAAAATATTTATCAGTGGAATTCCCAAAATCATCTTACTTATTACCAAGCATACTTATAGCACCTCTGGGGAAGACTGAATTAAACAGTTAAATATTTAAAGAAGGCAACCCATACAAAATTGGTAAGAAAATGGAAGAGGACATTTATCAAATCTTGATGAGGTATGAGGAATATATGTGAAGGACTTTTAAAATTCAGAAGTGGAAGAAGAAATCCTAAGAGAAAATATAGTTTAAAAAAAAATCTTCATAAAAATTTAAAATTCTGCTTATACAAACAGCAAACCTCAACGAACTCTGCTCAGTACCTTTCTTGAAATCTGAGAGGACTCCAGGTGAGGTGAGAACTGCACCTGTGCATCTACCTGGTTTAACGCAACCAGGGGTTTGGAGAGGACTCAATGCTGAGCAACAACTTCCTCCTGCTTTCTCTTCTCCTGCCTCCAGGCCAGGTCCTGGGGAGCATCCAGTCCTGCTGACGTGGGCACCACAAACCATGCCCTTTTTCATACCGATCCTTCCTCTAACTCTGGGTTTCCCCACCTTGGCACTATTGATATTTCAATGTGGGTGTTGAGGTTGGGCAGCTACCTGTGCACTGTAGGGTGTTCTAGCTGCATCCCTGGCCTCTACCCACTTTATGCCAGGAGCAGCCCTCCCCACACCCCCAAATTGTGACAACTAAAAATGCCTCCAGACATTGCCAAATGTCCCCTGGGGCAGGGAGGCAAAATGGCCTCCATTTGAGAACCTCTGCTTTGACATTTGTTTTCTACCTAATGCCTCTGAGAAGATGAATCCCCTCCATCAGCCAACCCATCCCACCACCTTCCTGTGCTAAACCCCAAGCCCAACATCTGTGCTTCCCCTCAAAACCATCTTAGTTTTCAATTCTCAGCCACCTTTTCCTTCTCTTCCTAAAGCATTCTATTACAGCATTTGTCACCTTTTCATATATAATTATTTCATGGAATCACAGATGGGAGACTTTAAATAAATTTTGTCATTGACATAAACTCCTCCTCTTATAGTTGAAGAAACCAAGGTCTAGAGATTTGGTTCTGGTTTCGTCTTCCTCAGCTGCTCGCCACACTAGAAGGGAAGATCCTGGATTGTGTGCATTAACCATGTCTTTTATTTTCTATATCTGATGCTTTGACATCTGGGACCTTGCTGACTGTGGAGGGACAGCTCCTCTCAGGGTTAGCAAATTCCTAGAGATAGTAAACAACTGGCCTGGGAGTGCACCTTTCAAATACAAGTCAACTAATCTAGAGCCCATACCCCTGCCACCTCCCTTAGTGGGATCTTATTCTCTGGGCCACTATCCACCTGCCATAATCACCTGGAGCTAGGTACCAGACATCTATGCATCTATCGGGTTTAATTAACGAGGGGTTACAGTTGTCCCAGACAGGTAGGACAGCTCCTATGCCCCAGAGTCTGCTGAAGTTATCCAAACTAGCCAATCTTAAGCCTGCTTACCCTGCTTCACCCTTCCTTCCTATGGAAACCACAATAAAGGCTTTTGTCCACAGTTCCCCCTCCCCTCCCTCCTAAGTGACCTGGTGCTACTCCACATGGCCCTGCATGATGTGGTGTGCCACCCCTCTTGGAATGTGGGAGTATAACACACTACATTTTCAATGGTGGTCACCTCCTGATCTGTTGGCCTGACCATACCTAAATAATAATAAAACCTATATTAAAACAGGGGGACCCTGTTTTGTTCACCTTCCCAGCCTTGCATAGTACTTTGTCCAGCTGGGGCTCAGTGAATCAAATCTAACTTCAGTGCTAAGTGGGACTTTTCTTCCAAAGTCTTCCCTGCAGTTTGCATGCTGTGTTCACACATATTACTTATACCTGTACAAGACACAGTTTCACCTCTCAGATACCCAGAGAACGGGACAGACTGTCATTCAAAGAAACTCAGGTTGCAGATAATTTGGCTCAAAATGAATCCCATGAATTGGCAAGGGATTTTTTTTTTCTAATTAGGTTTTGCCTCCATTGTTATTAAAATAAGCTTTCATCCCTTGTGATTGGGGAATGCTGACACCTGCTTGGTTGGGTGACAGAGGAAGATGGTCAGGTGAGAAAAATTTGCTAAAGAAAATTCATCAACTTCTGAAATCATAGAAACAAAGATGCTTAGGTCATCCAAATGAGAAAATATATGGGAAAGCTCTTTGCACACTATAAAAAACTCTATAAAACAAGGTATAATATTAGTAATAATCCCTGTCCACTTGACCCTACCCAATATTCCCAGCCATAGTGAGGATGGAGTCTGATTACTCCAAAGCTCTACATTTTAAGATGTCAGTCTCCTTTCCACCGTGAACATAATACTCTTTCCGAGCAGTAAACTAAGACAAAAAATAAAAATAGCCTGTTTAAAAAAATAATAACAGGGACTTCCCTGGCGGTCCAGTGGTTAAGACTTTGCCTTCCAACGCAGCGGATGCGAGTCCAATCCCTGGTCAGGGAGCTAACGGAAGCAATATTGTCACAAATTCAATAAAGACTTTAAAAGTGGTCCACATCAAAAAAGTCTTAAAAAAATAATAACATGCATAGTTGGATTTGTTTTCAGTGAAAAGCAATTAGCAAACCTGAAAACTGCATTTCTGTTTAGCCTCTTCATCCAAGCCCAGTTGTTTTACAGGTAAGGTCATGTTTCAGTGTGCTGGGGTCTCATAGCTGTGTTAGAACCTCCCACATCCTTGGCTCCTCACTGAAGAGTCAGGCTCAGTAAATGAACTTTCAAGAGCTGAAAGCTTTAATTAAGTGTGCGGACCCAACTTAAACAGTTGATTAGTCCTGAGAATAAAAGATTAAACTAAAACACAATTCATGAATTCGCAGATGATTCTTCCTTTACCGTTTTGGGAAGATACTGAACGTGTGCTTTCAACTTGTGCATATAAACCACTGGGGTTCCTGCCTGTTGATCCTCCAAGGACACATTATAAGTATGTGGCCCCACAAACACATGGTAGGGAGAAAAGAAGCAAAAGGATGATTTGCAGTCATTCACATGAACAAAGCAAGGGGTTCCAACAGGGTTCAAGGGTGTTTTTTTAAAGACTTTTTCTTTTTTGTGGTGAAATATACTTAACATAAAATTTCCATGTTATCCCTTTTTAAGTGTATGATTCAGTGGCATCCAGTATATTCACAATACTGTGGAGCCATCACCAGCGTTTATCTCTAGAATTTTTTCATCACCCCCAACAGAAACTCTATACCCATTAAACAATAATTCCCCAATCCCTCCTCCCCCAACCCCCTAGTACTCTATTCTATTCTATTCTTCTATCTCTGTGAATGTGCCTACTCTAGATATTTTTTGTAAGTGGAATCATACAATATTTGTCCTTTTATGCCTGGCTTCTTTGACTTAATAGAGGATTTCAGGGTTCATCCATGGAGTAGCATGTCGGAAGCCTGGCTTTGGATGTGGCCATTCTCAGGAGCTAGAATATCACAGAGACGGGGGAAGGAAGGTCCCTTCCAAAGTGTTTGTGTCTGGATCATTGAGCACCTGTGATTAGGACAGGAGCAGAGGTCCCACCAGCTGACAAGTGCTTGGGGCCCAAGAGCTCAGGGGCTCTCCTGCCCAGAGCATACTTGGCTAGGAACTTCCTGAATTTTTTGCTGGCAAAGTGAGCTTTGATGTCCATTTCCTCCTCCATTTGAAGAGCTGGTCGTACTTGGCCAAGTGCTCAGACGGGCAAGGGGGCAGCTGCCTTGGTTGGTCCGGTGCAGATCCAGTCACAAGGCTGGCAATGACAGTATCTTCAGTTTCCCCGGCACAGTGAGAGACGTGGTGCCCCGTCCTTTGGACTGGACCAGTTTGAACTCCTGAAAAGACTCTGTCACAGGGTCTTTTTCATTCACTCTGAGCAGAAGGCATTTGCACAGAGTCTTTGCCCACAGGCTTGGGCATACGTTTCAGGTTGGTCACTGTGCAACCATCCCCTACCACCTGGGCACCACCTCCACTAGTGGAGAACTTCCAAGCTTTCCAGTCATACTGGTCTAAGGCATCTTCAGTGGATGCCACTAGGTAGTCCTTGATGAAGGACTTGTACTCATTCACCAACTCATCAGCGTGATATAACGGCTGGGGTCATCGGGAGACCCAAAGTTGAAGGTCATACTTTCCAAACTCTAAGAGTTAGATGCTGCTGCATCTGTGCCATTCACCAGCCTTTCCCACCACATTCCACAGCCACTCCAAGGCCTTGAATTCTTTAGGATATAAGTTGGCAAACTTTTCCTTAAAGGGCCAGACAGCAAATATTTTAGGCTTTGTGGGGCCAAGAGGAATAAGTGAGGATCTTAGGCAGATGAAGACACTTAAACGACAAAAGAGAAAACAAATTTCGACAAAGTTCTTATTGATGAACTTAAAAGTATAATAATGATGATCGAGTACATTATTTTGGGTAACAGGTCTATTAATAAGAAGAATGTAATTTTTGGGGGGGGATGAGACTTTAGTTAACGGAGGTTCAAAGTTAGTGTTCCTGTCATCATGGTAGAAAGGTGGCCTCATTCCTCTATAGAGCCTTCCCTTGCTTCCCTGAAACACTGTTACCTTCCCTCTGGTGAACTCACCGGATTGTGTCACCTGAATCTCCCTTTTGGACTTATACTCTATTCACCCTAAGAGTGTTGGAGAACTTGTCATATGGGGAAGCAAGTTAAGAGCACAAGCTCTGAGATAAGACTCCCAGTGTCTGCGTTCCAGATGAACTAATCATTAGCTGTGTGATCTTTGACTACTGCTAACCTATCTAGAAGCTTCCATTTGTTTCCTCATCTAAAAAAATGAGTGATAGTATCTACTTCATGGAGTTTTTATAAAGATTAAGTGAGCTAATGAGTGCAGAGATTAAAACAGTGAATGACATATCATAAAGCACTTGGTATTAATGTTATACTTATTTAGATTTTTTTGCAACCCTTTAAAACTGTAAAATCATCTCGGCTGGAGAGCCACATAATATCAGGCAGCTGCCCGGCTTTGACCTGTGAGTCGTGCTTAGCTAATTCCTTCTCTAGTACGTTAGGAGCAAAATGCCCCTCCACAAAGCATCTCTGACACATTTCTGATGACATCCTTCTGGTTGAGGTAGGCTTCTGCTGCCCTGAGCACGGCTTTCCTGAAGTCACAGCTCCAACAGTGAGGATCACAAACTCCTGTATTGTCGGCTCGTTAGCAGCGTGAGAACTACCCTGGATCACAGTGAAAGCTGGAACTGGCCAGTCACTTCCGCACTGCCAGCCAGCACTCAGTGTGACGGTACGGGGGGCCCCCTCTCAGCAGCTTCGGCTTCGCAGGCAGCAAACGACACTTCTGGTATGATGTTCGCACCAAATTTAGGTTTATTCCCAGTGCCACCCGTGTCTGACACCAGTTTGTTACCCTCCTCCAGGTCCCCCCACTCAGCTTCCAGCTCTTCAGGCCAGGTCTAACACCTTCACTGATGTGCTCGACAGTCTTTGAGATGCCTTTTCCTATTCAGCAAGTCTCATGATGGCACTGGAGCTCTCGGACCTCACAGACACTGAAACGCTGCTGGGCATAGAGCTCCGAAGAGACCAGTGTAGGTTTCAGCCTTGACAATGGTGTTTCCATGACAATTGAGACCTCTGGCTTATGTGGGTGTTGTAGGTGCTAACAGGAGGGTTACAGCAGCAAGCTCATGGGCTTCTGTCTTCTTATGCCCACCTCACTGAATGCTCAGCTCCTTCTTCTGCCATCCCCTCTTCCTTCACGTTAAATATTAGCTTGCTCTGATGTATCTGCTGGCTGCAATTTCAGCAAACTGTTTTTTTTTGTTTGTTTGTTTTTTGCGGTACGCGGGCCTCTCACTGTTGTGGCCTCTCCCTTTGCGGAGCACAGGCTCCGGACGCGCAGGCTCAGCGGCCATGGCTCACGGGCCCAGCCGCTCCGCGGCATGTGGGATCCTCTCGGACCGGGGCACGAACCCGCGTCCCCTGCATCGGCAGGCGGACTCTCAACCACTGTGCCACCAGGGAAGCCCAAACTTTTGTTTGTTAATCAGCTTCCATCAGTGTTCAAAAAGGTACCAGCTCACTCTTGGCTCTTCCCTCTGCTCGACCTCAGAAAATATTCGTGAGAACGGAGGGCTTTGATTCCAGCCAATTTCCCCAGTCTCTTATACTAGTCATCTGCACATCAGAAAAGTAAACAAGCCACTTGGATGCCAAGCATTTCCCATAACACTTATTCCTGATCTTTTCTCTTTCTCATCATGACCAACAACCAGGAGAGAGACCATATAATTTATCATCCAGACCAAATACTTTCGCAGTAAACCGAGGCACCAGCCAGAAATGATACATGAACTGGGATGACCAACTCATGTGATACTGGTCCTCCTCCAATCTACACTCATTTTATAAAGGAGACAGACTTAATAATACAAAGACTTCTAAGAGAATGCTGCATTCCAAATCCAGACCACTCAAAACCCCAGAATCCAACGCAGTTAAAACTCAGAGGCGATACATATCTATGCAGTTGGTTGAACTGGAGCTGGTGAAAGCTGTCAGTAGAGATGACTTCTCCAGTAAGTAGTTCATGGCTATAGGGCTTTTTCTGAGTCCCTCCCACCCCCCTTCTGAAGACCCTTCTTTATAGTGAACTAGCGTCCCTTGACCTGCCTCGGTGTCCTGGTCACACCTGCAGCAAGGTTCTCCCTACCCTCAGCTACCACTGCAGCTTCACCTAGCACGTGGCTTCACCACCAGCCCCTAGACTGGGGCCAAGCCTAGGACAGGGTCCTGATCATCTCTGCATTACCATGGAGGGGTGGAGGTCACATATCTCCTGCACATCCAATGTGCTCCAAAGAGGACTGCTGAATGAATAGATGAGTCAAAAAAGCTGAAGCCATCCCTTCGCTGTAGAGAAGAGGATTCAGCCCCCGCCGGAAGCACGTCTCGGGGAGGAAGAAGGGAAACCCCAGCCTCACTCCCACCTCCACTGCCCACCTACCCACACCTGCCAGGAGTGCTCCAGATACAGGGCCTTCACACTGGCTGTTCCCTCTCCCTGGAACATTTTTCCAACAGATACCCCATGGCTCACTCCTCCCTTTCCCCCTTTTTCAAATCTTGGCTCATATCGGACCTTCTCAGAGTGGCCTTCCCTCACCATCCCATTTAACATAGCATCTGCTGTCCTACTCCCCCCACTGTGGCCCTTCCCACTCCCATCCCCTTCTGTCTTCTCATCACCATATCATGTATCTTGTGTACGGTCTGCCTCTGCCACGGGTGTGTAAGTTCCATGATGGGAGCACTGTGTCTGTCTTGTTGATGGCTGCACCCCTAGTGCCTGGACATCATCAGAAGTCAGTGGATATTTACAAATAGAAGGAATCTGCCTCCTCCCGTCCTTCGTTACAAGAAGCCAGCTGTCCTCTTATCCAAACCCAGTACCTCCACCTGTGTTCGGAATTGCATTCCCTTCCTGCCTTTGGTGATTCTTATTCCATCAACTACTTCTTCTCTCTTCCCCATATAGTTAAAGCTTCATTTCAGCTGCGTAATCATTCTGGTCTTTATCTTGGACCTTGTATATGTCAGACTCTGTCCTACAAATTTTATATTACTTCATTTAAGCCTGACAGTAGCCCGAGAATGTAGAAATGATGATCCACTTCTACCTGAGAGGAAACAGAGGCACAGAGAAGGGGAAAATCCTGCCCGGGGCCACACAACTACTAAGAAGGGATGTCAGGATTTGAACCCAGCAGGCTGGCTGAGAGCCTTATGACTCTGCCATGTTGCTGGCTCATCCCCACTAGCATTTATATATATGTTTGCTTTTCTCATCTTCAATAAACGACCCAACTTTTCTTTCATATACCCCTCAGCTACTTCTCTGTCTCTTGCCAGCACTTTGCAAACTTCTACACTGTCTGTGATTCCTTGCTCCACCCTCTCCCCCTACCACTCCATTCTGGTTCATGTCCCCAACACTCTATCAAAAGCACTCTTGTATGAACACCTTGTGATGGGCATGTCTGTCCCCATCTTATTTGAACTCTGTCAACATTTGGTGGCATGTCCTCCTTCCTGGATAAGTAAAGTCGGGACTTCCTGGTTCTGGCCACAGGGTGGCCCTGGACAAACCTTCTCCCTCTGGAGGAAATAAGCTACTGGGAAGAGTCATGATAAACGATCCCAAGTGAAGAGAAGGCTTAGAGTCCTCAGGGCATCCTTAAGATTCCTTCTGGCTCTGAAAATCCATTATTTTAAATCACACTCCTCTCAACACTTTAAGGTTCCATTAATAACGACATAAAATCCCTCCTTGATTCTTTCTGTTCCCCTAACAGAGGGTGCCCCCCAATTAAAAAATCTCAATTTTTCTCTATATTCACACCCAACAGGATTTTGTCCAGCATTACTTTCTATCAAAATATAGAAAATATTTTTCTTATAAAATATTAGTTTTATAAAATTTTCAGATAAAAAATATGGTTGAATATTTTTGTCAACATCTTCCTGCCCCCTCACCACCACCAAAATTTACCCCCCAAGAGCGATGGCTTCACTATTCCAGGTGACAATCCCAGTCCCAGACGTACATGTTAACAAAACACATCCTTAGGAAGGGGATGTGGATTCCAAGAGAACAGTGAAAAGTATTAATAACTTCATTTGCTTGAGCTCCACCCTGTGCCAGGCACTGTACCAGCGGCATGTTAATTTTCATATTTTGGTTTTAGAAATAGGACATGCAGGCTCAAAAAGTTTAAGTGATTTGCCCAGGGTCACCCCCAGCAAATAAACTGTCAGAGCAGGGATTCAGTTTGCATGTAGTCAAACCACGTGTGCCTGCAGAACACTGGCTCCTGCACCCTGCCCTTCACCTGCTGCATGTAAAAATTTAATACACAGCCAAAGAGATGCCAGAGACTTAAGAGGAAGCAAAGGTTACTCAATAAGTAGTTGTGAGACACTTGGTGAGCTAATTGGGAAAATATTCAAGTCAGATTCTCCACTGGTACCACACCAATGAGGACAAAATGTGATCTAGCCATTAAAAACTACGTTTAGGAAGAGTTTTATATGAAAATTCATTCAATCCTATTTTAGTCCATTTGGGCAGCTAGAAGATAATACTGTAGTCTGGGGGGCTTATAAACAACACCAATTGATTGCTCACAGTTCTGGAGGCTGGAAGTCTGAGGTCAGGGTGCCAGCATGGCCAGATGAGGGCCCTCTTCTAAGTCACAGACGTCTTTTATCCTCACATGGCAGAAGGGGTGAGGGGTCTCTCTGAAGCCTCTTCTATAAGGGCACTAACCCCATTCATGAGGCCTCCACCCTCATGACCTAATCACCCCCAAAGACCCCATCTCCAAATACCATCACATTGGGCATTAGGATTCCAACATGTGAATTTGCGGGGTGGAGGACACAAACATTCAAACCATAGCACTTCCACTGGCCTGTCACTTAGTGTCCACTATTGACAGTTGCTGCGGGCTCCTGCTGCAGACACAGTGTTAGCCTTGCCTGTCGTTTTTCGCTTTTTTATTTTATTAGAAATATACCACTGCAAAACCTTAACGGAGAGGTTGGCAGCCCTGAAAACTTCACATTTCATTCATGTCACTCGGTGTGGATAAATCCGTGCTCTTTAAAGAGAAGCAGAACGTCTGTCCAACGTGCCGTGCTCTGCTCTTGAACCCGCCTCGCTGGGACTTGAAAGCTCTCTGCCTTAAGCTGGCCTTTCTTCCCTCCCCTTTGTTCACTTCTCGACAGACCTGCATTCAGAGAGGCCGTGTCCCTATTAACACAGCTGCAGTCTTTTCCTCTGAAAACCCCTGGAGGGCACCTGGGTTGGGGACGACTTTAAAGTCACTTTTCTTCTGGGTGTTTGATATGTCTTGTCCCCTTCCCTACTCTGCTGGACCTGGATAAATGCGGCTCCCCCGACAGCCGATACCACTCAGGGAATGTTGCTGTCACCTGGAAGGAGCACGGCGGGACCGTCAGTAAGGGTGCTGGAGTTCTGGTTCCCAACGTGCTCTAGCTTTGCAGTCCTTGGCCTCTCGAGGTCTTGAGGTCCTTCTCTGCAAAGCGGGGTCCTGTGGTGGGATTAAAGCAAGAAGCTCCGGGCAGACGTGAATGTCAGTTGCAGTGTTGTTATTGAAGGTGATGGCTGCTGCCTTCGGGGTCAGAAGAAACCACTGCTGCGTGTGGACTCTGCCGAGCCCCCTCGGATCAGCTGTCCTCAGGGAAGCTGCCTTCCAACAGCATGGTCCATTAGGGAGAAATAAGGAGCGGTGGATGGAAGAAAATGGAATGTGTTATCTGTGGCAGAACTGTGATTCTCACCGCTGCTGCTGCTCTGTCGGATGGCTCTGCAGCGGTCCAGTGGAGAGATCTGCCCGAGATTAAATTAGTGCATTTTCTTTTCTTCAGCAAAGAAGTGCTCAGCTAACTAGCACGAGAGGCACATCTGACAGTCATGTTGCCAAGACCTGGGTGTGGTCCATCCACCAGTCACGGGGCTGTGCTGGATGGAGCCCCAGTGGGACCCACAGGGTGTGGCCTGGTCCCTGAGTGTGTTGACGACACATCAGTTCTCCTGAACGAGACCCTGAAATGTCCCTTAGGTCCTAGATTCCCTCCTTCTTCATCAAGTGTCAACACTCCTCCAGGTTTTCCTTGAAACTCTTCTCTGCTGCTCCCTCCCAGACCTTCCTCCTAGGCCCTTCCCCTAGATGTCAGGGCTGCTCAGAGCCCACCCGTAGCCCTTGAGAAGCCCCGGCTTCTATTGTTCATCTACATGCCCACAACTCCTGATGCACTTCCAGGTTCCAGAATCACAGAACAGACTAGTCACCGCCACACAGACCTCAGACCTGACCGGCACTCACACCTCCAACCTGCTCTCCCCCAGGTTTCCCTCAGGGAATGGCACCCACCCAGTCATGCAGAATCTGGGTGCTGTGGACACTCCCCATCCTCTCTCACCAGGTTTCCCCTCCAAGATCACCCAGCCTTCAGACTCTCCCACCTGAGGACAGCAGGTGCCATGCCCTCATGCCTTCCCTCAGGTTCCCCGCCATGGTTTCTGTCTTACCTCCCTGTCTGCAGAGAGCCATCCTTTGCCAAACGCTCCTACGTGGGACCTGGATTTCCAAAATGCAAAGTGCAACATGGCGCTTCCTCCTTGAAGCTCTTCTGGGTTCCCTCTCTGAGCCCCATTGCTTTCAAAATAAAGTTCGGGTTCCTTAGCATAGCACAGAAGACTCTGAGTCTGTCCTCATCTTCACTTTCTCACACATCCACCTGCTAACTCCACCAAGCAATGGGCAGTTTCCGGAACGTGTGAGTCAGATCATAAGATTGTGCCTTCGAACATTATCCTCTCTCTCCAGAACCCTTTATTCTGTTTTCCATTTACTTAATTCAGAGTTTATGACTTGCCAGCCCCAGGTCATATCTGGCCTGGGGAGCTTTCACAGTGTTAAATCTTTTAGGATTAAGAGGCCAATTGTAAAAACCCAAGGGATTAGTCATTAAAAAATATCTTAAGTTTTGGCTTCTTTTGAACAATCAGAACCCTGAACCATAGTAACTGGTGGAGATGAGAAGCAGCTGTGCCTCACGTTGGGGGCGGGGTATAAACTATATTTTCCCACAGTCCACATCCCTCCTTACTGTCTTACACTGTACGGTTTCACTTATTTATGTGACCTGCCTAGACCTTGAAGGCATTTGAGTTTGAGATCCCTAGACCCGCTCCTACTCAGGTAGCAAAACTCAGCTCATGTCACCTTCTCCATGACCTTCCCTGACTCAGAAGCCCCGCTTATGCCAGGTACAGCAAGGCTACGGGAACTGAGGGTGTATAGGAAGTGGCAGGGAGTACTAGTTCCTTGCTCCCTTTCGATGACAACTGACAAGATGCTTATTGATAAAATCAACCAGAGCAGAAGAGGAACACCCAGAGGCACCATCGTCCCCACCCCACACACAATATTCAGAAGAAAAAAGTTCTGGAAAAGAAAATTTGGGAGCTCCATTCTCCCTATGATGTGGCGCGAGGCTGCTTTCTTGGACTTGCTGATTGAATCACTAACTGATAGACTAGTAATGGAAAGCCAGCCCTGACTCTGGAGGGATACTCAGCCCTAACACCTTAGGTGTGAGCTGTGGTCTCCATCCCCACTCCCCAGCGCATGTTCTGCGGGAGTCCAAGGCTCTGGGGAGGAATTGCCGGGGGGGGGGGGGTGGTTCTGCCCTTTGGGTCCCCCTTGTGAGCTGCTTTCTGATTGCCTTTGAGAAAAGCCCCGAGACAGTGCTCAGGGTGGAGAAAATGAACTCCAGCCCTGTTGCTTCAGGGCACGGAAAGTGACATCAGCCAACAAACATCACTGCAGCTGGTAGCAGGTGGGGGGTGGGATGCGGATGGGCATAGGGAGGATGCTGGCACCCAAGGCTGTGTCCAGGTTGATGCTAGAATCGGGTGTCTGAATGGGGACTTGAGGAGGCATCTGCTCAGATGGATAGTGGAGAAGCGACCATGAATTCTTCTTCCTTCTCTTCTTTTTGTTCTAATTAACGTGTATGATGGGCCCCGGGCTGGGCTCTGGGGTCACAGTGGGGGATGGAGACACTCTCCAGTCTGAAGGTTCTTAAAATTGAAATTTGGAGACAAGAAACACACACATACACATACAGGAAACGCTGCAGCAAAGGAACAGAATCATAACCACCCATCCATACACTGGGTGATGCTAAGAAGAAACGAGGAGAAGCAGTGATTAGAGACTGAGGGTATCCTTGGGAGCAGGCAGGGAAGAGCTGTCTGGGGGGCTGGCATTTTGTCAGAACCCCAGAATACGAGGAGGGCAGCCTCAAAAGGGCTGTGGGAAGAGCATCAGGCGGAGGGGTCTGCACAAGCCATGGTCCCAAAGCAAGAGGAGCCTGATGCGTGAATGGATCCCAATCTTCCCTCATGTAAAATTCATGTTGTTTCTGGGCCCTCCACGCCCCATAAGATGGTCTCTGAATCTTCATCCCCACCTCTGTTTATTGGCCCCATTTTCTCCTCAAGATTGTGACTTTCTCATATAACCTCTCCCTCTTTCCTTCTCTCCCGTCATTGCTTCTTTACCTTATTTTTACAAATACACTTTTAAAATTTTTAAAATATTCTCCTTCTGCCTGGTCCTGCTCTCGACCTGCTTCTCTTTGCCTTGCAAACCTCTAGCAAGGCCGGACTGTAATCATGGCCCCCTTTTATCAGGGACCTCTCTGAAATCTCACATCACCTCACCACACCAAGGAAAGAGGTCTCTCAACTGTCACCCAGAGCCCACTGATGCCCCAGCCAGTGGCCCTGGAGCAATCCTCATCCCATGTGCCCTTCCGCTGGGGTTGCTTGCCCTCCTTGGTCACAGCTTTGGTCTCTCGGTTCTCCCCTCACTTCTTTGTCCTTCTCCATGCCCTTTGCTCCCTTGGTTCCTCCTTCCAACTCTCTAAACGAGGGCAAAGACCGAAGCTTAATCCTGGGGTCTCTGCTACGTTAAAGATGGCTACACTCATGGCTTCAACCGTCTCCCTCCAAATGGCTTCTGATCTCCATCTCAGCTCCATCTCAGCTCTGACCTCTCTCCTAAATCTCCAATACGCTTACGTAGTGGCTACAGTTGCCCACCATCCAGGTGACCATGGACAAGTCCCTTCCCATCTTGGGGTGTCATCGCTGTACCTGGAAAATACAGGGGAATGGGCTGGCTGGCCTCTTTTGTACCTACACTCCAATAATTGGTGATTCAATGATTTTTAAATGTCTTCATTCCTACATAGATGAACTCTATCCTCTTAAAATCATCATGTTGAAAGTCAAACTCATCATTGGACCTTAAGGCACAGATTTCCCTCTGGATTCTGATACCCACAGTGGGCTCAGCCATCACTGACCATCTCAGAGTATTGTCATTTCTCCTCTGTAACCAAGACTCCCTAGCTCTCTCTTCTTTTCCGTTTATAGCCCCTGACCCCCAGCCCAGACCCTCCATGCTGCTCCTATAGATGACCTGGGTGGTCTCCCTAGCTTCTGCCCCTTCCAGCAACATACAGTCTACACATTCCTGTTCAAAACATTTCAAGGGTCTCAATTGTTCATAGCAGCTCCTCTTCAGCTTTGTGGAATCCTTTGAGAGTCCTTTAAAATGTATGGATCCTCTGCCCAGAGAAATGCCTAAGATTTCAAGAGGTTCATGGATCTCCTAAAACCAATCACAGACTCTTTAGAGGTCTTTGGACCCCAGATTAGACCAAAGCAACCCTCCAAAGAATCAAGTGTGAGTTCCTCAGATCCTGACAGCCTGGCTCTGCACCCCCTGTCCTATCGTATTTTCCTCCACCCTCAGGTCGTCCCGAAGCCCCCCACTCCAGCCAAGTCCCAAAGGCAGGAACAGCTCTTTGATGTGCACTTGAACCTTCTTTGTCTCAGGCCATTCTCCCCATCTGGATCATCCATTTCATTCTTCTTCCAGCTAAGTCTTGGACCATTCCTTCAAGTTCCCACCCTGATCCCACCTCGTCTAGAAAATGTTTCTCTTGCCACCGCCCTTTGTGGGGACTCCCTCTTTGGAGCTCCTACAGATCTGAAGCATCATCACTAGGACCGCAATATTGTCAATTTTTGTTTCTGTGACATGGCAGGGCACACCACTGAGGACAGGGATGCTTACTAGGTTGAGATGCTTGCTGGTGATAATGAATCTTCCTGATAACTGAAGGAAGAAGGCTTCCGAAATCCTCCAATTGAGCTATGACTGATGCCAGCTTTTCTATATTTTATTACATACACTCACATGCTTTTCTAAAATGTGGTACATTGAGCATAACTGATCAGGAACACCCATCCTGGTGTAATAGAATGATTCTCCAAGTGGTACTGAGAGGCGGGGAATAAAGATGCTGCTGGGCCTGTCTTGCCAGTTCCTCAAGAGGCTTCGTTGAGATGTGAAAGCATCCACTGTGATGCCTGGCATGTGGCAGACCCTCAGTGTGTAAGTTTGCCTTCTACCTCCCTTAGAGTGGCTTTTTCCCCTTTTAAATGTAGAGCAGGTGGTAGGTGAAAATAGCTCAGCACCTATTTATTGCCCTACTCTAAGATTTCAGGGCAAGGAATTTAGAGGCGTAGAAAAAGGATTAGCTATTTCCATTGAGTCTGGACTCACTCAACAGGGAAGGTATCCAGTGGTGATGCTTTGCAGCTAGAGAAGACCTGTGGGGTTGTTGAACCTCATTTACAGATGGGGAAATTGAGGCCCTGAGAGCTTAGGGCCTGCCCTTGAGGTGGCAGATCTCCCAGCTCTCACTCACCCCAGACACGTTTCTCATCCTCACACAGGACGATGTGTGATGCACATTCCTGTTCACAACATTTCAAGGGTCTCAACTGTTCATAGCAGCTCCTCTTCAGCTTTGTGGTATCCTTTGAGAATCCTTTAAAATGTATGGGGTCCTTCCCTGGTGGCTCAGTGGTTGGGAGTCCGCCTGCCAATGCAGGGGACACGGGTTCGATCCCTGGTCTGGGAGGATCCCACATGTCGTGGAGTGGCTGGGCCCGTGCGCCATAACTGCTGAGCCTGCGCTCCAGAGCCCGCGAGCCACTACTGAAGCCTGTGCTGCCTAGAGCCTGTGCTCCGCAACGAGAAGCCACCGCAATGAGAAGCCCACTCACTGCAGCCAAGAGCGGCCCCCTCTCGCCACAGCTAGAGAAAGCCCACGTGCAGCAATGAAGACCCAACACAGCCAAAAATAAATCAATAAATATTTTAAAATGTATGGATCCTCTGGCCAGAGAAATGCCTAAACTTTCAAGAGTTTCTCCTCCATCAGACCACAAACTCCTCAAGCACTTTTTCTGTGCTGGGTTCATCTTTGCCTGTCACCAGCATCTCGCACAGGGCTTGTGAGCCCTTGTGTGTGACAAATCAGATGGATTTTACTCACACGGCTTTGTGATGACCACACAAGACTCGTGGTAACAGTCACGGGAACCAGGTACCAGGGAGCCTTCCTGCGGCTCTTCTCCAGGGGCACTGGGATGCCTCGTAAGGCGGCTGTTTCTGCACCTAACTGGGAACAGACTGACTTTTCCAGCAGACTTGGCCCCTGGCAGAGGGTGTGCTGGTTACCCTAAAGTGCTGTACTTGGGATATAGTCATTGAGCATTTACTGGGCGACTTGCCCTGCGTATATGGAGATGAACAGGATAGAAATGGACCTTTCCCTCATGGAGAGTCATCTTGTGGAAGATGAAAAAAAGAAGAACAGAAGTAAATATACCATCACCTGGTCCAGGCAGAACAACCCTCTCCAGTGGCTAATCTCCACCTATTTCCAAGACAGAAAATAAAAACAACACTACACAATGGGAATCTGATGAAGACCCCAAACCCAAAAGTCAACACAGTTTGCTTTATTTTATCTCAATTGATCTCAACTCTCAAATATTCCAGCTTCAAAAGGTAAGATTAGGTACCATTAAGCCAGCCAGACCGGCATTGATTAAAAAAACCCTCCTTGATACTACAGGATGGAGGAGGTTGCAGACCCTTATTAATCTCTTTGTTATCAGCATGATCTCAGCCTGCCAGGAGCCAGAATACCTGATTCCCAATTCTGGCCACATCCACATCCTCCGGTCCTCTGGCTTCTGCGTACCAGGTCATGGAGCTTGTATATAGCACCATGAATTACCCTGTTAAGATACCTTTAACAGTGGGCTGGTCTTTTCTCCAAGGAATCAGGGAAAAGGAAAAGTGCATTGCATCTATAACCAAGACGGAACTCAATGGATTTCAAATCAGACAATCATGTGGGAGCTGATATAAACCATCATATTTTCTCTCCTTTGGCCATGGAAAGGAATATATAAATGATTGCAGAATGTAGGTGGCAGGAGCTGTTCTGAGCTTCTCTCTGGAACTAACTCCCTCCTTCCTGCCCTCCCTCCTTTCCTTCCTTTATTCTCCAAACCAGCACTTACCCTCTGCCAGGCCCTGTGCAAGGGGCTGAAAGTACAACGCAGCACAGATGTGAAATGGTCCTAGCCCTCCTAAAGCTACAATCTACCAGGCAGGAAAGGCACCATGCAAGAAGTATGAACCGTGAGGAGGAAAATATAGAGGGCGCCGGGAGACTCTAAGACGGGAGTCTCACCTAGTGGTGTTTCTGGGAATTGGTGGCAGGGCTCAATCATCCTTGCCTTTTGAGTCATCCACGAGGTTGTTTCATCGGAGAATTCTTTTTCTGAGCACTGGGCAACTTCCCAGATACAGTGAGAAATCGTATCTGTAACTAGGTACTTTTTTTGAAGATTAACTCACTTACTCTCTATAGAAGTTTTACAAGGACTTGTCGCGGCTTTGCTGCCAAGGGGGCAGATAATGGTCACAGAGAGAAGTAAGGCAACCACAACATCACAGCATCGACTTCAGTCATTTTGGGGGTCTACCTTTACGTGTTTTGCTAATCCCACTTTATTGACTTAATAGTTTTCTTTAAATCGACTCATTAAAAAACTTAAATGAATTAATCATCAAAGGAACCTTTATATCACTACCATAAATAGAATACCAATATCCCTTGCCCTAAATAGAAAGTAATGGCAAAAATAAATACAATTAAATTCTTGGTTTCCAGCCTGCCCAGAGGCTGTCTTTATCTGAAGTAGCAGATTGGTTTTTAAAGGCTCCCCTCTACTTGCCTTTGATAGCCCCTAGAGGCCTCCCCCATCAATTCCTCTGCTTTTTATAACTGAGAATGGAGTTTGGAATTAGATTGCCGGCTGGGCAGGCCACCAAAACCACTCAGAAACCCCAAGAAATCTAAGGAACTGTAACCACGTGTGCCAACTGTGAAGTGGGGCCAGGAACTGTGTGAATGATCACATCCAAGCCAAGCTCATGAGGGGACTTAATGACACAGTCAAGGAGTACTTGGCTGACCAGCTTCTCTGGAAATTTCGATCACATGCTCCAGCCCTGGGTCAAAGTTATTCTGGTACAGACATTGCGGCCTCCTTAAGCTTATTTAATAAATCAATTCAATCTTGGTTAAGATTTCTCCTTGCCTTGGGACTTCCCTGGTGGTCCAGTGGTTAAGACTCTGTGCTCCCAATGCAGGGGGCATGGGTTCGATCTCTGGTGGGAGAACTAATATCCCATATGCTGCACGGCATGGCTAAAATAAACCCAAAAAACAAGTTTTAAGAACTTCTTGGCCAAGAAAGTTGCAAAGAAAGGGTTAACTCTGAAATCTAGATTAAAAAAAAAAAGCCTCACGGATGAGATGGAAAATAAACTGCATTAAAAAAAAAAAAAAAGATTTCTCCTTGCCTTACTTCATGCCTCAGGCCTCATTTGTGGGAGGGTGAAAGGGAGAGAAGAAGGTTAATCCACAGGCCTAAACCCCGGCACCCTGGAAACGGCCAGGTAGACCTTCATAAAATTCAGTTCTTTTTTCTGTGTTTATCAAGCAGTTACTTTACCTGAGTCTCAGTTTACTCATCCATAAAATGGGTTTTCCCAGGGTTTTATAATGAAATAATGTATGAAAAACCCTGGCGTGCACACAGGCATCCAGCTGTAATAATAACCATTACTGATTTTTCTGACATCCTTTTGAGAGTCAAGGCCAACTCTGATGGGCAACAGGGATCCTCAGACAAGTTTCCCCTGGTTTGATGGGCCAAGGTCTTTGCCTTGGGCTGGGGCTCTGCAGAAGGTCAGGAAACCAATTATTCCCACCAGTGCAGGGAGTGTGTATGCACATTACCTGGGGTCTTGTTCTGATGCAGATTTCATCAGGTGTGGATCTGGGGTGAGGCCTGAGATTTTGCATTTCTACCAAAACTCCAGGTGAAGCCCATGTGGCTGGTCCAAGGACCGCACTTTGATTGATAAGGCCCAGTGGTTCTCCAAGTGTGGTCCTCGAAAGGGCCAGAGATATCAGCGTCACCCGGAACTTGTTAGTGATGCCAGTTTTCAGGCTCCGCCCCAGACCTGCTGAATCAGAAACTCTGGGGTGGGGCCGGCACTGTCTGTAACAGCCCCCAGTTTTGGGACTGCCTGACCCTGGAAACCGGGGCACTTGCTCACTCCAGTTGTCTTCTGGGAGTTGCCTGGCATGAGCCTAAATGGGGAGAGTCAGCTGTATCTCAGCAGATGGTAAGAAAAGCGCAGCTAGGAACCCAGATCTGGGAGAGAGGCGTGGTCTGGGCTATCTGCACCCTTGGCCTCTCACCTCTCTCCCCACTGCTTCCCTCCCCCACCACTCCCTGACTTCCATGCAGTTTAGACTTTGACAGAGACCTTATGGACCCCTCCACTGAAGTTAGACAGGAAGGCAGGCCAACGAGTAGTTACAGAGAGTCCATGAAAAGTGTATGTTTGCACTTTCCAAGGTCCTAAATCCCAGGTGTTGGGAATTTGGGCCCCCTCCAGCAAGTGTATCCAGATATGCTCACAACAAAGAAATGGTTTGTATATCTCTAATTCCAGTCTACGTCCCTTTCTCTTTTTCTCCCTCTACTGCCTCCCAACCATGATTTTTGTGCTATATCATTTTTTGAATTAAATAGTACTCACATTGATGTTGCTTTGTTAATACCACAACTATGCTCTTCAAATAAATCAATGTATCTTGAGCACCTGCCAGGCACTCTTCTGGCTGCTTTCATTTGTGTGTGTGTGTGCGTGTGTGTGTGTTTAGTTGTGGTAAAATACACCTAACGTAAAATTTACCATTTTCACCATTTCCAGCTGTACGGTTCAATAGTGTCAAGTACATTCACATTGCTGTGCAACCAATCTCCAGAGTTCTCATCCTGCAAACAACACTGAAGCTCTGTGTGCCAACTGAACAGCAACTCCCCTCCCGCAGCTCCTGGCAACTACCCCTCTACTTCCTGTCTCCATGAATTTGACTATTCTAGTCATATAAGTGGACTCATACAATATCCGTTCTCTGTGTCTGGTTTATTTCACTTAGTATAATGTCCTCAAGGCTCATCCATGTTGTAGCATGTGTCAGAATTTCTTTCCCTTTTAAGGCTGAGTAACATTCCATTGTATATACATACCACATTTTGCTTATCCATTCATCCGTTGATGGACATTTTTTGGCTATTGCAAATAATACTGCTATAAACACGGGTATAAAAATATCTGTTCAAATCCCTGCTTTTGATTCTTTGGGGTATATACCCAGAAGAGGAATTGCTGGGTCAGATGGTAATTCTATTCTTAATTTTTTGAGGAACCACCCTGCTGTTTTTCACAGCAGCTGCACCATTTTACATTCCCACGATTTATCATTTACTCCTCAGAACACTGTGAGTTGGATACTAGTAACTCCATTATACAGATTAAGAAACTGAGGCTCAGAGAGGTGAAGCCACCTGCCTGAGGTCACACAGGTAATAAGTGTTTCATCAGCGATTAGAGCCTCAGTCTTTCCATAGCAGCTCCCAGGGGCTCCAAAGGTGTGGCCTAGTGTCCAGAGGCAAGAGCAGTGAGTCTGGCTCACAGGGAAGACTTGACAGTCCTTACTGACCGGAGAAAAGGAAGGCCCCAGGCTGGCAGCTGGGAGAGATTTACAAAGAAGCCCTAAGGGAGTCATCCTAATGACGCTGGAGGGTAGAGCTTTGGCGGCAGTACCCTCTGGGGAAGGGGCTGCAGAGCCTTAGCTGGCTCCACCCCCAATGCTAGATGGTCCCCGTCTTCTGGAGCTATTTGTCGAGGAGCTGCTGCTCTCTCGTGCTGCATGCAGTCTAAGAGGCTCTCTGCCCGGGCCAGGACCTGTACACCACTGTGGGTTTCTCTCTTGCCCTTCTATTTGCCTCTCCTGGGAACTAAACCTATGGACTGGGGTATAGTTTGGACATCAGGCAGAGTCCGCTTAGAGCTAAATCCCAAACTTAGGAACCTCAGAGGTGCAGCAGGAGGGGCTTTGCTGCTTGCAGGAGAAGAGCAAACGAAAGTCGCCTATCAATTTACCAGCTCATTTTCTCCGGGTATCTTAGCCTCCCCGCTGCATTATTTAATGGCATTTACTAAGCAAGAAGGTGTGAATTAATCCTGTGTAGCGCTCCTCCGAGCATGGCCAATATTCTTGTTCTTGAAATTGGAGATGGGAAACCTAACAGCAAGCGCCCACACCTCGCTGGACAGAGTTCAAGGGTGTGTGCCCCCCCTCAGCCTTGGCTGAAACGTTGCACCCAAGGGCGTGGTCGCCATAGTGCTTGGGAGGCTCACCTGACATGCCATGAGTCCTTTCTGAAGTCCTAATGTTTCCAGCTTCCCTTTGCAAACTGTCTTTGTGGTACAGAAAATGGCCCAAGGCAGGAGACGGGAGGCAGGGGGGACAGGGGCAGGCGGCCCAGTGATTCGGGGACACAGAGTCACTATGAACAGCGTGGGTGATGGAGTCGGGCAAACTTGGCTGGCACCTCATTTCCTTGTTACTGGCTGTGTGTCCTTAGCAAGTCTTGGCACCTCTTTGGGCCCCTACTTCCTCATCTGCTGATGAGCAAACGTGGCAGCTGTGAGGCTTAAGAGATTGCCCCGTACAGCTCTCGGCACAATGTCAGCTCCCAGGAAACGGGCTCCCTGGGCCTGTACAATCTCCCTGCAGAAGCCTGTCCCCTCCCAGCCTACTTTATTCCCTCCTTGCCAGGTTCCGGGAAGCGGACTGCACTAGCCCTTCTCTCTTTCCCCAGAAGAAAATTCCTCCAGGCCTTAATCGTCCGTGCTGTTTTTCTCTCCCATCAGTGTGTGCGTACGTGTGTGTGTCTACTCTAATGAGTTGGTCAAACAAATGTGCTCCAGAACCACTCTGATGAGACCTGGTGGGGACGAAGAGGGGGCTGGACGGGAGGGAAAGGGGGAAGGTGGAGTGGCGGGCACCATTCCAAAACAAGATGCTGTGGATCTGGCGACCCTAAATCTCGTTGATCTTCTGGGCTGCCATATTCCATTACGGCCTCACCTCTAGTTTCCTGTCTCCTGAGCTCTCTTCCAGCGTTGCTGCTTTCCGGGTTTCTCTCTCCCACAGACCTCTCTCTTTCCAAGCTTCACCCTTTGGAAGCTCGAGCACGCATATTTTCCCCACCGGGTGTCATTTCGTACGTCCGTTTGGGAGAGTTCTACTGATTCCCTGGAACCTGGGTTCCCATCCCAGCTCTGCAAGTGACTAGCTCTGTGACCTTGGCCAAGTTACTTAACTGTTCTGTGCCTCAGGTTCCTCATTATAAAATGGAGATAATAACAATATGGACCTCATAGGATTAGTTGGGGGGATTACAGGTGCGAACAGAGCTAAAGTGCTTAGGCTCTCATATGGCACACAGCAGACCCGCCCCAAAAAACATGACTGTTGTCACCGTCTGCTGGCGTCAGCCTCCACGGAGGAAAGATGTATGAGGAATGAGCCCCTGTTTCTAGAAGCGATGCCCTCTGTTTACTCTTCAAGGTAAACTGAGACCCCAGACTACAGATTTCAGTGATCGGTAACATTTCCAAAGAATTGGGGCTGGGGACTCAGTTTAGGAAAAAGATCACAACTACTCTCTACCATCACCCTCTTTCAGGAAAGAAAGGACATCAATACCCAAAAGAAAAAAAAAAAAGAACAGCATCTCAAAGGATAGTTCTTGGGAAATGACAGTTGGCATACTTGAAACTAACATAATTGTCATGGCTACATTGTGTTTTTTATTTTTTCTTTTCTTTTCTCCTTCTGGATCAGCACTGGGAAATGCTGATCTCAGGGTCATTTCAACCTCCAGCCATCAACTAAGAGAAGGAGGAGAAATTGTAGCCCGGAGCCTTAAAAGGGGACCAGGAAGCAGAGCTGAGCGTCTCCGTGTTTCTCCAACAATAAGAGCAAAGTGCTGAGGAAACTCTGTGACAGAGCCAGGAGCTTCCTTCTCACAGAGCAATTTCAGAACTCAAACACACACCCACACAGCAAGGCAGGACGCTGGGTTTCCAAGAGCAGCGAATCAGGATTCCAAGTGCTAGAAGTGTCCCTGCCGTGTGTAATACAGACACCCCTGGAGCAGTTCCCTTTGCCACTGCGAAGTCTGTGACAGCTGAAGCTAAGAAAATGCTGTGACAGACAGGTCCTGTCAGGACACTGGGTGGCTTCCTAGCCAAGTGACCAACTGCAGGAGACTGGGGAGAATTTAAATCCAGCCCAGCTGCCCCCCAGGAGAGTGACTAACCCCAACACTTAAGGACAAGCCCCAGACCAGCAGTCACTCATTCACAGGGGACGGTTTCCCTGCGCGCAGATGACACCCAAGCGTCTCACCTTGGGGCTTCTCCTGGAGAGGTGGACCTGTTCCTGTTCCCTGGCAGGAGGCGGCCACCTGACCACCCCGCTGGTGGCATTCATGTTCCTGCCCCTGCCTTACTCCTTTCACTGTATCTTTCCACCTGCCTCTTGAATTTGTTCTCGCTTGAGGCAGCTGAGAGGTGCGAGGCTCCTGAAACCCACTGAGGGTCCTCGCAGCTGCTATGAGTCTTGGCTAATCCATCACGATTCCCTGGTTTGACCAGTGTTTGAAAATCATAACACCACTTAAAAGTGCTTAATAGAGAAAATCTTTGAGATGACACACATCAACCTGACCTCTTACTTCTTACTCCCTCAATGTTTCAAACACACAACACAGCCTTTCTGTTCAGCATCCTTTCTGGGGACCAGCCCTTGGAAGGAAACAGTTGGCCCCAACTTAAGTCTGCTCTTAACGCCAGTGTGGAAGCCGTTAAGGTGATAAAGATGGACAGAGCAGGCATTTCCTCTCCAGGCAGAAGGAGGATGCGGGAGGTGCTGGCACTGTCGGCAGTGGCAGGGCCAGAAAGGGCTCTCTGGAGAAAATGAGCTGGACAGAGGCTTGGAGGTGGGGCTCTATATCTTTGCTTTTTATCTGAACTGACAGTGGGAAACTTATCACTGGGTCCTCCTCTTTTACAAATTAGAAAGGTGCTTTCATTCCCATTGGCCTGTTCTACAACATTCTGAGACAATGAAAACTGTGCCCTTAACTGGGCTGTGGCCTCCATGTTGGATACACATGTTGGGAAAAGCAAGGGGCTTTCTGAGCAAGCGGAGGGTGTTTAATTGTTATTAGAATCGTGTAGACCTTTGGGGTCAGAAAGGCTGAACGCTTACTTTTGCCATGTGCTAGGCCCAAGTTTGTTCATCCTAAAAATACTTTATGGGCTCTATTTACTAAACCATATACTTGTCACCAGGGGCTGGGGATAAGGGAAAAAAATAAAACAAAATTGTTGAGTCCATCTCCATAGGATACTGTCACTATGGGATGCTAAGTGTACACACAGGAGAGGCAGCTACCCCAGACTGTCCAAGGAAGGTCTGGGGTCCTGGAATTCTTTGCAAAGGAGGTGATACTAGCTTTCGCCTTAAAGGAGGAGGGAGGGGAAGTAAGGATGGGTGGGGTGTGGGGTTAAGAATAGTGTGTGCAAGGAGGTTGTTCTAGAAAGCAGTAAGAACATGTGCAAAGGCACAGAGGCATGAAGTCATGGTACATTCCAGGGAACTGTGAGCAATACAGAATGTCTGGAGGCCAGGAAGGCTGAAGAGAGAGGCTGGGGCCAGATTAGGTATTACCTCGTACGCCATGCTAAAAGCAATGGGAGCCTTTATAGAATTCCACTATCTCTGAGAAGTATTTATCATTTGCGATCTACAACATCCCCAATTTGTAAAACCTAAGCAATTTTAAAATCAAGCAACCCCGCTTTACAAGGGGAAAGAGGCCCTGAGTGGTGAATTGGTTTCTAAGATGGATATCTATTTGCAATTTAAATTTGATGCTAGGAACAGTTGGCAACAAGGGCTTGGAGCAAGTCAGTTAAACACCAGACTTTCTTTCTGTCCTATTTTATCCTCCAATCATGTTTATACTTGAGTGAAGTACATGAGGACTGGGGCGAAGAATGGGCTTTAAAAAAATGTTGCACGGTCTTGTGTGAATATGTGTGTTTCTTACAGAGTGCCTGGACTGCAACTGCCCAAGGTCATTTCCTTTCTCATCCACCTGGACTCATCCACTGAAAGGTGCACCTCACCTCATTCTCAGCTGATGGCAGTAGTTGCCAGCCCACGGATCTGAGGGTCAGAGCTAGTCCTTCCTTGTCTATTACCTTCCCAGACAGTGTCCGATGTTTGGGGGGCACCAGGACCCTGACCATGGTGTACTGGACGGCATCAGTTCTGACCAGTCAGATGTCCATTCTCGCAGGTCAGTGCCCGAGAGGGACCAGTTGTTAAGCATCTTTAACTATCACCTAATCCAGGTTCCTGGATACCCAATCTTGTGGTGTGTAGAAGTGAGGAAGGCGTATTCAACTGACATCAGAATCAGGGTTGCAATGGAATGGGAGTTTTCTCTCCTTCAGAAGCTATATAGCCCAAGGCCCCACCTATAAGTCTGGGATGCTCAGGCCCATGGCCAGTGAGCTTGTCTGGCAAACCAGGGTATAGCATCACACTGAACTTTGACTGCACCAGAGGGGCACTTTGGGGAGACGAGCCCCGAGTCCTTCTCCAATCCTCATTACTCACCTTCCCTCCTTCTAAACCGCTGAGGGCAGGGGAGCAGGTAACTACTAAGTCAGACCAGGCTCTTAGGAAAACTGGGCCTTTGAAAGGATGTGGGGGGATGAGTTAGGAAGGCTAGTTCTGAGACCTATTATGTAATGTTACTGCAGGGGGCAAAGAATTCGAAGGACAGGGCAGTCTAGCACGGCAGTCAAGACAGGGGCTTTGGCTTCTCTTAGAATTAGGGTCATTTGCTT
The DNA here is from genome assembly GCF_008692025.1 of Phocoena sinus. Lineage (NCBI taxonomy): Eukaryota > Metazoa > Chordata > Mammalia > Artiodactyla > Phocoenidae > Phocoena > Phocoena sinus. The sequence continues at coordinate 43,797,051 of NC_045764.1, read as the reverse complement.
TATCACAAGCAAGTTATACAACCTCTCTGAGCCTCAGTTTCCTCACTGATGAGCTAAAGATAGCCACCCTACCTAGCTTCAAGAGGTTTGGTGAGGACTGAGTGAGCTAGTGCTTCAAAGCAGTAAGCACGGTGTCTGGCAGTATTTGTGCTCAGCAAATAGTAGCTTTTGGAGCCATTAGTAGGTGACCATTGGGTTGCCAGGAGGATGACATGTGTTAGCGTCTATAAAGCACTTGGAATAGCTCTTGGTTCATAGCAAGCACTCAATAAATAAATGAATGTTAATGACCACCATCATCTTCACCTTCACCATTGCCATGATTTCTGTTATTACTAGCTACATCCTCTTTAACAAGAGTTCTGTAACTATTTTACGATTAGAGACCTCATTTGGGGACTAGGGCATTGGGTTATAAGTGAGGAGACCTGTGCAGGCTTGCCCTGTCCCTAACCAGCCAGGGTGTGATCTTGGATAAGAGATGCTACTTCTCAGGGTCAAATTTATCCTAATTGTAAAAAGAGAGGAGGTTTTTTAGGGGGAGCCCTGCACTCCTTTCCCACCCTAAGGCTTTGTGAGTGTCAGCCTTCCCTAAGGATGCCGTGTATGCTCATCACTGGGCCAGACCCCAGAAAGATATTTATCCAGTAGATGTTTACTGAATGCCTTCTGTGTGTCAGGTTCTGAAGGCATCACGGTGGGCAAGACAGCCGTGCCCATAACTCTCTCTTGAAGGTTACACTCAAGACTAAAGCCCAGGGGATAATCAGAAAAAGAGTTTTAGCTTACGACTTGGTCCAACTGACTCTAAATTTGGGGTGCTGCGTGAGTTGATGGGGGCTGTTTTACCAAAGCTCCACCCAATCTCTGATTTAGAATTTGAATTCACTCTTCGAATGCTTTGAAGAGCATTTTACATTTTTTTTTCTCATTCAGCCCTAGGGAGACATTTCCCCAAGCAAGCAATTTAGAAACAGAACTTTGAAAATCATCACTTAGGAAGAGACGTGTCTCTAGGGAAATAGCCCCTGGAAGAAAACCCCTGCCCTTCATAACCCGTTATATGATTCCTTGGGCAGGACAGAACTTCTGAGATCACCACAGCAAAAGCCTTATTTTATAATAAAAGGAATCAAGAGTTTAGCAAAAATATATCTCAGTTTTGTTCCTCTAGACGATACACATGAAATTGTCTTTCCTCTTTTACTTCTCATGTGTTAATCCTTGGAAAATTTACTTCAAGAAGAGATTTTTCCTTCTTTCCTTCCTTCCTTCCTTCCTAAAAGATCACAGGGTGCCACCATTGTCTTCCAGAAACAGCCATCCTTTCACAGAATTGTCTTCTCCCAGGGAGTGGTACTGGCACGTAATTTGTAATCTTCCCTAGCACAGGTCAATATCAAGTAGGGGAAGGGTGGGCAGGGCTGGTGCAATAGCACCGTGGTCTCGAGGATGATCCCAGGTCTCCCGGAAAGGCAAAGCATAGGGGGAGGAAGATGAGTCCTCCTCCTGGCGCCGCCTCACTGGCCACTGTGCTAGGGCACTGAGCCCCCGCTGGCTGCTCAAAGCTGGGGTGCTTCCAAGGATTAAATAAGAGACTGAGCTTGAAACTTGGCTTGAAAAACAGATATAGGGGGCTGCGGGGATTCCGGTCCTCTGTTTCATGTCCTTCCTCCCCCAGTTATGGCAAATCCCAGATGAGTTAACAGTGTGTGGGGAAGACTGGGGGTGGGGCTGGAGGAGGGGCTGCAGGAGAGGGGTCTCAGGCCTGGGTCAGGACTGGTCAAGTCAGGGGTCAGCCTGCGGACAGGGGCAACAGAAGGGGGGATAATGTCACACCAGATGACACAAAATTGTTAGACAGTTTTCCCCAGTGTGGGTCCAAGCAGGACCCCCCCACACACACACAATGAAACACATCCATAGCACAAGAGCCCTGGGATTTAAATATATATGTAAATGCCCTTCTTAGCTCAGGCCTTGCAGCTTATTTCTGGATACCGTTAGAACAACCTAACGTGGGGAGTAAGGGCTTTACAACACATTTGGCAGGGAAGTGTAGCATTATGTGCAAAGTGATTTATCGATTGCATTTTAAAACTTAAAAGTCACTGGCCTATAGAAGAAATTCGGTAAAAGTTCAGTGAATGGACAAGCGAGGGATGCCTGAATGGGTGCAGCTCTTACGTTTTCATAGCAGAACAATGGGCAGCTGCTGGTCCTTCCCTCACACGTCAAGGTCAGCAAGTGGTCTGGGCCAGGCGGAGCCCACATCTGGGAGAAGAGTGTAGGAGCCGAGAGGAAGACCCTCCCCACCGCGTCCTCCATCACCTCAAGCCTTGCCTTGCCTGATTTCCTTTCCGATCCACGTTTTTGAGGCGAACAGCTACAGAACGTAGCGTTTCTCTATCTCCGCGTGGGAGCATGTCGTGTATTAACTGAACACTATTTGTGAAAGTTTTCTGAGCTCTTGGGGAAACCGAGAATGAGGAGGAGGGAGAGGCAGAGAAACGTTTGGTGCTTGAAGAGCACTGGAGTTCACAGAAGGAATTCTGCGGTGGCCAAGATGGGAAGGGGCAAGGAGAAAAGGAGAGAGCAGGTAGTGGCGCCTGCCCCAGGTTTGAGTCCTTAGGGCCTTGGCATCCTGGATCAGGACTGGCCTTTCCCTTCTGAGGGATCTGTCAGCTTAGCGAGCCCTCAATTAGCGCTGATAGTGAATGAAATAACAGATGGGACAAAGGAGGGGCGCACGCGGTGCGGGACTAGCCCCACGGAGGAAGGGACTTTCTGCCCACTCTGCGACCTCACTTTCTCTCTGCCCAGGGCCAGGAGGCTCTCCAAAGGGCCCCTCAGAACCCTGGCTGCACACTCCCCCCACCTGCCTACAGCGGGTTGGTGGCTCTTTGTAGCGCCGAAGCGGAGAGGGGCCGGCCCAGGGGCGGGGCGTTACTCTCAGCCTCCAGGACCCACAGCAGGTGCGTCCCGCGCCGCAAGCGCGCACTCTTGGAAGTCCGGCGGCAGGGCAGGGGCTCGCGGTTCCCCCGCTGCCCCCGGAGAGATCGGGAGAAAAGCGAGGGCTAGAACGCGTGCTAGGCACCCTCCTCCCCAGCCCCCGAAGACGAGAGGGCGGTGGTACAGACTTTCCCGAAAGGTCTCCATCGCGGCGCTGCGAGCGCACAGGAACCCGGGGGCGTAAGGGGAGCCGCGGGATTAGCTAAGCGCCCAAAGCCAGGTGAAGGTGGGGAAGGGATCTCAGCTAACCCCCGCGCGCTCCGCCTCTAGCGGTGTCAGCCCACACCCCTGTGCTGGGCTCCCGGGCCGGCGGGAGGCGCGTGTGCGTGTCTGTAGGTACTGGGGACACTCGCCTTCCCGGGAGCCCGTGAAGAGCCCCCGCCCTCCGCCCCGGCCCGGGGATCCCCTCCCCCAGCACAGAGATCCCCGCGCGCCCCCTGCCCACTTTGCTCAAGCGAGAAAGCGGCCGAGCAGGAGACAAAGAAACTCCTGCCTCCTCCACTCTCGGCCCCTCCGCCCGCCCCAGACACTCCCGGGCGCCCTCCCTCGACCCCGGAGACAACGCGCGCGGACATGCAGAGGAAAGGAGGCAGGGTGGGCGAGTCCGCTCCCCGACGCGGACCAGCTGGAGGCTGGCAGTGCTCCCTGCCCGGGGACTCCCAGTGGCAGCCGCGCCCCCACCCTCCGCTCCCCAAACAGTCCCGGGCTCCCTGCACAGCCACCCCCGGCCCAAATCGTCCCCCGGCTCTCCAGCGGAGCGACAGGGGGGCGCGGCGCACACAAAGCGGGCGTGAGGGAGGATGCGGAGTACCGGGGTGGTAAGAGATCCCGCCAGGGCTCGGCACGGGCCCAGGCGCAGCTATTTACCCGATTTCTTCTTCGATCTCCGAGATGTCTGCGAAGATGAGGAAGACCACGAGCAGCGTGAGCGCAGCCAGCATCCAGCTCCGGAACTGCAGCTGCATGGTGGGTTCGCGCCCACCGGGACCCGCGCGGGCCGGCGCAAGGAGCTGGGGCTGGAGGGCGCAGCGGCAGGCGCGGGAGCCTCCGCGCGCGGCGCCCAGCGGGGCAGACACCCTGCGCTCCGGGCGAGTCCGGGCCGGCGGCGGCGGCGACGACAGCGGCAGACAAGGGTTGCTCAGGCGCGGCGAGCCGGCTCGCTCCCTCTCAGCTCCCGTCCGCCCCTCCTCTCTACTCCCCTCCCCTCCCTTCCCCCGCCCCGCGCGGGGCTCCGCGCGCAGTTTGACAGCTTCGCTCAGCTCCTCTGCCCTCCTCCTCCCACCCCAGTCAACTCCAGTGTCCAGCCTCCCGCCTTTGCTTCTCCCGCCCGGCTTCTTTCAGCTCCCGAGGGCGCTGGGATGTGGCCGGAGCCTGCCACTCCCCGCTTAAGGAGGCTGGGCTCGGGGCACCGGGTGCGTCCGCGTACAGAGCTGAGCCCAGGGAAGAGCGCGCACCGCCCGGCGTACCCCGCCGGCTGGCAGACGCCCTCCCTCGCTCGCTCTTTGTCCAGAGCCCTCGGTTTCTCACAAAGTTTTCCCGACACAAAGACTAACACCTGGGGACAGCCCCCGCGCGCGACGAGGAGGCCGTTTCAGCCAGTCAGAGGTTTCAGCAGTTGACGAATTAGGAGGGGTGGTGGAGGAAGGGGAGGGGAGAAGAAATATCCAGGACAGGCCAACTTCGGCAGGGATGCAGATTGCAATTTGTGGGCGAGGTGCTCGACCGCCGAGAAACCACCGCCTTCAGGAGCTCATCTTGGTCTCCATTGATAGACCCAAGGAGACCGGGTCCAGAGAGTCCCCTGAGTTGACTGAGCTCTTGCAGCCTTGCCTAGAACCCTGGCTCCTGCTGGAGTGACTGCTCTACCCACAATGGCAGACTCAGTGCCCGCCCTGCCTGGGCCCTCGCGGTGCTAATTCTGAGCTGGGCTTCATCTTACCAGCTCTTGCCCTCTCCTGGCAAAATCAATAATCCCCGCCCCGGAGTCTTATCTTGATCTAAAGGTCTGCTAGAAAATATGGCTCCCACAAGGGGTAATGCCCCCTGTGCTGAATATTTTATGCTTCCCCAACCTTAGACAGCTTAACTTAAATTACATTTTGCACCAACCATTAGCCTGGGGTGGGAAGGGCCCCATTAAGTTTTACTGGAATTAGATAATTACCCAAATTTTCTTTTTCTTGCACTAATTGTAACAATCCTGAATTCGGAAACTTCCCAGAGATGACAAGCTGGTTATGAAAGTGAGAAGCTATATGGAATGTCCTCTCCGTAAAGCCCTGGTGAATGAGTGGGAGAGGCAGATTGGCTGTGCCCCCGGAGCCACCCATACAGAGCCAGGTCCCAGAGGGGCGTGGAGAGGAGCTGGCAGTGTCTAAGCCCCTTCAGAAGAACCCTGGGTTGGTAAGAGGGCCTTTTTGATTTCCCCTCCAAAGCACTGGCTGTGCTCTGCCTCTTTGCCTTCTTCTGCCTCTCTGTGTGTAGGAGTTGTATTTGTTATCATTTTGCCTTGTTTTTCCGAGATGAATGGTTGGGATTGTGGGATAGGGAGAGGACAGAACAGGATACAGCTGTTACGCTGCTTAACATTTCAATCACTCATCTGTTCACTCCGTCACTTGGCAGTATTTATTGAGCACCTACTCTGTGCCAGGCTCTGTGCTAGGGGCTAGAGATAGCGTAAGAAGAGAGAGGCCATGTTTCCTGCCCTCTAGTGGTTCATGGTTCACGAGGAAGACAGACCTGGAAATCTGTAGTTGTGGTAGGGGGCTGTGAGCTACAATACAGCTGTGGCCTCTTGAATAGCTTATAATTGATTAATAAGATCACCCGCAAAAGCAAGAAGGAACTGGCTGGCCTCTCTCTCCCCAGCTCTCTGCTTCTCTACCAACTACACTCTTACTATGCGGAACATCGTGGAGAGATTGCCACGATCCTAAATTTATCCCAGGTCAGGTAAACGTCACTGCTATAAGCACTGCTACAATAGAGTCTATTTCCACTTCCTATTAGGTGACCCGTGTTATCATCCCAGCCTCAGAGGCTTCCTTCTTTGGACTCACTTGAGGAGTCATTATAAGTGGCTAGGAGGAGTAGAAACTTGGTGAATAGTTCCATCCCTTATAGAGAAATCCTTGTAACCAGACCCAAAGAGCAACATCCCTCAAGTACATCTGCTGGGAAGTAGCACTAGCTTTATAACGTGGAGGCTGTCCTTGCACTGAGAGTCATTGAGATGGGATTTTACTCGGAGAATAATAGGGAGCCCTTGTGATAGTTGATTGTGGAATGCTGTCCCTAAACACTTGGGCTTGAGTCTGTGTGGGCCAGCTACTCTTACAGCGATCTGTGTACATTCACCGCCCCTTGCAGCTGTCTCCAAAAACTGAGTTTGTTCCTGGGATCTGGAAAGAGGAAGAATGATTGGATCAAAGGTGTCACGTCGGCTGATGCTGGGTAACCTGCCGTGTGGGCCCACGCTTGGCTTGGCCATCCTGACCCCTCCTCTCCTTCTGACCCCTCTGTTTAAGCGTGACTTTTTCCTGCCTTGGTTTGTCCAAGAAACTGGAAGGTCCCACAGTAATCATTTCTTTAAGCTAAGTCATTGAATGTGTGGGTTAAAATATAGAAGTTTATGGGAGTGGCAGCAAATGAAAAGTCACTACTACCCATTAACATTTTAGCTCAAATTAATGGAGTCTATTAGCTATTCAGGCTCCTCCTCAGGCCCCGGGAAGTGCGTATTAATGAGGGAAAGAGGAACAGGAAGCTCTGCAGAGCCCTGAAGGGGCTCAGTCGAGTCACACCCAGTCATGGGGCGGTCCCTTCTCATCCCTGACACTGGCTAAGGGTGTGCTTCCCCTTCCAGGGTCCAACTTCAGGAATGGGGACCGCAACCCAGAGCTGAAACTCGGAGAAACTCAAGATTGCATGTACCATTTACACATCTAACTGAACTCCCTCCACCTCTCACCCCCAGATATATAGACTTTTCACCAGAACTACTTCTTAGGTGGTAGTGAAGAATCCTTTTGGCAATCCTTTCACATGTGTACCACCTTCTTCATTTTACACTGGAGGAAACGGAGGCTCAAAAGAGGCTAAATTGCCCAAGGTGTTTCACCTGGCAGAGAGGAACTTTTAATTCAGTTAGGCCTCCCCTGGGCCTCAGCAACTTCTGGGATCAGATTGCCAAGGCCCCCTCCGGCACTCCAGGCAGCTCTAAATGGATTTGTAAGCTACCATTGCCTTTGATTCTTACTGTATCTTCTTAGTTCTGGGATGTCAGGATTCAAGGAACAAATTTATCTTCATTCCCTGAACACCCTTCATCATTGGAGAGACCATGATCATAAATCTCAATTCTTGTCTTTCCACATGAAAGAGCCTAGGCCTTTCAGTCCATCCAAACTTGATTTAAAAACTCAATAATAAGTAATAATTTTCTCATTCAGAACTCTTACCTGGTAACTATCACCCTTGACCTCTCTCCGAGACAGAGAGAATTTTGACATTTTTAACATTTTAGAATGTTAACAACCTGCAAAGTGGTAATGACCTGACTTTTTCATCGTCCCTGAAGCAGAAGCTATGAACAGCTATCGGTGGGACAGGGTGGGTTGGGGGGTGTAAGGAAGTAGAATATCTTAATCGGAACAGACTAATAGGCTGTTGTGTTTCTGCACCTCCAATAGCTGAGAGAACCTGCCTTCCTTTCTGAAATTTACTCTAAATTTGAATGTTCTCAGAAATGCAACTTTTCACCCTTCAAAATCAGAATCGAGCCATAACAAGGAAAAGTAAACAGGCACATCTGCTTTCCATCTGTAGCTTTTGTAAGTGGTAAAACTGTATATTAGCCAAAGAAAGGAAGGAAATATATCCAGGCAATTGCTGTAAATGTTTCTGGGATTATCAGCAGGAGATCTTGGAAGGGACTTAGGAATGTGCTCCCCAGAGAATTGGAGGTGTTAGCAGAGAGTGGGGAAATGGTTCAGTTTTGCTGGGATTTTTCTAACCCTTCAGACGGTATTAAAGGTAGTTTGAACCAAAGCATGAAGTCAGGTACCAGATGGCAAAGGTAAACCTAAAAGAATGTCCTCACTTTGCTGTACATCTGAAACTAGCACAACTTTGTAAATCAACTATACTTCAATAAAAAAGGGTTTAACCAAAAAAAAAAAGGAATCATACAATTAAAAAAAAAAAGCATCCATGATACCAGTCCTTTGTCAGATACACATATTAAAAATACTTTCTTACAGTCCAAAAAAAAGGTATGTCCTTTCTCTATTCTGACCAGTTCTTCAGCAAAATTATCACTGCGATCCTGGAATCAGCTTTCTCTGAGTCAGCTCACCCAACTTTGCTCAGAGTCCAGCGTGACCCCTCACCTGCCACCACCCCTTGAGGCATCTGAGGAAGCTGGCCTGAGCCGGCCATCCCTGGCACTCAGTTCTGTGTCTCTTCTTTTAACCTCAGTTTGGATCACGGACCTCCATATTTTCAGAGCTGGAAGAGTGGGTATAGACAGCTCCTGGCCACTCATTTACTTAAGTGTTGCTGTATCACCTGTCATGTGTCTGGAACTCTGCCAGAGGGCTGGGATGTAGTGGGGATCCGTAGGTACAGTTTCCGCTCTTCTGCAGCTTGGAGTCCTGGGGGATTTTACAGATGGAAAACCCTGGGACCCAGAGACAAAAAGACTTGACCACAGCCCCACTGCTAATTTCAGAACTGAGAACAGAATTCAGCTCTCCTGTCTTCTAGTTGAGTTCAGTGCTAGCTCTCCTGCACATACCAATTGTATTTAGTTTTTCATGACATTTCAGTGAGATTGTAAATTCTCAAGGGGTGTGGACCTCTATTTCTCTTCTGGTCCCATGTTATCCATTATGGTAGAAACTAACTCAATACCTGTTCCAGCCATGGCCAATCTCAAGCCCCAACCATCACCTCACTGAAGGCAACGTTGAGAAGAGTTGATATAGTATTTCTACCATGTACAGACCATACATGAAATAATCTCAAGAACATAGGTAGGGGACTTCCCTGGTGGCGCAGTGGTTAAGAATCTGCCAGCTGGGCTTCCCTGGTGGCTCAGTGGTTGAGAGTCCGCCTGCCAAAGCAGGGGACACGGGTTCGTGCCCCAGTCTGGGAGGATCCCAGATGCCGCAGAGCGGCTGGGCCCGTGAGCCATGGCCCTTGAGCCTGCGCGTCCGGAGCCTGTGTTCCACAACGGGAGAGGCCACAACAGTGAGAGGCCCACATACTGCAAAAAAAAAAAAAAAAAAAAAAAAAAAAAAGAATCTGCCTGTCAATGCAAAAAAAAAGAATCTGCCTGTCAATGCAGGGGATACGGGTTCAATCCCTGGTCCAGGAAGATCCCACACGCTGCAGAGCAACTAAGTGCGTGCACCACAACTACTGAGCCTGAGCTTTACAGCCCGCAAGACACAACTACCGAAGCCGGCGTGCCTAGAGCCCGTGCTCCGCAACAAGAGAAGCCACCGCGATAAGAAGCTCATGCACTGCAATGACGAGGAGCCCCCACTCGCCACAACTAGAGAAAAGCCCACGTGCAGCAACGAAGACCCAATGAAGTCAAAATAATGATAATAATAATGATAAATAAATTAAAATTATAAAAAAGAACATAGGTAAAACGTAGAAAATAAAATTAAGAAGTGATGCATTCCGAGCATGCATTGCCTTTAATATAATTTATTAATGTAAGTTTATATACTTTAATGTTTAATGACAGCCCTGTTTAACAGTCAGGCATTTCCAGCACAACACTGGTGACCAGTGGCAACAGGAAGTTGCCACAGTCACGTCATCCTGGTGAGCAGGTTTGGTGAAATACCATTTCTAAAGTAGACTCCAGATGGGATAGTCTCCAAAGCCATGGTAGCGTTCATCAGAATATCCAGCTGCTGGGATCTTAGCACAAAACACTGGTTAAAGGGGAGTGCCCCTTGGCCCCAAGTGGGTTTCTTGTACAATGTCCCTTTAGGAGTCCTCTTCTACTTCTCCTCAAATGTATTATTTGTGGTTGTATGTCTTTTTTCCCCAGTTCCCCAAGTCAGGTTTGATAAAGCAGATTGGGAAAGTTGCAGAAGGATCAAGAGGCCAGTGGTTTTATGAGTGAATTAGTTTGGATTAAGTTTAGCTGCAAGCAACAGTAAACACAAAATGCCCAAAACCAAGTTTTTTGTTTTTTTGTTTTTTTGTCATGTGCGAGTCTCCAAGCACATAGCCAGGGCTGGTTTGGCCATGGGGTCCCCAAGGTACTTAGGGACTCAGGTCCTTCCAGCTTTCCTCTCTCTCATCCCTACAGTGAGGCCCTTTCCTTGTGACCCATCACATCCAAGTTCTAAACAATAGCATGGAGGAAGAGACACAGGCAAAAAGAAAGTTCTTGAAACTGGTCACATGATACTTCTGCTTCTGCCCCTTTGTCCTGAATACTGTCATGTGGCCACGCATAGCTGCAAGAGAAGCATGAACAGCTCTTTATTCTGGCCTTCTATGTGCTCAGCTAAGAAGTCTATCATGGAAGAAGGGAAGGAGAGATGTGGGAGACAACTGGCAGGCTCTCCCATAGTGGGGATGGAAAAGACCACGGCAGGCTTTTTCTCTCCCACCTCTAGCTCTGCACACAAACCCTCATTAGGCCTGCCTTCAGATGACTGTGTGAAGCAAGGACTTGCTGGAAGTTGCTGACCAGAAATAAGCATGTGTGTGGGTAGCAGAGCTGTTTCTGTAGCTGAGTTTCATGTTGTTGCATTTTCTGTTTCTTAGCACCCTATTTTCCTACCTTTATTTCATTGTTATCACCCTAGGAGGCAGTGTAGTGGTTTGTATTAAGCAGGTATTTTGGTTCTAATGCTTTGACATCTGGATCCTTGCTGACCCCGGAGAGACAGGGAGACCCTGCCCAGGGTAGTCAGTTTCTAGAGATGGTAAAGGATTTGCCTGGAATTGTACCTTTCATGTGCAAGCCAAACAATCCAGGGTCTACACCCCAACCACCTCTTTATGGGGCTCTCAGTCTGGGCCACTATCCCCTTGTCCTAAATACCCTAAGGCCAGTACCAGATACCTAGAGACAGCCCCTATGCCCCAGAGCCCACTGAAATTATGCAAACCAGCCTATCCTAAGCCTGCTTATCCTGCCTCACCTGTTCCTTTCCATGGAAACCACAATAAAGGCTCTTGCCCACATTTTTTCCCTACACATTCTGCTTTCTGACTGACCCTGGTGCTTCCCCTGGTGGTCCTGCATGGCATGGCATGCCCCCTCCTCTTGGAACTGTGAGTAACAAACTATCTTTTCGATGGCTCTCCTGATCCATTTGCCTCACTATAGCTGAAAAATAACACCTACATTTAAAAACAGAGCAGTGCTCCTCAAACTATTCGTGGTGCAGGACCAGCATTTTTATTAGGTTTTAAATTGCTCATTGATTGCAGACCAGTGCATGTCCTTCTGCATGCCTAGTATGCATTTCACACCATGGGCTACTCACTGTGGCTGTCAGGCATCCCCAGACCCTCTTCATCTAGGGGAGCCCTTAATCACACACAGAGATGTTGCAAATGTGAAATTGTTATAAAAGTTTCTAAATGTTTGTCTTTACTTTCTGTACTCCTCTGAGCAGGGATCAGTAACACACAGTTCACACACCAGTACTGGTCCATGGACCACACTTTGAGTAGTTCTGGTTTAGAGTTGATTTCCACATCACACAGATCACTGTTCAGAACTTAGCTTCTTGTGTGATCTGTATTCAAGTTTCAGTCTCCTAAATAATAAGTGAGGAAAATAACAATACTCAGCTCACAAATTTCAGTGAGAATGAACTAAGATAACGTATCTAAAGTACATGGAATTCTAGCATAAAGTAAATGCTCATCACATATGGACTTTCATTTATTATTTAGGATAATGCAAACATAGAAAGGATATATAAATAAAATGTGAGCAGTGGTTATTGCTGGATGGTGAAACTTGAGTTGATCTGTATTTTTCTACATACTTTTCTCTGTTTTATAAAATTTTCTACAATGATCATAAATGACTCTGTAATCAAGAAAAATGTCATTAAAATTTGTCATGCCTATTTTCTCTGCACTGAATTTTTTTCTCCCAAACTTTAATATTCTTTCTCAATAACCCAACATAAACACACATATTAAGAAAATTGGTTTTGCGAACAATTTCCAATCTTTCTTTGATGTTTCGTAAACATCTACCTAGTATTCATATTGCAATTTACAATGAAGGAAAGCACGGTCTACAAAACCGTGCCCCACTCATGTTGGGAGCCTTGGAGATTCTTCCCTCTCATATACTTCTCACCTGACGTCACTGATCATCACTTAACCTGGATTTCTCTGTTGGTTGTCCTACATCTCAGCCCAGCCTCAGCTTCTGGAGCAAAGGGGCGATTCAGAGAGCCACCTGCAGGGAGAGGAGACAGTGGCTTAACGCCCACATGGTACCCAAATCTTGCAACTCGCAGGGGCTGAGGGGGCCTCTTCCCCTCTGCCCCACCATTGCTCAAATTCTGCTGACCATGGTTTCATGCTGGCAACAATACTGACGATCTGTTAAAATGAAGAGTGAGAGTGAAAGAAACATGAAGTTCATAAAGACATCCTTTCTTTTCAAATCTTCACAAATAAAGTTCTTGTCCAGGCCTTCAAGGCATCCTATGGTGTGCAGCTCTCTTTGAGAAGAATAATCCTCACTTTAAATGCAGTTAGGTGACCACTACACATCTTGAAATATCCTCTTTTTTGCTGGGAGGAAATTTATTGAGATGAAAAAGAAAGCCGTAATTTAAGTTTCCTCGGACAACATATATTTTTTTAGAAATGTATTAAATCCAAATTGTCTCAAACTCATCCAAACTCTAAAAGGGTATTATTACTACTCAAGATTTATTACAGTGAACATTTTCTTGGAAAGACTATCTTTACCACCAAGTAGAATTGCATGTTTTTATGTTACAGATATTCTTCATAGTACATTGGGATCCCACATGCAATTGAAGCTTAGACTAAAAGTTTACATACAGGGAGATAATTTTGACAATTCTGAATGATTATGGAGATTTGTAGCTGTGTACCTGCCTTTACATAAGCATATTATTGGTGATAGCTATGAGTTACTTGCTTCCAAGTCCTTAGTCAGTAATAGAACCCCAGCTATAACCATGATCCAGTGAAGAAATACAGTCCGTTTCTTAGGTTTCTGGAAATTCACTGAGATGACAGATGAGAGCTGGGTCCCTCTTTTGGTCCGAAAGCTGTTTAGTACATTTTCCTGAGTGGCCCTGGGAGCCGCCTCTAGCCATCTGACATCAGTGGGAGGTAGACTGGGCACCTAACAGCCACCCTGGTGAGCCCTTAAATTGCTCACATACTGAGTCAGAGAAATGCCACAAGATTTTCCCAATATAGCAGCGCATGGGTCCGGAAGAGATCAGGAAGGCCAGTTTACTCTTTCAGTTTTCTTCCAAAAGGAAAAAAACTGGAGTCTCAGATCCAGAAGGGCCCCATTGTGGGTTATTTTACCTCTGTAAGTGCTCATGAGGTCCTTGGCCAAACTCTCTCACATCCACTGAGTCAGCTGTTTGTCTGGATTGTGCTTCTAGAGCTTACAGGGAAGGTCAGGAAGAAAGAGAGACCTAGTGACAGCTGGAGAACTTGGAAGACTTTCTTTACAATGTCCTTCCTTTCCCCTTTTCCTTTGTGTGAATAATCCCCATTTGGACAATTTGATGAGTTTTGTAATTCTTCTTTCTGGGGGGTGTATAGTTGATTTACAATGTTGTGGTAGTTTTAGGTGTATAGTAAAATGAATCTGTTATACGTATACATACATCCACTCTTTTTTAGATTCTTTTCCTACATAGGCCATTACAGAGTACTGAGTAGAGTTCCCTGTGCTATACAGTAGGTCCTTATTAGTTATCTGTTTTAGATATAGTAGTGTATATGTGTCAATCCCAGTCTTCCAATTTATCCCTCCCCTCCCCTTACCCCCCAGTAACCATAAGTTTATTCTCTACATCTGTAACTCTATTTCTTATTTTGTAGTTTTCAAGATATAAGTGAGTTCCTTTGGCCTTTTATAACAAACCCCCCCTCACATTCTCAGCACTGTCATCCTATTTTCTACTTGAATTGGTAACGTCTTGGCTTTTATGTGTTTTATAAACCTTTTGTTTTTTTCCCTATAGTTCAGCTCATTTCAAAGGATACTATTCTCTTGTGGTTCCAGGCCTAGCAAAGGGGATGTCATCTTCACCTCCCCTTCCTTACCATGTCTGTGTGCCAGCCGCTGGGAGGGGCAGATGTCCTTCATGCAGGATGAGTGCCCCAGGATCAGACCACAGCTGGCCTCTGGCAGAGGTGTGCCACTGCAAAGGAAGAAAACAAAAGCAAAGCTGCATTCATTTCAAGCTCCATTAGGGGCATGTGTTGGGAAAGGAAATCAATGGGAAAGATGAAGCTGGCAGGAAAGGAACTTCTTTTCCTTCATTTCTAGAATGGAATTGACCACAAATAACGACAAAGCAGAAATCACTAAGCGACATCTATTTTTAAAAATAGGGAAATTTAAAAATCACATCCCAGAAACATTTTGTTGTTATTTCTAAAGCATAGCTAAAGAAAAAAAAAAAAGAAGATAAATACTAAAAAGATTACTGCCACTTGGTTCTTTTTTCCTTCACACGGAAAAATATTAGCCAGGACCCAGGACAACAGTGCACAGCTAGCCATTGTGAGATTATGAGAGGGAGACTCTTTGAATGAAGAGACTCTTTGAATTGTTGTTCCAAGGTTGCTGCAGCCGAGTTTGAGAGGATAAACTCTTAAGTATCAATAATATTGATGATTCATCATAATTTTCTAGATAATAGAAAACCATTTTACAGTTTTGCTTTCAGAAGCCGGTAAAGAGAGGGCTTTCACAGGGAGAGGTTTACCACTCAAAAGTCATCCTCATTCACTGACAAAATAAAATATAAAAGGTATTTTCAAAGAAGATGTGGATAGGAATAGAGTTTTGGATGTTTGTAAACTAGTCCCTGCAGAATCAATCCTTACTCTGCATTCATACAACTTGTGAATTTATGGCCGTTCCACAAAAGGAGGAAATTTTTTCTATCAGTCATTTGATTTCTTTTATGCAGTCAGTCCTGGATGCTTTCATTTCCACTCATTTGATAAGCTTTTCCCCCCAACTGCTTTTGTTGTCCTGCTGTAATAGCTGAGGGGAACCACCAGGTGGCACTGTGCAAGATGGGCGGCGGGGTGGGGGTCGGGCTTACCCAGAATGACGTGGTATCCCTGGGCTGAGCCAGTGCCAGGAAAGTACTGGACCACGAAGAGTCGAAAGGGAAATTGGGAGAATGGGAGTATAGCGAGGAGACAATCACCTAAAGAGGCAAGAATCTCACATTTTGCTTATTGACCTGTCTCAGAAGCCAGTTTCAATCACAATGTAACTGGAATTGAGATGAAAAAGTCGTTACAGTAGTATCTCTGGAGATGAGTTTCCAACGCAAACAAGTCAAGGGGAGATGGATGTGGATTATCAAAAACTGGTTGGAAAATCCGAGTTATTCCTTCAGAGGAATCCAAGGTAGTATTTCTTCAGAGGAGTCCTTTTCTTAATGCCCCTTCTAGCTTGGGTGAAGAAATTAAATTTGAGCAGTTCTTCAAACAATCAATAACAAAAGTCAGTAATAGAATGACACCTTGCACCATCAGTGAAAATCAATAATAAATCAACACTTTGCACTATTCCTGATTTGGGCACAACCACAGTAAGATGTACATTTCTAGCTGTTTTAAATCAAAAAGTTAAAAGTATGAAATGTCCCCACTTTCCCCAGATATCCTGACATATAATTAGGACAAAAACCAGAGTCTTTCTCTTGACATCCCTTCCCCTCCCCCAAAGAAAGGGATATAAAACAGCAAATCCACTTCCTTGAAGGAGGAGGAAGAGGGTGATATTAAGACAGTATTTGTGTCCTCACAGCTCACACACCTGCCACAAGATCCTAGTAAACATCTTCCCCTTATGTGCCCAGCTCTGTGTCCAGCAATCTGATTTTTAAGAAACTGAAGCCAGAGCTTTTCCCTCAGAGTCTTTGCAAAAGATCCCCAATTCAATTATGAGGTGACACTTGTCACATGTTGCATAGATAGAGCTGCACCCAAATCCTCATTAACTTAATGGATTCCTATAGTCAGTCCTCCAGGGATGTGGAGATTCATGGCAAGTGTGGGAGTGTTTATAAATGCATCTCCCATTACTCGCAGGTTCTGAAAGTGAGAGTGTTCTACTCCTGTAGCAGGTAGGGAGGAAGGGAACACAGTACCAGAAAAGCTGTCATCATTTGTTCTTTCATTTATGCTTTTTATGACACCTAGTTTTGCTTCCCAAGAAGAGAATGTTTATTAATCTTCATGCCCTTTGTCCATCTTGGAGTTCCTGCTGACCCATTTCATATGACATTTTTGGAGTAAAGACTTAAGTGTCACCTATCTAGGGCAGTTGGCTTTGCTTACAGATTGCATTTTTCCATGTCCAGAGGAAATTATTTTTTACCAAGTGTCTCTCAAGTATAAATCACGGATCATAAACTCATAGCCCAAGTTTACGCTGAGTCACAAAAATATCTTCTTGGGCCAGCAAAGTAGCTTAAAATGTTTTGAGTCTAAAGGCCTTTAGTGGGCCACAGACTTCAGCTCTCAACAGGGTCCACCACTCCCTGTTGTTTTAACATCTAGTCTGATTCACATACCTGTGATCTGTGCTTGGCTCCAGGGGCATCTAAGAACTAGATCTGTGTGAAACTCACATTGTTGTTAGGAAAAGAACCCAGAATGTGTGCACTTTATTGAGGATGGGTCAGCACCTTCTCATATAATAGATTTTAAATAGAGGGGGATAATCCCATATACTGTTCACAGGGGGGTAATTTGGAGCAACTTCTCTGGAGGGCAAACCTAGTGATATAATGGAAATCATGTTATATGGGACATCTGTTCTATAGAGGAATTGATGGTCAGTGAGAATGGAAATGGGCAGACCCACCAGGAAGAGGCCTGCTCCTGCACAGCCATTATGCTCTAGGAGCAGCAGTACGATTTACAGAGAGGAATGAAGGCCTTTTGTTAACCTAAGTCCATTAAATGGAGATCAGTTAAAAACACCTCATAACATAACAAAAGTCTTTAAAAAGAGTATGTCCTCAACCCAACAATTCCATCCATCTCTAGAAATGTTTTCCTAAGCAAACATATAAATGAGCGTGGAAATGTTTAGTTACAAGGATGTTCACAGCAACATCGTTTATAGAAATGGAAAATCGAAAACAACCAATTGTCTGGCAATAGGGTTTCATGAATAAATCATGTGATGGCTATTCAGTGGAATACTATGCAGTCCTTAACTCATAAATAAGTGACATTTGTGTATATAGAAGTTAGGTTGCATTTTAACCTAAGTGTCCATCGACAGATAAATGCATAAAGAAGATATGGCACATATATACAATGGAATATTACTCAGCCATAAAAAGAAACGAAATTGAGTTATTTGTAGTGAGGTGGATGGACCTAGATTCTGTTATACAGAGTGAAGTAAGTCAGAAAGAGAAAAACAAATACCATATGCTAACACATATATATGGAATTAAAAAAAATGGTTCTGAAGAACTAGGGACAGGATAGGAATAGAGACACAGATGTAGAGAATGGACTTGAGGATACAGGGAGGGGGAAGGCTAAGCTGGGATGAAGTGAGAAAGTTGCATGGACATATATACACTACCAAATGTAAAATAGATAGCTAGTGGGAAGCAGCCGCATAGCACAGGGAGATCAGCTAAGTGCTTTGTGTCCAGCTAGAGGGGTGGGATAGGGAGGGTGGGAGGGAGGCACAAGAGGGAGGAGATATGGGGATATATGTATACGTATAGCTGATTCACTTTGTTGTACAGCAGAAACTAACACACCATTGTGAAGCAATTATACTCCAATAAAGATGTTAAAAAAAAAAGTTAAGTTGCATTTTTAGTAAGTTGAAGTTTAAACAATATGATCCCACTTTGCAAGCATAAACATGTACATATTTTCATGGTGGAGTGGGCATCGTCCAAGATGGTGCCCAGGGATGTCTGCCTCCTGGTATTCATGGCCTTGTATAATCCTCTTCCAATGAGTAACTTGTTTCTTACCAGTAGAACACAGCAACATTAAGGGGATTTCAATTCTATAATCAGCCTACAAAAGATTGTGACTTTTGTCTTGCTATCAGACTCTCTCCATTGCCTTCTTGGCTTGTACATTTTGATGAAGCCAGCCACCATGTTGGAAAGGCCCATTTGGCAAGGAACTGAGCACAGCCTCCAGCCAACAGCCACTGAAGAATTGAGGCCCTCGGTCCGATAGCCCATGGGGAACTGAATGTTGCTAGCAACCACTGAGTGAGCTTCCCCAGTTGAGCCTTCAGATGAGACCCAGCCCTGGCCAACATCTTATATGCAGCCTGTTGGAAACTCCAAGAAAGAGGATGTCCAGAATCCTGACCCATAGAAGCTGTGAGATAGTAAATGTGTGTTGTTTTAAGCTGTCAAGTTTGTGGTAATTTGGTACTAATAGATAACTAATACCTAGGATAAGAGGTCTGGAGGTATATATTGGAAAATATTGGTTGTCAGTATGTCTAGATGGCATGAATGTAGCATTCTTAAAATGTTTGGGGGCTACAAATCACTTGCACGTGATACTGGCAATCTTTTATATTTTATTCTGATGAAAAATTTGAGATTTTGACACTGTTATTGAATAAACAGAAGAGTGTCTTAACAGTTTACAATGTATTTGGCTGATTTCATATACTTATGTCAGAGCGATCATGTCTCTGAGACACGCTCTCTATTTATGGTGGGGGTTGTGATTTGGGGTGACTTTAATTCACATAGTTTTCCTCCTCTTTATTTCAGTTTGTGTTCTCTGGAGGCAGGCACTAAAACAGAGTTTAACTTCCAAGATTGTTAAGGATCAACACCTGTGAAAGGAGGGGGACGAGTGGTATTGGGTAGAAGGAGACAGTGAACTACAGTGCAGGTCTTATAAAACCTCATCCACCCAGAGGGGAACCTGGAGACAATATTGTCTCCTCCATGGTGGATGCTCTCTGGTAGATGTTAATATGTGATATAAAGATCTTCATACCTTGTGTCCACTGCCATATGGGCATCTGCATGCTGCTACCCAAGACCTCTTTGTCTTCAATCTCCAAATCTTTCTCTGTCCAGACTCCTGACCACCCAGACAAACTACTCATATTACCCATGAGCTATAATGTGTTCTTACTATGGTCCAATTCTCCTTCTGCACAAAGTGAATGATGAGGTGCACTGCATGAAGTAGAACCCATTGGAAGGGTTTTCCTCACCTCTGACTTTCAAAGCCACCCCTAAGCAAGACTCTAGAGCAACTGCAATGGCCATCCACTTTTAGCTTGTATTCACATACCAAGATGACTGTCTCAGACAGCTCAGCTACTATAACAAAATACCATAGACTGGGTGGGCTAGATAACAGACACTTGTTTCTCACAGTTCTGGAGGCTGGAAGTCCAAGATAAAGGTGCTGGCAGATTTTGCTCCTGGTGAGGACCTTCTTCCTGGCTTGTAGACAGCTCCCTTCTCTCTTTATCCTCACATGGCAGAGATAAGTTTTGGTGTCTCTTACTCTTTTTATATGGGCACTAATCCTGTCATGGGGACTCCACCCTCATGACCTCATCTAAACCTCATCACCTCCCATAGGTCTCTCCTCCTAATGCCATCACATTGAGGGTTGGCACTTCAACATATGAATTTGGGGGGGCATAAATATTTAGCCCATAACATTGACCCATTTGTAAACCAAGCTTGGGTTTTTCCTCCTTCAGCTTGTCATACAGGCTCCTGTATATGATGAGCTGAGAGTGAAGTCATGAGGATCTAGGCTATCTATTCATGCAGCTTGCTTGCACCCTCGGGGCCAACCGTTGCTCAGTCTCATCCCATTCATTTTTGTTGGGCTGCTGCTGGGCCAGCCCAACCTGAGGACATGATGACAGACTTAGACCATGATGGAAAATTCTGGACTCATGGTCACCTTGTGTTCCATGGTCAGGTGCTCCATCTCTACCAGGAGCTATTTTCTAAAGGTGTATAATGCTACACTGCAGATCTATGGCCTTGCAGAGCCCTGGATTCTTCACTGTGGTTATTTCACTGGAATTTACCATTTGCTTCACACAGCATATTTGTCCGCCACCATCAACTCAATGGCATAGGTTCTTCTGGGTCATACAGCTCAAGTAGCAAGGCTGCTTGCACTGCAGTCTAGACTTGCTACAAAGTCCTTTCTGGCTCTGGCTCTACTCGAAGTATACAGTATTTCATTTCAGCCAGTATATGAGCTAGAACAGTACTGCAAAGTATATGATATGATACTTCCAGAACTTGACAAAATCTACCGGTGTTTTCTCAAGCTCTGTGCTTCCTTCCTTCTTCATGGGAGGTATAAATGCAATACTTTACCTTTTTCTTGGGAGGAGATGTCTTGGCATGCCCCTGACCACTGTACTCCTAAAAATTGTATTGATGTGGCAGACTCTGATTATTCCTTTCACTCTCAGAAGCATATGTGTCACACTAAAGCATCCCATGTGCTAGCCAATTCTTTCTTATCTGACCCAAATTATTGCAATATCATCAATGTAGAGGATAGACCGAATGTGCTGTGCTGTGGGATGTTCAAAGCATTCACATCTCTTTTGCAGGGAGAGTTCATATATCCCTGGGACAAAATTATGAATGCATATTTTTACCTGTTCCATGTGGGTGCAAACTGTTTCAGATCCTCCTTTCTGGTAGGAATGTAAAAGAATTCATTTATCAAATCAATTACCACATATCATGTACCTGAGGCCATGTTAATTTGAGCTAACAAAGTCAATACATCTGGCATGACAGCTGCAATTGGGGCTACAACTTGGTTGAGTCTGTGGTAGTTTATTGTCATCTTTCAGGATCCATCTGGTTTCTTCCAGGGTCCAGACTGAGGCATATATGGAGATGGCATATTCTGACATCTTTAGATCATGAGTCAGTAAACCTTTTCTGCAGAAGGCCAGATAATAAATATTTTAGGTTTTGTGGCCATACATTCTCTGATGTAACTACTCAGCTCTGCTGCTATACTGCAAAAACAGCCATAAACAATATGTAAACAAATGAGTGGCTGTGTTTCAATAAAACTTTATTTAGAGAAACAGGTGGTGGGCCAGATTTTGCCTGTGGGCTGTAATTTACCAACTCCTGCTTTAGGTCTTTAAGAGTGTCAGCAATTCCTGCCATCCTTTCCAGGACGTGATCCTGTTTTTGATTTGCTCTCTTGTTTTGGAGGGGGATGGAGAGTCAGGCCAAGCAATCAAGCAGTTCATAAGGTTTGCTTTCTGCACTTTCATACATTTGATTGGTAACAAAACAGTGAGGCAAAATGCATCAGACAATATATTTATTAGTTATGGCACAAAATGTTTGCATGGATTCCCATTGTCCCCCAAGCTCCATGGGACAATGTGGAGTGGGCTTAGTGGATGCTACACACACACACACACACACACACACACACACACACACACACACACACACGTCTATGTCACAGGCAAGGAACAATGAGCTTAGGAAACACTAAATCCTACATGAGGCTGCTGGCAAACACACCCATCCTCCTCTCCAGAGAAAGATTAGGCTTATTACTCTAGAAGGTAAGAAAATCTTCTGGGAGGAGGGAGATTTTATCATCCTGGAATGTGTCTGAGGGTCTCTATCTTAGAGACACCATTTCTAGCTTCTAAGACTGTCTGTTATAGAAACACTCTTGCGGCGTGCTTGGCTCAGAAGATGAGCAGAAGTGCCATAACTACGGAGAATTACCTCCAAACAAGGACAGAGTTCCAAGGCTTCCCCTTTGCCTTCCCCACTATGATAGTTCCCACCCTACTGATCAAGAATCCTGTATGGGGGTTGCACCAACTACTGAATACATGAATCGCAAAGATGCATATCGAGCCCACAGAAGTGACCGCTAGGGGGCTTCGCTGGTGGCGCAGGGGTTGAGAATCTGCCTGCCAGTGCAGGGGAGGTGGGTTTGAGCCCTGGTCTGGGAAGATCCCACATGCCGCAGAGCAACTGGGCCCTTGAGCCACAACTACTGAGCCTGCGCGTCTGGAGCCTGTGCTCCGCAACATGAGAGGCCGCGACAGTGAGAGGCTCGCGCACCGCAATGAAGAGTGGCACCCATTTGCTGCAACTGGAGAAAGCCCACGCACAGAAATGAAGACCCAACACAGCCAAGAATAAATAAATAAATAAATAAATAAATAAATAAATAAAATTAAAAAAAAAAGAAGTGACCACTAGGTGGGTCCATGGACCCAGTGGATCCATTGTAAGCCAGATCTTGGCCAGGACCCCACTTATTACCTGGTCCCTATGTACCCCTGACTCTAACAGAGGGGGAAGGATAGTGATGCCTTAGTTTTTTGAGTATCAGTGTTAGCTCAGACTTATGTCCAACAGTCCTCCAAATGTTTGACTGTTCCCCTTTCCCCAGTGTACAGCTACCCAAGTAAACAGCTATAGGTCCCTTTGAGGAAGGACTGTGGGAGTCATTACTGTGTACTTGTCATGGTGTTGTAGACTCCTTCCTCCTGGGACAAAGCCACCTCTTCAGTCAATTGGTCTGAGTCTGAAAACTGGCTCAAATCAAGAATATGGATAAGAGGATGTGACATTTTATTGGGGTGACAGCCTTCAGCCTTCTGCTCATCTATTCTTGTTTTCTTCTGGTGGTACAAACTTAATGATACCATTGTGGGATGCCCATCTATCTCACCTCTAGTGACATAATGTTCTGTTACTTGTCTCCATAACAGGAATTTTCTGTGGGTCTAGCTCCCTTGGATGCCACTCCTATCACAATTACTGTGTACTCATCACAATAACTGTGTCCACCTGGGCTTTATTGTTCCAGGGTCCCATCATCCCCATTGTTCTCAGTGTGCCTAGCTCTGTAACAGCCTCTCCACCACCAGCCCAGGCTTACAGAGGAGAGCTTTTTAGTGATGCTGGTGCCCTCCAACCACTGACTTTAGAAAGTGGTGTCTTTTTCAAGACTTCCTTGGAACATGCGCTGAAACTTCTGGCTTTACATTGTGTATCCACTCCAGCCCATCCACTTCTCTGAGCCTTTTAATCCCTTTCTCCAGCATCTGCATGGTAGCTCTGGCATTTCAACTTCACTTAGCATGAGCCATCACTACTCCATGCTTCTAGGTGCCATCCTTGTGGCAAGTCAGCACCATCTCCTGGGGTCCTTGCTAGGGTGCATCTCGTCCACTCTTAAATGAAGTCCTGAGCCGAGGCCTCAGTTTTCTTTGTCCTCTCACTACAGGAGATGAAAGCCCCTTTTTTGGCTATCAGAGAAGACTTCTGGCTTTCACACTTGACTTTTGTCAGCTTTTTGTGAACTTTCTCTAGGGTACCAGTGGTGCTTAAAAATAACCATCCAATCCATTGTCTTTATAGGTACTATGCCCCACCCCCACCCCAATACACTCTTGATAAGTTGCACCAGCTAATGCATTCCCTTCAGCTGGCTCACCATTCCAATTGATCAAAGGTGCGAATTCTAACAAATGAATTCTCTACATTTTAACTACCACCGGTCATGGGGTCTTCACTGCCAACCAAGCAGCCAGTGATCCTCCAAATCGTCATCCTATTGCCTGCTTTCTTGGACCACTCCCAGTACCGGTTATCCCAGGTTGGGTTCTCTCCAAGTAGATGTCGAGATGGGAGTTTTTAATGGGGCCCAGCACCTGTGAGAGGAAACATGATTGGGCAAAGAAGGAACAAAACTTGCATGCATGCTTAGTAAAGCCCTGGCCAACCTCCCAGAGAGTTCTGAAGCATGCATGGCCCATCAGAATTGTCCCCTATTGGGCTGAAATGTCCAGGCATCAGTGATGAGTCACTGGGCATGAACTCCCCTGGGAAGGGCATGTTCTTGGTCAAGGTGGTGCTCAGGAGCTGAGGCAGACACTGAAGGGCCTGACATCTGGAGCTGTCTGCTGACTGCACACCCAGTAGCTGAGGCAACAAGTCTTTCCTTGATTGGGAATCTGGGTGAGGCATCCGCCTGTCCACCATACTGCTGAAATGTAATTCCTCATTTTTTTCCCTCCAGTGTTCATGTATTATTTTTCTAACTAAATTAAGAAAAGAAGAAAATAAGACAACATTTTTTATTTCAAGGTGAAATTCAAATCAGATCAACCTCTCCTAATTTGATTTTTTGTTTCAATTAATTTGTTTACAATTTCTAGGGTGCAAGGTAGCATATATGATCAAGCTTCCAAACATCTATTTAGAAAGGGGTAAATTCAGTAAATCAGTTGATCAGTAGATAATTTTAACACCTTTGTGGAGCCCACTACTGACTCTCAGCCTCTCTTGGGTTGACTATATCAGGTGCATTTGACATCCACACAAGATGAATTCAGATTTCACAGCCAATCAGATAGCCCAGGCCCTGGGAAGTAATGTCATGTGATGTCCTTAGGAAGACAGTGAGTGACAGGCAGATGGTAATCCCATCTCAGTGTGGCATTGACTTGTCCATGTTGTACTCATTTTTGGAATTCTTTTTTCTGAGTCCGGCTTAGATTCATGTGGCCATTAGAGTCAATCCATTTGCGCAAATACTGATGTATTAACCTGAAACAATCAAGGGGAGGGAGTGTTCTTTCTTCTCCCCTTTATCCATTTGAATGTTCTCTTTCTGTGAAAGTGCTTTTGGGAGTGAATTAGTAGAAGTCCTTTACTTTTGAAGATATGAAGACCTGCCTCATCCCTCAGCAGGATGGGGCCTCATCCCTGCTTCTGTCTAATAAGATCTCTTTTCTAATAAGAAAAGTCACCTTCTGACAAGAGGCTTTGAGGAGTAAGTAGGGAATTTAGTTTCTTTCCAATAACCATGGGAAAACAAGCCCAGAGGAAAAAACAACCTGAAAAATTGTGGAGGGTCTGTCCGGGGGAGGGAAGATAACACAGGATTTGGTGACAGTCAAGCTCAGGGGTAGAGGTTTAAATACCACCTATTTGTATGAGACTTTGGTCAAATCATATAAACTCTCTGAAATTCAGTTTCTTCCTATAAATAACCAAGATCCTGGTGTTGGGCCATTTCTCTGTCCCTTTTCATAGCAAAATGTGCTTGCTGTCAATTCTCTGTCTCCATTTCCTTTATACTTACTTTCTCCTCAACCAATTCCCAACAGTGCTTTGCCCATCATTCTGCTGAAGTGGCTCTTAGCTACCTCACCAATGGCCTCCATCTTGCCAACCAAGGAGTCCATTTTCAGACCTCCCAGCAGCATCTGACTTGGTTGGCCCTTCCTTCCTCTTCAAAGACTTCCCCCTCTAGGGTTCCAGACAAGACACTCTCTTGGGTGGCCCTTTCTTCTCTTGTTTTTGACCATTTCCTCTTCCTCTGGCAGACCAGGGCCAAATTATGAGTCTCTTCAGATCTTCTGTAGTAACACACTTTCTCTAACGATGTCATCTTGGGGATTCAAGACTTTAAATATTACCTGCAGGCTGAGGACTTTCACACTTAGATCTCCAGCCCTGACTTGCCCCTGAATTTCAGTCTAGATATCCAGTTGCTTACTTCACATCTCCATTTGAATGACTCATCAGCATCTCAAACAGACTCTTGTTTTTTCCCCGCTGTGTCAGTGGGGAATGGGCTCAGTGAGGAACCCAAGAGCATCCTCCCCTTTTTACTCTGCTCCCATAAAAGGTGCTGGGAATCCAGCAACTCCATTTCCCCAAATCCCTGACAATGGGTTTCCAGTTTAGATTCCACTAACAAGAAGCCTTTGTATGAGATTTGGAGGAAATTAGAGAAGCAGAAACCAAATAATTGCTCCTCACGGAATCAGCAAATGAAAGATTTTGCCGTGGCCCCTGGCAATTTCCTATGAATCATGTACCTCTGAAGCTGAAATAATTTCAAGAGGTTTTCCGAACTTCCACAGCTTCCTCTCTCTCTGTAAGCTGGAGGTAAACCAAGCTACCCGGGGCACCTTTCCCTGACCTGTATTCTTTCTCCATTTCAAGGGTTTGGTAACCACCTACTACCTTAAATCCCTTCCTGCTTAAAATAACTCAAATTCTTTCACTTCTGGTATATCCTCCAAATCACCAGCCCTCACACATTAGCATGCATCAGAAGTACCTGGATGTCTGTTAAAATAGACTGGTGGGTCCACCGCAGAGTTTCTGATTCAGTAGGTTTGGGGTGGGAGTGAGATGATGCTCAAGCTGCTGGCCCAGGGGCCATAGTTTGAGAACCATGACCTAAACCTTTGCCATATGAGTTAATGGTATCACCATCTATATAGTTGCTTAGGCCAAAAACCTGGGAGTCATTCTTGATTCTCCTCTTTCCTCCATGGCCATGACCATGATCTTGGTTATATAGATGAAGAAGCTGAATTTCAGGGAGTTTATATAACCTGACCAAGGTCTTTTACTGATATGTGGCATTTAAACCCATTTACTTCAGAGGCTGACTGTCACCAAATCCTATGCTATCTTTCATCCCCATGGTAGACCTATCACAATATTTTAAATTGGGGAAACAGTTTGTATCTGCATCTCTTCATCCATGAAGACAGAGGAAGGGTCACCAGCTAAAAGAAGTTGGAGGTTTAAGAAGTGAGGGGCCTGTATGATCTGGTCACCTAGTAGAGCAGAAAGCCCTTGGACTAGGTAAGAGTTGAATTGCTAGGCATGGTTGGGGTGCATTTTGAGATTTGAAGTTAAATTTTTACTTTTTGGTGAATTATACTTGATTTACAATATTGTGTTAGTTTCGGGTATACAGCAAAGTGATTCAGGTGTATATACATTTATGTGTGTGTACATATATATATATAATATATTATTTTTCAGATTCTTTTCCATTATAGGTTATTACAAGATATTGAATATAGTTCCCTGTGCTATACAGTAAATCCTTGCTGTTTATCTACTGTATATAGAGTAGTTAATCCCAAACTCTTAATTTATCTCTCCCCTCCCCTTTCCCCTTTGGTAACCATAAGCTTGTTTTCTATGCCTGTGAGTCTGTTTCTGTTTTGTAAATAAGTTCATCTGTATTATTTTTTAGATTCAGCATATAAGAGATATCATATAATATTTGTCTTTTTCTGTCTTACTTCGTATGATAATCTCTAGGTGCATCCATGTTTTGTTAAATGGCATTATTTCATTCTTTTTTAATGGCTGAGTAGTATTCCATTATATATATATATATATATATATATATATATATATATATATATATATATCTTTATCCATTCATCTGTTGATGGACAGTTTGCTTCCATGTCTTGGATATTATAAATAATGCTGCTATGAACATTGGGGTACATATATCTTTTCAAATTAGAGTTTTCATCCTTTCTAAATATATGCCCAGGAGTGTGATGGCTGGATCATATGGTAACTCTATTTTTAGCTTTTTAGGGAACTTCTATATTGTTTTTCATAGTGGCTGCCACAATTCAAATGACCACCAACAGTGTAGGAGGGTTCCCTTTTCTCCACACTTGAGGTGAATCCAGTGCGTCCAGTCTGCACAGGCATGGAATTTTCTCCAGAAATGTTTGCATGGGCCACTGTAGCTCTTGAAGAGTCCAGGAGCAGAACTGCTAAATCAGGAATCATATACACTTTACATTTTGGTGACCATTGCCAAAGAGCTATGCAAATGTACTCCCCCATCAAAATGTTCTCCACATCTGTTAATATAGCATTGTATCAAACTTGTGTATCTTTGCCATCTGCTAGGTAAAAAAAAAGTCTATTTTGTTGTTTTTAATGAAATTATTTCATTATATGTGAGAGTGAGTATCTTTTTGTATGCTGCTTCTGTGAACTGCCTGTTCCTGATGCGGACTACTTATGAATATGGCGATAGTCAAGTTCAAAGAAAAATACATTGTTTGTCCAAGCTACCACGCAAATACCTGCTATTAAAATATTAAGGAGCAGGTCCTAATACCTTGGGGCTCAGGTTTAGACACTGGCATCAGAGGTGTGACTTTTTCTAGAAAGTAAGGTTTCCTTTGTTCTGGCTAGAAGCATTTTGGCTGGGGCCACAATCCTTCTCAAAAACATCCTCATCCTACCAAAGTGTAGGTACCAGCCAATCAGAGACTGGTACCCAGATGCCCAGCTCCTACCACTGTAACCCCATGACAGGTGAAATTTTGCCCATGACACAGCCCTAGGGAAACACTGAGAGGGAAGGAGAAGCAATGAATAAAATGAAACAATAAAATAAATCCTCTTGCTTATAGGTTCAGTGGGAACTGTGAGTCAGAATGAGGCACTTGGCAGCATAGAAATGATGCTAATGAATACAAAACTTACAATCATACACTTTTTTTTTAAAAGAAGATGTTGGGGGTAGGAGTTTATTAATTTATTTATTTTTGCTGTGTTGCGTCTTCGTTTCTGTGCGAGGGCTTTCTCTAGTTGCGGCAAGCGGGGGCCACTCTTCATTGCGGTGCACGGGCCTCTCACTATCGCGGCCTCTCTTGTTGCAGAGCACAGGCTGCAGACGCGCAGGCTCAGTAGTTGTGGCTCACGGGCCCAGTTGCTCCGCGGCATGTGGGATCCTCCCAGACCAGGGCTTGAACCCGTATCCTCTGCATTAGCAGTCAGACCCCCAACCACTGCGCCACCGGGGAAGCCCTGATCATACACTTTTTAATCCACTGTACAGCTCCTTAAGAGAAAATAAGACTCCTAAATCTAGTAAGTTTGTCTAAACTGAGACCCATGGTGCATACACATACTGTGCTGTTCCAAATTTTTAACCTGGAGTATGAAAGAAATAAATCCCTTGGACTGCTTTTCTTTTTTTGTCGGGGGAGGGTTATACATAGATTCTGTTGAAAAGTGGCTGAGAATCACTCTAAGCCCATGCTTGCAGAGGGGGCATGGTGCTGATATCGGAGAAAGAACATAGGGTATTGGGATAAGATGCTGGTACAGAAGTAGACGCCAGTCCTGAGGGTGTGGTTGTGGCCCCAGGAGTCCAGGCAGGTAAGAGGGAAAGAAGTTGATGTGTTTTGGGAATGTCCGGGAGGCTGATG
Organism: Phocoena sinus; assembly: GCF_008692025.1. Taxonomy (NCBI): domain Eukaryota; kingdom Metazoa; phylum Chordata; class Mammalia; order Artiodactyla; family Phocoenidae; genus Phocoena; species Phocoena sinus. Next base: position 43,767,707 of record NC_045764.1, on the reverse strand, counting down.
TGATGGGTATATGGTAAAGCTGGGGGAGAGAGAAAGAGACAAGCACAGAGGGGGAGGCAGTGTCAGGCCACATAGGGATGGGGCTAGGGTAAGGGCAGTTGGATGAATGACCTCCACATCACCATCCCAAGTAGTCAGGTGCAGGGAGATGAGGAAGGCAGGGAGCAGTGAGAAGTACCTACAAAGGTAGAGCTTTATTGCCAAAGGGAGTGAGGTCTGCGGGCTCCCTGGATGCTGCGGCAGGTGGGCACATAGCTGAGTAACCACGTCCTAGACGGCCCCGCTGTGGGCTGTGTTAAAGCTCTTTCTTACTGGGAGCTTCCTTACTGGGAGCCCAGTCACTGTGCATATAGGAGGATGTGGTTAGTGGCTTGTTTCACTAGCAGCAACAAAGCAATTAATCTTTCTGGAGCTGCATGAGCCTTTGCCTGAGCATTTCACAAGTGTGCTGCTGGGAAACAATCCCAGGTAAGTGTCTGGGCTTCCTTCAAGCCCCCTGATTATAACAGCACTCCTCTAGGGCAACTCTCAGGCCGGCATAATCCCATATTTGCCAAGGGCAGAGCGGGAAGGGCATGGCTGTCTCCAGAATCCTTTTTCCAGATGAGAAAGCTGGGGCCAAGGGAAGTGACTTATCCAAGGGAACTGAGGGTGTTGGAGGCAGAGCTGGGACTAGACCCAAATGGAGGGCTGAGGAACTGGTCTTGACATTAAGCCAGGGTCAATGCACCTGACCTGGGTGAACGGGTGCTGCTTCCTCCCTGGAGGTTTCACTTGGGTTGAGTTAACAGGAGTTTGGTCTCAAGGACAAGGGGGATGATTTTATTTTTCTCGAGTTGAGGTCACAGCAGGCACACTGAGGGATTTTCTGGAAGACCCCATATTTAAGGGGTGCACATAAAATGTCTAGAATGCATCAAGAGAGTGAGACCAATGGCGAGAGAGAGTGACAGCATGGCACGTGGACAGTGGGCAGTGGAACCGACAGCATACAGCTCAGAGGATCTGGGGGTTGGCTGCGCAGAACATGGTAACAAAGTCCAAATATATGAAGGGCTGACATGAACAAATAATGTACTTTGCTTGATTATTATTATTTTCTCTATCATTAATTAATAATCATATTGCCATGGAGCTACTTCTCATGTTTTATTCCAAATATGTAGGACTGTAATTCCTTCACACAGGGTTAACTGCTTGGGACCTGAATCATCCTTTAGAAGAAAGAGTCCCAACTCTAGCTGCACATTTTAGGGGCTTTGCAGTTCCCATACCCCACCCCAGAATTTTTATTTAATTGGTCTGGGATGGAGCGCTGTAGTAGTTTGGACCCTTAGGCAGAGTATTTTTTCCCATCTTGTTGATATTGGGCTTGGCTGTAAGATGTTACTGGACATGACAAGAGCAGAAGCCTTAAATGTGCTTAGTTTGGCTTGTCTCTCATATTCCATTGATGGGTCATGAGAAGCATTTACCCCAGGTAGTCACTGCTCTAAGGAGTATGAAACATACATAAAGCTCACCAGAATACAACCTGCAGTCCAGAGCGTCTCCACAGTTGAGCCCAACGTAGATCAGCCAAGCTCCGGTCCACCCACGGACCTGTGAGTGAGCAATGAATGCTTGTTGCTTTAAGCCACTGAGTCTTCAGATGTTTGTTACACAGCATTGTTGCAGTAATATTTAACTAATACAAGACCTCAGCCCTAAGATGTTCTGATTCAATTGATCTGAGTTCAGGTCCAGGCATTAGTATTTTTCAAAATGCTGCCCAGGTGATTCTATGGACAGCCAGAGTTGATAATTGCTGATTTGGAACACTGCTTTTCTGCCCAGGATCTGGGTGATTCTATCACAGCTCAAGCCGGTGTTTCTTAAAACCTGGCTTTGGTACCATGTACATCAGAATTCCTGGGATAATAGGGCATCTCACATATTAAGAATGGAGATTCTTGGGGCCTGCCCCAGACTTACTGAATCAGACCCTCTGGAGTGGACCCAGGACTTTGCATTTTTAACATGCATACCTTCTCCCACCTCCCCTTCCCAACCCCGGGCATGTTTCAAGCACACTGAAGTTTGGGAATGGCTGGTTTAGGGTTGCTTTCCCATTTCCCACCACTCTGCAGGAATAGAGTTGATGATAATTGAAACTTTCTTACTAAAAATTCAAACCATTTCTGCTTGCCTCTATGAACATTTGACTTTAGTCTTTTAAGTATAGTGGAGCAGAGGAGAAATAGGTTCTGATCTGATTTTGATATAATGGAGAAGGTTGGACTACATTATTTTGTCCAGCTCTAATACTCTATGATTCTACACCATTATATTTGTCATATAATCTGTGTAGCAATGGTATGAAGTGGCTCAACCATTAGCTACTGCAGCCAGAATGGTGTCTAAGAGCTGTAAGCAGGAAGTCACAGGTCCTTACGGGTCCTGCCTCAGACATTAAGCCAAGCTGAACACTGGGGCTCTAGATACCTTGGCCTTCAAGTCTGAGCTGTAGCGCCACCAGCCAGGGCCCTTGCAGAGGACCAGTCTGGATCCCTGTGGCTCTTGTCTGGTTGACTTTCTTTACACTGTGCTCCATTTCTGCTCCACTTTGAACTCTTGGCTTTCCAGTGTGGATGCCAATCCTGTTGCTAGTCCTTTGGACTTGAAGTTGAGATTTGCTCTCCCCTGAAAGGGAAGCTCACTTTTTCTTGATGACTCTGATTGGCTCCAACCTCTAGCCTAGCAGTTCTCCATCTCACCTGGGGAACTTGAAACGACCTTGATTCAGGCTCCCTCCTCCCCAGTAATTCAATCAGAATCTCTGGGGTGGGACAGAGGTGTCAGAATTTCAAACACTCCCCAGGGGATTCCAAAGGGCAGCCAGGGTTGAGAGAGCCACTCTCTGGCAGAAACCACACCACTCTGTAGCCCCCCCGCCCGCCGCTCTACCTCCATCCCCAAAGCTTCAGTTAAACCTCCCTTACCAGGATGCTGCTTCTGCCAGGAGGATTTCAACACAGTAACCATGTTTCTACTCAATAGAAGAGCTCTTTTTAATGTCAGTCCCAAACTGGTCATTACCTTCCCCACCCACAAGAAGTAGAGGGCTTGAAATATGCCCCCAATCATCAGGTTGCAGTCTGAGAACAGAGGCAGCTGACCAAGGAAAACAGAGCACTCAATGAGAGAGACAGAGACAGAAAGCTTCGGGGCCATGCAAAATAGGAAGAGAAGCCATTCCCTTTAATGAGTAACCAGCGGCAGGCACTTTGCTGAGCAATACAGTTGATAAATACTCTGTACTTAAAGTGAACTTTGAACAAATGCATAAGCAGAGATAGAGTGTTTTCTGCAAATAGAAGCAAGCAAGGGCTTCATACAAAGAAGCCGTGTCCCAGCACAGACTGAAGTGCGACAGGAACGGGGTTAGAGACACAGCAGAAATAAAGTAGCCAAACCTAGGTGGTAAAATAAACTTGAAAACACCCAAATGAATCAGATGACAGGCAAGCTTCTTAATGATACTAAAGAGGGGTTGCACGAGTTCTGTAGTGAGAAGAAATTGGAAACTTCTATCAGAATCTCACTGTATGTTATTTACAGTTTGCTCTTTGCTGATTGTAGAGTAAGTGGTTTATCATTTTTCTTTCCACAGGGTGGGCTCATCGTTTTCCATTAATTCTTTTGTTGTCTTCACAAAGGCCAGAACTAAGGGTTCTTTTACGGAAACATACCTGGACAGAGGGGTTTGGACATCCAGCCTGGGGGCAGACCAGGTAAGAAGCTCCCCTTAGAGAATGGGCCTTCGGCATCTTAATTTCTCTCTAGGGATGATGCAAGTTAAGTCTATCAGCCCCCAGAACAGAAGATAATCAGTGGCTGTGAGAAAAGATGAATGTTAAAGTCCCGGGAACGATGTGGTTGGGACCGTCTTCATTGAGACGAGGAACCAGAAAAATCTGGAAAGGGTACTTGTCGTCAAACCGGAGGGGCTGAGAGAGTCAGGAGGAGTGTTTCCAAGCAGCCATGTCTGCCTTTCATTAAGATGAAAAGCCAGATAACTTCCTAGTGCAATACCAACAGATCTCAACAAGGCAGCCCAAATTCACCAGCCCATCAGTTCCAAAGGCAACGAGCCTGTGAGAATGGGATCTGACTCCCTTGTCTGCCAGGACCAGATACTGATTTTAGTTTCTGACGGAAATAAACAGAATTTGCTTTTCTCGGTGATTTAAACACACATAATTAAACAAGAAACATCAGGGCTGAAAAGAGTAAAGTGGCGTGAACAGACTTATTCTTTTAGCTTTCCCTTCGTTCCTGATCCTCCAGGGAGGCACCTCTCAGCTCCCCCACTGCTGGTGATTCGTTTTGGAGGAGTTTCTGGAAACTCGGCAGAGGAGAGGGTTAAACGACATTGTGGCTGAAAACGGATTAAGAGCCAATGATTACGTGAGAGCTGGGCTGAAACGGAGCCCTGCCCTGGCAATAAGCTCCTGACGACAGCACGAGGTTACGTTATGTGGAAGGTCTCCTTGGATTTTCACAGAAAAGGGCAGATTATCAGCAAACAAAAGGATACAAAGCCCAAACCCTAAATAGCTAGAGAGAAGCTGGGTGGGAGAAACAGTCCTTGCCAGGTCCTGTCTCTTGGAGCCTTTGAGGCCAAATCCCATTTTGCACCAGATTTAATGGAGAATTCTTCTGAAAGTCAGGATCTGCCCACCGCCTTTGAACATCTTCTTTTAAAACGGTATTAATGAGCTTGACTCCATCTTCAAGACCACGAGACCCCATTGCTGCACCGGCAGTGTTGCCATCTATCTACCCAGGCCCTACCGTCTGATGGGAGATTCAGTTTCACCCCCGATTTTCCTTTTTTATTCCTTTATCTGAGAAGAAAAGAATATTTAGACATTTAATTGTCATGTAACGAGATAACTATAACAAGTTAATTCGTTCTCAATTAAGTTGCATTTACCATACCACCTGAATGTGTTCTCAGCAATTAGGGGCGTCTAATGAACTTGTAGTAGCTGCCTGCTTCCCACAGCCAGCAGCACCGTGAAAGCATCGCTCCCGGGATCTGAGGCACCATGTCCTCTAGAAAGCTAGCATCAGTGTATACATCCAACCTGTCTTAGAATCAACTGGATGTAACAGCTGGTCAATCCTCGAAACAAAAAGCCGGACCAGCTCCGTGAAAATGGAAACAAAGAATCGTGGAATTCTTGTAACGGAAAGAGCACTGGCTTTGGAATCCAAGGGATATGGGTTCAAGTCCTGACTACTACTTTCTAGTAATGTGACTTTGGGCAAGTATCTCCCCAAATCTCTGAGCCTCAGTTTCCCCATTCCTATGACAGGCATAACAGTAGGGAACTTACTAAGATTCCTGGGTAGACTGGTCAGAGAGTGAGGGCAAAGCCTCACAGGTGCTGTGTATAGTAGACATTTTGTTAGTTTGTGCATGTCTCTCTGCAGGCTCTGTGGTTTTGTAGGATTTGGGCAAAGAGGTTACCTGGCTAACCATTTGGGGGGGTGTTGTCATTTTAAGTCATTGCAGGAACCCCTAGTGACATTTCAATGTTCCGTCAGAGGAGAAAGCTCCCCGCAAGCATTATCAAAATAAGAGGGATGGCCAGGGGCTCTAGGTGGATAAGGGTAATTATTCAGTTTATTCTGGTGTTTCCCTTAAGATTCAGTGAGATGGAGATCAGGAAAATGATGGGAGTTATCAGTCAAGCACTGGGGAGCAATCATGAAACTAGTCTCCTCTGGGGAGAAAACAGAGTGGTGGAGGGGGAAGGAGGAGGAGGAGAAGGGGTAAGGCTCTCAGAGAATCAGCACCCAGCCACAGTGAATGGGGTTCAGAATTCCAGCTCTCCCTCTCCATTCCTTTCTAGCCACGGGTTCACCTTTCGTTCAGCACCCACTATGATTAAAAAGCCACATTGAGGAATCATCAGAAGGAGAGAAAAAAAATTTACAAACTAATTTGCACTTTAATGAATTTTTAATTGAACCCAAATCTGTTGTTTCTCTTTAAAGATGCAGCACTGACTTTTTTTCACCCCGCTGCTGTGGGCCAAGCAGGAACTTAATATGATAAAAACAATGATAATGTTAAGCTTAATTAGGTTTGAAATCTCTTCTAGAAAGGCTGCATGGAGTCTGGGAATGGTGAGCATTTGCTAGCAGCAGGCTTCCTGGAAGCCAGAGTGCATTGGTAGATACCTTCTTCCTAAAACCACCAAGAACGCGCCCAAATCAGCCAGGCGCCTATGCTGGGCCAGGACACCATCAAACAGTTCTCTCCTGTCATGGTGCTTTTGGGTTTCTAGGCATGGGTACAAGGCAAGCCCAGCCAGTGCGAGGTGGACACTGGATTTCCACCCCGGCTTTGGTTTTTGTTATCATCAACTGCTTCACCTTCTGTTTATATCACTCAGCAGGGTCACACTAAGGCACATAGATGGTGGTCTAGGTGATCCATGCACGCTTTGGGAGAAGGCATTGAGGTTTGTTTCTTTACTGGAAAGGAGTAAGTTATTTGTGGAAATTATTACTCAGGCAGTCCTCTGTTTTTTAGTATTTTTGCGGTAGATAAAATTCTGGAGTATTAATTGGTGAGTACCACTCGACTCCAAATTTCTCCATTTGCTCCAAATGTCCTGCTTGCTTTCTCTCCTCCCTCCATCACCCTTTCTGAACCCTTCAGCCCCAGCAGTCAGATGTAAGCCCAGTTCCCCCAAAAGTGATGACCACGGCAGAGCCAGAGGAAAAGACATCACATACTTGGCTTTAAAGATTAAAGAACCACTGCACCAGAGTATGGCAGGAAAATTTGGGAAGGATGTTTGTTTGCCAAGCAGCTCTTTTTTCTTCTCCAAACCAGACTAGATAACAACTCCACAGCCTGAGGGCAGGAGAGAACCATCAGAGAGGAAGAAAGAGGTGTGGGTCCTTGTGAACTGGCCCCTCAGGCTGACTAGGGGGATGCCTACTCAATAGGACCCTCAGATAAATTTAGGGATAAGCTACAGCGGGAGCAAAAAGGTGTCCTGGAAAATATGGTAGAGAGAACCTGAGAAACTCACAAAGTTTCTTAGGGTGTGCAAGAACAGCTGAATTTTCCCTGTGGCCTAAGGTCAACTTCTGCAGGTGGCCCGGTCATCAAGGTTGACGTAGGTTTTAGTCCAGCCTGTGAGTTCCAATTTGTCCTTGCTCTCCCTCATATTATACCCATCTTCCCTGCCTGCTTATTAGTTCTGAGGACTTCAAGTGCAGTGTCAGACAACAGCCACACTGGGACTGCTTATAGTTGCGTAAGGTCAAATCCCTGCTGTAGCACACACACCCACCTACCCATCCATGTACCCCTCTACCCACCCACCTACCCATTCACCCACCCATGTACCCCTCCATCTACCCAGCTATCCACCCATCTACCCATCCATCCATCCACCTATCTACCCACTCATCCATTCACCCATCCACCTACCCACCCATCCAGCCATCCAACCACCCACATACTCACCCACCTACACATTCACCCTACCCCCCCCACTCATCCATCCAAGTGGTTCTGCCAGTCTTTGATTTATATAGGTCACTCTGTTTCCGTCTAGAAGGAAACATCTGGAAAATGGTGGGCCTGTGGGCATGGAGAGGAGAGAAGGAATTTAAGAGAAGCTTTTCCTCCATGCTTGCTCCAATCACTGAACTCTTTCCTCCCCCAAATCCTTTGAACTCTTAAGTCTACTCATCCTATAGAAGCTCTATGACAGAAGAGGGAAACCAGGCCATTTTCACTGTTGCCCAGACTGGGAAGCAGGATCATGTCTCTGCAGGGGAGACAGAGAAGCCCTTCTGATTTGACAGCTCTTCAAATGCAACTCTTACAATAGTAACTCCAACCAGAGAATCAATGAATCACACCAAACAAACCTAGTTATTTTTAGTACTTCTCTTTATATAAGGTGAAAGTACAAATGTTTGCAATTTTCCAGTGGTCTGCTGGGAATTTTCAAAGATAGGTGTAGAAAATATCCTGAACATTTTATTTTATTTTATTCTAAATTAGGATCCAATCTAGGGAAGGCAAAAATCTAAAGAGTTGCCAGAGGATATTCAGATACTTGATTAAGATAGGATCATCGGATGCTTGAAAAAGAATAATTGGCTACCTATTTATCAAAGTGATTATTAAATATTTTTAAATAACAGGCTTATAAAACATCTGAGCTCTTTTTATGTGATGAACTGCTTTTTCATAATCAAGGACATAATAAAGTAAACATAAAGCTCAGATAGAGGGATAGAAAATTATTCTGGTAAGACAAAGAATCTTTGCTATCTAGGAAGATTACACAGAAGGTAAAGAATATTCTTTTATGATAATGACATTGGTCAGTAAATCAAGGAAGCCAGCCCTTCAAAGCTGGGAGAACTTTGTCAAAATGTTAACATTTTCATGGCTTCTTTTCAGAGTCAGGTGTTATAAACCAAGGCAACTAGATTTCCCTTTCCAAGTTGTGTCCTTCCCTTATATCTTGGAATAGACTTGCTTAAAAAGTGAAAGCACACAGACACTTGTATTTCTGTCACCATCGCTCCTAGTATTGTCTCAACCATCCATATTAATTATGACTTCTAACTAAAGTAACTAACTTCTATTTCACAGAGCAAATTAGGGGGTAGATAATGGAGGACTGTCTGTCATATATGAGTATTTTAGCAGACTAACAGAACTTGTGATCCATACAACACAATTTTATATAGCTACAGACACCACTTTTACACTTTAAAATGAACATGTTTATTAACATGACCCAAAGATTTAGCTGTATAGCTTATAAAAATAAGAAGCAAAAGCACATATACTTTAAATTATAATTTGTAATCAAAGTCTCATTCTATCTTATTTTGAAAATAGCTAAGTATCTAAGAATTATCCACTAATTAGCTCACTCTGATATCTGTCCAAGCTTTTAATTCACCTAAAGATGTTGGAAATTGTCTAAACTGGTTCAATACAAAATATAATTACTGTTGATATGAAAAGGTCAGATAATGACTCAATTCAGTTGAATGCAAATTTACATTTTTCATAATCTTAAACCTCATTGGGAGTAATGTTCGTTTATTTGATTAGTAAACCTATATAAACTTAGGAGACTCAGATTTTGTTAGGAATACAAACCCAAGTAAAATAAAATGTACCATTGTATTACACTTAACACTGATAAATCCGAGAAAAGATATAGCTAGTGTTTCTTGAACTGTGATTTGCCAAAATTTTCTGTAATTATGTGTTTGGTTCCCTACAATGTTTCTGAGCTAGCAATTTATGTAAGATGGATATTTTCAGGTCTAGCACATCGAAGTATTAGAAATTCAATGTTTCTATTTCCTGGGAATTTTAGGAATATTCCACTTATATGTTGATTTTTGTTTATAAACAAGTCAGAAGAGTGCTCCCATAATTTAAGAAACGTAATATCTTCCAAAGGTAGGAAAATATTTTATACTCTTACAAATGAGAAATCAAGGCCTTTTTCATTTATGGACTAATAGTCATATAGAGAATTTGTAGCTTCAGCTCTACAACTTTAGCCAGAAGTCAAAAGTAAATACAGAAACACGAAAATTCACTGGTCCATATTTAAAAGAGCCAATCTCCTTCCTTGTAGGCTGAAATTCTTAATTGAGCAGAGCTTAAAATAGTCAAATAGACAAACTAGGTAATCTGTCACCTGTCTCACCCAACAGAGACTCTAACATCCCTCTACAGAGATTACTACATGGTCAGATCATAAAACCAAAATCCCAATCATTACTGCCACCCCAGGGATTCATTTATTGGTGCCAAGTGAACCACAGACAAGACAAAGATACCAAATCAGTAGAAAGGAAAAACCTTCTCTTTCTGCCTTTCCTCTTGACTGACCCTCACGTTCAGCGCAAGTTTCTGCTGCTATGACCTGAGTCACACAGGCAGATCTGGGGAGCAGATGGTCCAGTGTGGTCCTTTGTGGTATAAGGCAACACAATTGGTGTGTCGATCTCAGTGTGATGCTCTTAGAGTGACAGAGCAAATGCCACACTGGGAGCTAACTAACACATGTCTGAGGCAATAGAGAAGGGGGGGTTTCCCCATGGACTTAGAGTTTGTAGGGAACTTAGTTATCTTCCCACCCAATGTCCTCATTTGAAGAAGGGGAAACTGAGTCCCTCAGAGGCCAAGATTCTCTCCCAGGGTCCCACACCAAGTTATAGGTAGCTCCAGCACCAGAAAATGCAGACCTTCTGTCTTCTAATTTTCACAACCAGTGATGTTCATAGTAAGTTACATCATGTAGCCAAGTTATTTTTCTGGTACTGAAAACCCCTAAAAGTCTTCGTATGTATTCAGCACCCTGGTCAGTTATTTTCACTGCTTTTGTCATTATCAGGAGTCTGATTATTTGATTCTGTAGAAGCTTTAGAGGAGGCCAGATACTGTGTGCTCAGAAATGGCCTCATTCTTTTCTGGATCAAAGATAATTATAATAATAGAAATTCCATTCATGAGTCTGTTCTGTAGGCTGGATATTCTACTCTGGGCTTTACATTCATTCCCTCATGCAGTCCTTTACACTAACCCTTCAAGGAAGGCACAGTCATTGCCATTTACAGAAAAGCAACCTGTGGCACAGAATGGGAGAGTAATTAAGGCCAAACTTTCACAGGATTAAATGCCAGCGCTGGGATTTGAACTGGGATCTGATTCTTGATCCTGAACTCTTGCCACGTTTGAAGAATATTAAGTCAAGATTCTGGAAGGTTTTGAAAGTCAAGTTACTCAGTCTGGATATTATTTTTTAGGCAGGCCTTTCCCAAAGCTTATTCTATAAGATATAGTCTTGAGATTTTAGCAGATGTTTCAAAGGGCAAAGGAAGTACAATACATTTCTGTAGCCCAATTCATTAAGAAGACCCCAAAACACAGGCAACAGGTCTGTACTCCCTTTCATATGCTACTGTACATTGCAAAACACAGAGAGGATCTTATCTGCAGCATCTCCCCCAAACTTATTTGGCCACATTTCCATGCCCAGAATATCATCTGTGGACAAACTACAGCAGTGGAGAGCCTCCGATAATTTCTGAGCAGAAACATAGTCAGATCTGTGTTTACAAAGGCAACCGAGGCAGTGGATTCAAGCATGGACACAGTGGTTTCCACCCTCTGGGAGACCAGTTAGAAAGTAGCTAATTCCACTGAGGTAGAAAGAAAAAGAAAAGTAACCTCACTCATCCATCTGCTAATGGGCAGAGTAGGATCCAGGGACCACGATTACCAGCATGTTCAAAATCCTCGTCCAGTTAAAAAGCCATCCTGTTTGAGACAGCACTTTGAAAGCCATGTAGAGCTACACACACACACACACACACACACACACACACACACACACTCACACACACACACACACACACAGATTAGCAAAGACTAGACATCAGAGATGCTGTGTGAACACACAGACTCCAGCCTTAGTTCATCCTGTGTCTAGACCTCAGCCCACCTGCTCTGTGTTGATCCCAGTTGTAAACACGCACAGTCTAGGAACGTAAGCTCCCACTGTATCAATCCAACCACCAGGCTCACCACGGACATTCATCCACCACATCATTCACAGCTCCCTTCTACACCAAGACCAAGCCTGCTCATCCAGAGATGCCATCCATTGGCAAAGTATGTCTGTGGCACCATCCAATTCTCCACCCACATGGAAGCACTCGAGGCAGTGAGTGTTTGTCATGGGTCTTGTCAACTGATGTCATCTTTTCTTGTTTCTCTTGGCAGGTGTAGGTGTGTGTGTTTGGTTCTTTGCATCTCCTTACTCTTCCCATCATAACAGACCTTGCCGGACTCTCTGGATTGTGGGTGAGTTCTACTAAAAACATGTCTAATTGGGACTATGTGAATATTTGGACCATTACTTTTGTGATTACCTTCTAAGGGTCGGTTAAAACAAACCACAGCAGTGTATAAGGGGAACACCTAGGCTTGTGGTGGAGGGGACAGACTAACTGCTATAGAACCAGATAGAGTGGATGGGATTCCTGACTCCATGTCTTAATAGACATGGACCTTGGACAAGTTATCAACCCTCTCTAAATTCCAATTTCCAAACATCAAAAATGGGAATCTGGGACTATTTCTACAGTGGGTTTAAGGATTAAAAGAGGATAAAGCACTCAATAAATGACAGGGCCCAACATCTGTCCACAGGGAGGACTTGGTGGTTAGTACAATTGGCTTCTGCTGCTGGCACAAATCTCTTTCCTATTTCACTTTGCTTTTGCCTGTCAGCTAGTCCCCATTCAGGTCCAGTGGTTCTGATGGCCAGGCAATTGCCTTTGCAAGCTTATCCAGATGTTCCAATTTTAGCCATATCTGATTCATATCTCTGTATCAGGGACCTAAATGAAAATTGCTATGAGTATCAATTCCATCAACTCTGGAAATTGCTGGGCTCCAAACTCTCCCTCAAGGGAGACTTTTGGCAACATAACTTAGATTATAGTTCAGCTAATGTTTAGAGAACACCTGCTATGTGCTAGGCATTATGCTCTGTGCTTTCACACAAGTTATTTCACTAAAGTTACAGAAAAATGCCAATTGTATGGTATCATCAGTAGCTCGAGGTAGCATTTATACATATATGTCCAATCCTAGCAGGGTAAAACTTCTCTTTTCTGTTTCTTTTTTTTTTAATTAATTAACTTTTGGCTGCACTGGGTCTTCGTTGCTGGTGCGGGCTTTCTCTAGTTGCGGCGAGCAGGGACTACTCTTTGTTGCGGTGCGCAGGCTTCTCATTGCAGTGGCTTCTCTTGTTGCGGAGCATGGGCTCTAGGTGCGTGGGCTTCAGTAGTTATGGCTCGCGGGCTCTAGAGTGCAGGCTCAGTAGTTGTAGCACATGGGCTTAGTTGCTCCGCGGCATGTGGTATCTTCCCAGACCAGAGCTCGAACTCGTGTTCCCTGCATTGGCAGGCGGATTCTTAACCACTGCACCACCAGGCAAGCCCCTCTTTTCTGCTTTTAGGAGTAATATTCAATATATTTATCAACGTGTATAGCTTGAGTTCCAACCAATCAAAATGAGACCCTGGAGGATGGCACTTGGGCAGGGTCGGGGGTGGGGGGTATTTGAGGACTGCAGCTATTTACCAGCTGGAATAGAATTATTTTAACAATTCAACTTTCAATATTTTAACAATTGTTATGACTGATCTTGGTCAACCTGGATGAATATTAACCCCATCTTCCTTCCCAATGGTTCAGACATTGGAGAGATGGCGAAATATTCCTTTACCTCCCTGCAGTTGCTGTTACGGGAAAATGCAGAAAGTGTTACCCTTGGGGCTCCAGGGACAGAGAATGAAAACAAGATCCATGGTTTCTGGACTTTGGAGACAGACAGAAGCTGAGTGGGCTAGTTGAGGCCATGTATATAGTGCTTAGGACCTCCAGCTCTGGATCACGTGGACCTGGTTGGAGGCCTCCCTCCATCACTTACTACCTGTGTGATACTGGACATGTTATTAGCCTTGCTGAGCCTCAGTTTCCCTGTTTATGAAATTATGATAACAGGACTACCTCACAGCTTTTTTATTTTCTTTTTTTTTTTTGCGGTGCGCGGGCTTCTCACTGTTGTGGCCTCTCCCGTTGCGGAGCACAGGCTCCAGACGCGCAGGCTCAGCGGCCATGGCTCATGGGCCCAGCCGCTCCGTGGCCTGTGGATCTTCCCGGACCGGGGCACGAACCCGTGTCCCCTGCATTGGCAGGTGGACTCTCAACCACTGAGCCACCAGGGAAGCCCTTTCTGCAGTTTTATGAAACAGTATAGATAAGTCTCTTAACACTGTTATTGGTTACTAGTGTAACTGGAATAATATTTTCAAAATACCCGTCAAAGTTTTCTCTCTTCTCAGAAATCCGGTTTTCTGGAAATTCCCTGGCGGTCCAGTGGTTAAGCCTCCGTACTTTCAATGTAGGGGGCGTGGGTTTGATCCCTGCTTGGGGAAGATCCCACCTGCTGTGGTGTGGCAAAAAAAAAAAAAAAAAGAAGAAGAAGAAAGAAATCCAGTTTTCTTCTTTTGACTTTTATGCCCTCATTGCCTAAGGGAGGGAAGACCAAATATGTGGAGGAAGTAAGATTTGTCAGAAAGGAAGAGGAAGCAGAACGCCCGCCATTGCTGGGGGGCAGAGAGAGGGGGAGGGTGAAGAGCAAGGGGTCAGACATGAATGTCCTTGCTTCCTCCCCCCTCCGATTCCTTGGGGAGACTGAGGAGGATTTGTAGAAACGTTCGAGAATTTGGGTGAGTCTCAGAATAGGAGGGTTTGCTCCCTGTTTCCCAGAGGGTAGCCCAGGAGAACTGCAGCCTCTCAGAGAAGGCCTGCCCTCGGCGTGGACCAGTACGGAAGGTGCCAGGCTGACAGCCGGGGATGTTTGCCCCCGAGAGACGGCCCAGCTCCCTTGTTGCCCAGTTCCCATGGCATCTGGGGCCCCGGAAGTTCCTGCTTGTTTCCCCTGGTGGGGGACACAAAAGAATGAGAGATCCCAGCATGTAGAATATCACTGGGAAGTAGCCCCAGCACGTGGGGACCTAAGTGGGGGCTTATGGCAGGGACTCCAGATGTCACCTTGGACCTCAACAGGACTCCCAAGAAACAGACAGTAGCGGTTGCCCCTCAGTGAACACCAGCACAGGAAACCCAGTGAGGGTGTGAGAGGAGGGTCCACCTAGCAGGGTGCATGTGGACCCAGAGGATGGTGGGTGACCGGAGGGTCCCTCGTTACCATTGCGGGGCTATGCCAGCTCCCCTCTGCCCTTGGTTCCAGCTTGGGAGGGAGAAGGGGGAGGGGAGACCCCTTGAAATGGGAGCTGAGAAATTGCTACCACTTCCCTCCTGCCCAGCCCTGTTGTCTGCAAAATGGGGACTCAGATGAGGGCAGTTACAGACATTAACTCTTGTCGTATATTAATTTGGATAGGTCACACCAGCTGTTATTAACAGCAACAACAATGATGCATTGTGGCAATGGTCAGGTGCAAGGCAAGAACAATGCAACACCAGGGGGACTTGATACTTCCCATCAAGAGGGTGTCTCTGGAGCACCCTATCACACCCTTCTGAGGGGGCCCCCTGGCAGCTCCCCTCCCCCAAAACCTCAGTGACCACAGCCCAGCTCCTCTGTCTTTCAGCTTCCCGGCTTCACACTGCCCCTTTACCTGGACCTGTTTGGATTGGTGACCTGAATTCACACTTTTTCCTGGTCCACCAGATACCACCTTCCAGTGTATCTCTAGTTTGCTTCTATTAGAATCCACCTCTGAAATCATAACATTTGAGACATCCCATTCTTTGTTCACAACCCTGTCTCTGCTCACGTGTGTCACTAGTTATTCATCCTCCTTCAGACAGCCTGTCCCTTGACCTATCTATTTCCCTCTGTCCATCAGCAACTCCCATCCTCCCTGCCCAGAGTCCGGGATCCATCCAGAGTGTCAGCCACTCTCTTGCCAGCATCCTCAACTCAAACCCCTTCATCTCACCCTCCTGGCAAAATCCAGCCACGGCACCACTTCAACTCTTAGCCCTTTCTGCTGAGCGTTGTGAAAGGAAAACAAAAAAAATCACACAAGCCTGCAAATTGGGGCCAGGATAAATTCCCAATATTCAACCAGAAGTAGAGCTGTGACACTGCCCAGGATGACTTCTATTTTCTCCTGTCAGCCCTCTGTCCCCATTCTTCAGTGGCTTTAATTGATCACACCTACGCCCACCCTGCCTCAGCAGACGATCTTACTTACAGTCTACCTCCAGAGAAAAGTAACACCGCAAGCCAACGTCCTCAAAAGGTCCTTAGGCTTCCTCACACCTCCTAATGGATTTATACTTCAATGTACCATTTCTCCTTTCCCTCTACATCCAAGGCTTCTCCAACCCCTGTGCTTTGGACTTCATTCCCTCCTGCCTCCTCTTCACCCTTGTTCTATCCCCCCTTTGGCCCCATATCTTCAACTTCTCCTTCTCTCCTGCTCCTTTTCCCTCCACATTCAAAGATTCTGAAGTCATTTCTACCCTAAAAATAAAAATAAATGAAAAACAAGCTCCCTAGGCTCCACATCTCCCCTCTAGCTGCTGGCCCCATTCTTCTTCCCTCTTTTCTTAAAATAGTGTTTTTTACTCATTGCTTCCAATTCCTCATTTTTACCCACTCCTGGGTCTCTGCAATCCACCATAATCCCACCACCCTACTGAAAGTGCTCTAGTCAAGGTCAAAAAGGACTAACATCCATGGTCACTACATGCAATGATGCAGATCTTACCTTATTTGACCTTTCGGCGGTATTGCTCCCTTTACAAAAACGCCCCCTCCTTTTGATGCCAGTTCACACATTTTCCTGGATCTCCACACACCTTGCTGGCTACTTGTACTCCATCTCTTTTTTGGAGGAAGGGCTTCTTTGTCTCTGATGATCATCCTTTAACCCAGTGGTTCTCAGAAATGTGAGCATGCATCCGAATCATCTGGAGGGCTTCTTAAAATACAGGCTCCTCGGGCCTCCCTGGTGGCGCAGTGGTTGAGAGTCCACCTGCCGATGCAGGGGACACGGGTTCGTGCCCCGGTCCGGGAAGATCCCACATGCCGCGGAGCGGCTGGGCCCATGAGCCATGGCCGCTGAGCCTGCGCGTCCAGAGCCTGTGCTCCGCGACGGGAGAGGCCACAACAGTGAGAGGCCCGCATACCACAAAAAAAAAAAAAAAAAAAGAAAATACAGGCTCCTGGGCCACACACCCACAGAAGCTCTAATTCAGTAGGTCTGGGGTGGGTCCTAAGAATTCACATCTCTACTAAGCTCCCAGATGCTGCTGACGCTGCTGGTCCAGGGCCCACACTTTGAAAACCACTGTTCCCAGGTGTTTGTCTTCGGCTCCTTTCTCTTTTCTACACCAGTGGCTCTTGACCCTGGTTGCACATTAATATCACCTGGGAAGCTTTAAAAAATAGGAAGGCTTGGACACCCAGGCTGAGTTAATTAGAATAGCCAGGAAGGGAGCTCAGGCATTTGAAAGAGCTGCCCAGGTGATCCTAATGTGTTGCTAGGGGTGAGAACCACATCACCCCTGGTGATTTCATCCACCAATATGGCTTCACTTACTCTCAAAATGCTAATGACTCATAAATTTCAGACTTTAGCCCAGACGTTGGTCCTGAGCATCAAAGCTGTATTTCCAATCACCTGCTAGACATCTACCCTCCAATAGCTCACAGAACCCTCACATTTACCATGGCCATGCTGGAACCCACTATTACCTACCTACTTCTCCTTTGGGGTTTTCCATGTTCAAAGTCCACCCAGTTGTCCAAACTAGGAAACTGATGGTTAGAATTTACTCTTCCGCTCTCTATTAGTTTCCTGCGTCTGCTGTAAATAAATTTCCACAACTTGGTGACTTAAAACAACAGAATTTTTCTCCCACAGTTTGGATGCCAGAAGCCCCAAATCTGGTTTTGCTGGACTGAAAGCAAGGTGCCTACAGGTTTGCGCTCCCTCTGGAGGCTCTAAAGGAGAACCTGTTCCTTGACTATTCCAGCTTCTGGCCAGCATTCCTTGGCTTGTGGCCATATCACTCTAATCTCTGTCTCCATGGTCACACTGCCTTCTCTGTCTGTGTCAAATCTCCCTCTGCCTCTCACTCATAGGACGCCTGTGACTGCTTTTAGGACTCACTGGATAATCCAGGATAATCTCCCCATTTTACGTTCCTTAACTCAATCACACCTACAAGGTGCCTTTGCCCTATAAAGCAACATTTACAGGTTCCAGGGATTAGGACCTGGTATTGTTGGGGGCCAGTCTTCAGCCTACGACAAGCTCCTTCACCCCCATGCCTGCATCATACTTTAGTATCCCAATTCTGCCCATGCTACTTCCACAAGTATCTCTGGTGTCTTTGTACTTCCCTCCACCTCCATTGCTGTGTTCAAATCCAGGTCCCATCACCTATTGCCTGAACTACACAATAATCCCTTAAGTGAAGCCCTGTCTGCCCTCTTGCTACCCTGTAGCTCCTTTTCCACAAGGCAGAGTAATTTGCCCCCGAAGGTGATGCTCTTCCCCTGTTTTACCATCTCCAGCGTCTTCCTATGATTTCTATGTAAAGCCCATTCTCTTGGTCCTGGCTTTGGGATTCTACTCTGGAATCCCACCGCACTTTTCTCCCTGCTTATCTGCGCCAGTCTCTGTGATCTTGGAGCCCTGCTACACTCTTTCCTCTGCCTGGAACATCCTTCACACAGCCCCTATTGGGTCCTGGGATAGCTTTCCATGGCTACCTATGCTTCTTCAATCATAGACCTAGCGCAGGTCAGTTGTAGCCAAGGTTTAATTTTCTGTTTCTCAACTAGACCGTAAGCTTCAGGAAAGCCAGGCCTGATTTGGTATTGTTCTTCTCGTTCTCAGTGTCGAGCACAGTGTTGCCTCAGTAGGTATCAAACAGTGTTTATTGGATTGAATTCCCATGACCCTTCCCAGCCCATTGTGCTTTAGGGTCTCAGGGACACCATCTGGGCTATTTAGACATCACTATTACACAATGAAAAATCAGTTCCTATTCACAGAAGCCCCAGGTGCATGTTTCTTCACATCGTTGTTGGGACTCACCTGTGTATTCTCTCTCCATCACATGGTTCTGGGAGAAAACAAACTGGCATGATGCTGGTTTTGGCTGGAGAATGATCCCACATCAACTCTGAGCCCTGAATCTAGTTCCTACACTCATAATTCCAAGCCCTTGAGCTGGGCCAGACCCTACATAACCCATAATCATGAATTTAAACAACATTGTACCTACAAGACCCAGGCTTTATGTTCCTGGTAGCTCCCTGCCTGCTGCCTTTCCCGACACTAATGACTACATAGAGGGAAGGGTCAGGGGCACGGGTCAGATGATCTTTAATGATAAATGAATCCAGATAATTAGTGGGGGATCATGCCATGTCACTGATACTGCATAAAATGCAGATAAAGAGCCCCAGGCATGGTAAAATTCCAGATGCCCTTACCTCTTACCCAACTTCTTTCCTCCTGTTCCACTGCCTTCTTCCAGATCTTTTAACTTAACCTCCCACTCCCAGCTCTTTGCTCTCTGCACTGATCTCAGAGTTTAGGATATACTCTCTCCATCTTGCTGGCCTGGATATCTTATCAAGCACCTAACTCCTAGAAGTTCATTATCCTGCCAGCCTGTCCTTCCCTAACCCCAAAAAATGGGGATGGGGAAAGTGTGTGCGTGTGTGCATGCGTGTTTGTGTGTGTGTGTGTGTGTTACAGAGCAGCTTAAGGATTTTCCTCTTTGCTTTTGGTCTACAAAACTTCTCCCTCCTTTGGTCCCCTGACAAGACTGTCAGCGTAGGAGACCCTTTTCAGTGCCACTACTTTGCTGGCGTCATTTCCCTACCTGTTCCTCCACTCCCCACCACATTTCAGGACGCTGGCTGCTACATGCTGTTCCTGCCCCTGGAATGCCATTCCCATCTTCTTTGCCTGCAAATTCCTCCCCATCCTTTGGGAATCAGCTCCAGTGCCCCTTGCTTCCTGAAGCCTCCCCATTGCTGCAGGCAGAAACAGACGTCCCTCCTTCCTGTACTCATAACACCACCATTGAGCTCTATTAGAGCTCCTGCACCATTGTAGGCTAGGGGCTGTTGGCAGTTGTCTCCCCGACTCAAATGTGAGCTTGCTCAGCAGGTCTCTTTCGTCTCTGGATTGCCCATGTCTGGCCTGTGACTGGTGCTCAGCGTTTGTTACAATTATTCCTGGACCAAGAGGAGAAAAGTCCCCATCCAGCAATGCTTGCTCAGCCTTGGGCAAGTAGGGTAAGCGGCCCTCCCAGAGCCTCCCTCCCCTCTCATCCTCTGCCTGCTCCCACTTCTTTTGTGATTTAATTGGGATTCGGTGCTTCAGCCTCTTGGCTGGTGCCTTTAGAAAGAGAGTCATCAGCGGTGAAAGCTCGACACATCGCTTCATACCTACAGGGCTTGCTGAAATGATGCCCGTGCCCCTGCCTTCCTGGCCTCTCCAGCACCTGCGCCAAGTACACAGGGACCACGCTATGCGTTGGATCGGAGGGCAAAGCTGTTTTGAGAAGTCCCCGCACCTGGAGGGGCATTATCTCGGTGGTGTTGGAGCTTAGGAAATTAATGAAAAGGGAGGGAAGGCACCGGGATCTCAGACTCCCAGTTGGGTCTTGGCAACCCCTGAAGCTGGCAGTATTAGGGAGCTAATGTGCTGACCGCGGAAGCTCAGCTGGTCTCCCGTCCTGCACCCCGCGTTGCTTTTTCTTCACGCCGATGAGATGCTGACGGAGATGCAGCAGGCACGCTGCTGCAAATGCTAGGCATGGGCAGCTGTGCCAAGGTTTGCAGGAACAGATGATTCCCTTGCAGCCCAAGAGGCTTAACCCATCCAGCTACCCTCACTGATTCAAATGGAAATCTAGAAGGAAACTGGTGCTGCTGCTTACTAACCATGTGCCAGGTACTTTATATTGTTTACTTCACTTAATCTGCCCAAAAACTCTGAGGCCTTATGCCTACCATCCCATCTGATAGAGGAGAAACCCAGGGCTCCCGAGGGTACGTCACCTCTCACAGCCTGACCACCTCTTACCCTTCTACAAGCTGTGTCCTGCACAAGGGCTTTGGCCAAGTGATCAAATGGAGGCTGAAATCTAGCCACATTCTAGTTGTCAAACTCTCCAGAGCATGCCTTTCCCCAGAGACTGGCTACCAACCCTGCTTTGCGGCTAGGACTAGGGCTAAACTGGAGTTGGTTTAAATCCTCAATTGGCTATCCCGCCTCCCTGTATATTTCAGTCCTAAAAGCAAACCCCAAACTTAGGTGAGGGCAAAACAAACAGGAACCAGGGAAGACTCAGTTTTGCAAGGAACGAGGATCCATTGACCTAGTCCCTCTGCCATCTTTTTTTCTTTTTTTTTTTTGTGGTACGCGGGCCTTTCACTGTTGTCGCCTCTCCCGTTGTGGAGCACAGGCTCCAGATGCACAGGCTCAGTGGCCATGGCTCACGGGCCCAGCTGCTCCATGGCAGATGGGATCTTCCCGGACCGGGGCACGAACCCATGTCCCCTGCATTGGCAGGTGGACTCTCAACCACTGCGCCACCAGGGAAGCTCTCTCTGCCATCTTATTCTTCTAATCACGACCTGATCATTTGTGAGTCCCACCCAGCTACTTCTCATTTTTCAACATAAACTTCTTTGGGCTGCATTTAGGTAGGATAGGGAGACTGGGACACATGTCATTATATCATCTTTGCTTATTTTTAAAAAAAAACAATCGTTAATATTAATACACCCTCAATAACAGGGTTCTCTTGGGCATAAGGCAGCTAGCTTGATTGGTTTCCCCACAGCTGATACAGCTGGGGTTTGAAGGTCAGCATCTTCATGGAATTGCTATAAACAATACAGTTAAGCCTAGCTGAACACAACTCCAATGCTGGTTTGATTCCTGCCTTCTTACTGCCTCAGCCTCTGCCTCTATCTCTACCTTCTCCAGCCCATCCTACAGACCTCTGACAGATAAGCCCTCATAAATCACTTAGTTCATTGTTTTTCTTCCCAGCTCAAAAGCTTTAAGGGGGTCCATGTTACTCAGAGGATGAAGTCCTAACTTCATCCTAAAGTGGTTCTCAGAGTGTGGTCCCTAGACCAGAAGCATCAATATCATCTGCCAACTTGTTAGAAATGCAAAATTTTAGGGCTTCACTCCAGATCTCCTGAATGAGAAACCCTGGAGGTGGGGTCCAGCAATCCGGCATTGGAACCGCCCTCTAGGTATTTCTGATTCTAAAGTTTGAAATCCCGACCTCTTTGTTACCTTCCACTCCAACCAAATCTATCCCCTCCCTGCTCCTGGTCATGGGCTATTTAATCATCTTTTTTTTTTTTAATTGAAGTATAGTTGATTTACAGTGTTGTGTTAATTTCTGCTGTACAGGAAAGTGATTCGGTTATATATATATATATATATATATATATATATATATATATATATACATTCTTTTTTATATTCTTTTCCATTATGGTTTATCACAGGGTATTGAATAGAGAGTTCCCTGTGCTCTACAGTAGGACCTTGTTTATCCATTCTATATATGAGTTTGCATCTGTATTTAATCATCTTCATCTCTGCTCTTATGGTGCTCACTGGTGATAGCAGCCGCTGGTTTTCTCCCCAGCCTCCATCCTCCTCCCCTTTATTGCCAATAGACCTGTATTATGGAGACACCATTGTGCTTTGCTAACAACATTTCCTTTGCAAGTAGGTGTAATCATAGAATTAAACTCTAGCTAATGATTTTAAGTGGAAGTTTAGAGGGAGGGACCTCTGAGAAGGAAGGACAGCTGGGGTAAGCCCCTTTTTGTCTTTCCACTTTTTCCTCTTCCTTCTAACTGCTACCTGGAATATGGATAGAATGGCTGGAACTGTAGTAGCCTTCTAGGACCTTTGCGGGGGAAACCTTGACAGGAAGGCTACACACGGCCAAGCAGAAAGGTAGAAAAAGCAAGGGTCCTTTGAAGCCACCATGTCAGCCCTGGAATATAATCTCTGAACTTCACAGGAGAGAGGGAATCTCTGTGTGTAGAAGCCATGAAAGTTAGGTTTCTCTTGATAACAACAAAAAGCAATTTCTAACAAAATGCCTTCCAAATTTCTCTTTATTTATGCATATCCAACCTGTTCTTTAAGGCCTGGTTTGTTTCACATCCTATTAATTTAGCAAACACTGGGGAGCATCTCCTCTGTGCCAGGCCCTGAGTAGGTCCTGGGAATGACAGATGAGCACAGCCTCATCCATGCTGATGTGATTGAGGACTCGTCTCTCTACCTTGCAGTCCATGAGCCTGTCTGCCATTCAAGGGCAGAGCCTCTGGCTCATTCATCTTTGGCTATTAACCCCTAACGTGGAGCCTGATGACTGGGAGGGGCCTAGTAAAGGTTTGTGACATGAAACAGTGACTGTCGTGGACTCCTCTAGAAGCTTCACCTGAGTTCTCTGGTCCACATTGATCAAAAGGGAAGTGACATTTACCAAGCACGTTCTTTATGCCAGTTTAGGCAATTTTTTCCACACATGATTTCTCTCCTTCCTCCCAACCACCCAGCAACATGTGAGTTATCATCCTCATGTACATTTGGGGAAATTCAGCCTTGTTGAGATAAAAATGATTTGCAGGCTCATTGTAGCTCAGCTGGTAGCTGATAGAAATGGGATTGATACCCTACTGGGACGTTTTCGGTTGCAAGGAACAGAAACTCCAATTTAAACTGGCTGAAATGATAAAGGGAATTGATTGACTTACAAAGCCCAAAACCTTCAGATGTAGGGCTGGCTTTAGGCAAGAGTAGTTCTAAAAGGTTCCTTCTGTCACAATCCACAGAATTCCTGAAGTTCGCTTGATTGAATTAACTTGGGTTCCTTGCCCACTCCTGAACCATTTGTGGGGTTGATGAAGATGCAATATCTTAGGCTTACATGAATATTTATGGCTTCCAGGCAAGTGTACAAATAGAGGCTTCTAGGCAATAGCCACCCCCCGCCCCTTTGCTCGTCCATCCCATGCTCCAGCCACATGGCGAAGGGCTTTATACACATGCATGTGGATACTCCTGCCCTCATGTTCAAGCTCCACACCTGGCCTAGGCGTGGGCCCACTGGCAGCATGATCTGCCTCTGGGAGGACAGAAATGGGCAAGAGACCAGTGCAGGCCCAGGAAGTAGAGCCCTGATACCGAGGGCCTGCTCTATAATGGGAGCTGTAGGCTCCTTGTGGGTCTGTTCCCCCAGTCCCCCAGACTCTCACATTATAGTAAAATGCATGCTTGAAATGGGGTCAAATGCTGGGCACTCTGAAGTGTGTGGCCCAAGGCAGGAGTCGTGTTGCCTAGTTGCCGTTCTGGATACAGTGATTAACCTCAGCTAGTGGGTCCCATCTCCAGAGCTGGAAGTAACATCGTACCCACTCAAACCTCAGGCCTGCAGAGTAAAGTGGAGTGTGGCTTGGGAGGGATGTGATGGGAATGGATGCTGAACGGGCAACCACCAGCTATCCCTACAGGGCTAAACCATGATGCCTGTTAGCCAGAACTTGCAGGCAGGACCCATGTTTTGTTCACCACTGAATTCCCATCACTAGTTGCAGAATCTGGCCCAGCGTAAGTGCTCAATATATATTTATGAAATGCTGAATGAATGAATAAGAAAGGCTTCCTCTTATCCCCATCACTCATAGTTTCCATCATACATATCTTGCATAGTCTAAATCTTTTTGCTTTTGGCCATTTCACGTAAACTCTCTAGTTCCCCCAAGTCGAGTCCCTGAGACTCCATTCTAAGATAGGGGCTGCAGGTGGGCCTGGTGTGGTTCCTTCCCTCAAAAGAAGTGGCATCAATCAAAGCAGGACACATGTTTCAGAGGGAAGGTCAGTCAGTGACTAAAGAGCACCGTGTCTTCCATATAGCCCAGGACCTCCAAGACAGAGTGTAAATGAGGGTGGGGCGCACATTCTTCAGCCAGTTTTCTAGACTTTCAGATGCCGACATTAGAATTTGATCACACCAGATGTGTAATTTGGCCAGGCACCATGAAGCACTTTGCTTTTGTCTAATTTACCATTATCAGTGGTCATCCATGGAAATGACTACACTCTGGTGCTCAAAATAGCTGGCCCTGTCTTCACTCCTGTCTCCACAATCAACAAGGGTCAGCCCTGTGCTCTTCACACACCGGCTCCCAGCAGCACCTTTTCTGAAAGGGAATTTTCTTGTCTCTGTGATGAGAACAAAATGTATGTTACCTCCTGCTTCCCAGAGATAGCACCACATTTTCTGAGATGTGAGTTTTGACCTGTGATAACAGCCATCTTCAGATGACGGCCTGTCCCTGGACAGCTGGGTCCAGGGCTCCCTTGAAACAATAGTATAAAACACACCACATGTGAGGCTGCTCTACAGATAAGGTCAATCTGGTTCTTTTAATCCTTTCAGTCAGTGATTTGAATCAGCACATGCCTAACCCTGGAGGGTGTGATGTGACCCCCATATCCCAAAGTCCCCAGGTAGGTTCCAGGGGCTGACAGAACATAAATTCATGTTTACAATATTGTCTCTTATCTCTGCAGCCCCAGCACTGCGTGGGTATTATCAGCTTGTAATTAGTAAGGAATGATTGATTGATTGAGTCAATGAATGGATAAATTCACTGTCCCTGGATTCAACAGGTATAACCCAACTCACTCTTCCCCCAAGGTTCAATTCTTCCTTATACTGTAGCCTACCCAGATGGCACAGTAATAGCTACAGTCTCCCACAGTTCGGGATGTCTCAGCCTCAGAGAATTGTCAGTCCTGACATATTCAATATTGTCTGGTTCATGGGATTTATCTGTTACAGGCCCTGGTACGGAAAGAAGCACCGTGAGCTGAACTGGCATGCCTAATGTGCAGTTGTATGCAGTCCTGGTCTTTACTCTAGTTCTCATCATTGCTACAGTGGCCAGAGCTGACTAGCAAAAGAGGCGATAAAAGAGAGTATCCAGAAAGTCAAGGCCTGATTTAAACCTTGTGCTTAGAACAAATGTTCTCTAATTTATATTGAGACCCTGATAACAGAATGACATTTACAGTTTTCAGTGTCAAAAATGAAGGGGAAAAGAAATCAAATCTCAGATGCCAGGTCTTACCAGTAAAGGATGTAAAACCCATACGAAGTACAAATGACTGTCTGACAGACTTCTGATTGATGGCTGAGACATGGTTACATGGTGTTTTAAAATTGACAGGACCTGAAAAAGAAGCTGAGGAAATTATTGGAGAAATACTATTCTCAGGTTTAGATGCCTTCTGAACAGATGTTGTTGGTAGGTTGAATAATAGTCCCTCAAATACGTCCATGTCCTAATCCCTGAAACCTGTGAATATTACCTTACTTGGCAAAAGGGACTTCGTAGTTGTGATCAAGTTAAAAATCTTGAGATGGGGAGATTATCCTGGATTATCTAGGTAGACCTGATACAATCAGCATGGTTCTTATAGGAGGGATGCAGAAAGAACCAGAGTCAGAAGAGAAGGTGGTATAATGATGGAAGCAGTGATTGGAGTGATGTGCTTTGGAGATGGAAGAAGAGGCCACAAGCCAAGGAATCCAGGTGGCAACTAGACGCTGAAAAGGGCAAGGAAACAGATTTTCCTCTCAGAGCCTCCATGAGCAACTAGCCCTGCAGATACCTGGATTTTAGTGCAGGAAGACTGATTTCAGGCTTCTGACCTCCAGAACTGTAAGAGAATAAATTTGTGTTATTTTAAATTCACTAAGTCTATGGTAACTTGTTATAGCAGCAATAGGAAACTAATACAGATATCAACCATCAACCCTGAATTTATGGCTAATCTTATAATGAGTAATTTGTTATGTGTCTAACCTCCCACCAATGGAGGATTTACCGGTGAGGAAGGTTCATGTGGCCTCACAGAGACTTGCTATAGAACACTTTAATGATTTGTCATGAAGTACGAAGGGATTGGAGGAGGGGGAAATCCCACATTACCAGTTTGAAAAGTCATTCTGCATTCCAGTTACTTGAGGAAATGAATCTGAGATTTGGTGGAGTGATAGCCAGGAGTAGCTTCTGCTTCCAAAGAACAGGTTAGGAAATAGAAATGTTTTCTACAGAAAACTATTTTCTCATGTTGGGACTTTCTAAACCGTTTACCACAGACCTTTCAAGATGTCATTTGAAGTCTCCATAACTCAGTTTTCCTAGAGTGGTTAAATGTATGGACTAGAGTCAAGTTGCCAGCAGTGCTGAAGGCTCCCTTGAGATTGTAAGCATAACTTTAATGTCAGGCAAGTCCGCTGTTTGTTTCTCTCCAACTACATCCAGCTCTTCCAAGGCAAACGTGAGGTATATAAGCAGGATTAAAATTTTATTAGGCAAGTGCAGTGGCAGAAAGAGAGGAAGGGGGTTGAGGATGTGTAAAAGAGTGTTACTAATGATGGGCCACGGATTTAAGTCAAGAAAGGAGAGCAAGAACTTGATGGAGTAGTGGCTAGTAAGAGATTGGTAGGCTCAAGCGGTTGGAGGTCCTCGTGGGACCAAGGAATGGCTGGAACCAAACCACTAGAAGGAGTAATGGTGGTGGTAGGTAATTACACATAAAATACAATCTAGACCATGATGTGTCTCCCAACTTCCTCTCCAAACTCTACCTCAGCCTGCACTGTACCTTCGTCCTTAGCTCAGCCACGCCAGCCTCTTCTCTTCCTTGAACCTGCTCAACCTCCTCCAACCATCCCCCCGTTCTTTTTTGCCCTCCCTGTTCTGTCTGCCTGGAAAGCTCTTCCCCAGAAGGATCCTGTGGCTGGCTCCATCTCATGATCCAAGCCTTCCCTGATCTCCATGTAAAATTGTGACCCACTCCATCCCTCACTGAGGTTACTCTTGATCATATCAATCACATAATACTTACCTAAACCTGAAGTTATTACATTTATTTGTTGACTTGTCTACTGTCAGTCTGCCCCTCCCATCTAGAAGGTGAGCTGCATGAGAGCAGTGACTTTGAGTGTCTTGTTCTCTGCTAACTCTCAGCAGCCGGAACAGTGCCTGGCACAGGAAAGGAACCTAAGAAAGTAAGGATAAATGGACAAAGGCATGAATAAATGGATTTCTGTAAACAGAATTTTCCTTCATTAACCTTAAAAATTGTTTAAAACAATTAAAGCAATTTAACCTAAAAGATTGTTAATCGGCAGACATTTTTTTTCCCCCAAACAAGTTCAGTATTTCTGTCAAAATCCTTGGAAACCCTTTCTAGTAGGGGTAGCAGTTCTCAAGTGGGGGCATTTTTGTCCTCCAAAGACATTTGGCGATGTCTGCTGACATTTTTATTGTCCAGTGTACTATTGGTATCTAGTGGGTGGAGATTCATGCCAAAAAAGCCTCTGTGCACCAGTGCTGAATCAAATCTTGGAGACAGAGTTTTGGGTGAAGTAGAAAAGAATAGCTTTATTGCTTTGCCAGGCAAAGGGGGACACAGCGGGCTCATGCCCCTCAAAACTGTGTGTCCCAACCCAGGAGAATTTGGTGAGGAGGTTTATAGCAATGGTTCAAGGGTGGGTTTGCTGTTAAGGATTAGGGGGTGTGTAGGGTCTGCATTCCTTAAACCTGGCCTCAGGTGGCCTCTTGCTGTGGTTATCAGATGGTGATCTTCTCTGGAATGAGGAATGCTAACTTCTTCCATTTGTTGAGGGTTTTAGTTCTGTAAAGAGCTCAAAGACATTCTTATGTGAATCCCTTGAGGCAGAACAAGGACCCTGCCCCAAGGCTGCATTACTGTTTCTTGGCTGCTCCTCCCTTGTCTCTGCATCCCCTCCTGTTCCCTGATTAGCAACTGTTCAAATCTGCCCTTTGGAACGCAGGAAGGTCATGGAGGCTGGAGTCTGTTCCCTACAAACAAGCAACGGGGGACACAGAAAGGCTTCCGTGCCCAGGAGCCCCACAGGGTCCTGCTAGGTTTCAAGAGCATGGATGCTGTTAAATATCCTACAGTGAATAGGACAGCTCACTCCCCACAGTAAATTATCTTGGCCCCAAATGTCAATAGTATCAAAGCTGAGAACCCTGCTAGGAGCTAAGAGTAATCACCCTGTGAGAATTGCTGGCCAGGCCAAACCCTGTGAGAAACTTTGTAACTCCCCAGTGCCCTGGAGAAGTGTCACTGTCCGGTGAGGTTGGAACTCCCCCATAGGCTCTGCCAGTGCACTGTGTCTCTCCAGTGAGATGTTGTGAGAGAGCCGCTGGATTGGTACTAGCCAAGATAAACAATCCAGAAACTTCACACACTTCTTCCAGGAAAGAATAAAACCAAGAGGGTAGACCTGCATTTGTAACTGGTTGTCATTTGCCAACTGGGGCCTGGGCAGCCTTGAAATGGACATACAATTATGTGAAAGTGAAAGCACACATTGCAGGCCTGTATGGTCCCAGCACTGACGGTTTCTCAACTCCCAAAGCCCTTCCTATTCATCAGGAGAAACCCCATTTGCAAAACATTTATTCAAAGCTTAATTACCAATAAATCCTCCCATGAAGCCACTCCACTGAAAGGCTGCACAATAGCTTGGCTTGGTAATCAATGCCCCATTCATGCGCTAATGAGTGGAATCAAATGGGTGTTGAGAGGTGCGGTGAGCAGGCCCAGGGACCAGAGAGACTCCATCTCCCTTTTTCCTTTGGGGCTCTTCTCTAATTAGGGCCCTGTTCACATGTTAATCAGTGCTGGGATCCTTGGAAGTTGGGGACAGCATTCCCCTGAGGCACCTGTGCTCCCGTGTAGGCAGGTGCACTAGTCCCTGTGAATTTCCTCCAGCCTGAAACATCAGCCCTGCTTCCAACCAGTTGGTGTCTTGAGCCCCGTTTTTAAATAAGGTGGGGTTATCCCTGAGCTGACCTCTACCCATACATGCATCAGATCCAGGGACTGGGTGCTGCTCTACATGCATTGTTCTGTTTAACCCTTATCACAAATATGGCACATGATTTTATCATTATTATCCTGATAATAGAGAGAAGAAAACTGAGGTTTCCTGACTTTTTCCAAATCGTATAGATAATAATCGGAATGATCTCCGACTCACCAATGAATTAAACATTTATTTCATGCACATGTGTGCCAGGTACTAGAAATACAGTCCAATGAGGAGGACAGATACAAAAGCAGGTAATTATCACGCCACACATGGGGGCTCATGAGGGGGGCCTGCTCCACTCCAAAACCCAATGTCCTTCTCCCCTGCGTTGAGTTATCCCTCATTGGTAATCCAGGTAAGGGACTGTGGTGACTTGGACCAGTGTGTAGATGGTGAGAAGCCATCAGATTCTTATAAGGAACAATTAATTCCTATAATTTTAAACTTACTCTAGATAAGGGCAATAGGAGAAAAGAAATTTACAGTTTCATTTGTGAACGTAGAGGTACAAAATATTACGTGAAATATTAGCAAACTGAAACTAACAGGATATTTAAAAATAATATACCTGGAATTCCTTGTGGATTAAATAAGAAAAATAGCAACCCCAATAGAAAAATAGTCAAAGCATATAGAGAACAAAGGTATGGATACCAAGGGGGAAAGCGGGGGGTGGGGGTGGTGGGATGAACTGGGAGATTGGGATTGACATATATATACTATTGATACTATGTATGAAATAGATAACTAATGAGAACGTACTGTATAGCACAGGGAACTCTACCCAACGCTCTGTGTTGACCTAAACTGGAAGGAAATCCAAAAAAGAGGGGATATAGGTATATGTATAGATGATTCACTTTGCTTACAGCAGAAACTAACACAACACTGTAAAGCAACTATACTCCAATAAAAAGTAATTAAAAAAAGAAAAATAGTCAAAGCATGTGAACATGTAATTTATGGAAGCAGAAACCAAATGCACCTGAGGAGGTGCTTAAAGTTATTAATAATCAAAGAAAGACAAATTACAAAATAATATACCACTTTCTATCTAGTAGATTGGCAAAATTAGAAAGCTGGATAATGCCAAGTGTTGGTGGGGATTTGGAGATGCACACCCTTAGGCACTGTTGCCAGGAGGGCAGATGGTGTGATGGTCTGTAGAACACAGCTGGTGCTCATCTCTTAACTGAGTTCAATTAAGTAGATGGACACTGAATGACTCAGCAATTTTATCCCTCTCCATCTGTAGTCTGAAGAAATACTTACACAGCTCCCCAAGGGACATATACAATACTTCGGTGCAGCATTGGTTGTGGTGCCAGGAATTCGGAGGCCATCTGGGTACCTATCATCTGGAGATTGGATAGATAAACGTGGGGAGTGCACAGAGCAGAGCAGGGAGCAAAAGTTTAGAGACAAAAGATGAATTGTAGCCATAGCAACATGAATGAACTTGAAAAAAATTGTAATTAGTGAGAAAGGTAAGAAGCTGAATGAAATATATAACTCAATAACATTTATGAGAAGGTTCAAATACATGCATAAAAAACAACACCATTTTGCAAGAACACATACAAACAGAAGCACGTAAGTGCATATGTTTTCCATTCTGGGAAGGGGACCAGGAGTAGGGTGTACAGTCAAGGTTCCAGTGAGAAACAGATGGCACACCCAAATTAAGATAATTCAAGGTAGATTTGTTTACAAAGGTGTGGGTGGGTGTAGGGAAACCACAAGAGGTAGTACAGAAACCCAGGTCTATTATTTTAACCCAGCCTGAAGGGAATGGTTAGTGGAACTTAAAGGGAGAAGACTTGTAAAGAGAGAGTTGCCAGGAAATCAGCAGTGGCTTTCAGCTGCTGAGGGACCCAGCTAGGCCTAAATGACCCCAAGGAAAGGAATCAGAGATACATTCCCTTGACTTCACTCTCCTCCCTCCCTTCCTCCCTAGAGCTCCCCACTGGTCTACTCAACAGAGAGCCAAAGGGCAAGGGAGGCCATTGATGTCATCCATTCAAGTCTGTCTCTTGGACAGAAAGAAGAGTGAAGTTGTGTGTGAAGAGAATGGGTCTGGAAAGACAAATGGCAGCTATGTGATTCGTGAGCTCTGAGGAGAAAGGGAACTCATCAATAAAACAAATAAACATAAACATGGAAGAGGGTGGGCCTTGAAAGAAAAAAGCAAATAAAGACATTTCCCTTTCTGGGAGTAACCCAATGGTCAGCTGTAAAGGACACGAAAAATATGTTTCACCACATTCCTCATATCCTACATTGTGTATGTGTGTGTGTAACACAGGCAAATTTGTCTGTTCACATTTGTGATACTTATTATAAAGTTGGTGAGTTAGCACACAAAGTACCAATGGTCTCCAATAAAAGTAATATTTGGAAACATAACCTTTGAATATGCAAGTTTTTGTTAGACTGAGAAACAGTTAAGTATATAGAATTTCTGAATCAAACTTTTATGGAATCCTTGCAGACCTGAAGCATCCCCATAGGACCCTAGTGCTTTAAGGCCAGAGCTTAAAAATTACTTTCTTGAATGAATGCATGGCTCTCTGTGATTATCTAACCCAAGTCATCAATCTCCATAATGTGTCCTCTCTTCCAGCTTCTGCCTTTGATTAATCCACATTTCTTCTGGTTTCTTTTATTACAGAGTATTAATGTTTAAAATACCATAGTCTATAAGAGTGCAATTAAGTGACCTCTGGAAAATTCCATTCCTTCCTCCACTTGAATGATGAATCTTCGGAGAATGACTTGACCATAGCGTGAGCAGAGGAGAGGCTTTTTTTCCTACTTTGTACCAGAGTTGGAAGTTAGAAGTGTCTCTTGTATGGAACACAGAAATTTGCTAAGTGAACCACAGTGAAATCTAGGCTTTGCGATCAGGAGTGACTCTCCATGGGGTCTGAAACAATGGTGAGGAGCCCCAAGGTAAGAAGGATTCCACCACGATGTTCCCTCAGACACTGGAGGGTGGGCACAGTGCTCAGTAAAATCAATAGATTGAAAAGTCTAGAGTCTGGCTTTGTTCATGGCTAGAGTTCAGCAGCAGACCAGTAAATGGTTCAGACAAACCAAATACACTGACTGAATATTCCGTGAAGAGGTCCTGAGGCCTGGAAACCATATCACACAGACCTCAAGAGGACTGATGTCTTTGCAAAGGGATGCCAGGTAGACCAGTAGTCCAGAGCTGGGCATTTTTGGAAGCAAACAGTGGGCTTTAGGGACAGAGCTACTCTGGACAGATTATATGTAAGAAATTCTAGGACTTCTGAGGCTAGAAGTGCAAGCCCGGGGCCCAAATAAAGATGGAAAGCAGGTTTTGGAGAAACCTGCTTCACACTAGATTTGAATGAGCGCCACTGCTGGATATTGGGAGAGTTGAGAAATGTGGGCTGAGGAAAGGTTTTCCTCGCTCACAAATCTATCCAGCTCACTTGATTGATTCATGGTTTCTGTGATTTTGTTTTCTACATTCTTCCCCCCCCCATCTTTGTAACTCTTAAAGTTTGTGTGTCTTTTTACCATAAGATGGGTATGGACAGGGAGGTGGAAAATCCCAGGGATCCTGCTGGTATGGTTATGGAAGGTACAACGGCAAGGAACCCAGGAAGATCTTGGAGTCTGGGGCCCTGAGAGCAAAAGGGCAAGTTTGAGCCTGACTGTGGAGGCAGTCAGGATCCTGAGAGGGTCCCACAGCTCATTCCCAAAGGGAAAGTAGGGTCCTTTGAAGGAATGCCCAAGCCCCACCCCCCCCAGCTGGTCCTGACTTCTCTGGTTCTGCTCACTCACCAAGAGCAACTTAATCTGACATTTAAGTGCAAGTGTTGTATTCAGTGGAACCCTGGCTGTGAAATATTAGTGGGTCTTAACCTTGTCAAGGAGGTGGAGTTTCTGGAAGTCATAGCATACCTTGTGAGAAGCATGGACTATTCAAATATTTTCAGTAAATTTCTTGTGGGAAAAGCTCATGTCTGTATTGTGCCATTAAACCTAGCACAGTGCCTGGCACCTAGTACATGATAAATAAATGTTTGTGGAAAGAAGGAGGAAAAGAAAGAAGGAAGGGATGGAGGGAGAGAGAGTGGGAGGAAGGAGAGGACAGGTAATCAATTTAGCCAGAGGAAACATTCTCCAGATGTTATTTTCTAATCATATTTTAGAGATTTTCCTTTATTCACGCTTACGTTTAATCATCATATTAATTTATCAATACTTGCTAGCAAAAAAGTTGGCAGCAGGGAGGCAAAATTTTGAGAAAATTTTTGGAAGGACAGATATAAAATGGAGTAAATTCCAAGTTCCTCTGCAAGTTAGGAGAAGATAGACTTTTATCACTTCATTTTTAGTAGTGGTCCCTTTTGACATAAGTCAAAACTGAGTGTTTGGTGGGCAAAGTTGGAGAACTGCTGCTCTAGTGGATGACTTGACAATTGCGTGATGCCACGACTTAGTTTAAATCCACAGATATTTACTCAGTACCCGTGCTGTGTAAGGGAGTGGTTGGAGGAGGTCAGTGAGAGGATGTGACCA
Organism: Phocoena sinus; assembly: GCF_008692025.1. NCBI lineage: Eukaryota > Metazoa > Chordata > Mammalia > Artiodactyla > Phocoenidae > Phocoena > Phocoena sinus. The sequence goes on along the minus strand of NC_045764.1, from coordinate 43,733,539 downwards.
TCCACTGACCTGCAAGCTGCACCAGGGTAATGGGAGGCTCCTCACCCCCTCCCCTGTCCTTGGAATGTATGCTCTGATCACTGTTCCCACAGTGGGAGCTATTGCAAGGACACAGCCTAGAGAGAGTAGGGTGGTGTTGAGACCATCTAGAAGGTATAAGTGACTGATCCCCATTAAGGCCTCTATATACACTTTAAGATTCTGCGGGGTGAATGTGGAGATCTGCTCATTTTGTGGAAACCAAGACAAGCCTCAAAAGTAAGTTTTCTTGTGTTGGGCTGCACCCCGCACGCCTACAAGCCTGCAGTCTCAAGACCAAAGAAAGGGCCAGGAGTCAGCGACAGAGACATCAATGGTTTATTGGACAGGGGTATCTTATACTAAAGGTCCTGGGGTGACACCCCACCATGCGTGGCAGACAGGACATGGCAGCAGTCTTTACTGCTTGGGGGATAAGGAGGCTGCCATTTATAGGGGAGATTGACATCAGGTGGGCTCATCATTTACAGGGACTACTTAAGCCCTATAATTAAGAGGATTGGATAGTCATGTGGGTGAAGCAGGGGCTGGTCGAACAGGGGACGTACAGAGAGCAAAGAAACAGCCATTTTGAATAGCCTAACCACACATCTTGCTTAATAAATCTGCCACCTACCAATTTGGGGTGGTCTGCCTCTTTTTTCGGTCTCTCCTTGCCCTCTGTGTATGGGCAAGGAGAGACCGAAGAAATCAACAGGAGTTGTCTTGCTAGAGGTATGGGATTAATACTTTCCTTCCAAGAATAAGTCTAGAAGTGGAAGGTAGCATATGATTATTCTGGAGGTACATAGCATCCATCAGTTTTTCCATTTTTCCTTCCCTTCCTCCCTCCCTCCCTTCCCTCCTTCCTCCCCCCTTCTTCCCTCGTTTCCTCCCTTCCTTCCTCCCTCCCTCCCTCCTTCCCTCCTTCCCTTCCTTCCTTCCTTCCTACCTTCCTTCCTTCCTTCCTTCCTTCTTTCCTTCTTTCCTTCTTTCCTTCCTTCCTTCCTTCCTTCCTTCTATCCAATCATCCAGTCATTCATTTATTTAGTCATTCAACAGCAACTATTTAGTTACAAGTATAATGCTAAGCTCCGGGATACAAATAATAATTAACCTGAACAAAGTAGGTGAAAACTTGAGGCAATTCCAGAACAAGTGTACTCAATCTTGGCAGCATGTAGGAATCACTTGGGGAGCTTTAAAAGTGCTGATGTCTGGATTCCACCCCTAGAGGTTCTGATTTAGTTGCTGCGGGGAGGGGGTGAAGACTGGGTATCACCTCCCATTTGAATGCTCTCCATTTGATTCTAACGTGCAGTCAAGGTTGAGACCCACTGCTTCAGTGGGATGAGTTTGAGTTTGCTGGACAGATAAGGGGAGAGAAGATCATCCGGGGATAAACATATACAGAGGCACAAGAAACACCCTAGAGCGAGTTGCCTTCAAGGGATAACAAAGAGTAGACATAGATGGAGAAGAAAGGATGAGCTGGGGCACAGGAGAGAGGGACTGGGCTTCTGTAATAGGTGAGAACAAGGTGCGGTGGGAGAGAGCTTGGGGTGGTTAATCCTCTAAGACGTGAGGATTTGGGAAGACTTCTTAGAGAAGGCTGGAGTTAACTCCCTCCCTTGAAGGATAGCTAGGACTTGACAGGTGGAGATGGGATGAAGTCTCTCCAGGTGGAAAAGGCAGAACAATTGGGATAAAGTTGTGATATGTCTAGTGGAGGTGGAGCCTGGAGTTCCCAGGCCAGAGAGAGGGAGTGACATGGTGAAAGAATATTAAAGTTAGGTCACAGGCTGAGGATTTTGGATTTTACCCTTAAGACAACGGACAGGATAGCTAGTGGGAAGCAGCCTCATAGCACAGGGAGATCAGCTCCGTGCTTTGTGTCCCCCTAGAGAGGCGGGATAGGGTGGGAGGCAGGGAGACGCAAGAGGGAGGGGATATGGGGATATATGTATATGTATAGCTGATTCACTTTGTTATACAGCAGAAACTAACACAACATTGTAAAGCAATTATACTCCAATAAAGATGTTAAAAAATAAATTAATTAAAATTTTAAAAATATACAATGGACAGCCATGGAGCATTAGTCTTTGGAAGAAGAGGGGAACGCCAAGATGAAGTTTGAGATTTAGACCTCTGAGGCAGCGCGGGAGGAAGGCTGGCAGGTGGGAGAGCCTGAAATGAGGCTAATGGATAATTTCTAGGCAGTAGACTTTGTGTGTCTCCAACGTGGTTAATAGGCACATTATTTTAGTCTAAATGAGCGAGAGACATTTTCTTACCCTTTAAAACTCAGAAACTGATTTAAGTGAGGAGTCATTTCAAAGATCAGTTTTGAAATTGTTGTTGGTAGAAAGCAGCTTGTGGGGTGGAGATGAGGGCGATAGAGTAGAAACAGGATTGGGTTTTTATGAAAAATCCTGTTGCCTGAAGAAATGGAGCAATTAACAGAGGATGAGCCCTGTCATTTCTGTGTTACCTGTTCCAGGAAGGCGGGGCCTCCAGAACCCGCCTGTGCCCCCGCTGCTCAGTCCCTTTTGGGGCTGGGCATTGAGCAGACATCCCCAAACAGCTACCTGATCCCCCCACAAATATCTCAAAATGGAAAACAAGAACCTTTACAGATGGGACAATTTAGAGGAAGAACAAAGGGGAAATGGGTCAGCCCTACCCCTGGGTCTGTGGGCACTGAGACCCCGTACCTGCAGATTAAGTCTTGCTTCTTCCTGAGCCATTCTGAGCAGGAAAGGGGCCATTCAAAAATGTACACCCAAGTGGTGGGGACAGTGTCTGGAATTTAGCTGGTGAGAGCAGGGCTGACGTTTTCTAGAAGGCACCTGTACAGATAAACTAGATGTTAAAATCCTGAAATGCTTTCTTAGCAGTTGGAAAGTTGTGTCTGCTGTCTAAATGCCCTTGAATTGCTTGGTTGCCTCACCCCCTTCCCTGGGCTCCCTTTGGACACCCAGAGCTCTCCATGGTCCAGGAACTAAATGATCAGTGGTCCTGGCACAGCAGGGGCTCCATGCTCCTAGTCTAGAATGTTACTGGCCTCACCTTACTGGTTGTGCACTATTTCGAGTATCACCCTATGTGTGTGAGTCCAGGTGTCTCTCCTGATATCTTTGGTTTTGCTCTCTAGTTCCTAGCTGGATGGGAGCCGTCTTTGAAGCCATGTTCTGACCCATGCCCAGCCTTCCCCTGGGAACCGGTGCTCTGCTCCATTCCCCGCATCCCATCCTGCATCCCTGACTGCTGACTAGGATCTTGCTTTGAGTTTAGTGGACCACCCCTCTCCAGCATCACTGCCAGATACACTTACTATGTACATACACCAATTCTGTGTTGTCACAGATCTAAAGAGTGGCAGGGGCCTCATTAGCACTGCCTCAGAGCTCCTTCCTTCCCCAGGTCTCCTGATTGACTCCGCATCCAGGCCCTGCCTAAAATTGCCACATGCCGCAGTCAAGTGCCTCTGAGTGAGGACAAATGCAGTGTCCTACAGGACGGTCTCAGGTCTCTGCAGGTCCTCCCTTAGTGTTGAGGGTTGGCCCTTTGCTCGAGGTGGCTGGTGAAAATGGGAGAGGCTAAGGTTAGAGCCAAGGCCTTGGGTGGCTTATGTTGTCTTTACTATGGTCCAGGCATGACTGTAAGCACTTTGTAATTTAGTCCTCCTAACAGTCCTATGATGTAGGTACTACTATTCCTATTTTACTCATCAGAAAACTGAGACACAGCGGGGTTCAGTAAATAGCCCAAGAACAAACGATTAAATGGTGGAGCCAGAATTTGAACCCAGTTAGTTTTTAGGGTCAATGCTCTTAACTATTATAATTGGCTGGTTGCAGCCAATATAAATTGAATTTCTGAGAAAGTTTGTGCTTTCCTGAGATGGCTTCTTTTCTTCTTCTGGCCAGTAATGCCGATGGGAGGTGTGAGGTACAGCCATCATCTTACGGCCTTGAGGTGACAAGTGCAAGGAGTGAAAGCCACACAATATGGATGATGAAGCCTGGGACAGTGATAACACCATGGGCTGCTGGACCACTTCACACAGCCTCCCCTGGGCTCTTTGTTATGGGGGAAAATAACTCTATTTCGTTAAGCCATTGTGGTTGGGTTTTTGTAGCTGAATGAAGAATCCTAACTGGTATACTAGTCCCAGCCTCTGGCAAGGAGGGCTGTTTATGGGCTCACTTATAACAGAAGCTTTTTCATGACACAGCCTGCTTCAGGCTCATGTCCATATGGCTGGGAAATGGCCCCTTAAGTGACCCAGCTGCAGCACTGCTTGTCCACACAGTGGGCTGAGAGGCTTCAGGCATCATCACAGCCTTTCCCGAGCTCACTCCACCCTAGATGTCAGTGATGGTGATGGAGAGGCTCACTTAGACCTCTCTGACATGGGCAGAAAGATTCCAGCTCCGTTCTCTCTGCCTCCCTGGCTGTGAATGGAGGAGGAGAACTGTATGGTATGCCGAGGGCCCATTTGAGCAAGATGTAGATGACCAGAGAAGACTCGGGAACATTGGCCCTACAGAACCTTGGCTAGGAAATTAGAATAGCTTCAAACTGTGTCTCCCAGTTGCCTAGTGTGATGCTTAGCATATAGGGCTGCTCAGTATATTTTATTCATTCATTTTTAAAAACTTCATGGTAGAGGAGGGGGGAAGGCATTCATACATGGGCATGCTAAACAAAACAAAGCACAAAAAATGAAAGTATAAAATCCCTCCCACTTCTGATTCTTCTTCTCTTACTGTTGTCAAAATTTTCCTCTTTTCAGAAGTAACCTATGAATATATATTTAATCAGATAGACTTGCTAGCCAAAAACCCAAATAATTGTGGCTCAGAAATTAAAAACACACAATGCCACATATCCCTGTTGGGTTGGTAGGGGGCTCTGATCCCAAAAGATGCCAGTCACTGTCCCAGTGAGAAAGAGATAAATGGAGGGCCTTCCATTGGCAATTAAATGCTCTAGTCTGCAAGTGACATGCATCACTTTCACTCAAAACTCATTGGCCAGAATGAGTCACACAGCCCTTTCCAACTACAATGGAGCCAGGATGTCCAACCAACCATGTGTTCAGAAGGGGAGAATGTTGGAGGAGGTCATCAAGAGGATGTGACTGCCAGTTGACATGAAAGCTGGGTCTGGGCAGTTGGAGGTTTCTCACCCCCTCCCCTGTTTTTGGAATGTGTATTCCATTTACCTTCCCTGTACAAGAAGCTGCCCAAGGACACAGCCTTGAGACAGTAAGTTGTTGTTGAGACCATCTGGATGGTACATGTGACTGAACCCACTTAAGACCTCTATATAAACTTTAAGATTCTGGTGGGCGGGTGCTGAGATCTACTTATCTTGTGGTGCCCAAGGCAGGCCTTGTATGTATGTTCCCTGGATTATTAACCCTGCCACTTACCAATCCGTAGTGTCTACCTCAATCTTCAATCTCTGCTTGCCCTCCATTTATAGAAGCCAGTTTAAGATTATTCCCAGGAAGCTCTCAAGGATGTGAACTAACAATTGGTGAGCCAGCCAGGAATCCAAAAAAATGGGCCTGGGGGAAGACTGCTGCACGAGTACAGGATGCCCTGAAAACATGAGCTACTTTAATGTGTTTTTTTGAGAAACTGTGTATAGTGCACTGTGACAAATAAGGGAAACAAATGGCTACTGCAGTAGGTTGACCTCTACTCTGGGCAGTTCAGCTGGCCATCCATTCCTGACTAGAGGCTGAAGCTCAAGTTAGGAAGTTGGGAGAACAGCTGAAGTTAGAGAAGGATGTACAGTTGTCCACTACTCTGCTAGCTTCAGGACTAACAGACAAGGTGGGAGAGCAAAATAACAAGTTGGAGACCTTAGCTTGCCATTTTGCAAAGCTTCGAGGGCGCAAGCTGTCATGGATTAAGGTCCGAGTACTTGTGACAAAGTGTGATTAAGATGTTAAGAAGTAGAAGCCCTGGGAAAGTGAGGAGAATTAAGGGGATGATGTTGTGGTGATTGTCAATGAAATGGACAGAGTTCCCCATGCCGTCCAGTCCCTAATACAAAGGAACATGTTAAATAGCAATTACCCTAGATTTCTGATAATAGAGAAATAGACTCCCAATATCCTAGGAGAAAACTTGCCTTCTTCCTTTGATACTTGAAGTTGTAAATCTTATCAAGTCTGAAATATACACAGCCCAGGAGATAATGAAAACACTACCCACAATTGCCTGAGACGGAAGGATGAAAAGAGGTTATTTAAAGTACATACGGCTATAGAAGCTCCCTTGCCCGAAATCAGTCCACAGCCTCCATAAGATTACTGGTAAAGGACAAATGCAAGTCTTTTTTTTTTAAAAAATATTTATTTATTTAATATATTTATTTTTGGCTGCGTTGGGTCTTCATTGCTGCACACGGGCTTTCTCTAGTTGTGGCGAGCGGGGACTACTCTTTGTTGCAGTGCACGGGCTTCTCATTGCCGTGGCTTCTTTTTGTTGCAGAGCATGGGCTATAGACACGTGGGTTTCAGTAGTTGTGGCATGCAGGCTCAGTAGCTGTGGCAAATGTTGTGTTTGTATGCTTATGTATGTCTATGGGTATATGTTACATACATGTGATATTTTTCTACCTTCAGCGGTACTACCAAAATTAATTAGTAAAAGAGCTCTATTTTACTGGCTTAAAGAAAAATAAGCGTTAATATCAATAGTGTACTTACGTAAAAATAAAACAATTTTCTTTCATCTGCTAAAAGGACAGAGGTTTTTTGGACTATTTGTCTGTTCTTGATGGGATTGTGAAAGGTTTTTCTTTACCTTTTAAGTAATCTGCCTAAAAAACAAAGATTCTATGTTTTATCGAAACAATTTCTTGTGTTTCTTGTTGACTTTATCAGGTTTTTGATTACTTAAGAAAACTGCACCTTCTTTATTAAAAGAACCAAGATTTTTTATAACTATGTAACCTTCTATATTTGTCTTTGAACTCTTTATTGTTTTGGTTAAATGGATGACTAAGTATTCTTTCACAGTGACCTATGTAATCAACTGGTTTAAACCTTTTGATAGTTTTGACAAACTTCCACAAAATCAAATTCTAAATGAAGTCTTGTTGACCTTTAACTAACTTTGGGATTTTTCCAGAGGGTCCCTGAAACATCTCAAAAGATGTGTTCTTTCTTTTCATAAAAGAGAGATATTAAATTAATTAGGCTTATTTGATACATTAAATTACATGGGAAGCATTGTCAAATAAGCGATACTAAACTTTCTTTAGGTTACTTTATGTAAATATAAATTCATCCAGCAGGGCTTAAATGACAGCTCGCAAAGCCTGTCCTCACTTAACACTGAAATGTCTCTAATGAGAAAAGCTGTCCTCCAAAATAGAATGGCCTTAGATATCATTATTGCCTCGCAAGGAGGCACTTGTGCCATTACCCAGTTAAAATGTTGTGTGCTCATACCTGATGAGTCTGCTAATGTTCATCTTTATTAAATCACATAAAAACACACGAGTACCCTGAGTGATCAGACCCCTCCCCCCAAGCTTAGGAGACTTAGTAAGTTAGTGGTTCATATCATGGGGCTCTTGGTAAAAAAAAAATATTACTTATTTTGGGAAGCATTATTTTCATCTGTGTTTTCTCTTACACGTGCCTATACTATTGCTGTGACATCTGCCTCCAATGCAGCCAGATAGCTACCAAAAAGGCCACCTCCATGATAGTAAAACCCCTTGCTGACTGCTCAGGGCACATTGCAGAAGAGGGGGCCTTATGAAATGGTAAGAGCTGGTCATGAGGTGTGGAGTGTTGGAAGAGGTCAACGAAAGGATGTGAGCTGGACCCAGGCAATCGGAGGTGCCTCACTCCCTCTCCTGTCCTTGGAATGTACATTCTGCTTGCCTTCCCCACCCTAGAAGCTGCCCAAGGACACAACCTTGAAACAGGAGGGTGTTGCTGAGACCATCTAGATGGAATATGTGACTGAACCCTGTTAAGTTCTCTGTAAACACTTTAAGATTCTGGCAGGTGGGTGCTAAGATCTACTCGTTTTGTGGTGCCCAAGACAACCCTGATATGGAAGTCCTCTTGTTTATTAAACCTGCCACCTACCAACCCGGAGTAACCTGCATCTTTCTTTGGTCTCTCCCTGCCCTCTGTGTATGGGGCTGGTTTCAGATTATACCTGGGCAGCTCCTGAGGTTGCAAACTAACAGAGAACCAGGATTCTCTGGTAAACAACATGATTGATTACCACGCACAGTTTCGCACTTAGATTTTGATTTGTCTTGGAGTTTGGAAATATGTAAAGTATTGAGAACAGTGTCGATTTCCTGAAGAAGTGTTTCCTACTGTCATTTTTACCTATATCATTCACATATAATAATATGTATTATAATATTTTTACCAATAGAGGCTTCTCACTTAACACAGTAGCTGTCCCTTGGATGAGAGAATGGAAGTTAAGTCCTGCATATTGTATCTCTGGTGCTACAGGGAGTGAAGAGGAAGGGGAGGCTGTAACTTAGGAACTCAGTAGATACAAGGCACTGCAGAGAAAGTCTAGCCAGTTGAGGGACAAAAGATGTGGGCATCAGAGCTTCTGGCAAATTTCCCACACAGTGCTGAGCCTCAGGACCCGATGCCAGCTCTGCATCTGATGGCCTTCTGGGTCCACATGGTGATGAGCACTACTGGGCTGACTTGTGTTTTTTGCCTGGGAAAGGACAGAAGTTGGCGAGCCAGCAAACCCCGCTGCCTCTTGGATCAGGTTCCTCCAACTGTGCAGGACAACCACACAGAGCCCTTTAAAAGGCACTTGTGATGATTTAATTAAATCTGACAGGTTTTTAAAAAAACACTAACTGGAGATCTCAATCTTATATCCCATCTATTTTTTTTCCTGCTTCTAAAGGTTAACAGCAAGCTTAACTCCTTGCTTGGCTCCAGAACTGTATTTGTGATGAACATCCCAAGAGAACATTCTTTTCTCTCCCTTTGAATGCATCTACTTCATCTACTTTGATGATGAGGGGATTACCTGCAGGCAGCAACCTGTCATTGCCTGGTAGAGCTTAAACCACCTCCCAGCATCCACAGAACCTCTGGAGCTAAAACGTATTCAGGCATCCGATGGCAAAGACATTGCCACTTCAGCTCAGGATGGCCCTTGTCGTCAGAATATGACTCACTCGGGGGGTTACACAAAAGCTTTTGAACAGAGGCTCCTAAGCCACCAGTGTTTTATATTTGTTTGTTAAATATTTATTTTATTGAAGTATAGTAGATTTACAATGTTGTGTTAATTTCCACTGTACGGCAAATGATTCAGTTATACACACACACACATATATATACATATATATATATATATATATATATAAATGCATTCTTTTTCATATTCTTTTCCATTATGGTTTATCACAGGATATTGAATACAGTTCTCTGTGCTATACAGTAGGACCTTGTTGTTTATCCATCTTATACATAATAGTTGGCATCTACTAATCCCAAACTCCCAATCCATCTCTCCCCTACTTCCCCTCCCTAAATGCCCCCTTGGGTTTAGATTAATTTCTAAAAGGTATTTGGTGATACAGAATAACCTATTGATGGAAAACTCACAACACACTTCAAAAACCCTACAAATTAAATTGAGTGTTATTTATTTATATTGAAGTAGAGTTGATTTACAGTGTTGTGGCAATCTCTGCTATACAGCAAAGCGACTCATTATACCCATATAGACATTCTTAAATATTCTTTTCCATTATGGTTTGTCACAGGATATAGGATATAGTTCTACCAACCCCAAACTCCCAGTCCATCCCTCTGCCTCTCGCCTCCCCCTTGGCAACCACAAATCTGTTCTCTATGTCTCTGTTTCATTTGTGCCATATTTAGATTTCACATATAAGTGATATCATATGGTGATATCATATTTGTCCCTAAGCCACCAATGTTTGATGGCAGGAATGGCTTTGGGACAAATCATTGGTGGGCCATGCCTGGAGAAGAGGTCAGGGATAAAATGACCTAAGAACCAGACTATTTCTACACTGGATTCAGCCTTCCACCTCCCACCGGTGAAGGGATTGTTACTGAAAGGCTCGTCTGAATCAGGAGATTAGCAACTTCATAAAGAATTACCTCCCCTGATCCCCAGGTTAATTCGGAATAGTCAGCCTGGTACTACATAGGCCAGTGCTGAGATTGTCGGTTTTCTTGGGGAAGTCAACCACACTCATGGGACTTGTAAGCAGCAGACCTGGGGCTCAAACCAGGGTCTTCTGACTCCTTGTGCAACGTTTTCTCCACTCCCCCGTATGGATGCAGACCCAGCTTCCCCAAGGCCTCCTCCAGATGGGTGAGTTTATGCCCCATCTCTCTGCTGGGACACATTGCAAGGTCTGCTCTTGCTTGTAAGAACTCCTGCCGTTCCTTCCACCAACCCCCAAACACCTATTCCCCAAACTTATCAGTCCAGGATGCATTCTCCCAAGACCTTGTTCTCTAAATCTAAATGGACAATCGGGATTTTAAAGCCCCTAAAGTAACAATTATCGCTGAGCAGGGAGACGGGCACGACGCCCTCTAGTGGGGGGATTAGACTCTTCAGGGAGAGACATGCAGATTGAGGAAATGTAATCAGAACAGTTATTGCTTTGTCTTGCTTTTCGTCATGACGTTCTACTCACTTTGAAATCCCAAATAACTGTAAAGAAGGCCATGAGATTTTTACGTTTGTCAAAAGAGGGATTGCATTTGGAAATAGTGAAAAATGTGGATATAGCTATCATTAAGGTTTGCATGACTCTCATTGATGTCTATATTTTAAAGAAGGACTCTTGGAGACATGCGCCAAACTCCTTAAAATAAACCTCTAAAATGGGACCTTGGGCTCCATCTGGGACATCCTTTTGTCAGACCCAGGTCTTTAGATAGAGGTGTTCTAACTCCAGCTTTCTCATCAACAGACTGCAAAGCCTTTACAAGGAGGGCCAGTTCTGCAAATGTGGCATGCCCCTTGTCTTTTATCTTCTTTCTTAACAGGAATTTTCAGAGCCACAAGATCCCAGTGGTTGCAGGAAGCTGAAAAAATTGTAAAAATCAAGAAGACTCAGAAAATATTCTGAAAGAAACATATGTGTGTCAGGATAATAGTGAGAAAGATGTGTTTCCATCCACACCCTTTCCTGAGGACCCTCTCCTGCCTCTGGACAGGAGACCTCTGTTGCCTCAAGGAAGGGGCATCCCAGAAGATAGAAAACAAAGGGCATCAAATTTCTGTCTTTTAAGTGAAATAAACAAATGAAAAACTACTGTCCATTCCTAAGGGAAGAAGATTTAGTAGAATCACTACCAAAGGTAGTGTTTTCCGGAAAAGAGTTTAAAATATCTTTGGGTTGCAAGAGAAGGAAGAGCTGGAAATGAAGTGAGAGGGACAGGTAATGCCATTCTGAGATTTACTTCAAGGAAGGGGCTGTGTTATGAGTTGAATTTTTCTCCCCAAATGATATGAAGTCCTAACCCCTCAGAAACTGTGAATAAGGTCTTTATAGATGAAATCAAGTTAAGATGAAGTCATACTAGATCCAGTGACTGATATCCCTATAAAAGGAGGAGATCTGGGCATAGAGACATGGACAGACAGAGGGGAGAAGGCCATGTGAAGGCAAAGGCAGAGATTTAGGTGACGCATCTATAAGCCAAAGAATGCCAGCGATTGCCAGCAAATACCAGAAACTAGAAGAGCTAGGAAGATCCTCCTCTAGCACCTTCAGAGAGAGCATGGCCCTCCTGATGCCTTGATTTCAGGCTTCTAGCCTCCAAAACTGTTTCTGTTGTTATAAGCCACCCAGTTTGTGTTAATTTGTTACAGCAGCCTTCAGAAACTATTACATGTTGTACAGCACAATTCCCAGAGGAATTTAGGGATCTGAGAGTAGAGAGATACCCAGGAAGCAGCATCCTTGCACCACTATGGCATGGGAGGAGGCTGTCAAGGTCAGAGAGACCCCAGGAGTTTTCAGTGGACTGTGGGAAGGAATATGAATTTCCTGAGTCCTTGAGAAGGGAGTTAGCCAAAAGCACTGGTCATGATGGGGTTTGCATCAGCTGATGTTGGATGGGACCCTGTGCTGGGGACCAGAGAGGAATACAGATACATCAGCAGATTCCTACATGAGTGGACCACCCATAAGGACTTAAATGACATCACTGTTCTTCACCTAAGTTCAGAAATAATTGATGGATTGACACAGAAGTCAGGCAGTTTTAAATCCAAATATCATCTTTATAAGTGAGACAGGCAAGATAGGAAGATGTTGCTGATTTGAGTGGAAATTATGGGCCTACTAGTACTGCACGCTAGTGTACAGTGGACTAATTCATTCACAGAAGTCATAGGCCACTGCTGCCCTTCCTTGGGAGGGGCAGAGTGAAATGGGTTCTTTCTGCAGACAGATCCCCCAAAAGGGAGGTACTGAGAGGGAAAGGCCTAGCTCCTTCTCTTAGATACCTCACAGAGGACTGAGGGAAGGATCTTGGCATCTACAAACATCTCCCCACCTAGATACAAGGACTGGGGAATATGAACTCTTTCCTTCCTCCTATCCAGGACCAGTGCTATGATGCTGTGTGAGGCTCCCTAAACTGTGATGTTACTCCCGGGAAAAGAAAGTGGATGGGGACATCCGGAACTGTTTGAGTTTAAACCTGAAAGGCTAAATTTATATAAAATTGACTAAGATTTCATTTTCTGCCTTCAAACAGAATGGAGCTTCTAGAATTTAAGTTGAGTTGTAGCAAAATAAAGTCACATTTCTTGCAGACCTCAGTTCTGTGAACTAGATACATATCCACTGCATAAGCAAACGGAGAGCTACACTGGGGATATTTGGAGGATACATAAATCATGAACTGTGACCATCTGGGTATGGTCCACATGGGGCTGCAGTCATTCTGTGGTCCCGGAAGCCTTGGAGGCCAGGGCTTTCCTTTCCCTGAGTGCTACAGTGGAGACCCTGCATGTACTTGTCCCCCTGGTTCCTAGTGGTCCCCGAGGAAGTTTTCAGGTTGTCAAAACACTCTGCTAATTGATGCCAGTTAGCAGCCCAGAGGAGTAGGAAGCCCCACATGCATCACCTCCACTTTCTACCTAATGCCAAAATGTCAGTGTAGGAGTTGGGACTTACCCAAGGCCATACAGTTGGCCAGGGGCCAGCCTGAGACTTGAATTCAGGTCTTTGCATTCTCAAGAGAACCAAGCTGCCTTTATAGAGCAAGGCTGTTCTCTAGTTCAGCCTTTTATAACTCCACCCACACTCCCTGCCCACATCGATGCCAGAATAAGGAGAAGCAACCTACTTGTAAATGGCATTGATGCATCCAGAGAGATCTTCTCCAGAAGCGGGTGACAAGCAGGCTCTTACAGTAGAGCCTTGGCAGGAAATCACAGAAGTTTGTGTCCATTCCTATTTCTCCCTGCCTCCATGGGGAACTTTGATTCTTCCATTCTGTAGTCTTTCCCTTCGGTCCTAACCAGTTTGTCCCTGCTCCACACGAGCACGTGACTGTTAGGATGTGTGTCACATGTGTTAGGAGTCCCCAGGGGCTGGTGCCATTCTGCACGTTCATCTACACCCACCGTCCGCCTCTACATGTGATGTTGCTGCTGACCCAGAAAGGGAAATGCTCTTTGGAGATTCCACAAGCCAGCCGGAGCAGATGTGCAGGAGTTAGGCAAGAGTTCACATCATTTGCAAAAGTGACAACTTTTTTCTCCCAGAGAGACACAAAAGAGCCCAACAGAGTCTTTTATCTTTCGTTTGTTTTTGAAATAAACTCTGACTTTCATATGACATTTATTTGTCTCATACCAGAAGCCTGGTTTAACCTATTAATTTGTTTATGCTTCTGATACATTTTAACTAGCATTTAACCATAGATACTCAAGGGGACCCTTTGCTAGAATGCATGCAATGTTCCTTCTCTACACACTCAGGTTCTCACCCCTGCCTTCACAGAACAGAATATGAGGGCCATGGCAGGTACTAGAAAGGAGAGAGAAACAGCACCACCAGAGTCTGTGTCATCGGGGGATTCCCAGTCTGGAGCACAAGTGACTACATCTATTAATGTCCCCCAGATGGCAAAAAAAGAGTCATGCCATTCCGTCTAAGGACACATGTATTTCCTTAGACAGCTTTTCCCAAACAGAGCTGAGGCATCAGACTCTGAAAGCAAGATGAAGCCCCAATAGAAGGATTTGACAGCTAACACTGAACCTTCATCACTTCCAGTTTATTTCATTTACCCAAGGGAATAAGAAATAACAAACATTTAAAAATTTTTTTCTAGATTTTTTAACGCATAGCATTTTTATTAGTACATAGTTAAAATCACAACATCTGTTCAAAACGTCATCGCCTGCTTTTATTACTTGGCTAGATGCATTTGTAAGTGCTTTCCACATTTACTGGTCCTCATAACTTCCTTTTAAAAGTTGATTGTTGGATTATTAGGTTGTCTCCAAGTTTTGATGAGAATAAATGAAATTATGAAAGACGGCTTTGTGCGTAAAAGTTCTTCTTCTCTGGATTTGCCTTTTCATTTTGCACCTGTAGATTTTCAATATGTAGGAGTATTGTCTTTTAGATTGCCAAATCTACCAATCTATTCTTTTATCATTTCTGCTCTCGGAGCCCATCAGCACGACTCTGAGGGTCCTAAAGCCACCTGAGGCACAGCGACAAATGGAAAATATAAGCCACCTCATTTTAATTTACCCGGTCGTTGGTTGCTAAAGCCATCTGTAAGTATGTTTGCTGGCAGAAGTTCCTGTATGGTTCTGGAATATGCTTGTCTCTTATCTCGACTTTCTGATAATTTTGTGAGTCATGCCCTGATCAGGAAATGAGTTATTGATGTTTTGCTCAACCTCCTTGTTCCTGGGGCACCGAGGGAGCATCCAACCATTTTTGGACCATCTCTCTGCTTGTTTGTTTGTTTGTTTTGCTGTACGTGGGCCTCTCACTGTTGTGGCCTCTCCCGTTGCAGAGCACAGGCTCCGGACGCGCAGGCTCAGCAGCCATGGCTCACGGGCCCAGCCGCTCTGCGGCGTGTGGGATCTTCCCGGACCGGGGCACGAACCCGTGTCCCCTGCATCGGCAGGCGGACTCTCAACCACTGCGCCACCAGGGAAGCCCCTCTCTGCTTGTTTTTTCATCACTCTTTCCCATCTCCCTCCCTACGTCTCGTGGCACTTTCCAGTTGCCTTTCCTGGATGCCCTTCATAACTTCCTTTATACATTTGCTCTCCAAGGTGCTATTTCTAGCAGGAGATTTTAAGGGGCACCAAGCCAGGTGGATGTTTTTATTCTGAACTGTGTTAGGACATTGCTGCAGGGATTATAGGAGTGCCAAGTCATTTGCTGACATAACATTCTCTTGACCCACGAGGGAAAACAGACTTCCCCAACCAGGATAATTGCTGTGTTGTATTTCCTGTGGGAAGTGTTCCCCAAAGTTGCACCTCGTAGGGGTAGGGCATGTCTGATGTGGTCATTGTCCTGCTTACAATCCTCTGGGCTCCCTTTGGCTAAGGGATAAAATTGAAACCCTCCCATTTGACATAGAAAGCTCTCCAGGTTGGGGCCCAGCTAGTCTTCTAAGCCCTGCCTCATGCTTCCGCTCTCCTTCTGTTCTACACCCGGCAGCTCCAGCACATGGACCACCCTCTCATCAAGCCTTCACTTTCTCACCCCTTTGCTTCTGTGCTCCTGATGACCCCTCTGCCTGGGCTATTCTCCCCCAACCCATGGAAGTTTTACTTCCTCTTGCAAAGGCACATCTCATGGTATACTTTGTTATTTAGGTCTTTTTTCTTTACTAGATCATGATATTCATGGGGGTAGAGGCCCTGCCTTCCATGATCTATAGCATTAGTGGTAGCCCAAGGCTTGGCTCAGTATGGGTGATCAGCAAATGTTTGTTGAGTGAATACTAAAACTGTAATAATGTAAAGGAAGGAGGAAGACTCTGTAGAAAATAAACACATAATTTATACAGTGAAATCGGGAATAATCTTATAGGAGGTACATGTAAGTTTGCTGTGAGTTATCAAGCATTTTTGAGTACATTTTTGCGTGTACTGCTAGAGTTATAAAGGGAGGAGACAATGTTTGCCCTGATACTTACAGAGCCTTGAAATGGGATTAGGAAAGACAACATAGCAGGCAGCTAGCTGATTCTTTCAAATTCTTTCTCATCATCAATGCCTAACACGACAGTTTATTTAACTACGCTCTAGGGAAAGGCCACCACTGAGATTTAAGCTCTTCCAGTGTCTGACCTTCTATATGCATGGTCATCTTACCATGAGAGACTCACTTTGGCAACCAAGGCTCTGCAAGACTCGCTCAAAATAGCCACAGATATTTGCATAGTGCCGACAGATACACAATTTGATCTTCAGAAAAACTCTGGGAGGTTGGAAGCGTATGTTTTGTTATTATTTTCATGTCGATTTTATGAATGAGAAAACGTACTTGACAATGTCAAGCAACTTGCTGAAAGACATACAGCTAAGAGGGGTAAAATCAAGATCTGAACTTGAGTCTCTCTGACTCCAGACCTATCTGCTATCTAACAGTGATTAAGAGATAGCCAACAGAAATAAGAATCTCCATCCGTATATTCATATCCATTTTAAAATGTACTCAATTCTTTGACCAATAGATATTTGTAACCACATCTGAGTCAACTTCAGTACTATTTCTCCCTCTTGTAGTAGGCAAGGAATTTTCATTTCATACATCAACAGTCAGCTGCATGGATTCCACCAGGGCAATGCAAGCCATTAACAAGACTCAAAATTATTTTAAGATGCAGGAAGAACGTCATTTCCTTATGAATTTTCTATCTTTTGGTTCCTGAACAAAAAAATTAAATGAGATTCTCTATTTTTTTTTTTTTAAAGGGCATTGTAGTAGATTAGTAGTATCCTTTAAAAAGATATGTTCAGGTCCTCGCTCCCAGTACCTATGAATGTGGCCTCATTTGGAAATATGGTCTTGGCATAGATTGTTAAATTAAGGATCTTGGGATGAGATTATCCTGGATTTAGGGTGTGCCCTAAATCCAATGACTGGTGTCATTATAAAAGAAAGGAGAGGGGGATTTGAGACACAGAGCGACACAGTGGGGAGGTGGGGGGGGGTTGGGGGGATGGGGAAGACCATGTGAATTCAGAGGCAGAGATTGGAATTATGGTGCCACAAGCCAAGCAACATCTGGCTCTACCAGAAGCTGGAAGAAGCAAGATATAATCCTCCCCTAGAGCATCAGAGAGAGCATGGCCCTGCCAACACCTTGATTTTAGACTTTTGTTTTCTAAAACTGTGAGAGAATGCGTTCCTGCTGTTTGGAGCCACCAAGTTGGTGGCAATTCGCTACGGCAGCCCTAGGAAACTAACACAGATTCTGCTCCCAGGAAATGGGGTGTTGCTGTAACAAACACCTACAGATGTGGAAGTGGCTTTGGCAATGGGTAATGAGCAGAGGCTGGAAGAATTGAGGGAAGCATGGTAGAAAGCCCTAGATGGCTTGAATACCTGTTGCACTGGGTTTGCATTTGGGAGCTGCTGAAAGCCTCAAGGGGTTCCCACCAGTGCCCTCGGTGGATAGGATGCTTCCCAAGCTGGTGAATCACTCTGCTCCTGGATGGCCAGCCTGTGGCCCTGTGCCTTGTGTTCAGCACCCTCCTGATCATGAGAACCTTGCAAGGTGCCGGCTCAGCAGGATCCTCTGCCCCCTGCCAGCCAGGAAACCGAGTGCAGAAGTGTCCTCTCCCGGTGGCACCTGAAGAAGTTTATTCCTCCAGGCCAGAGGCAGAATGGAACTCATGATGAGTGTGGTGGAGACTCTGCTCCTCGGGTGAAGAATGTCTGGAAAGACTCGGCTCATCCCGTGGGTGCAGGAATGTGCACCTCTTCTGAGCACGAGGCATCGGGTTCAGGGAGAGTTCCTAAGTGCAGGCTTTGGAGCCAAACAGAGATGGGAGGAAACCCTGGTTCCACTGCTTAGTGACTCCATGACTGTGGGCAAGTCATGGAACCTCCCTGAACGTCCTTGTCACCATCTGCAAATGGGGATTATCACAGCCACCTTACATGGCTATTGTGAGGATTAAATGAGACATCAGAGGTTACAGCATGGCAAGGAGCCTAATCCAGAGCCTGGCATTCAGTGAGCACTAAATGAATGGTTAGTCCCCCTTCTCTTCTTTGAGTGGGGGCTACTTTATTTAAATAATTTTTTCTCTTTATATATATATTTAGCAATCATACATTTATTTCTGACCATATAATAATCATAGATGTAAATGATCTAAATACTCCCACTAAAAGACATATATAAAGCAAGACCTAACTTTATTCTGTATACAACAAGCACATTAAATATATAGACACAAAGGTTAAGAGTAAAGTGATGAAAGAATATATAACGAGCTAACATTAATCAAAATTGTTCTAACTAACATATCTATACTAATATGAGATACAATAGGCTTTAGAACAAAGGCTATTGTCCTGGATAAAGAAGGTCATTTTATAATAATAAAGGGCTCAATTCATCAAGAGAACATAAGATTCCTAAATATTTATGTAGCTAATAAGAGGACTTCAAAATACGTGAAGAAAATCTAACAGAACTGCAAAGAATTAGTGATTTCAATATCCCTCTTTAATAATTGATAAAATAGAAAATCAGTAAATAGGTAGAAGTAAATATATGGACATTTTGAACAACATTGAACTGTCATATATTTTTAGTTTATATTAGTTTATATATTTTTAGTTTATTTTAACGATAAAGCCTCTTTGAGTTGGGGCGATTTTAAGTGGAGTTCCAGTTGACGAGTGTTAATTGAGTTTCTACTCTGTGCTGTGCATGTGCTATTGCGGGGAACACAAAGATGAATCCAATGAAAAAGTCCTTGTCCTCAAGAAGGTCACAATGTAGGAGGAGAAATAGACATGTAAACATACTTGTGGTACCAGAGAAAGGCCACACTAGTTGTTTCACTGGACAAAGTTTACAGAACACAGTATTATAGGATAATTACAGGGATAATTCTCTCTCCCTCTCTAGGGGTGAATAATCAAAAGGTGCCATTTGAGAGAGAAAAGGAGCTTCCCTTTAGTCTATTTAAGCAGACTTAGTCTGCTCAGGCTGCTATAACCAAATACCATAGACTGTGTGTGTTAAACAGAGAGAACATTTATTTCTCACATTTCTGGAGGCTGGGAAGTCCAAGGTCAAGGTGCTGGCAGATTTGGTTCCTGATGAGGGCCTCCTCCTAGTTTGTAGATGGCTGGCTGCCTTCTAACTGTGTCCTCACATGTGTGAGAGAGAGAGAATGCTCTGCTCTCTCTTTGTCTTCTTTTAAGGGCACTAATCCCATCATGGAGGCCCCACTCTCATGATCTCATCTAACCCTAGTTACCTCCCATAGGATCCACCTCCAGACACCATCAAATTGGGAGGTAGGGCTTCAACATATGAGTTTTGGGGAGACAAAAACTATCAGTCCATAACTCAGATGGACCAAGGGGAGAGGACACTTGGGAAAAGGTCTGAAATCCTGCATTGGTGTATTGGGGGGTCTGTTAAGTAGCCCTGGGTGAATGAAGGGTAAACTTTCAGTTGCAGAGCAGGGAAGATGATGTTAAGAGATAGCAGAGCCAAAATACAAAGTCCCAGTACCTCATGTTGAGGTGTTCTGAAATTCCACTGAAAGGTGCTGGGTGGGGGGCACTGAGGACTTGTGAAGAAGAACGCTGTGATGGATATGCTTTTAAGGAACCACTCTAGCTACTGAGAGGAGGATGGATTCGAGGGAATGAGGGTGGAAAAAGGGAGACAGTGACTCCTCTGTGGCCATGGCTCAAGGGAGAGCTACTAGCCAGCTAATGGCCTGGATCAAAGTAGAAGGTCCCTCTCATATGTCCCCCAAACAGTATTTTCTCCAATCTCCCTTCAAGGTATGTGAAGACCTTCCAGTTGGAGTCACTGGGGGACTGGGTTTTAATTGCCTGGGGGAAGATAAATTTGGTACCAACTTGTTTACTGATTAATCCAATACTATCGCCCAAGGCCACTTGTTGCCAATTACTCAACTTCTCTAAGGCCACCTAGAAAATGAGGTGATACCATTACTGGGAGATTGAGTGGGATGACATATACATCATGGCCAGCAGAGAGCTGTGGCACCAGTAAGTGTTCCATACAGTGAATTATGATCACTGAAAAGGTTGAAGGAAGGAGACAAATGCCCCCGTATCACATCCAGACCCTCTCCTCATTCTCTAACCAGGTTGACAACCAGGATAAAAATTGGCTCCAACTTTGACGTGAAAGAATTTATTGATGGCGAAATCTATCCTGGATGACAAATGCAAAGGCTCTGGGGACTAAGGGCTTTCCCCCTTCTTTTGTTAAGGCCGAGTATAAGCCATGGTACCCCTGGTGGGGGCTTGTCATGGGAAGATGCTCTCAGAAGCACATTGCTCACAGCACTGGAGAGAAAGATGTCTGTGATGCCCAGGAATCCTGAAGGCTCCAAAGGTTTGGAGTGGATAAGATAGTGGGTGGCTGTGTAAGCCCTTTGAGTGAATTAGGTGTGACACCAGAGCTGTGTGTGTGTCAGTTTAATCGCTGTTTTTATTATAGCAACTCTAATGGAAAATTAGAAGACTAAAATACATCGCTTCTAATCCCACAAGTCTATGAAATTGATTTCACTTAATAAGCTGCTTTTATGTCCTTTTCTATTTGCACATAGTTATAAAAACACCTATATATGCATATCTACACACATACATTTTTACTTTTAGTTGACCTACAAAATATATTTTAGTTTTGAAGATTATCATTAGAATATAGACCTCCCTCTATGTAGCAAATTCTTCTTAATTGACATTTTGTAAGCATGAGCTATTCCTTTGAGATGGTATATCACAGTTCACTTAAGCTCTTTTCTCATTTTGGAAACTTTAGGTGATTTTCAATTTTGGGAGGTCCTAAGAAAAACGTTGGTGCATATATATGTGCATGGAACTGTTGCCTTAGAGCAAATCCCCAGGAGTGAGCTTCTAGGGAAGCAGTAAATGTGTAAAAACGCTTGCTCTGGAGTCAGGCAGATGTAAATTCAAATCCTGGTTCTACTGTTTACTAAGTAGCTGTATGTCACTCTAACCTCCCTCTCTTCATCAGACAGTGCATAACAGTTAGGTATTGATGCCTAACAAAGAAGTCCAAAATATCAGGGGGCCACAACAGTAAGGTTGTGTCCCAGGTTACACATCAGTGGGTTGGGCTAGGGTTCAGCTGATCTACACCAGAGACCCTGCTTCTCACCGCAGGTCTGTGGGTTAGCTGGGTTAACTCTGTTCCACTTGTCTCTTATCCTCTTCCTGGCTTCATGCATATTCTTCTCATGTAATGGCACCTATTCAAGAAAATAAACCCAAGTGCACTGGCATTTTCCAAGTTTTTAGTCCCATCACGTCTACTAATATTTCATTGGTCCAAACAAGTCATGTCACCAAAGTGAAGGGGCAGGGAAATGTACTCTGCCACTTTAGGGGAAGAACTTCAAAGTCACAGGTCAAAAGGAATGCATACAGAGAGGACTAGAGGATTAAGGGACATTACTGTGATCTATCAAAGTGGGCGATAATAGTACCTATCTTGCATTGTTACAAGGACAAAACGACACAGAGTTTTAAGGGTTCAATTAATGCTACCTTTGAGAGAGAAAGGGTTCATTTCTGTTTTTATGTCTCCGTTTTGTTCCTAAGCTTCTAATATGTTTTGCATGTAGTTACTCAATAATTTTTATTGTTGCTTGAAGTTGGCTATTATTATTATTTGTCCCTATGATAAAGAACCCTACCCTAGACCCTAGGTAGTTGCTGCCCACAACCTTTCCGTGTTCCTCTAGCACTGACATACTTCAGTCTATCATATTTAATCATTTCTGCATCTACCTTTTCTACTAAAGGATGAACTTCAGGAGAACAGAGGCCGTGACTTAATCATCTCTCTTGTCCCAATGCCTAGCACAGCACGTGTTCATAAGTGCCAGAGTGAAGAAATATATCATCCCTCTCAGTATTTTATGTTTTATTTTCTTACCTCATCTTGGTCATGTTTTCCTCCACCTTCTTCAGCATATAGAACATAATTATAAAATCTCTTTAAATGTCCTTGTCTCCTATTACTGTCATCTCTGTGATTTCTGGGTCTGTTTCTGGTAGTTGATTTTTCTAGTGGTTACAGATCTTATTTTCCTGCTTCTTTGGTTGCCTGGTAATTTTTAATTAGATTCCGGATACTGTATATCTTTTATGTTGTTGGTTGCTGGATTTTGCTGTATTCCTTTATAGATTATTGAATTTTGTTTTGGTATGCAGTTCAATTACTTGGAATCAGATTGATTCTTTTTTTAAAATACATCTTTATTGGAGTATAATTGCCTCACAATGGTGTGTTAGTTTCTGCTGTATAACAAAGCGAATAAGATATACATACACATATATCCCCATATTCCCTCCCTCTTGAGTCTCCCTCCCACCCTCCCTATCCCACTCCTCTAGGTGATCACTACCCACCGAGCTGATGTCCCTGTGCTATACGGCTGCTTCCCACTAGCCATCTATTTTACGTTAGGTAGTGTATATATGTTCATGCCACTCTCTCAATTTGTCACAGCTTACCCTTCCGCCTCCCCATATCCTCAAGTTCATTCTCTAGTAGGTCTGTGTCTTTATTCCCATCTTACCCCTAGGTTCCTCATGACATTTTTTCCCTTAGATTCCATATATATGTGTTAGCATACACTATTTGTTTTTTCTCTTTGTGACTTACTTCACGCTGTATGACAGTCTCTAGGTCCATCCACCTCACTACAAATAACTCAATTTCATTTCCTTTTATGGCGGAGCAATATTCCATTGTATATACGTGCCACATCTTCTTTACCCATTCATCTGTCGATGGACACTTAGGTTGCTTCCATCTGCTGGCTATCACAAATAGAGCTGCAGTGAACACTGTGGTACATGACTCTTTTCTTTTTTTTTTTTTTTTTGCGGTACGCAGGCCTCTTACTGTTGTGATCTCTTCTATTGTGGAGTACAGGCTCTGGACGCGCAGGCTCAGTGGCCATGGCTCACGGGCCTAGCCTTTCCATGGCATGTGGGATCTTCCTGGACCGGGGCACGAACCCATGTCCCCTGCATCGGCAGGCGGACTCTCAACCACTGCACCACCAGGGAAGCCCATGACTCTTTTTGAATTATAGTTTTCTGAGGGTACATGCCCAGTAATGGGATTGGTGGGTCATATGTTAGTTCTGTTTTTAGTTTTTTAAGGAATCTCCATACTGTTCTCCATAGTGGCTCTATCAATTTACATTCCCACAAACAGTGCAAGAGGATTCCCTTTTCTCCACACCTTCTCCAGCATTTATTGTTTGTAGATGTTTCGATGATGGCCATTCTGACTGGTGTGAGGTAATACCTCATTGTAGTTTTGATTTGCAGTTTGCTAATGCTTAGTGATATTGAACATCCTTTCATGTGTTTTTTGGCAATCTGTATATCTTCTTTGGAGAAATGTTTATTTAGGTCTTCTGTCCATTTTTTGATTGGGTTGTTTGTCTTTTTTAATACTGAGCTACATGAGCTGTTTATATATTTTGGAGATTAATCCTTTGTCCGTTGATTCATTTGCAAGTATTTTCTCCCATTCTGAGGGTTGTCTTTGCGTCTTGTTTATAGCTTCCTTTGCTGTGCAAAAGTTTTTAAGTTTCATTGGGTCCCATTTGTATATTTTTATTTTAATTTCTCCAGGAGGTGGCTCAAAAAAAGATCTTGTTGTGATTTATGTCAAAGAGTGTTCCTCCTATGTTTCCCTCTAAGAGTTTTATACTGTCCGGTCTTACATTTAGGTCTTTAATCCATTTTGAGTTTATTTTTGTGTTATGGTGTTAGGGAGTGTTCTAATTCCATTCTTTTACATGTAGCTGTCAAGTTTCCCTAGCACCACTTACTGAAGAGACTGTGTTTTCTCCATTGTATATTCTTGCCCCCTTTATCAAAGATAAGGTGACCATATGTGTGTGGGTTTACCTCTTGGCTTTCTATCCTGTTCCTATATTTCTGTTTTTGTGCCAGTACCATACTGTCTTGATTACTGTAGCTTTGTAGTATAGTCTGAAGTCAGGGAGCCTGATACCTCCAGCTCTGTTTATCTTTCTCAAGATTGCTTTGGCTGTTCGGGGTCTTTTGTGTCTCCATACAAATTGTGAAATTTCTTGTTCTAGTTCTGTGGAAAATGCCATTGGTAGTTTGATAGGGATTGCATTGAATATGTAGATTGTTTTGGGTAGTATAGTAATTTTCACAATGTTGATTCTTCCAATCCAAGAACACGGTATATCTCTCCATCTGTTTTATCATCCTTAACTTCTTTCATCAGTGTCTCATAGTTTTCTGCGTACAGCTCTTTTGTCTCCTTAGGTAGGTTTATTCCTAGGTATTTTATTCTTTTTGTTGTAATGGTAAATGGGAGTGTTTCCTTAATTTCTCTTTCAGATAGTTCATCATTAGTGTATAGGAATGCAACAGATTTCTGTGCATTAATTTTGTATCCTGCTATTTTACTAAATTCATTGATTAGCTCTAGTAGTTTTCTGGTAGTATGTTTAAGATTCTCTATGTATAATATCACGTTAACTGTAAACAGTGACACTTTTACTCCTTCTTTTCCAATTCGGATTCCTTTTATTTCTTTTTCACCTATGATTGCTGTGGGTAAAACTTCCAAAAGTATGTTGAATAATAGTGGTGAGAGTGGGAAGCTTTGTCTTGTTCCTGAACTTAGTGGAAATAGTTTCAGTTTTTCACCATTGACAATGATGTTGGCTGTGGGTTTGTCATATATGGCCTTTTTTATGTTGAGGTAAGTTCCCTCTATGCCTACTTTCTGGAGGGCTTTTATCATTAATGGTTGTTGAATTTTGTCAAAAGCGTTTTCTGCGTCTATTGAGATGATCATATGGTTTTTATCCTTCAATTCGTAAATATGGTGTATCACATCGACTGATTTGTGTATATTGAAGAATCCTTGCATTCCTGGGATAATCCCCACTTGGTCATGGTGTATGATCCTTTTAATGTGCTGTTGGATTCTGTGTGCTACTATTTTGTTAAGGATTTTTCCATCTATGTTCATCAGTGATTTTGGCCTGTAGTTTTCGTTTTTTGTGACATCTTTGTCTGGTTTTGGTATCAGGGTGATGGTGGCCTTGTAGAATGAGTTTGGGAGTGTTCCTCCCTCTGCTATATTTTGGAAGAGTTTGAGAAGGATGAGTGTTAGCTCTTCTCTAAATGTTTGATAGAATTCACCTGTGAAGCCATTTGGTCCTGGGCTTTTGTTTGTTGGAAGATTTCTAATCATAGTCTCAATTTCAGTGCTTGTGACTGGTCTGTTAATATTTTCTATTTCTTCCTGGTTCAGTCTCAGAAGGTTGTGCATTTCTAAGAATTTGTTCATTTCTTCCAGTTTGTCCATTTTATTGTCATATATTACTTGTAGTAATCTCTAATGATGCTTTGTATTTCTGCAGTGTCAGTTGTTACTTCTACTTTTTCATTTCTAATTTTGTTGATTTGAGTCTTCTCCCTTTTTTTCTTGATGAGTCTGGCTAATGGTTTATCAATTTTGTTTATCCTCTCAAAGAACCAGCTTTTAGTTTTATTGATCTCTGCTATTATTTCCTTCACTCCTTTTTCATTTATTTCTGATGTGATCTTTACGATTTCTTTCCTTCTGCAAACTTTTGTGTTTTGCTGTTGTTGTTGCTGTTCTTCTTCTTTCTCTATTTGCTTTAGGTGTAAGGTTAAGTTTTTTATTTGAGATTTTTCTTGTTTCTTGAGGTAGGATTTTATTGCTATAAATTTCCCTCTTAGAACTGCTTTTAATGCATCCCATAGGTTTTGGGTCATCGTGTTTTCATTGTCATTTGTTTCTAGGTATTTTTTGATTTCCTCTTTGATTTCTTTATTGATCTCTTGGTTATTTAGTAGTATATTGTTTAGCCTCCATTTGTTTGTAATTTTTACAATTTTTTTCCTGTAATTGATATGTCATTTCATAGTGCTGTGGTTGGAAAAGATACTTGATAAAACTTCAATTTTCTTAAGTTTGCGAAGGCTTGATTTGTGACCCAAGATATGTTCTATCCTGGACAAGGTTCCATGAACACTTGAGAAGAAAGTGTATTCTATTGTTTTTGGATGGACTGTCCTATAATTATCAACTAAGTCCCTCTTGTTTAATGTGTCATTTAAAGCTTTAGTTTCCTTATTTATTTTCATTTTAGATGATCTGTCCATTGGTGAAAGTGGGGTGTTAAAGTCCCCTACTATGATTGTGTTACTGTTGATTTCCCCTTTTAAGGCTGTTAACATTTGTCGTATGTTTTGAGGTGCTCCTATGTTGGATGCATAAATATTTATAATTGTTATATCTTCTTCTTGGATTGATCCCTTGATCATTATTTAGTGTCCTTCTTTGTCTCTTGTAATAATCTTATTTTAAAGTCTATTTTGTCTGATATGAGAATGGCTACTCCAGCTTTCATTTGATTTCCATTTGCAAGGAATATCTTTTTCCATCCCCTCACTTTCAGTCTGTATGTTTCCCTAGGTCTGAAATGGGTCTCTTGTAGACAGTCTATATATGGGTCTTGTTTTTGTATCCATTCAGCCATCTATGTCTTTTGGTTGGAGCATTTAATCTTTTTACATTTAAGGTATTTATCGATATATATGTTCCTATTACCATTTTCTTAATTGTTTTGGGTTTGTTTTTGTAGGTCTTTCCTTCTCTTGTGTTTCCGGCCTAGAGAAGCTCCTTTAGCATTTGTTGTAAAGCTGGTTTGGTGGTGCTGAATTTTCTTAGCTTTTGCTTGCCTGCAAAGGTTTTAATTTCTCTGTCAAATCTCAATGAGATCCTTGCTGGGTAGAGTAATCTTGGTTGTAGGTTTTTCCCTTTCATCACTTTAAATATGTCCTGCCAGTCCCTTCTGGCTTGCAGAGTTTCTGTTGAAAGATCAGCTGTTAACATTATGGGGATTCCCTTGTATGTTATTTGTTGTTTTCCCCTTGCTGCTCTTAATATTTTTTCTTGTATTTAATTTTTGATAGTTTGATTAATATGTGTCTTGGTGTGTTTCTCCTTGTGTTTATCCTGTATGGGACTCTCTGTGCTTCCTGGACTTGATTGACTATTTGCTTTCCCATATTAAGGAAGTTTTCAAATATAATCTCTTCAAATATTTTCTCAGACCCTTTTTTTTCTCTTCTTCTTCTGTTACCCCTACAATTTGAATGTTGATTCATTTAATGTTGTCCCAGAGGTTTCTGACTCTCCTCAATTCTTTTCATTATTTTTTCTTTATTCTGTTTTGTGGTAGTTATTTCCACTATTTTATCTTCCATGTCACTTATCCGTTCTTCTGCCTCAGTTATCCTGCTATTGATTCCTCCTAGAGAATTTTTATTTTCATTTTTCATGTTGTTCATCATTGTTTTTTGCTCTTTAGTTCTTCTAGGTCTTTTTTAAACCTTTCTTGTATTTTCTGCATTCTATTTCCAAGATTTTGGATCATCTTTACTATTATTACCCTGAATTGTTTATCAGGTAGACTGCCTATTTCCTCTTCATTTGTTGGGTCTGGTGGGTTTTTACCTTGCTCCTCCATCCACTGTGTATTTCTCTTTCTTCTCATTTTGCTAACTTACTGTGTTTGGGGTCTCCTTTTCGCAGGCTGCAGTTTCATCGTTCCCATTGTTTTTTGATGTCTGCCCCCAGTGGCTAAGGTTAGTTCAGTGGGTTGGGCAGGCTTCCTGGTGGAGGGGACTGGTGCCTGTGTTCTGGCTGTTGAGGCTGGATCTTGTCTCTCTAGTGGGTAGGATCACATCCGGTGGTGTGTTTTGTGGTGTCTGTGAACTTATGATATTAGACAGCCTCTGTGCTAATGGGTGGCATTGTGTTTCTGTCTTGCTAGTTGTTTGGCATGAGGTGTCCAGCACTGGAGCTTGCTGGTCGTTGCGTGCAGCTGGGTCTTAGCATTTAGATGGAGATGTTTCGGAGAGATCTCGCCGATTAATATTATGTGGTGCCGGGAGGTCTCTGGTGATCCAGTGTCCTGAACTCAGCTCTCCCACTTCGGAGGCTCAGGCCTGACACCCCACCAGAGCACCAGGACCCTGTCAGCCACACAGCTCAGAAGAAAAGGTAGAAAAAAAAAAGAAATAAATTAAAAGAAACATTATTAAAATAAAAATATTTAAAAGTAAGAAAAAAAAGTAGACAGCAACCAAACCAATAAACAAATCTACCAATGATAGCAAGCATTAAAAACTATACTAAGATAAACATAAAAATAAGAAACTAGTCAGTTGCATACAGTAAACCCCAAGTCTACAGTTGCTCCCAAAGTCCGTTGCCTGTATTTTGGAATGATTCATTGTCTATTCAGATAGTCCACAGATGCAGGGTACATCAAGTTGATTGTGGAGATTTAATCCACTGCTCCTGAGGCTGCATGGAGAAATTTCCCTTCCTCTTCTTTGTTCGCACAGCTCTCTGGGTTCACCTTTGGATTTGACCCCACCTCTGCATGTAGGTTGCCCTCTGGCATCTGTTCTTTGCCCAGACAGGAGGGGGTTAAAGGAGAAGCTGAGTAGGGGGCTCTGGCTCACTCAGGCCTGGGGGAGAGAGGGGTGCAGAATGCGGGCTGAGCCTGCAGCAGCAGAGGCTGGCGTGATTTTGCACCAGCCTGAGGAACACCGTGTGTTCTCCCGGGGAAGTTGTCCCTGGATCATGGGATCCTGGCAGTGGCAGGCTGCACAGTCTCCTGGTAGGGGAGGTGTAGATAATGACCTGTGCTTGCAGACAGGCTTCTTGGTGGCTTCAGCAGCAGAATTAACATTTGATGCCCGTCTCTGGTGTCTGCGCTGATAGCCGTGGCTCATGCTCATCTCTGGAGCTCGTTTAAGTGGTGCTCTGAATCCCCTCTCCTCGCGCACCCCAAAACAATGGTCTCTTGACTCTTACACAGGTCCAGACTTTTCCCAGACTCCCTCCCAGCTAGCTGTGGTGCACCAGCCCCCTTCAGGCTGTGTTCATGCAGCCAACCCCAGTCCGCTCCCTGGGATCTGACGTCCAAAGCCCGAGCCTCATCTCTCAGCCCCACCTGCCCTGGCGGGAGAGCAGACAAGCCTCTCAGGCTGGTGAGTGCTGGTCGGCACTGATCCTCTGTGTGGGAATCTCTCCACTTTGCCCTCTGCACCCCTGTTGCTGCGCTCTCCTACATGGCTCTAAAGCTTCTCCCCAGCCCACCCCCTTTTTCCACCAGTGAAGGGGCTTCCTAGTGTGTGGAAACTTTTCCTCCTTCACAGCTCCCTCTCAGAGGTGCAGGTCCCGTCCCTATTCTTTTGTCTCTGTTTTTTCTTTTTTCTTTTGCCCTACCCAGGTAGGTGGGGGAATTTCTTGCCTTTTGGGAAGTCTGAGGTCTTCTGCTAGAGTTCAGTAGGTGTTCTGTAGGAGTTGTTCCATGTGTATATGTATTTTTGATGTATTTGTGGGGAGGAAGGTGATCTCCATGTCTTACTCCTCTGCCATCTTGAAGTGCAATCCCATGCCTTTCAGTGGCTTTTGTTTTGGTGGCTTTGGCAGAGAACATGAGAACTCTGAACCTGAAAAAGTGAGATTATTACCCGCACTTGAGTTTAAGGTGAATGGAAGATGATTGAAAGGGTTTATTTTCTCTGTAAGACTGTCTTCTACTGGGAGTTTCATAATGGAAGCATCGGTAAATATCATGGATGTGGCATTCCCAGTGCTTTTTGTATGTTTTGAAACCACAACAACAAGCATAACTGAGTACTGACTTCCAAGATTTGCATCTGGAAAATACGCCATTAATGTTAAAAAGCAGACTTATTTGAGTATTATGGAGACCAAATCTTTCTTAGAATCCATCAATAGACATAACCATTACTGTAAACATGAGGACAAACAGGAATATTAACAAAACTTAAGGAAAGCCAAAGGTATCAACTATTAAATAGAAATGGAAAGCTTTCTTATAATGAGCTGTCTCATGTATCTTCTACATTTTAAATCTATTGAACAGTTAATTTTTTCTTTGCATTTGAAAAATTGAACAGTAAATCTATTTTCATTGAAGAAAAATTAGAATGTCCAAATGAACAAAAAGAAAAATACCATATAACAACCTCTAGAGATAACTACTCTTTTCACCTTGATGTACCTCCTTTCAGGTACCTTTTAATCTATCTCTATCTCTAGATCCATATGTGTATCAATATACATATCTATCTTTTTTTTTTAACAAATTGAGATTCTATTAAACATAAGGTCTTGTGACCTGTTATTTTTTTACTCATGACCCTATATCAGAAACATTATATAAATAACACTGAGGTATATAATCTTTAAAATGGGTGCATAGTATTCCATTGAGTGAATGAAACATACTTTGGTTAATCAGTCTCCGATTACTAGACCTTTTGTATGTTTTGAATTTTATCTTCATAAGCAAGATAGTGATGGACATCTCTTTATAGCCATTCTTATGATCTTTTCTAATTATTTCCTTAGGAAGTTTATCCCAGAGTAAGGTCCATTTACAAGGCATACTTCTAAAAAAAATAGATTCTGAGTTAGTGCCATGATGAAACTCTCTCACTTACTGAGGGTCAGAAAGGAAGTTTGTGAAAGTGGCCCAAGGGCCAGGAAATTAGGGGGAAACTTTATCTGCTCAGGATGCCAATGATGATGTACTTAGTCTTTAAAAATTCTGTGTTCCAAATGGAGTCTTCAACTTTGTACTGTTTGTTATGCAAGAAATACAGAAAAGGGCCATCATCCCCCCATATTAGTTTCCTATTGCTGCATAATAAAATACCACAAGCATCTTAAAAAATTTATTATCTCATAGTTTCTGTGGGTTGAGTCTAGGCATAGCTTACCTGGGTCTTGGCTCAGGGTCTCAGGGGGCACTATCAAGGTGTTGGCTATGCTCTGGTTCTCGTTTGGAGTTTGGGGTCATCTTCCAAGCTCATTCAATGTTGTTGCTGAATTCAGTTCATTGTAGAATTAAAGTCCCTATTTTCTTCTTAAGTGTCAGCTGGGGATTACTCTCAGCTCCTAAAGGTCACTCACAGTTCCTTGCCACATGGTCCCCATAGGCAGTTCATAGCCTTTCTTTCACCTGATTAGGTCAGGTCCACCCAGGATAATCTTCCTTTTAATTCAATCAACTAGGAATCTTATTTATATCTGAAAAATCCCTTTTTGCCATATAACATAACATAACTATAGGAGTGATATTCCATTATATTTTTAGGTCCTGCCCACACGCAAGTGAAGGATTATGCAGCATACACAGGAGAAGGTGGGAATCTTGGGAAGGCCGCCTTAGAATTCTCTCTACTACACCCATAGTTCAAATCCCCTAAGACAACTTCTCTTGATATTTTGGTTATGTTCTAGATTTTTGTCACCATTATGTTTTGGTAGTTTTTTGAAAAGAAATAGCTGTAATTATAGTGTTCAGTCACCATCGAATCCTTTATTTTCTTCATAATAATGTGCCAATGTTTCACTGCAAATGTTTGATGAGCATAATTTACAATTTTTTAGTTGATACTTGTTATAGAATGAATGTTTGTGTCCCCCCTCAATTCATATGTTGAAACCCTAACCCTCAGTGTGATGGTATTAAGAAGTGAGGCCTTTGGGGTGATTAGGTTTAGATGAGGTCATGAGGGTGGAGCCCCCATGATGGGATTAGTGTCCTTATAAGGAGAAACATCAGTGCTTCCTTTCTCACCATGTGAGGATGCAGCAGGGAGGCAATCATCTTTTTATTTATTTATTTTCAATAGGTCCTTGTTAGCTATCTATTTTAAATATAGCAATATGTACATGTCAACCTCAAAGTCCCAGTCTATCCCTCCCCCTTTCCCTTCTCCCCGGTAACCATAAATTCATTCTCTAAGTCTGTGAGTCTGTTTCTGCTTTGTAAATAAGTTCATTTGTATCATTTTTTTAGATTCTGCCTATAAACGATCTCATATGATATTTGTCTTTCTCTGTCTGACCTACTTCATTTAGTATGACAATCTCTAGATCCATCCATGTCTCTGCAAATGGTATTATTTCGTTCTTTTTAATGGCTGAGTAATATTACATTGCATACACGTACCACAGTTTCTTTATCCATTCATCTGTTGATGGACATCTAGCTTGTTTCCATGTCCTGGCTATTGTAAACAGTGCTGCAGTGAACATTGGGGTGCATGTATCCTTTCGAACCATGCTTTTCTCTGGGTATGTGCCCAAGAGTGGGATTGCTGGATCACATGATAGCTCTATTTTTAATTTTTAAAGGAACCTCCATACTGTCCTCCATAGAGGCTGTACCAATTTATATTCCCACCAACAGTGTAGGAGGGTTGCCTTTTCTCCACATCCTCTCCAGCATTTATTGTCTGTAGATTTTTTGATGATGGCCATTCTGACTGGTGTGAGGTGATATCTCATTGAAGGCAATCAACTTAGGGTCAGAGAGAGGGCCCTCACCAAGAGCAGAATCTGCCAGAACCTTGATCTTGGACTTTTAGCTTCTAGAACTGTGAGAAATAAATGTCTGTTGTTTAGGCCACCCAGTCTATGACATTTTTCTAATAGCAGCCCAAGCTGACTAAGACAATATTGTGAATGGGATTTTTTTTTTGAATTATATTTTCTAATGATTGCCATTGCCTGGATTTTAAGAATTTTCTACTTGATTCCTTTGTCATCAGTTTCTCATCATGGATATCAGGGAATGTAGGGGTCATGGATTTCTATTATTTTTTTCTATCCTTTTTATAAAGGAGAGCTGAAGTATCAGAACAGATGAAGGATGGCTTCTCTGAGACAGACTCTTTCACTGATGAAATATTTATGATGACACGTTGCCTAGCAATTGTCACCAGATCTGCTTTCATTTGCAAGAGTGAAACTCAAGGGGGCAATTCCCCAGGAGATGCAGCAAAGAGAAAAACCAGCCTAATGAACACATCCTCTGCTTCCTTGATGAAATTCCTCCTAGTTTTAGGCAAAGAAAATATTTATTGAGGAAATGGTCATGTTGGCTAGAATAACTGAATGGCTGGGTGAGAATAAAGCAGGAGGAAGACTTCGAAAAAATAAAAGCAGGCAGATCATCAAGGAGCACTTATCTGTCATGCAGCAAAATGTTTTATTTTTTGTCACTGCCCACTGACATGTATCCCAACAACATTGTCTTTGTACCTGTTGCCTTGCCTGATTCTGGCTGTCATACTGCTGGGCTCATTAAGGTAAAACAGGCCTCCTGGGCTGGGGTCCCTGAATTAAGGACCAATCTTTTTCAGGGGTGTTGGCGTCCAGGTATTAGAACATTCCACAAAGAAGGGGGCTAGGAAGGAAGTTCTGTTTAAAGAGAATTGTGTTAGAATATAATTCTTTTAAGGTAGGGGGATGTTCAAAGACTATGCACTCCCTCAGAAGTCATTTTTCTCTTTCCAGGTGTAATCATCAAACCACAGAGTTCCAGACTGTTCTCTCTTTCCCTCTCTCTCCTTCTATAAATATCTTCCTCTCTCCCTCCCCCCTTCCTTCCTTCCTTCCTTCTTCCCTTCCTCCTTCTCAGTTTTTAATCACCAACATTTTCCCCTCCCCCCCAGAAAGCCCATATTTTACAAGTAGAATCACCACACCAAGTAAATGCAATTCCAAGCAGAAGCAAAGAAACTTAACATCTTTATTAACATGTGTAAATATGCCTTAACATGGGTAAGTGTGCAATCTCTATCAGAAAGTAGCTCAATGACCTCATAATTTCCCTGGTGGATGCCAAGGGACAAAGCATCCCAAGTTGGAAGTCATAAACCTAATCTATTCTCCTCATTTTCCAGAATGCTTTAAACTGATGTAAATTACCCAGGAGGGCTCATGAGCCCTCAGCAGGGAAGCTGGGTTCACGACCTCAGGTAGTGAGCAGAGATCATGATGACACATTGGAATCATCTGAGGAGCTTAAAACTTACCAACACCTGGATCCAGAGCGTCTGACTTAGTTGGTCTGGGGTGGGGCCAGGGCATCTGATTATAATGTGCAGCTGAGGTTAGAGAGACCACAAATGCTTCCCAGCGTTGAGAGTCACTGAACAGGGGTTTTCTATTGAAAAGCTCTATCTTCCCCCATCCCCACCCTACTCACTTTACTGATAAAAGAAGGACTTTAATTCAGAAATGAAGAAAGAGATCAGCTGGGCATTAAAAGGAAAGGAGGAGGTCCTAGAAGTTTATAAAAGACCCTGAAGACATTTTGCAGAGACCTCGTAAGCAGTATGTAGTTGTGGCTGATGCATGCCTGTGGTCAAGAGCAAGGAAATAAGTTGTCTGACGTTGGGCAGGTCATAAGAGTCTCCAGAGGTCAATGTGCTTATCTGCAAAAGAGGTCTGAGGAAATCTGGGTCTTGCTAGGTAAGAAGCATGTGATGTAGTAGGGAAAGGGGGTGATGTGGCAAACTGGAGACTACACACCCCCTAAGGAGTGCAGCTCATGCTGTCAAGCAGGAAGGAAACTCGCTGCTGGAAGATGTCTCAATTGTTCAAGGTAAGCCAGAAACACAGACTTTGACGTGAAACTGCCTGAGCGTTACATTTTGGCAACACATTTAAATGTTTTAAATCCACTTCTGGGGATGATATTAGTTGCTGGCACTCCATCTCTGAAGGGCAGCAGTTTGTAATTTCTCACCCACATTATTTCCAAGGTCTCTTCCTGCTCTAATTTCAAGAATTCTTAACTGGGGTGCATCTGTACGAGAGCTGCACCAACCATGACAAACTCTAGAGAGTCCAGTTGGGTAGTCACTGTTCTTTTACAGTTGAAAAGCTTGTTTTTGTCTTGGTCCTTGTCAGCCCCCCCTACTGCAGCCTGCTTGCTCCTAAGCACCATGAACTGCAGAGACCAGGCACAGATGAATCTCCTCTGAGTCTCAGCATCTCCTCATTCTGAAATGGAGATGACAGCTGAGAACTGTGAGCAGAGGCTCTGGAGAAGCAGGAGCAGCATGCTTTCTGCAAGCCGTGACCAACAGTCCTGGGGGTGAAGGAGTACCCGGCAATCAGTGTGGCATCCTCTCCCCTTAGCTGAGGTCAGGAGGTGCTTTCGATAGGTTAAACTGTTTGTCGCTGAATCTAAGTACAAAACTAGATTCAACACCACCCTCCCCCAGCTAGATTAGACTTCTAAAAATACCTTTAGCCGCACATACTCCATCTTGATGGGCTTGACAAATTAGTCATCAAAGTTCCCGCTGCTCAGCCAAGAGGAGTCCGTCCCTGGTCAAAGTTTCATTTTCTTGAAATCTGTCACCTTCCCCAGGTCAGCAGAGAGCTGATGGGCATTTTGTTTAATACAAGCGTGAATGCTCAGGCATCCGGTCTGACACAACAGTCAGTGATAGAGGCCAGAGAACCTTCTTCTCGCTGGGATCTGAGCTTTAGTAGCAAGGGATTGACTCTATGTCATCCCCTAATCAAACCATGGAGAACAGTCTGTTCTCTAGCTGCTGGGCAGCCTGCAGAAACTGTGGAGTGTGTTCATTTGTACAACACCCCTGGGAATCACATGAGTAGAAGCATCAAGATCCTTTAGGAGGTTTATATTGTGTTGTATCCAGTAAAAAAAAAAAAAAAAAGTATAAAAAATGGATTACACACTATCATCTATTTATCTAACCTCCCTACTAAGGAATGGAAAGAAACCCACTGAAATCTTAAATTTGACAATCTCTGGGTGCTACTGTGACTATGGCTAAATTTTAGATGCTTTATGCTTTTATTTACCAAACTACCCACAAACAGCTTGTATTACACTAGCACACTTTTAAAAAGCTTTTACTCATTTATATTAAGTAGCATTTTTAGTTTTGCATGAAAGTTTGGGGTGAAATGTTACAGTTTTAAGATTGCTTCAAGTGCTGTTTCGCTCTTAGCAGGATAATATAATTAGTAACTTCTGATAATGACATATATCACATTCTTTAAATTACGTAAAATTGCTCTAAATCACAGGGATCTGTTCTGCAAATAACTGAATAAACCTTTTAAAAATATTTATACCCATTTGACCTAGTTGTTCCATTTCTGAGAAACTATCTTAAAGAAATAATGTTAAATACAGAAAACAGGCATGAAGATGTTCATCATAGTGTTATTTATAAAATAACAAATTGAAAGCAACTTAAATCTTTAATAAAAACATCGTAAAGTACGTCTACAGTAAAAATATAAAATCATTAAAAATGATAGCCACAGGGGACTTCCCTGGCAGCCCAGTGGTTAAGACTCTGCACTTCCATTGCAGGGGTTGTGGGTTCAATTTCTGGTCAGGGAACTAAGATCCCACATGCTGCATGGCACTGCCAAAAAATAAACAACAACAACGTGATTAAACCAGCCAAGATGACTAAATATAATACCACAAAAACTCAAAAAAAAGCCATAAAATTTTTAGTAAAGTGGAAAATGCTTATTTTTAATGTTAAAAGCAAAAAAAATTCCAGCAAAATTTCATATACAGTATAATCACAGATGGTGATAGTTGTACTTACTACCGAGAATTACAGTGAGAATTCAATGAAATAACGTGTCTGAACCCTTACCAAAGTACTCAATAAATGTAACTCTTAGTTTTCTATGTACATGTAAATGTGTATAATAAAGACTAAAGGAGGGGTTAGTCAATAATTTTTTTTTGGTAGAGTTTTGATGGATTTGCAGAATTTTCTTCTTTTCTGTATTTTCTAAGTACTTCATAATGAAAGTACTTAATGAGTACTTAATGAGTACATAATGAAAGTACTTCTGTATTTTCTAAGTACTTCATAATTTCCTCCTATTCCTTTAAATAGGAGGAAATAAAATTATATACACAAAAGTAAAGGGCATTCTATGTTTAGATTCCCTATTTTCAACGCAGTGACAGAGGGGATGGAGAATCTTGTGATGCTTTTACACACTCAGCTGATCCAGCTATTAGGTTGAGATGCCACAGCCAATGCTTAGAAAATCAAGTAAAGATGAAACACATGTGAACAGACAAAATTCTCAAGGAAGGAATAATCTGAAACACATCTTATGAATGGACTGAAGGAGGAGACCTCCATGGGGTTGCCTCTCCCTCAGGAGAAGTGGCTGGAGCAGAGTGGGGACCTGCTTAGACAGATAATTGTAAACATCCCCATCAATTCCAGGGGTGCCTGATGTAATTTAATTTCAGTCAATTGGCAAAAAGCCATTGAGTGTTGACTCTGTCTTGTACCATTTGCCCTAATCCAACACCTAGCAAAACAGCCTCTGATGGCTCTGCTGGGCACTGTGTAGGGCTGAGTAGGGAAAAGAGGTGGTCATGGTGGGTGGGGGCCTAATCCTGATTTAGGAAGAGACTTATTCAGGAAGACAGATTTTTGAGAAGACACATAAGCTTTGTATTCTGTGAGCGTCTTGCTGATGTGGTTTTTATCCCCCCAGCCCTTTCCATTTCCTGCAATGTTTCCATACTAGAATATGTGTGTACATATAAACTACTTAACTGTCTGGGAGGCTGATGCTTGGTACAAAGCATTCTCCGTTTCGTCATTGTGAGGGGCACGATCCATTAAATGATCTTCTCTCACTCGGTGATAGAAGGCTTCAAGGGTGAGTCTACTTTAAAACAGTTCCTGTCACAGGCTTTGAGCCAGGAAAACCTTCATCCTCTAAGGTGCTTGCTACACGATGGCTCAAAAATTGGGGGTCTCCTTGCTGCACTCTTTTCTGCATGGGATATTAAAGATAAGTACTGCAGTGTGGGAAGAACAGGTGGCAGGAGGTTTCTTCCATCCATCCAGCAACACGTGTGCCCCCCGGAAGAACTTGCTGTCTCTGGGCATCGAGGGATGCCAGTGTCTGCTTTGGGGCTATTGGAGGTGTGTGCCCTCTGCCTTCCTCTCAGCAGAGCTTTAGGTGGAGTCATATGTACAAAAGTAGGGTCAGTTTCTCACCTGTCCATCTTTATTTCCACTTGGATTCAGGGCTGAGGAGCTAATTTCCTGCCTTGCTGTACGCAGAACTGAGGCGGTTTAAACTTTGATGACTGGTTAAACTCTTGAACATGCTGAATAATCAATAGGATTTAAATTAAGAATAAAATACTCTGAGAGGCTCCCAATGTGACTGCACTCTGAGTACAGGCAGTCTCTGTAGCTGTCAGCATACAGGTGAAGTGCGATCTTGGAGTCTCTTGAGACTCAGCATGGGCTGGCAAATGTGGATATTTGCCCTTGAACTTGCAATGTAAAATCGTTGCTCCTCTTTTCATAAAATCCAGGTGTTTCTACAGTACCTCTGTGCCAATTAGCTCAAAGCAGGTTTGGCAACTATTTGAAAAATCAAGTCTCTACCTTGAACACATCCAAGGTTGGTCTACTGTTAATTACTCTACTTGCCATGCTTTGGTTCTTGTTTCATCTTTGCTACCTTGCTGTGTGATGTTGGGCCAGTCACTCAGCATTCCTGGGCCTTCTAACATGAGAGAGTTGGATCAGAGGAATGGTCTAGCTCAAAATTTGATTCTATGTTAAGCATGGACTTCAGAGTTTCCACTTCCTTTTTTAAATTTTTTATTTATTTTTAAAATTTTGATTATTTTTTTCACATCTTTATTAGAGTATAATTGCTTTACAATGGTGTGTTAGTTTCTGCTTTATAACAAAGTGAATCAGTTATACATATACATATCTTCCCATATCTCTTCCCTCTTGCATCTCCCTCCCTCCCACCCTCCCTATCCCATCCCTCCAGGCTGTCACAAAGCACAGAGCTGATCTCCCTGTGCTATGCAGCTGCCTGCCACTAGCTATCTACCTTACATTTGGTAGTGTATATATGTCCATGCCTCTATCTCGCTTTGTCACAGCTTACCCTTCCCCCTCCACATATCCTCAAGTCCATTCTCTAGTAGGTCTGTGTCTTTATTCCTGTCTTACCCCTAGGTTCTTCATGACATTTTTTTTCCTTAAATTCCATATATATGTGTTAGCATACGGTACCTGTCTCTCTCTTTCTGACTTACTTCACTCTGTATGGCAGACTCTAGGTCCATCCAGCTCACTACAAATAACTCAATTTTGTTTCTTTTTATGGCTGAGTAATATTCCATTGTATATATGTGCCACATCTTCTTTACTCATTCATCCAATGATGGACACTTAGGTTGTTTCCATCTCCGGGCTATTGTAAATAGAGCTGCAATGAACATTCCCACCAGCAGCGTAAGAGGGTTCCCTTTTATCCATACCCTCTTCAACATTTATTGTTTGTAGATTTTTTGATGATGGCCATTCTGACTGGTGTGACAAATACCTCATTTTAGTTTAGATTTGCATTTCTCTAACGATTAGTGATTATGAGCGTCTTTTCATATGTTTGTTGGCAATCTGTATATATTCTTTTGCAGAAATGTTTATTTAGGTCAATGCCCATATTTGTATTGGGTTTTTGTTTTTTGATATTGAGCTATATGAGCCGCTTGTATATTTTGGAGATTAATCCTTTGTCAGTTGCTTAATTTGCAAATATTTTCTCCCGTTCTGAGGGTTGTCTTTTCATCTTGTTTATGGTTTCCTCTGCTGTGCAAAAGCTTTTAAGTTTCATTAGGTCCCATTTGTTTATTTTTGTTTTTATTTCCATTTCTCTAGGAGGTGGGTCAAAAAGGATCTTGCTGTGATTTATGTCACAGAGTGTTCTGCCTAGGTCTTCCTCTAAGAGTTTTAGAGTGTCTGGCCTTACATTTAGGTGTTTAATCCATTTTGAGTTTATTTTTGTGTGTGGTGTTAGGGAGTGTCCTAATTTCATTGTTCTACAAGCAGCTGTCCAGTTTTCCCAGGACCACTTATTGAAGAGGCTGTCTTTTCTCCATTGTATATTCTTGCCTCCTTTATCAAAAATAAGGTGACCATATGTGTGTGGATTTATCTCTTGGCTTTCTATCCTGTTCCATTGATCTCTATTTCTGTTTTTGTGCCAGTACCATACTCGCTTGATTACTGTAGCTTGTGTAGCTTCACTCATGTGAAGTCAGGGAGCCTGATTCCTCCAGCTCCATTTTTCGTTCTCAAGATTGCTTTGGCGATTCGGGGTCTTTT
The DNA here is from genome assembly GCF_008692025.1 of Phocoena sinus. NCBI lineage: Eukaryota > Metazoa > Chordata > Mammalia > Artiodactyla > Phocoenidae > Phocoena > Phocoena sinus. The sequence goes on along the minus strand of NC_045764.1, from coordinate 43,693,108 downwards.
GTGTTTCCATACAAATTGTGGAATTTTTTTTGTTCTATTTCTGTGAAAAATGCCAGTGGTAGTTTGATAGGGATTTCATTGAATCTGTATATTGCTTTGGGTAGTAGAGTCATTTTCACAGTGTTGATTCTTGCAATCCAAGAACATGGTATATCTCTCCATCTGTTTGTATCATATTTAATTTCTTTAATTAGTGTCTTATAGTTTTCGGCATATGGGTCTTTGTCTCCTTAGATAAGTTTATTTCTAGGTATCTTATTTTTTTGTTGGAATGGTAAATGGGAGTGTTTTCTTGATTTCACTTTCAGATTTTTCATCATTAGTGTATAGGAATGCAAGAGATTTCTGTGCATTAATTTTGTATCCTGCTACTTTACCAAATCCATTGATTAGCTCTAGTAGTTTTCTGCTAGCATCTTTAGGATTCTCTACGTATAGTATCATGTCATCTGCAAACAGTGACAGCTTTACTTCTTCTTTTCTAATTTGGATTCCTTTTATTTCTTTTTCTTCTCTGATTTCTGTGGCTAAAGCTTCCAAAACTATGTTGAATAATAGTGGTGAGTGTGAGCAACCTTGTCTTTTTCCTAATCTTAGTAGAAATGGTTTCAGTTTTTCACCATTGAGGATGAAGTTGGCTGTCAGTTTGTCACATATGGCCTTTATTATGTTGAGGTATGTTCCTTCTATACCTACTTTCTGGAGGGATTTTTTAAAATCATAAATGGGTGTTGAATTTTGTCAAAAGCTTTCTCTGCATCTATTAAGATGATCATATGGCTTTTATCCTTCAATTTGTTAATATCATTTATCACATTTATTTGTGTATTTTGAAGAATCCTTGCATTCCTGGGATAAATCTCGCTTGATCATGGTGTATGATCTTATTAATGTACTGTTGGGTTATGTTAGTATTTTGTTCAGGATTCTTGCATCTATGTTCATCAGTGATACTGACTTGTTTTCTTTTTTTGTGGCATCATTGTCTGGTTTTGGTATCAGGGTGATGGTGCCCTCATAGAATGAGTTTGGGAGTGTTCCTCCCTCTGCTCTATTTTGGAAGAGTTTCAGAAGGTTAGGTGTTAGCTCTTCTCTGAATGATTGATAGAATTCGCCTGTGAAGCCATTTGTCCCAGGGCTTTTGTTTGTTGGAAGATTTTTAATCAGAGTCTCAATTTCAGTGCCTGTGATTGGTCTGTTTATATTTTCTATTTCTTCTTGGATCACTCTCAGAAGGTTGTGCTTTCTAAGAATTTGTCCATTTCTTCCAGGTTGTCCATTTTTTTGGCATATAGTAATGTAATGTTTATAGTAATTGTAGTAATTTCTCATGATTCTTTGTATTTCTGCAGTGTCAGTTGTTACTTCTCCTTTTTCATTTCTAATTATATTGATTTGAGTGTTCTCCCTCTTTTTCTTGATGAGTCTGTCTAATGTTTTCTCAGTTTGTTTATCTGCTCAAAGAACCAGCTTTTATTTTTATTGATTTTTGTTATCGTTTACTTCTTTTTCATTTATTTCTGATCTGATCTTTATGATTTTTTTCCTTCTGCTAACTTTGGGATTTTTTTGTTCTTCTTTCTCTAACTGCTTTAGGTGTAAGGTTGGGTTGTTTATTTGACATGTTTCTTGTTCCTTGAGATAGGATTGTATTGCTATAATCTTCTCTCTTAGAACTGTTTTTGATGCATCCCACAGATTTTGGGTCGTGCTTTCATTGTCATTTTTTTCTAGGTATTTTTTTGATTTCCTCTTTGATATTTTCAGTGATCTCTTGATTATTAGTGTATTTTTAGCCTCCATGTGTTTGTATTTTTTACAGATTTTTCCTATAATTGATATCTAGTCTCATAGCGTTGTGGTTAGAAATGATACTTGATACAATTTCAGTTTTCTTAAATTTACCAAGGCTTGATTTTTGACCCAAGATATGATCTCTCCTGGAGAATGTTCCATGAGCACTTGAGAAGAAAGTGTATTCTATTGTTTTGGATGGAATGTCCTATAAATATCAATTAAGTCCACCTTTTTTAATGTATCATTTAAAACTTGTGTTTCCTTATTTATTTTCATTTTGGATGATCTGTCCATTGGTGAAAATAAGGTGTTAAATTCCACTACTATGATTGTGTTTCTATCAGTTTCCCCTTTTATGGCTGTTAGCAATTGCCTTATGTATTGAGGTGCTCCTATGTTGGTTGGTTAAATATTTACAATTGTTATATCTTCTTCTTGGATTGATCCCTTGATCATTATGTAGTGTCTTTCTTTGTCTCTTGTAATAGTCTCTATTTTAAAGTCTCTTTTTTCTGATATGAGAATGGCTACTCCTGCTTTCTTTTGCTTTCCATTTGCATGGAATATCTTTTTCCATCCCCTTACTTTCAGTCTGTATGTGTCCCTGCGTCTGAAGTGGGTCTCTTGTAGACAACGTATATATGGGTCTTGTTTTTGTATCCATTCAGCCAGTCTCTGTCTTTTGTTTGGAGCATTTAATCCATGTACGTTTAAGGTAGTTACCAATATGTCAGTTCCTAATTTTCTTAATTGTTTGGGGTTTGTTATTGTAGGTCTTTTCCTTCTGTTGTGTTTCTTGCCTAGAGAAGCTCCTTTAGCATTTGTGGTAAAGCTGGTTTGGTGGTGCTGAATTTTCTTAGCTTTTGCTTGTCTGTAAAGGTTTTAATTTCTCCGTCGAATCTGAATGAGATCCTTGCTGGGTAGAGTAATATTGGTTGTAGATTTTTCCTTTTCATCACTGTAAATATGTCCTGCCACTCCTTTCTGGCTTGCAGAGTTTCTACTGAAAGATCAGCTGTTAACCTTATGGGGATTCTTTTGAATGTTATTTGTTGTTTTTCCCTTGTTGCCTTTAATATTTTTCTTTGTATTTAATTTTTGATAGTGTGATTAATAAGTGTCTTGACGTGTTTCTCTTTGTATTTATCCTGTATGAGACTCTCTGTGCTTTCTTGACTTGATTAACTATTTCCTTTCCCAGAGTAGGGAAGTTTTCAACTATAATCTCTTCAAATATTTTCTCAATCCTTTGTTTTTCTCTTATTCTTCTGGAACCCCTATAATTCGGATGTTGGTGCATTTAATTTTGTTCCAGAGGTCTCTGAGACTGCCCTCAATTCTTTTCATTCTTTTTTCTTTATTCTGCTCTGCAGTAGTTACTTCCACTCTTATCTTCCAGGTCACTTATCTATTCTTCTACCTCAGTTATTCTGCTATTGATTCCTTGTAGAAAAAATTTAATTTCATTTATTGTGTGGTTGATCATTGTTTGTTTGCTCTTTAGTTCTTCTAGGTCCTTTTTAACCTTTCTTCTATAATCTCCATTCTATTTCCAAGATTTTGGATCGTCTTTACTATCATTAGTCTGAATTCTTTTTCAGGTAGATTGCCTGTTTCTTCATTTGTTTGGTCTGGTGGGTTTTTACCTTGCTCCTTCATCTGCTGTGTATTTCTCTGTCTTTTCATTTTGCTTAACTTCCTGTGTTTGGGGTCTCCTTTTTGCAGGCTCCCTGTTCATAGTTTCCATTGTTTTTGGTGTCTGCCCCCAGTGGGAAAGTTTGGTTCAGTGGGTTGTTTAGGCTTCCTGGTGGAAGGGACTTGTGCCTGTGTTCTGGTGGATGAGGCTAGATCTTGTCTTTCTGGTGGGCAGAACCACATCTAGTGGTGTGTTTTGTGGTGTCTGTGAACTTATTATGATTTTAAGCAGCTTCTCTGCTAATGGGTGGGGTTGTGTTCCTGTCTTGCTAGTTGTTTGGCATGGGGTATCCAGCACTGGAGCTTGCTGGTGATTGAGGATAACTGGGTCTTAGCATTGAGATGGAGATCTCTGGGAGAGCTCTTGCCAATTGATATTACATATGTCTTGGAGGTGTCTGGTGGATCAGTGTCATAACTTCATCTCTCCCACCTCAGAGGCTCAGGCCTGACACCCAGCCATAGCACCAAGACCCTGTTAGCCATATGGCTCAGTAGAAAAGGGAGAGAAAAAAAAAGAAAGAGAAAATAATATAAATAATGTTTGTTATTAATATGTAAAATAAATATTAAAATAAAAAAGTAATTAAAAATGAAAGAAGAGAGCAACCAAACCAATAAACACATCCACCAATGATAATGCGTGCTAAAAACTATACTAAAAAAAAAAAAAAGATAAAAAAAGCCCGGACAGACAGAACCCTAGGAAAAATGGTAAAAGCAAAGCTATACAGACAAAATCACACAAAGAATCATCCACATACACTCTCACAAAAAGAGAAAAAGGGGAAAAAAACCTATATATATAAAAAAGGAAGAGAGCAGCAACCAAATCAACAAATAAATCTACCAATGATAATAAGCTCTAAATACTAATCTATGATAAACATAAAACCAGAAAAATATTAGATGCAGAAAGCGAGCCCCAAGTCTACAGTTGCTCCCAAAGTCCACTGCCTCAATTTTGTGATGATTCCTTGTCTTTTCAAATATTCCAGAGATGCAGGGTACATCATGTTGATTGTGGAGGTGAATCCATTGCTCTGGAGGCTGCACAGAGAACTTTCCCTTTTTCTCTTTGTTCACACAACTCCTGAGGTTCAGCTTTAGATTTGTCCCACCTCTGCATGCAGGTTGCCCTCTGGCATCTGTTCTTCTCTCAGAAAGGAAGGGGTTAAAGAAGCGGCTGATTGGGGGGCTCTGGCTCACTCAGACTGGGATAGGGAAGGGGTATGGAATGCAGGTGAGCCTGCAGCGGCAGAGGCCAGGGTGATGTTGCACCAGCCTGAGGCACACCATGTGTTCTCTCAGGGAAGTTGTCCCTGGATCACGGGATCCTGGCAGTGGCGGGCTGCACAGGCTCCCAGGAGTGGAGGTGTGGATAGTGATCTGAACTTGCACACAGGCTTCTTGGCGGCTGCAGCAGCAGCCTTAGCATTTCATGCTCGTGTCTGGGGTCCATGTTGATAGCTGCGGCTCGCACCCATCTCTGGAGCTCTTTTAGTTAGTGCTCTGAATTCCCTCTCCTCGTGCACCCCGAAAGAGTGGTCTCTTGACTCTTAGGCAGCTCCAGAATTTTTCCTGGACTCCCTCTCGGCTATCTGTGGTGCACTAGCCCCCTTCAGGCTGTGTTCACTCAACCAACCCCAGTCCTCTCCTTGGGATCTGACCTCCAAAGCCCGAGCCTCAGATCCCAGTCCCACCTGCCCTGGCAGGTGAGCAGACAAGCCTCTCGGGCTGGTGAATGCTGGTTGGCACCGATCCTCTGTGTGGGAATCTCTCTGCTTTGCTCTCCGCAGCCCTGTTGCTGAGCTTTCCTTCCATGGCTCCGAAGCTTCCCCCTCCCCACTCCCCATCTACACCAGTGAAAGTGTTTTCCTAGTGTGTGGAAACTTTTCCTCCTTCACAGCTCCCTCCCAGAGGTGCAGGTCCCATCCCTATTCTTTTGTCTCTGTTTTTTCTTTTGCTCTATCCAGGTAGGTGGGGAGTTTCTTGCCTTCTGGGAAGTCTGAGGTCTTCTGCCAGCGTTCAGTAGGTGTTCTGTAGGAGTTGTTCCACATGTAGATGTATTTTTGATGAATTTGTGGGGAAGAAGGTGATCTCCATGTCTTACTTCTCTGCTATCTTGAAGGTTCCCCCACCCCTGAGTTTATTTTACACTTACCGCCCACCTCAGTTTGGGCTAACTACATTGCATGTGCTCAATAACCACATTTGACTAGTGGCTACCATATTCCATGTTGAACAACATTATGACAGATTATCTAGGTATAAAATTTTAGATTGATATATTCCCCCAACCATTTGGGGATGAAATGCTGGCATATATTGATGCTAGTATAAAATACAGTGTCTGATTGCCATTGCTTTGTAGGTGATTTGTGACTTTTTTTCTTTTTTAGTTTTTAATATTTTTTTCCTTCAGTATTTTATACCTTCACTATAATGTTGCTGGAATGAATATTTCTATATTCTTCTGATGAATCTCTGTGCTGTTCAAAGTAAGAACCCGTGTCTTATTAAACTTGGGGACAATTTTCATCCATTTTTGTTGACTAAAACTTCTCTCCCTTTTTTCAGTGTCTACTTCTAGAACTGGCATCACATAGATGTTTAATCTTATTCTTCATGTATTCTGATAGCTCCTTAATAATGTCCATCTCTTTTTTTTTCTCTACGGTATTAGGAGTATTTCTTTAGTTCTTTCTTCTAGTTGACTTACTTTTCTCATCAGCTACATCTGTCTAATCTGCTTACTGAATATGCACTGGGATTTTCAATTTCAGTGACTAAGTTTTTAATTTCTAAAGCCCCATTAATTCTCTTTAAAATATGTCTTTCCAAAAATTCTGAACTATACTTTCATTATTGTTTTATTGCTTCTTCCGTCTCCTTAATTCTTTTGCTTATTTTATAGCCTTTTTCAAACTGTCCTACTAGCTCTGATGCTCCAATTGATGTGTTTGTAGACCCACCCTCATTGTATTTCATTTTCTCATTGGACTTAATTTTATTGTGAATTTATCTCTAGTAGGGTTTTTTGCCTCTATAATGGGTTGTGTAAGTGTCTATGTAGTGGGATTTTGGGTTTGCTTTAGCAAGTGTTCTGGGAGTTTCACTGGTTCAGGGCTAGATTTGTATTCCTTTCTCAGCTTGGGGTTTCTTCATTATGTGGCTTAATTTTGGACTATGCACCCATCCATTTCTTACAGTTGACTCAGTTTTATTTACCCCTGGACCCAGGAGGACAAGTATTTTTGCCCCTTTCTCAAGATTATGGGTGAAATTTTGTTGTCTTCTTTTAGAAGATGAAGTAGCTCTTATGGATCTAGGTGCAGAGGCTTATACCTAGCTCCCCAACTCCTAGGTTTGACACCTCTCATGGGTTTCAAAACTAACCCCTAGAATTTGTCTGGGTTCAGTACCCATGGGAGCCATAGTCCATGAACTCCTCTTACTGTAGTCACTTAGCTTTGAAGGTTCTTTATCTCTGGAATCTCAGGTTTTCCGTTTCTTGTTTTGTTTTCAAGCTGAGTTTTATAATTTTTTTGATAATCCTTTCCCACAATTTCTGTTTGTCACAGAAAGGGGAGCCCCCTATGTATTCTCAGTCTACTATAGAAGGCTTCCGTGTATCACTTTTGTAATCTAAATAAAAGGTAAGAAGAGTCTTTCTTCCAAGTTTTCCACACACTTCATATTCCCTCGGATAGTTTAAACAGTCTTTTCAAAAAGCGTTGTTGAGACAAAAAGTTTTTATAACCATGTTATTAGGTTGTTTTGACAGGTCTAAAAAGAAAACAATTTGTAGGCTTTCTTTGTTAGAGTAGAAAAGAAAAAGAGACAACTGTTGGTTTAGAATCAGAGTCCAAATCTTATCCAGACTCTCCAGCTCTGTGACAATGAGCTTTGGGATGTAAGCTCCTGGGAGGGCAGACGTTGCTGTCCGGATCCCAACTTAATACTCTGTTCCTAGCACAGAGTAAGACAACAATAAATCCTTGTTGAATGGGTGAATAGGTAGATAACTTTAATCCTCTGAGCCTTGGTATCCTCATCTGTAAAATAAGAGTAACACTGCTAACATTATGTTGGTGTGCAGTTGAGAGGTGGTGTGTGTGAAGTGCCAGGCACATCATATATGCTAAAAACACTATATGTGGTTCTAGAAAAGGGAGGACTATGGTTTGATTCAGAGTGATCCGTACGAATTATGAGAGACTTTATAACTAGGCTTTTTCACGTTATAGAATATGCTTTGTGAATTGCCCAGTCATTCAGATAGTTCTGTTCACTCTGCATACCTTCTAATCTATCTACATCTTTTGGCTGAGAAGCCTGTCAAAATGGAATGTAGTGCTCATGGCCTGGTACACCGGGCTCTTATCTCCCTGGCCTTCACGTAATGCCCTTTCACGTACTCCTTCCCTCACAATTAGTGCTTGTTTTTCTTGTCGTTCTTTCACTCTGTAAGGCAGCACCTAGCTTGCTGTCTGTCATCTTTAGCTTTCCTTCAGCATCCTCTGAATGCTGTATAAAGGTCAGTTTGGAATAAAATCTTACCCTCTCTCCTTCAGTCCCTCCCTTTTTCCTATAACTATATTGTCTCTGCAATTTGAGGTCATTGCTGAAATATTTTTTATCTTTCACTGGCTTCCAAATGGCTCAAACTCTGTTATTTGCCTTCTTTTTTAAAAGGAATATAATTTTGGATCTACATGTAATTTGGACATCTTTGATGAGGGAGATTTATCTGGTCTAGGCTTTTTTTTTTTTTTTTTTCTTTCTTTACAGTACGCGGGCCTCTCTCTGTTGTGGCCTCTCCCGTTGCGGAGCACAGGCTCCGGACGCGCAGGCTCAACAGCCATGGCTCATGGGCCTAGCTGCTCCACAGCATGTGGGATCTTCCCAAACCGGGGCACGAACCTTGTGTCCCCTGCATCGGCAGGCGGACTCTCAACCTCTGTGCCACCAGGGAAGCCCTAGGCTTTTTTTTTCTTTTTAATCTATGTGCTGGTTTTCAACTTTTGAACAATCCAGCTGCTCTTACACTGTCTACCATATGTCCATGCCTGTGCCAGGTACAGTGGGGGCAAACAACAAAGTTAAATTTTCAATTTCTGACTTTGAGAAGAGTATGGTTTTATTGGGGAACACACCATGGGAGGCATTATAGGACAGTATCAAATGATGTGTAATAAAGTGGGATATTAGTGGCACATGAATTCAGAGATAAGAGAGATCTTTGGGGCTGGAGTCATCTAGAGTTTCATGAACTTCTTATAGAAGTTCTTCAACTGGGCCTTGAAGGAGAGGGAAGATTTGAACAGGCAGGAGGAAGTTACAGATGTGGGGCACAGGTAGCCTCAAGCATGGTGTCCCTGTGGCATAGAGAGGACACTTGCTATTACAGAGGGTTGTTATGGTGGGTGGATTATCGAAGGCCTTTTATAAGATGAGAGGCACTCTTCCCAGAAGAAATCATGTAAAGAAACATTGCAGAAGAAATACCTATGTGCCAGTTTGGATCACTTTTGGTTTTCTAAGTCTTTTATGCATCCCAAACCCATATAAACTTCATGCCTACACTGGTTGCTTTGGACTGGCCAGTGTCAATTGGAGAGAATTCTTCCTCTCCATCCGAAACTGCTCAGTATCCACACATTAAATAGATGCTTTTAATAATGGAGTTTCTGGAAGGGTTTCTACCCTCTCCTTTAACTTGTTCTGGCTACACCTGCTGATTACACAGCAGTGACAACTGTCCTGAGGGGGCCTCATAGCCCTATGCTAGATTCTGTGTCTCTGGAACCAATTATGATGGTGGGAGCAATTTGAGACTTGTCATTTGGACTAGAGAAAAACTTCTGATATGGTACAGAAACTGTGTGCTCCATGGCATCCCTCATGAACCATGCTCTGACGTGCCCTGGCAGCTCAAGGGTTTGCTGTCCATGGTCACATGGTCTACTTGAGTCCTAGTAGTGACCAAGTGCAAGCCAGCCATTGGTTAAGAGTAGAACAGTGAAGAAAGATGAGCTCCTTTTCAGTAACAGCTGATTAAAAGAAATATAGTTATCAGTTCCTTAGATACTTTCTTGCTCTTACTGTTATCACTTCCTTGATCCTTCCTCCCCTTCATTCTTAGGAGGGACAAATTCAAGTATTACTTGCTTTTAAGAACTGCTAAAGTGTAAAGAATAGTTCCTACCTCTCAATATAGAGATATCTCAAGTGATTTTCATGAGCATATGTGTCAGTTTAGGTAAGAACAGGCTAAGATGAATCAGGAATATTTTACTTTTGGAATGAGTTTGACTTGCTGGGTTTTACTAAACTGTTATATTATCTGCAGGAGGAAGCAATGCTTCACCCAGACCAAGACTCTATGGGATACGAAGGTGCTCAAAGAGCTTTTCATAAAGTCCTTTGGTTTTCTGTCATTATAATGTTTTAAGAGAACTGACATTGACAGCAGGGAGTAGTGTGCTGGGATGAAGTTACTCTTGTTTGAGCTGGAGACCTTAGAAAAGGGGCTACCCTCTGTTTAACTTGAGCAGTCTACATGGTGTGATACAGGTTATTCATGCCCACACACTTGACCTGACCTTGCCCTGGTAACCAGGAAAACAGAGTGATACTCAGCTTCAAGAGATACTGGAAAGATGACTCAACATAAATCATTCAATTAATTAACAACAGCTGCGGCAATAATAATAAGGGACTTGCGGCTTCTCCAGACTTTCTGAACTTTGTATTATATATGCCATCAAAACTCTTTTGTTTTTCTCTGCCCACTCTGATAGCATAAATGGTGTAGTCAGTAGCTGACATCAGACTCATGCTGTGATATAAATCTAGACCCTGGCTGATTTCATTACTCCTTACTTTACTGCAAGTGATTGCGAGTGGAAAAACAATTGTGTCCATGTAAAAGCTGACCAATGACTAGGTGCCAGGGGCCATATTTGAGAGCCACATCCCTCCTCGAAATTATGCAGAAGTTGTGAATTGGCTACAGGCAATGAAACTTCCAGGACTACAGGAAGCTCACCACTGGAGTACCACCTCTGAGTTTCCAGTCATGGATGTACTCTGGGACTAGATCCCTAACCACTGATGACAATGCAGTGGCAGCGTAAAAATGAGGGTGCTTAGGAGACCCAGAGATTCTACCTGTACTGCTGTACCTTGAATCTTAGCTACTTGTGACAAGCAGCAAATCTCAGGGGCAGCAGTTTGCCTTTTGATTGGAAGTAAAGTTAATCCTTTTTGTGCAACAGATGGTTGTGATGGTTACTTTTGCTTTAGGCAAATACTTAAGAAGAAAAATAAGCCTGGAAGGCCTGGAAGGGAGAAAGTTGCATATTAAGATTTGAACATAATTCCTTAGAAACTGAGCAGGAATTAAGGAGAGATGACCTTTTTTTAAAAAAAAAAAAATTGCTCTTGGTGTTTGTTTTGTTTCAGTTTTGTTTTCATTCTAAATAAAGATGACTCTAGGGATCATTACCATGTATTTGAGTGACACTGTTTTTTGGTTCTGTATTCCTGAGTACAGAGTCTACCAGACTGCTGTCCTTTGATTTGGGAATAGACTTAAATGGTATTTCTTTTTCAACCAAGTCCGCCTCTCCTCATCTCCTGGGTCCTGATTACACTTAAGACTGGTTAGGGGGAATGCATTTAAAAACTTTGGATAATACTGTGTTGATCAGAAGATAAATCTGTTTTTGTTGGAGGAAGGAAATATACCAAAAGTATCAAATTGTAGCTGGTTAAAGGGCTTGTGGAGGTTTGATCCCACAGTTCTGTATGCTTCACTTATTTACTTACTGAGCATGCATTGGTCTAGGTACTAGCACTACTGCAGGTGCTTGGGATCCATCTGAGCAAAGACTTGGAGGAGGAGAGGGCATTATCCAGTGAAAAATCTGGACAAAGTGTTTCGGGCAGAAGAAACAGCTAGTGAGAAACCTCAAGGCTAGAGAATGCCTAACACGTTCCAGGGATCACTAAGAGGCTGGCGTGGCTGGAGTTGGTACACAAGGGGCATGTGAAGTCCAGAGGCAGTGAGGGGCACCAAATCACACAGTATTGTAGGCCACTGAATGTCTTCAGTTTACTCTGGGGGAAGTAGGGAGCCATGCAGTGTTCTGAGCAGAGAAGTGATAGCATCTGACTTACATTTTAAAGGGATTAGTTCGGCTGCTCTGTTACGAAAAGACTGTTAGGGGGCAAAAGAAGCAGGAGAACCAGTTAGAAAGGTATAGCAGTAATCTGAGCCCGGGTGGTAGCACGGAGGTAATGGGAAGTGGCAGATTCTAGGCATATCCAGACAGTAGAACTAGCTTGGGCTCCTGATGCATTGGGTATGGGAAAAAGAGAGAAGAGGATGACTATGTTTTTTGGCCTCACCGCCTGGAGTATGGAGCTGGCATCATTAAGAGAGGGGAAACTGAGATGAAATTAGGCTTTGGGGGAAAATGATCAGGAATTTGTTTTTGGATATGTTGTGTATGAGGTATCTATTAGACATGAAGATGAATGCCTGATTTGTAGGAGTTGGGTATGACTCTGGAGCTAGGGTGAGAGGCTGGGCTAGAGATATAAGTGTGAGAGTCATAAGCAAATGAATGGCATTAAATTCTTTGAACCAGCTTGGGTGGAGGAGACACAGGGGCCAAGGATTGAGCCATGGGTCACTCCAACATTGAATGTTGGAAGAGGGGGAAGAGGAAGAAATTGTGAAGGAGAATGAGACAGTACTGCTAGGGAGATAGGGAAGTAGGAGGAAAACTAAGCACGGTGTCCCAGAAGCTATATGAAGGAGAGAGTACTGCAGATACAAGAAGAGGACTGAGGGTAGAATCAGACAGCCGACATAGGCATCGATTTGTTCAGTTTTGTGTAAAGGAGAGCAAAGAAACAGGTTGACAGTCAGTAGAGGAGGAAGTTGGGTCAAGAAAAGGATTTTTTAAAGAAGAGAGAAAGAACCACAAGTTTGCATGTCAGTGACAATGATCCAATAAAGAGAAATTGTTGATGCAGAGGAGAGACAGGAAAGAATCACTGCAATGCTTTGAGTGTCCTGCTGGCTGGAGTGTGGATTAGATGCTGAGCGATCTAGCAGCCATTTTGGGCCATGAGGTGTCAGAAGGAGCCTGGATTCCTAATCATAGATCTGCCATATAAGCTCTGGGCTGCCTATTTCTGGACCAACATTTTACATTTATGAGAAATAAACCTCTTTTCTTCCAACATGTCCTTAAGAAAAATTTGAAATATAAAGAACACTTGAAAGAATTGTATAGTAAATATCTAGCACCTACTTTCTATAATTAACATTTTTCTATACTTGTTCTACCACTTATCTATCTATCCATCCCTCTATCCACTGATCCATCTTATTTTTGGCACATTCCAAAGTAACTATCAGACATCAATACATTCCACCCCTATATACCCCCTAAACATTGTGTACCACTACCCAGAGTTTAATATCTGTTTACAGTTCTTATTTTTCTTTTGAGATAAAATTTACATAAAATGATATACTCATATTTCACTGTAATATTTGATTTCGACAGATGTATACACCTGTATGAAACAAATCCTCATCAACATATAGAAAAATATCATGACTCCAAAAAGTTTCCTCATGCCCTTACACAATAAACCCTTGCTTCCACCGCCCTCTTCAGAGGCAGCTATTGTTTTTTAATCATATATTAATTTTTCCTGTTTTAAAACATCATATAAATGGAATCATGTTGTATGTACTCTCTTGTATAGGACTGTTTTTCACGTGAAAAAATGTTTTCAGAGTAAGCCATGATGTTGCATTTACCAGTAGTTCACTCCTTTCTGTTGGTGAGCAATATTCTATTAGATGAATATATTAAAGTTTGTTTATCCATTCTCTGGATGGACACCTGGTTAAATTGCAGTTTTTGCCAACTATGAACAAACCTATTATGAACATTCTTTACAATTTATGGACATGTGTTTTCATTTTCTTGCATAAAATTTTGGGATCATAGAATAAGTATAAGCTTAGTTTCATAAGAAATTATCAGAACTTTTTTCAGAGTATTGCACTATTTTTCATTCCAACAATGTATGCAGGTTCCAGTTGCTCCACAACTTTTAAAAAATTTAATTTCTAATTTAATTTATTTTTTTCTCCACATCTTTACCAACATTAGGTTTTATCAGTCTTTTAAAATTTTAGCTACTCTAGTGAGTGTATAAGCGGTATTTGCACTTCCCTGATAGCTAATGATGTCAAGCATCTTTTTATATGCTTATCAGCCATACATGTATCTTCCTTTGTGAAGTAGTTGTTCACATATTTTTCCCATTTATTTGGTGGCTTGACTTACTGAGTTTGTATTGAGTTGCTGCATTTGTCAGATATTTGTTTTGTAAATATTTCTCTATCTACGGATTGTCCATAAATTTTCTTAATTATGTCTTTTGATATTAAAAGTTATTGATAAAGTCTAATTTATCAATTTTTTCTCATTTATGGTTACTGCTCACTGTGTCCCATCTAAAAAACTTTTGTCAACCCACAGGTTGCAAAGATATTCTAAGTTTTTCAAGAAGCTTTATAATTTTAGTTTTTACAGTTAGGTTTATGATGCATCTTGAATTAGTATTTGGGAATGATATGAGGTAGAGGGTCAAGATTCATTGTTTTTCATATGAATATTTAGTTGTTTTACCCCCAATAGTTGAAAATGGTGTATTACTTCACTTATTTACTTTTCAATTTCTCTCAGCAATGTTTTATAATTTTCAATATAGAGGTCTTCTGTGTCTTTTCATTTTATATTATAGTTCATTTACAATGTTGTATTCATTTCAGGTGTATGGCAAAGTGATTTAGTTATCCATATACATATATCTATTCTTTTTCAGATTCTTTTTCCATGTAGCTTATTACAGATTACTAAATAGAGTTCCCGGTGTTATACAGTAGGTTCTTGTTGATTATCTAATTTATATAAAGTAGTTTGTATATGTTAACCCCAGATTGCTAATTTATCCCTCCTCCCACCTTTCCCCTTTGGTAACCATAGCGTTGTTTTCAAACTCTGAGTCTCTTTCTGTCTTGTAAATAAGTTCATTTTTTAAAATTCTACATATAAGTGATGTCAAATGATATTTGTCTTTCTCTGTCCAGCTTACTTCACTTAGTGTGATAATCTCTAAGTCCATCCATGTTGCTGTAAATGGCATTATTTCATTCTTTTTTATGGCTGAGTAATAGTCCATTGTATATATGCACCACATTTTCTTTATCCATTTTTCTGTCGATGGGCATTTAGGTTGCTTCCATGTCTTGACTACTGTACTTAATGCTGCAATGAACATTGGGCATGTATCTTTTCAAATTATGGTTTTCTCTGGATATATGCACAGGAGTGGGATTTCTGGATCATATGGTAGTTCTATTTTTAGTTTTTTCTTTTTTTTTTTTTTTTTTGCAGTATGTGGGCCACTCACTGTTGTGGCCTCTCCCATTGTGGAGCACAGACTCCAGGCGCGCAGGCTCAATGGCCATGGCTCACGGGCCTAGCTGCTCTGTGGCATGTGGGATCTTCCCGGACTGGGGCACAAACCCATGTCCCCTGCATCAGCAGGTGGACTCTCAACAACTGTGCCACCAGGAAAGCCCTATTTTTAGTTTTTGGATGAACCTTCATACTGTTCTCCATAATGGTTGTACCAATTTATAGTGTAGGAGGGTTCCCTTTTCTCCATATCCTCTCCAGCATTTGTTGTTTGTAGATATTTGATGATGGCTATTCTGACTGGTGTGAGGTGATACCTCGCTGGAGTTTTGGTTTGCATTTCTCTAATAATTACCGATGTTGAGCATCTTTTCATGTGCTTTTTGGCCATCTCTACTTTGGAGAAACTCGCTGGAGTTTTGGTTTGCATTTCTCTAATAATTACCGATGTTGAGCATCTTTTCATGTGCTTTTTGGCCACGTCTACTTTGGAGAAATGTCTACTTAGGTCTTCATACATTTTTTGATTGGGTTGTCTGAGCTACATGAGCTATTTGTAAATTTTGGAGGTTAATTCCTAGTTGGTAGCTTCGTTTGCAAATACTTTCTCCTATTCTGTGGGTTGTCTTTTCATTTTGTTTATGGTTTCCTTTGCTGTGCAAAAGCTTTTAAGTTTAACTAGGTCCCATTTGTTTATTTTTGTTTTTATTTCCATTACTCTAGGAGGTGGATCCAAAAAGAAATTGTTGCAATTTATGTCGAAGTGTGTTCTGCCTATTTTTTCCTCAAAGAGTTTTATAGGATCTGGTCTTACATTCAGGTCTTTAATCCATTTTGAGTTTATTTTTTGTGTATGGTGTTAGAGAATGTTCTAATTTCATTCTTTTACATGTAGCTGTCCAGTTTTCCCAGCACCACTTATTGAAGAGACTGTCTTTTCTCCATTGTATATTCTTGCCTTCTTTGTTGTAGATTAATTGACCATAGGTGCATGTGCTTATTTCTGGGCTTTCTATCTTTTTCCATTGATCTATAAGTCTGTGTTTGTGCCAGTCCCACATTGTTTTCATTACTGTAACTTTGTAGTATTTTTTTAAGTCTGGGAGTCTGATTCCTCCAGCTCCATTTTTCTTAAGGTTGCTTTGGCAATTTGAGGTCTTTTGCGTTTCTATACAAATTGTAAATTTTTTTGTTCTAGTTCTGTGAAAATTGCCATTGGTAATTTGATAGGGATTGCATTGAATCTGTAGATTGTTTTGGGTAGTATAGTCATTTTGATAATATTAATTCTTCCAATCCAACAGCATGGTATATCTCTCCATCTGTTTGAGTCATCTTTGATTTCTTTACCAGTATCTTATAATTTTCAGAGTACAGGTCTTTTGCCTCCTTAGGTAGGTTTATTCCTAGATATTTATTTCTTTTTGATTTGATGGTAAATGGATGGTAAATCCATTCCTTAATTTCTCTTTCTGATCTTTCATTGTTATGTATAGAAATGCAAGAGATTTCTGTGTATTACTTTTATATCTTGCAACCTTACCAAATTCATTGATGAGCTCTAACAGTTTTCTGGTAGCATCTTTAGAATTTTCTATGTATAGCATCATGTCTTCTGCAAACAGTGACAGTTTTACTTCTTTTCCAAATTTGGATTCCCTTTATTTCTTTTTCTTCTGATTACCATAGCTAGGACTTTCTAAACTATGTTGAATGAAAGTGATGAGGTTGGACATCCTTGTCCTATTCCTGATCTTAGAGGAAATGCTTTCAGTTTTTCACTGTTGAGTATGATGCTAGCTGTAGGTTTGTCATACTTGGCCTTTATCATGTTGAGGTAGATTTCCTCTATGCTCACTTTCTGGAGAGTTTTTATCATAAATTGGTGTTGAATTTTGCCCAAAGCATTTTCTGCATCTATTGATGATCACATAGTTTTAATTCAATTTGTTAATGTGGTGTTTAACACTGATTGATTTGTGGATATTGAAAAATCTTTGCATCCCTGGGATTAAATCCCACTTGATCATGGTGTTTGATCCTTTTAATGTATTGTTGGATTCAGATTGCTAGTATTTTGTTGAGGATTTTTTCATCTATGTTCCTCAGACATATTGGATTATAACTTGCTTTTTTGTGGTATCTTTGGTTTTTTTTTTTTTTTTTTTTGCTGTACGCGGGCCTCTCACTGTTGTGGCCTCTCCCGTTGCGGAGCACAGGCTCCGGACGCACAGGCTCCGCGGCCATGGCTCACGGACCCAGCTGCTCCGCGGCATGTGGGATCCTCCCGGACCGGGGCACGAACCCGTGTCCCCTGCATCGGCAGGCGGACTCTCAACCACTGCGCCACCAGGGAAGCCCTATCTTTGGTTTTTGTATCAGGGTGATGGTGGCCTCATAGAATGGTTTGGCAGTGTTTCCTTCCTCTACAATTTTTTGGAATAGTTTCAGAAGGATAGGTGTTAACTCTTTTCTAAATGTTTGATAGAATTCACCTGTGAAGCCATCTGGTCTTGGACTTTTGTGTGAAGTTTTTTAATCACAGTTTCAATTTCTGTACTTGTGATTGTTCTGTTCATACTTTCTATTTCATCCTGGTTCAGTCTTGTAAGATTGTACCTTTCTAAGAATTTGTCCATTTCTTCTAGGCTGTCTATCTTATTGGCATATAGTTACTTGTAGTAGTGTCTTATGATCCTTTGTATTTCTGTGGTGTTAGTTGTAACTTCTTTTTCATTTCTAATTTTATTGCTTTGAGCCCTCTTCCCTTTTTTCTTGATGAGTCCAGCTAAAGGTTCAGCAATTTCATTTATCTTCTCAAAGAACCAGCTTTTAATTTCATTGGTTTTTCCTATTGCTCTCTTTGTCTCTACTTCATTTATTTATGCTCTTATTTCATGCTTTCTATCTACTAAGTTTGTATTTTGTTTGCTCTTCTTTCTCTAGTTGCTTTAGTGTAAGTTTAGGTTGTTTGAGATTTTTCTTATTTCCTGAGGTAAGGTTGCATCGCTATTAACTTCCCTCTTAGAATTACCTTTGCTGTATCCCATAGGTTTTGGATCATCATGTTTTCATTTTCATTTGTCTCTAGGTATTTTTTTAAATTTCCTGTTTGATTTCTTCAGTGATTCATTGGTTGTGTAATGACATATTGTTTAGCCGCTATGTGTTTTTTTTTTTTTTTACAGTTTTTAAAATTGTAGTTGACTTCTAATCTCATAGTGTTCTAGTCAGAAAAGATGCTTGATATGATTTCAATTTTCTTAAATTTACTGAGACTTGATTTGTGGCCCAGCATGTGATCCGTCCTGGAGAATGTTCCCTGTGTACTTGAGAAGAATGTGTATTCTGCCGCTTTTGGATGGAATGTTATATAAATACAATTAAGTCCACTGATCTAATATGTCATTTAAGGCCTGTGTTTCCTTATTGATTTTCTGCCAGGATGATCTGTCCATTGATGAAAGTGAGGTGTTAAAGACTCCCACTATTATTGTGTTACTGTCGATTTCCCCTTTTATGTCTGTTAGCAGTGCCTTATATATTGAGGTGCTCCTATGTTGGGTGCAAATATATTTACCATTGGTATATCTTCTTGGATTGTTCCCTTGATCATTTTGTAGTATCCTTCTTTGTCCCTTGTAACAGTCTTTATTTTAAAGTCTATTTTGTCTGATATAAGTATTGCTACTCCAGCTTTCTTTTGATTTCCATTTGCATGGAATATCTTTTTCTGTCCCCTCACTTTTAGCATGTATGTGACCCTAGGTCTGAAGTGGTCTCTTGTAGACTGCATATATACAGGCCTTATTTTTGTATCCATTCAGCTAGTCTATGTCTTTTGGTTGCAGTATTTAATCCATTTACATTTAAGGTAATTATTGATATGTACCTTCTTATTGCCATCTTTTTAATTCTTTTGGATTTGTTTTTGTAGGTCTTTTTTCTTCCCTTCCTCTTGTGTTCTCTTGTGATTGATGACTATCTTTTTTTTTTTTTTTTTTTTTTTTTTTTGCGGTACGTGGGCCTCTCACTGCTGTGGCCTCTCCTGTTGCAGAGCACAGGCTCCGGATGTGCAGGCTCAGCAGCCATGGCTCACGGGCCCAGCTACTCCACGGCATGTGGGATCTTCCCGGACCAGGGCACGAACCCGTGTCCCCTGCATCAGCAGGCGGATTTTCAACCACTGCACCATCAGGGAAGCCCTTGATGACTATCTTTAGTGTTGTATTTTGATTGCTTTTTATTTTGTGTGTGTGTATTGTAGATTTTTGTTTTGCAGTTACCGTGAGGTTTTAATATAGCAGTCTATATCCATACAAGAGTGTTTTAATTTTCCAGTCTCTTAACTTCAAATGCATTTCATTATCCTGCATTTGTACTCTCCTCTTCTCTTGATTGCTCGTTTTGATATCATATTTGTGTGAGGATGATTTCCTACCTTTACTGTATGTTTGCCTTTACCAGTGAGCTTTCCCATTTGTACTTTTCTTATTTCTGGTTGTGGCCTTTTGTTTTCCATCTAGAGAAGTTCCTTTAGCATTTGGTGTAAAGCTGGCTTTGTGGTGCTGAATTCTCTTAGCTTTTGTTTGTCTGTAAAGTTTTTGATTTCTCCAAACCTGAATGAGGGCCTTGCTGGGTAGAGTATTCTTGGTTATAGTTTTTCCCTTTCATCACTTTAAGTATATCATGCCACTCCCTTCTGGCCTGCAGAGTTTCTGCTGAAAAATCAGCTAATAACATTATGGGGTTTCCCTTGCATGTTATTTGTTACTTTTCCCTTGTTGCTTTTAATATTTTCTCTTTGTTTTTAATTTTTGTCAATTTTATAGGTGTCTTGGCATGTTCCTCCTTGGGTTTATCCTGTATGGGACTCTCTGTGATTCCTGAAATTGAGTCAGTGTTTCCTTTCACATGTTAAGGAAGTTTTTTGCTATTATCTCTTCAAATACTTTCTCAGGCCCTTTCTCTCATGACCTTCTGAGTCCCCTGTAATGAGAATGGTAGTTTATTTAATGCTGTCCCAGGGGTCACTGGACTGTCCTCATTTCTTTTCATTCTTTTTTCTTTGTTCTGCAGCAGTGACTTCCACCAGTGTGTCTTCCAGTTCACTTATTTGTTCTTCTGCCTCATTTATTCGGCTATTGATTCCTTCTAGTGTATTTTTAATTTCAGTTATTGTTCATCTGTTTGTTTATTCTTGAAAGCTTCTAGCTCTTTATTAAACATTTCTTGTATCCTCTCGGTCTGTGCCTCCATTCTTTTCCAAGATCTTGGATCATCTTTACTATCATTCTGAATTCATTTTCAGGTAGATTGCCTATCTCCACCTCACTTAGTTCTTCTGTGGTTTTATCTTGTTTCTTCATCTGGAACATATTTCTCTGCCATCTCATTCTTCTAACTTTCTGTGTTTTGTGGTCTCCATTCCTCAAGCTGCAGAATCGTAATTCTTTGTCCTAGTGTCTGCCCCCTGGTGGGTGAGTTTGTTCCAGGGGCTTGTGAGTGGAGGTAGGTCTTGTCTCTCTGGTGGGCAGGGCCATGTCAGTGGGTGTGTTTATAGATGGCTGTTGGCTCAGGATGAATTTAAGAAGCCTGTCCGCTGATGGGTGAGGATGTGTTCCCACCCTGTTGGTTGTTTGGCCTGGAGCATCCCAGCAATGGAGTCTGCAAGCTGTTGGGTGGGTCCGTGTCTCAGTGCCCAAGTGGCAACCTCCAGGAGAGCTCATGCTGATGAGTATTCCCTGAGGCATCTGCCACCAGTGTCCTTGCCCCCATGGTGAGCCACAGCCCACCCCTGCCAACCCCAGAGACCCTCCAAGATCCACAGGTAGGTCTGGCCCAGGTCTGGGCCAGACCTACCTGTGGATCTTGGAGGGTGTCACTGGCCTTATGGTGTCACTGCTTTGCCCTGGGTCCCAGTGCATGTGAAGTCTTGTGTGCACGCTCCAAGAGTAAAGTCTCTGTTTCCCCCAGTCCTGTGGAGCTCCTAGACTCAAGCCCTACTAGCCTACAAAGCCATATGCTCTAGGGGCTCCTCTTCCCAATGTCAGACCCTCAGACTGGGGAGCCTGATGTGGCTCCTCTTCCCAATGTCAGACCCTCAGACTGGGGAGCCTGATGTGGGGCTCAGAACTCACTCCTGTGGGAATATCTTGGCAATATAATTATGATCCAGTTTGTGGGTCACCCACCTGGTGGGTATGGGACTTTATTATATCATGAAAGTGTCCCTCCTATTGTCTCGTTGTGGTTTCTTCTTTGTCTTTGAGTGTAGAATCTTTTTTTGGTAGGTTTAAGTTTTTTTTGTCGATGGTTGTTCAGCAGTTAGTTGTGATATTGGTGTTCTCGTGACAGGAAGTGAGCTCAAGTCCTCTACTCCTCCATCTTGTCTCTTGTCCCTCTATCATGTGTCTTTTGTTTATAAACTAAACCCTAAGCATTTTGGATTTTTGATGCTATTATAAATTCTTTCCATTTTTCAATTGTTTGCACACTAGCATATATAATACAACTGATTTATGCATATTTATATGGTTTGATCTTGCTAAATTCACATATTCTAGTTGTTAGATTCCTTAGGATTTTCTATATAAACAATCATGTCATCTTCTAACAAAGACTATATATTTTTTAAACTCGTTACAATGAGGCTTTATGTTACTTGCAACAGTAATTAATCCTAATTATAGGAGTAGCACTAATTTAATTTGATAAAGAACCAGTGCCAAACACAATGAAGCTCATTTCAGTATTAGTTTCTAAAACTGCTTCTGATGAGGTGTTCAACAATAGGGGATTAGTTCAATAAATTTATGGTACATAAACTTATGATGAAATATTATTCAGCCATTAAAAATCTTGTTCTTAGATGATCTTTAAGGGCATGGAAAAACGCTGATGTATTATGTGGAGAAAAAAGAAAACCCAAATACAAAATAATCAGAATGAACCATTATGTTGTATTCAAAAACAATTTCAAAATCTTTGCCTTTATACATCAAAGGTAGACTCATGTGGGTCTACAGTCAGTCTGGAATTCAGTCTGATTGTGTCCTACCATTTCGTGACTCCAGCATTTGAGATAGGTGGTTCCTGTAGTTGCTGCCATAGAGGAACAGAGATGAGAATAGCCAGAAAGTGATATAGTTAACTTCTCACAATTCATTTATGCAAACAAGTCCTATGGCCCTTTCCAACTGCAAGGGGCTAAGATGGTCACTTTATCACCAGGAGAGGAAAAGACCCCAATACTGGTGAATATCAGTCATGTCCTCTGCAGTATGATTCCAGTCTTTCATCCAAATGTATTATAAAATTAATAATATTGTGCTAGACAGAAAATATATCTGCGACCACATTTGCACTACAGTCTACAAGCCTCCAATCCTTGACTTAGATGTAGAAATTTACACCAAATCAGTGTTCAAGATAAAAGTTCTAGGTCAAGGCTTCTTTTGAAACAGACAAGTCTGTTCCCTATGTCTATGAGTCTGTTTCTGTTTCATAGATAAGTTCATTTGTGGCATGTTTTAGATTCCACATATAAGTGATATCATATGATATTTGTCTTGCTCTTTCTGACTTAATTCACTTAGTATGATCATTTCCAGGTCCATCCATGTTGCTATGAATGGCATTATTTCATTATTTCTTATGGCTGAGTAATATTCCATTGTATATATGTACCCATTTATCTTTACCTATTCATCTGTCAATGGACATTTATGTTGTTCCATGTCTTGGTCATTGTGAATAGTGCTGCTATGAACATAGGGGTAAATGTATCTTTTGAATTATAGTTTTGTCTGGATATATTCCCAGGAGTGGGATTGCTGGATCATATGGTAATTCTCTTTTTAGTTTCCTGAGGAACCTCCATACTGTTTTCCATAGCGGCTGCACCAACTTACATTCCCACCAACGGTATAGGAGGGTTTCCTTTTCTCTACGCTCTCTCCAGCATTTGTAGACTATCTTTTCTTTATTTTTCTTTTATTGGGGTATAGTTGTTTTACAATGTTGTGTTAGTTTCTACTGTACAGTGAAGTGGAGTTCCCTGTGCTATACAGCAGTTTCTCATTAGTTGTCTATTTTATACACATTAGTGTATATATGTCAATCCCAATCTCCCAATTCATCCCACCCCACCCCTCTTTCCCTTCTTGGTGTCCATACATTTGTTCTCTACATCTGTGTCTCTATTTCTCCCTTGTAAACTGGTTCATCTGTACCATTTTTCTAGATTCCACATACATGTGTTAATATACAATATTTACTTTTCTCTTTCTGGCTTACTTCACTCTGTAAGACAGTCCTGAGGTCCATCCACATCTCTACAAATGACCCAATTTCATTCCTTTTTATGGCTGAATAATATTCCATTGTATATATGTACCACATCTTCTTTATCCATTCATCTGTTGATGGACATTTAGGTTGCTACCATGACCTGGCTATTGTAAATAGTACCGCAATGAATATTGGGGTGCATGTGTCTTTTTGCATTATGGTTTTCTCTGGGTATATTCCCAGTAGTGGGATTGCTGGGTCATATGGTAATTCTATTTTTAGTTTTTTAAGGAACCTCCATACTATCCTCCATAGTGATTGTATCAATTTACATCCCCACCAACAGTGCAAGAGGGTTCCCTTTTCTCCACACCTTCTCCAGCATTTATTGTTTGTAGACTTTTTAATGATGGCCATTCTGACTTGTGTGAGGTGGTACCTCATTATAGTTTAGAATTGCATTTCTCTAATAATTGGTGACACTGAGCATCTTTTCATGTGCCTGTTGGCCATCTGTACGTCTTCTTTGGAGAAATGTTTATGTAGGTCTTCTGCCCATTTTTTGATTGGGTGGTTTTTTTTTTTGTTGAGTTGTGTGAGCTGTTTGTATATTTTGGTAATTAAGCCCTTGTCAGTCCCCTCATTTGTAAATATTTTCTCCTGTTCCATATGTTGTGTTTTCATTTTGTTTATGGTTTTCTTTGCTGTTCAAAAGCTTGTAAGTTTGATTAGGTCCTATTTGTTTATTTTTGTTTTTATTTCTATTTCCTTGGGAGACTGACCTAAGAAAACATTGGTAAAATTTATGTCAGAGAATGTTTTGCCTATGATCTCTTCTAGGAGTTTTATGATATCATGTCTTATGTTTAAGTCTTTAAGCTATTTTGAGTTTATTTTCATGCAAGGTATAAGGATGTGTTCTAACTTCATTGATTTACATGCATTTGTCCAACTTTCCCAGCACCACTTTCTGAAAAGACTGTCTTTTTCCCATTTTATATTCTTGCCTCCTTAATTGATTAATTGACCATAGGTATGTGAGTTTATTTCTGGGATCTCTATTCTGTGCCATTGATCCGTATGTCTGGTTTTGTGCCAATGCCACACTATTTTGGTTACTGTAGCTTTGTACTATTGTCTGAAGTCTGGGAGGGTTATGCCTCTGCTTTGTTCTCTTTGTTCTTTTTCCTCAGGATTGCTTCAGCAATCCTGTGTCTTTTATGTTTCTATATAAATTTTAGGATTATTTGTTCTAATTCTGTGTAAAATGTCGTGGGTAATTTGATAGAGATTGCATTAAATCTGTAGATTGCTTTAGGTAGTATATGGTCATTTTAACAATATTCTTCCAATCCAAGAGCATGGGATATCATTCCATTTTTTTGAATTATTTTTAATTTCCTTTATTAATGCTTTATAGTTCTCAGCATGTTAAGTCTTTCACCTCCTCCCCATGTTTATTTTTAAGTATTTTATATTTTTTGTGCGACTTTACAAGGTTTTGTTCTTTTATATTCCCTTTCTGATATTTCAGTGTTATTGTAAAGAAATGCAACTGATTTCTCTACATTAATCTTGTATCCTGCTACCTTGCTGAATTCATTTGTCAGTTCTAGTAGTTTTTGTGTGTAGTCTTTAGGGTTTTCTACATATAGTATCATGTCATCTGCATATAGTGACAATTTTATCTATTCCTTTCCAATTTGGATACGTTTTTGTCCAACTGCTGTTGTTAGGATTTTCAATACTATGTTGAATAGAATTGGTGAGAGTGGATATCCTTGTCTTGTTCCAGATTTTGCTAGGAAGGCTTTCAGCTTTTCACCATTGAGTATTATATTGGCTGTGGGTTTGTCATAAGTAGCTTATAATATGTTGAGATAATGTTCCCTGTATATCCACTTTGGTAAGAGTTTTTATCATGAATAGATGTTGAATTTTGTCAAATGTTTTTCTGCATCTGTTGAGATGATCAAGTGGTTTTTGTCTTTTCTTTTGTTGATGTGGTGTATCACTTTGATTTTATATATGTTGAGCCATCCTTGTAAACTTGGGATGAATCTAGCTTGGTTGTAGTGAATGATCTTTTTTATGTGTTGTTGGATTTGGTTTGCTAGTATTTTGTTGAGAATTTTTGCATCTATATTCATCAAAGATACTGGCCTGTAATTTTCTTTTTTTTTGGTGGTATCTTTGTCTGGTTTTGGTATCAGGGTGATGTTGGCTTCATAGAATGTCTTTGAGAGTGTTCCTTCCTCTTCAACCTTTTGGAATAGTTTGAGAAGGATTGGTAAGTGTTCTTCTTTGTATGTTTGGTAGAATTCTCCTGTGAAGCCATGTGGTCCTGAACTTTTGTTTGTAGGGAGTTTTCCATTACAGTTTCTATTTCACTTCTAGTGATCAGTCTGTTCAAATTATTTTTTCTTCATTCAGTTTTGTGGGCTGCATGTTTCTAGAAAGTTGTCCATTTCTTCTAGATTGTCAAAATTGTTGGCATATAATTCTTCCTAGTGTTCTTTTATGTATTTTTTTTGTAGTTCTGCAGTATTGTTTAATATTTCTCCTTTTTCATTTCTTATTTTTGTTTATTTGGGTTCTTTTTCTGTTCTTCTTGGTGAGTGTGGCCAGAGGTTTGTCAATTTTGTTTACCTTTTCAAGGAAGCAGTTCTTAGTTTTATTGATTTTTTAATCTCTATTTCCTCTCTGCTCTTTATTATTTCCTTCCTTCTGCTGACTTTAGTTTTATTTGTTCCTCTTTCTCTATTCTTTTATGTGGTAGGTTAGGTTGTTTGAAATTTTTCTTGTTTTTATGAGGAAGGCCTGTATCACTATGAACTTCCCTTAAGAACTACTTTTTCTTCATCCCATAGATTTTTGTCTAGTTGTGTTTTCATTGTAATTTGCCTCAAGGTATTTTTTAATTTCCTTTTTGATTTCCTCATTGACCCATTGGTGTTTTTAGTAACATATTGTTTAGTCTCCATGTAATCTGTTTTTATCTCATTTCTTTTCCTGTGGTTGATATCTAGGCTCATGTTGTTGTGGTCAGAGAAGATGCTTGAAATAATTTCTGTACTCTTAAGTTTGTTGAGGTTTGTTTTGTGCCCTAGTATGTGGTCAGTACTAGAGAATGTTCCATGTACATTTGAAAAGAATGTATATTCTGAGGCTATTTTGTCTATTTTGTCTGATATGAGTATTGTGATCCCCCACTTTCTTGTCATTTCCTTTTGCATGAAATATCTTCTTCTACCCCGTCACTCTCAATCTATGTGTGTCCTTTGCATTAAAGTGGGTCTCCTTTAGGCAGCGTATTGTAGGTTCTTGTTTTTTAACCAACCTGCTATTCTGTCTTTTGATTGGAGCATTTAGTCCATTGACATTTAAGGTAATTATTGACATATGTATTTATTGCCATTTTAAACCTTGTTTTCCAGTTGATTCTATGTTTCTTTTTTCTTCCTTTCCTTTTCACTTTGTTTGCCTTTTTGTGGTTTGATGATTTCCGTTTATTTTATGCTTGTGTTCTCTTCTTTTTGGTTTTTGTGAATCTATTGTATGTTTTTGATTTGTGGTTATCCTGTTTTTCAAGTATGTTAAGCCCTTTCTATATCTGCTTACTTTAGACAGATAGTCATATAGGCTCAGACACATTCTTAAAAAAAAATCTACATTTTCTTACTCTCATCCCCAACATTTTATGATTTTGATGTCCTGTTTTACATCTTCATCCTTTTGTTGTTCCTTGGGTTTGTTATCACTTTCACAAATAGATTTGTTTCTTTTTGATCTGTATACTCACTTAAGTGATTTACTTTCCAATTGTGATATCCTCTTTCCTGTATCTTCTTGCTTCTTTTCTATTTAGAGAAGAACTTTCAATATTTATTTTAGGATAGGTTTAGTATTGCTGTATTCTTTTAGTTTTTGCTTGTCTGAGAAATTCTTTCTCCTTCTATTCTAAATGATAATCTTTCTGGGTAGAGTATTCTAGGTTGCAGATTTTTCCTTTCAAGATTTGAATGTATTTTGCCACTCCCTTCTGACCAGGAGTGTTTCTGTAGAGAAATCAGGTGATAGCCTTATGGGGGTTCCCTTGTAATTAACTCCTTGTTTTTCTCTTGCTGCCTTTAGAATCTTCTCTTTAACTTTTGCCATTTTTATTATATGTCTTGGTGTAGGTCTGTTTAGGTTCATCTTGTTTGGGACCCTCTGTGCTACCTGTATCTGGACATCTGTTTCCTTCTCTAGGATTGGAAAGTTTTCAGCCATAATTTCTTCAAATACACTTTCAATCCCCCTTTCTCTTTCTTCTTTTTCTGGAATCCCTGTTATGCATAGATTGGCAGGCTTTATATTATCCCATAAGTCTCTTATATTGCTTCCTTTTTTTAATCTGGCTTTCTGTCTGCTGTTCTGATTGGGTGATTTCCATTATTCTATCTTCCAGATCACTTATTCATTCTTCATTATTCATTCTGCTATTCATTGTCTTTAGCTCAGCTTTCATCTCGGCAAATGAATTTTCTAATTTTTCTTGTCTCCTCATGGTTTCTAGTTCTTTTTTTCACAGTAACCTGCATTTCTATCAACAGCCTTTCTTAATTCCTTCATTATTTTCATTACTTTATTTTTGAACCCAGTGTCTGTTAGACTGAATAGGTCTGTTTCATTATTTGTTCCTTCAGGGAAGTTCTCTTGGTCTTTTAAGTGGGAGTGGTTCCTCTCCTTCTTCATTTTATCTACATTTCTCCTACTCTGTAAGTTTAGGAGAAACAATTTTCTACTGTAGTCTTGAAAGTTTATCTGGGTTTTATATGAGTCAAATAAGCCTGTTAAATGGGACTGTGTTAAGAGTTACCACTCCTGTATCTCTAAAGTCTTTGATGGTGGACCTCTACATGTTGGAACTGGACAAAAAAATCCATGATGAGTCCCACTAGACTGATGGAAAGATGGATTCAGTCCAAAACTCCATGGGTCATATAATTTCCATAAGTCACCACTCTGAATTGCCAGATGGTCCACTAGTCAATCTCCAGGGCTTGACATCAGTTCAAAGACAGAATCTTATAAACTTTGGAAGATCTAGGTATTCTTTTTCCTAGGTATTTCCTTTCCTCTGGGGAAGGCCTGGAGGAAAATTCATAGTATATACCTGTGGCTGCATTGTAGGGCCTTTCTCAAAGGATACAACCTACTCTGGGTCTGTGAACCAGCTTAAGTCTGGGAAATGTATATGAGGCCATGAAAATCCATGGCAGTGACTTATATCAAGATTCTGTCCACCAGGACCAGAATGTTAAGTACATCTGATAAGCTGTCCATTTATTTCATTTCTAGAAATTCCATCATTAAATTAGCCATTGTCACAGGTTCTGTGGGTCAAAATACTTCCATTTTCACAAAAGACAACATTGCTAATTTTAGAAACTGTGTTGTCTCTAAATGTTGAGTGCTGCCACACAGCCCCTGGACTACTCCTGGTACCAATTACTATGTCAGTCCAAGCCTGTCAAGAAACAGAACATTCAGAAGGGCGAATGGGAGAGTTAAAGGAATGGCCTCTACAGAGATGTGGGTTGGGTTGCAGGAGTCCACAAGGCATGGTGAAACATCCCAGGACTAGTAAGAGTGGAGAGCTGGTACCTGCATATTCCCTGCAACCCAAGGGCTGAAGGGCAATAGGAGGGAATAGTTTCCAGAAACTGTGGAGTGGGGGCGTCTAACAGAAGCTGTGTTCTTTGGTAGAGAAGTGCATCTACTGACAAGGCAATAGGGAGAATGCCAAGAGAGTGGATGTGCTGAGCTTCTCCCTCTTCCCCACCAACACCTCTTTAGATTTCTTTCTTTCTTCTTTTTTATTTTTTTACATCTTTATTGGAGTATTATTACTTTACAATGTTGTGTTAGTTTCTGCTGTAAAACAAAGTTAATCAGCTATATGTATACATATATCCCCATATCCCCTCCTTCTTGAGCTTCCCTCCCACCCTCCCTATCCCACCTCTCTAGGTGGTCACAAAGCACCAAGCTGATCTCCCTGTGCTATGCAGCTGCTTCCCACTAGCTATCTATTTTACATTTGGTAGTGTATATATGTCAATGCTACTCTCTCACTTTGTCCCAGCTTACCCTTCCCCCACCACCAGTGTCCCCATAGTCCATTCTCTACATCTGTCTTTATTCCCATCCCACCACTAGGTTCATCAAAGCCTTTTTTTATAGATTCCATATATACATGTTAGCATACAGTATTTGTTTTTCTCTTTCTGACTTACTTCACTCTGTATGACAGACTCTAGGTCCAACCACCTCACTACAAATAAATCAATTTTGTTTATTTTTATGGCTGAGTAATATTCCATTGTATATATGTGCCACATCTTCTTTATCCATTCATCTGTCGATGGACACTTAGGTTGCTTCTATGTCCTGGCTATTGTAAATAGTGCTGCAATGAACATTGTGGTATATGTCTCTTTTTGACTTATGGTTTTCTCAGGTTATATGCCCAGTAGTGGGATTGCTGGCTCATATGGTAGTTCTAAGGAACCTCCATACAGAGCTCTGCAGTGGCTGTATCAGTATACATTCCCACCAACAGTACAAGAGGGTCCCCTTTCCTCCACACCTTCTTCAGCATTTATTGTTTGTAGATTTTTTGATAATGGCCATTCTGACTGCTGTGAGGTGATACCTCACTGTGGTTTTGATTTGCATTTCTCTAATGATTAGTGATGTTGAGCATCCTTTCATGTGTTTGTTGGCATCTTTAGATTTCTTAAAGGTCCCTCCCACTGGCTGAACCCAGCCAATCGCCAGAGGGCAAGCAAGCCCCCTCCCCACACAGAGCAGGCTGGAAAAGGTGGATCAGAGTGCCCCACAGAGAGAGACCCAGAAAAGGAGCAGAGAACAAACACTGGATACAGTCCAGCACACATTCAAGAGCCAAACTATAACTATGAAGAAAGGGAAATTCCCTAACTCGAGTATGCCTAGCAGAAAACAAAAGCAAAGTTACACCTATTTGCAAAACATTAGAATTGCCCCTTAGAAATATCAATTTATATAAACTCTTAAAAACACATATGCACATTTATGGGTCAAACTGTATTCCAATAGTTTATTCTAAAGTAATAATTACACCCACAAAATTGATAGTTCATTTTTGCTCATTGTAGGATTCTTTATTAATGAAAAAAAACACATCATGTGTTCAATAATTAGAGGTTGATTAAATAAAGTATGGCCTATCCATACAATGGAATGCCGTCCAAAGAAAAACATTTCTTCTTTCTGTTGTTTTTCAGGTTTAAATTTGATTAGCTTTTCCTGTGCATCCAACTGTAGATAAGGCATTATCAGTCATTTTCTCAAAGTTCCATTTATTTTTCATTATTCTGCTTGGTTTAACATCAGGCATGTGTTTTTCAGTTAAAACTCTTTATGAAAGGACTAGTCTTTGAAAGACATCGAGATAGCTACTGTAGGATGTACAAAATGATTAAGATATAATCTCTCCCAACAAGGAACTCCCAGGTGAACAGGGTGAAGAAGACACATGTATTATAGCCCACAATGTGGCAATTTGCCATAGGGAGTAAAAGTATTCCAGGAGCATAAAGGGACAGAGCTTTCTTTTGTCTGAAGTTGTAAGGAAGTCTTCATGGAGGAAGAGTTTCCTGCTCTGCATCTTGATAACGAGGAGGATTTGACAGGTGGGCATAAGCAAAGGACATCAGAGGAGACAGAGATGGGGATGCAGACTGTATTCAAGAATGGTTTAGCAGTACTGCTCTTCAGTTTAATTATGGGTTAATAGGATTTTATTGACTAGTCTGCGACCTTAGCCATCATCGTTTCTATCAAAAGGAAGGGTTCTATTTTTTTTTATATACAATGCACTTTCAAGTGAAAATCTCTTCAGAAATTAGGGCTTAAAAAAATCTGAGTCTTTTGTGAGCACAGTTTAAATCTGCCAATAATAATAATGCTGATTTTCCTCACTATCCGGCTTGCTGTTAGATTTTATTGGCTCATTTCTAAAGGTGGGTGCCTCCTTACTGATTATGTCAGAGATTTGGTCACGGAATGTATGTTTCTCCCTGGGATCATCCCCATGGGGCTAGTGGTTCCTTATCAGCAACATGTCATTTTATTTGGGGTTGATTATATGTGTTTAACAAGGCATTCAGTTGGAAATATACCTCATAATTTTAATTGTTAATCTCTCCTGGCAGAGGGTGTTCCTTTTACCATATGGAATACAGACGTGAAGAGGATTGACAGGACTGTTTGGGGCTGATGGAGGAGAGGGGTACTCTGAGTTTGTCTAAATGTTTGAATATGACAGCTGTTGGCTACAGGCAAGTTAGGATATAAGGGCAGTAAACACTGAGACATGGAAACATACTGGAATGAAAGGGCCTTCGGGAAAAACAGCATTTGGAGCCTGACATTTCTCGGGAGGCACACATGGGATACTTTGTGCTCTTCTCAGCAGCCGAGGGCTTGGGGGCCACGTAGAAAATGCAGAAATGAAGCAGGTGCTGCTTTTCCACAGCTGTTGCCCTGAATCTTCCAAGCAGAGGCCAGGACTATGACCACCTTGTGTAGTTAGTCATCCCAGGCTGCTCTGCTACAGGTCTGTATCCTGGATCTTGATTGTGAATTTTGACCCTGCTGCCTAGGATGGGTCAACCTTGGGAGGGTGGTGGTGGTTTTCTGAAATATGATGAGGGGAGGGGGGCCAGGTATAAAGCTACCAAGGGTGGAAATAGGGCAATTGCTCCTTTTGTGCAGTCAGTGGGAGGCTTGGCCAGGCACTCCAGCATCATGGGCACTTAAAGTGTGAATATGCGCTGTCAGTGGTCACAAGTGTTTGTCAGCCATGCTCACTCACCGCGCCCATCCTGCCCCAGTCCTCAGGGTACCCCAGCCAGGCAGGATGGAATTCCTGGAGTTGGCAGAATGCTGGCCCTCTAGACCTGCCATCACCTGATCCCAATAGGACTTTCCAATCTGCCTTCCTTTGGTTCCAACATCTGATTCATTTCAGGCACAACCCAACTGAACTTCTTTCTCTTTCCCATGTTTCCCTCCTCCATACCTTGGGTCTTTCTGTTCCCTTTACCCTGGAATCCAAATCTTACCTCTCCTTCAAATGCCCCCTCCTCCACAAATCCACCTATAGCCTTCCCAGCTGGGAGGGAGGGCACCTCTTCCAGTGACTACATCTCTTGGCTCTTTATGTGCACGTATTTTGAGACACCAATTTTGTCATTTGGGTGGACTTCTCTCACCGGTGGACTGACAGGTTCCCAAGAGCAAAGTGGCTTGCTACCAGCCCTTGCACAATGCCTAACAGAAAATCAGCCCTGACTGTGTGTTCAGGGTAAAATGACTTGTTTTCCCCCTAAAACAGTTCATGCTTGTTATTCTCTTTAAGGTCCCTTTTGTGGATTTCCCCAGCTGATTTTAATTGGCCAGGTTTTTGTGAACCCTAGGGCTCAGAGAGCAAGAAAGGAGATGAGAGGAAGAAGGTTTGTACTAAAAATCTGCTTTGAGCTAGATCCCAATATGATCTCATTGTCTCAATCCCTTTGCAAGAAAGGTCTAAGCAAGCCTTCCACTTTTGTATATTAATTCCATAGAACCTATTGTTTTGTACACTGACAACCTTAGCAGCCTTTTATGCATCCAGTTATATACATTATCTGATGAACAAACATTTGTAGCTATCATGCTGATGTCACAGCCACCAGCCAAATTCTCTGAGCAGAGAGCGGGTAGATTTAAGGGTATGGAAGTTGCCTCCCCTCCCTTGGGTTCCACCCCAGTTCCCACATGGCCTCCACAAGACAGGATCCTTCCAGAATAAGAGGCAGCTCCAGGCATCCCCTAGGTACTAGATGCTCTGAGAGGAAAGGAATCCAAGAGAAAATAGCAGATTCTGAAGAAGAGGCCAGTGAAAGGAATGCAAACAGTCAAGCCCAAGAGAATGTGACTACAGGCTGGACTTTGTCAAGTTCACTGCATTTACAGGGAAAGCTCCATAACCAACGGCACTGACCCAATCATGACCTGGGCTCTGACTGACATCAGCTCCCTGCTTCCTCCCCAAGATTAACAGGTGGGGGAGTCAGGCAGCTTTGAAGTGCACTATCAAGACAACATGCTTATAAAGCCCTTTATAATCCCTGCTGCACACCTGCCTCCCATTCTATTTATTCCCCCAGAGTTCTCTCTTATCCCTTTGCTCTTGTCCTGGCTGTTCTTTCTAGAAAGTTCTTCCCCTTCCACTCGCCCTCACCTTTGCCGGGTTAACTTCAACCTGTGCTTCCTTTCTCAGCTTAGACATTGTTTCTTCCAGAAAGTCCTCTGTCCTTCTTTAACTCCTCACGTTGACCTCATGGAGGGTCTCCTCACATTCCACTGAACCTGCCTCTTTACTTCTGTCTCTGAATCTGGACCTTGAGCTCCTTGAGGGTGGCTGCTGTGTCTCACGCACCACTTACCTCTAGCACCTGGCATGCTATTTGCACACAGAAGACACTCAAGGAGTAGTTGTTGAGTGAATGAGTGAATAAATGAATGAAATCCTGGGTCCTTTTGCATACTTTAGGGGAATGGTTTGCCATGTGACAGTCTGAACCATTAGAGAAAATTATTTGGAGACTGGCATGAACACATTTTAACATCTCAATGGGGTTCACAGTGTGAAAAAGAGTTCAGTTTCACCAAGATTACTGGCAAAATTCCTAGGACTTAATGTGAAAGGACCTTTTGTTTTCCTATGAGACCCTGAAAAGAGTCACCAAATGGTACCTTGACTGATAGACACGTGGCCCTCCTTGGGCATGGTTGGTTAGAAACAGGATTACTTCTCTCTACAAGTGGGTGCATGCTGAGCCCCAAATCTGTAGTCATATGAAGTTGCTATGTTACATAGCTGATGGGCACAGAGCCATGTTAGCCAGTGCCTATGGGAGTGAGGCTGCCAGGGACAGGATGCTGGTTCACAGGCATTGTGACCTCTCCTGAGGCCCTGAGAAGTGAGACATGCTCCTCCGCTGGGCTCTCATCCAAGTGAAGAGAGCAGTGAGCTCTCTCACACGGCTGTCATGTGGGAGTCCAGGCTTAGGCATGGGGTGGCTGAGAGAGGCCAGGATATGTCCCCAGAGCTCCTCAACGAGAGAAACAAGCAAAGAGCAAGCTGTTGTTCAATTTCATTTTAAGTAAAGATGAGTCCCCCAAATTTCAGGTGCTTCTTTGAGAAATCTCCTGTGCGTATATGAAGGGCAATGCTACTGACAAAAACATTCATTTTCTCATTATATTTTGCATTTGTTTCATTCTAAAACCACACAATACATTTGGCAATTAGAGAATACCCCTCCTCCATTGCTCTAAATCCCAATAAAAACTATCACTGTTAATGCACTGACTTCTATTTTTTAACAGGTAGATATTTTAGCGTAACTGTAATTAGAGAGTAATAAATTCTTTTTACTCTTAATGTTATCAGCATTAAAATAAAATAATTTTAAAAGTCATAGTTTACAAAATGGTTCATTTTTCATGATAAGTTTAGTGCATACTTATTAAACAATGATTGGGGGAAAAGGGAAAATTTGAAAGAATACTGCAAACACAAAATGCCTACATTTTGAGATGTTTTTCTTTCAGGTGCTTCTTAGGCATGGAATTTCAAAAATACAGCAGTAATTAAGCTGTAGATGCAATGTTGTATCCCTTTTTTCTCTTT
The DNA here is from genome assembly GCF_008692025.1 of Phocoena sinus. NCBI lineage: Eukaryota > Metazoa > Chordata > Mammalia > Artiodactyla > Phocoenidae > Phocoena > Phocoena sinus. The sequence goes on along the minus strand of NC_045764.1, from coordinate 43,658,032 downwards.
TAACCTAACCTAGAAAATGTTTATTGCCAAAATACAATAGTTATCCTTTGGTATTCACAGACATAATTTTTAATGGCTATATGATGTTTTGTTGACCAAATGCTGGGCAATAAGTTGTTGACAATCTGTCACTTTTTAAATAATTACAATGAATATCTCTTATTTTCTTAGGGTTATTCCATTATACCATATAAGATTTTAAAATTATGATGATTATTATAATTTGCCTTTGTTCCCCCAATTCTGAAGCATCAGCTCTTTCATCAGCTCTGTCCTTTGAAATACAACAAACCTTTATAGGACATCCACTGGTTTGGAGTCGGGGGATGTTAGACCTTCTTAAATCTGAGGGCATTTACATTGAAGGGCTAGGGCCTGTGGAATTGGACCTGCCAGACTTTGTATGCTTGTACGTGCCCAGTGGAGATGCCTCGCTGCAAAGGACAGAGCCTAGATTACAGCTTCACTGGTGACAAAGGGTGATGATGGTGACTTGGTACTGCACTTCCTGTGCTATGTATTCCCTAGCTCAACATCTTGAGGTTGATAAAGGCAGGATTCATTTTCAAAATATTTTTAAAACTTTTAGGAGCACAGTGGGACATAAATAAAAAACAAATCAAATGGTGAATATATGGACATATCCACCATGCTGAATCTGTGAGGATGTCTAACCTTCAACATGCTCACCCATTTGTTCATTTATGCCTACATTTTAAATCATTGCATCCCCTGTCCTTCTTAATCCCATTCCTTTTTCAATTCAAATCAACGTGTTTATCTCTAAAAGCCAACAGCCTCCTTGTATAACTGGAAAAGGTCAGGGGATAAGGAGAGCTGCTGCTTCTGGAACTGCAGCCTAGGAAGAAAGGGGTGATTTGAAGGGAGATTATCTTTTACTGTCAATTAAATCTGGCAAATAGAGAAATCCCCAAATTTCTCTTTAGTACCAATTCCTTCAAGCAATCTCTATTGTACATTTCCTTCTAAATTTTAACATGTACATTATTTATAACTAAAAATCATGCTGTACTAGCTTATTATCCTGCTTTTTCTGTTCTTGTAACAGTAATCTTTTATTTTTAACTTAAGTCTGTAGACCAATAATTCTCAAAATGTGATCCCTGGACCAGCAGGATCAGTATCACCTGGGAACTTGTTAGAAATGCAAATTTTGGATCCCACCCAGATCCACTAACTCAAAGCTCTGGAGATGAGGCTTTAACAAGCCTTCCAGGTGATCCTGATGCACCCAGTTCGAGAACCAGTGCTTTAGGTGGTTGTATTAAGCACCTCCAATATGGCAGACAGTCTTTAAACCCTTGCTACCCAAATTGTGGCCCTTGGACCAGAGGCATTGGCATCACCTGGGAGCTTGTTAGGAAGGCAGAACCTGAGTCTCTACCCCAGATATACTGCATGCAAATCAGCATTTTAAGAGCTAATCACCATCACCTGACGCTTGTTGAAAGGCAGATTCCGATGAGGTAGGTTTGGAGTGACTCACCAGAGTCTGCATTGCTAGTGAGCTTAAGGTGATGTGGGCATTGTTGGTTTGTGGACCACACTGAAAACACTTTATTGGGCACTTTTAATACCTTTTAAAAACACCTAATGAGCTTTAAAAATACATATACCAGGTGCTTTATATAAGCATAAGTTATGCGCTAACCATAGCATTAATAATAGCTCCCTTTTGTAGGTGAGAAAAAATGAGGCCAAAAGAGGCGAAGTGACTTGCTCAAGGTTGCCCAGCTAGTTCCTGCAGAAGCCAAGTAAAAGGTATATGACTCTTTACCTGCCTTCTACTTTATGGTTTTGACTGTTGAATAACTCTAAAACACACTCAAAAGTAGTAATAATAATGAAGCAAGCCCAAATCCAATCTCTTGGAGCCATCACCTTCTATTCCCTTAACATACCTAGCATCTGTATCTCTATCTCTATTTTTTGACTGTCCTAATTTTTATATTGATCATATGTTTACATTATAGCAATAGAGGATGTCATTATTGATGCCTACAGGTAACATTGGTAACAAGTCTCACATCTCATATAGCATTCCCCCCAGAGACTACGTTTTAGCTCTAGTTTTCTGAGCTTTGCTAATATTTTACCATACAATTACCACTTTCTTCTTAAATATATGAATCTAAAACTATTAGCTGCCTTATGAGATGTGACTTCGCTTTGAATGTGAAATTTTTCCAGAAGACTACACTTCTAGCCCCACCCAGTGCTGCCAATTCCTCATGTTACATCCCTTGAGGGATAATAAACACACCTGACACTGCTGATCTAACTGGCATCTTTTTGTGTCCTGGAAGGAAAGCATATCATTTTCTAAAGCAGGTGAGGGGAGGAAAAGGGAAAAGAATATGGATTGAGCTGCTTCTTGGTGTCTCATTTTGGAGTTAGCTGAATATACATGTGTTTGAAGGCTTCTCTTCACTGTGAACAAGGCTTTGTGTGGAGCCCAGAGTAAGGTATTGTGAACCAGTAGGGAGATGAGCTTGAGGCACAGGCAAAGTCTTCAAAGACCCGCTACATCCCTGCTTTCTGTCCAGCTCTCTCAGCAGACACTCATTTTCTGAAAGGAACAGGTTTCATTCCACACCTCTTACTGATGTGTCAGTCAGCTGCACACAGAGTCTGAAGCTATTACCAAGGGGAGGGAAAAGAAAAAAAGCCCCATTGCACTTTTAAATTACATTTCATGTTAAACGATCTCATTACTTCCAAAGTAAGGTGAAATACAATATAAGTTTAGCAAATGTCTTGGCTGCCTCTTACTTTTCAATAGGGTGTGTTGGTGCTTAGGGGATGATGCATAAGTGGAGAGGAGAAGAGACCCAGCTTGCTCCATGTCATAAAGATCCGTCAATATACAATGATAAAGAGAAATAGATCACCTCACCAACCTCTGAGGCAGGTTGTTGCATTTATCTAGACTGATAGATGAGGGGATTCACAATTCAAGCAATTTGAAAATCAGACTGAGGGGATGCATAAGAGGATTCTGTCTGACACAACAGCAAAAACCTGCTGCTTGTCTGGGAGAGAGGCTCCTTCCTTGGAGTTTACTGCCCAGGGAAGGCAAATCCATCCTCTAATGGGCATCACACTGATTCACACACCATGTGGCCATGCAGATTCCTGCTATCTGTACCTTAAAAACAGGGTCCATGGGACTTGTGGACATGCGTCCTGTGGTTATTCCTATAAAAGGGAATGTGTGTTTCCTAAGAATTGGTAATGACATCTCTCCTAGCATTATACCACCTAATTACCATTCCATTCAATTTATAATGGGCTAAGCAAGGCAGAAATTTATTATTTGCCTTTGTACTTTAATCTGGACACTTCTGATTCGTCACACTGAGTCCAATCAAATAAGGAAACCACACACTAAAGACCTGTTTCAGGGAAGCTGGAAAACTGTCCTGTTTCTTTACCCTGCTGCCTTGATTATGTTCTTTAACTTCAACTGGGTTATGAGTCATGAGGGCTGTGATCATATCTTAAGTCTCTTGGTTTCTTTGTAGCCTTCCCCACACCCCGTGCACACACACATGAAGTGCCTTGTCCCCAGTAAGTTCTCAAGATTAATTATTTAAGTCTTCGTAGAGAGGTCTCGTCATGTCAACGTTCATTCAACAATTTTCAGTGGATTCTCATGCTCTAAAGAATAAAGATCTAACTCCTTAACATACCATCCTAACTCTATGGGGCTACCTCAATCCAAGTTTGTCACCTACTCTTTTCCCCTGTGAACTAGTCAAACCAAAGTCCAAAAGCCCTATAATGTTCTCTCATGATGACATTTCCCTCTAAAGAGAATGTTCATTCTCTCATCTATCAAAATCCTACGCACTTTTCAAAGCCCCGTTCTGATGCTGCCTTCTGTCTGAAGCCTTTCCACAACCCCCAGCCAGAGTTCTCATCCCCCTTACTTGTTTCCTCTGGAGGACTCCGTTCCACAATTGTCAACATGTATACTTACAGCCTATACTTGTTTCCTCTGCCCAACACAGCATTCAGACTGTTCTGTTTTAGCTGTGCTAAAGGTGTTAGAGAGCCACTCTACCTGCTCTGAAGATATCAAGGGCAAATTTGTGAGAGTAAAGCAGGCAAACTGAGGAGGGACTACTTTCTGCTGTGGCAGTGGTAGGGTGGGAGGACTTGATGAGTTCCCAGCCCATTGTGCAAAATAGGGGAGGTAGTAGAGAGAAGTAATCTTGGGCAGGATGCAAAAATGGGTCCATGTGAAGCTGAGAGGATTTCTTTTGGACCATCCGTGTAAAGGGCTCCCGGAAGTTGCAGGGTACTCAAGAATATAACAATAGAGTTTACTTTTGTTTGTTTCTCAGGTTTTATGAAGTTTATTATATGTAATATAGAAAAGGTAATACATGTAATATATTATAAATTATGAAACAATCATAAAGTAGACACTCATAAGTCCACTTCCCAACTTAAGACAGAGAGCATTGCAGACTACATTGAAACTTTCCAATGCTGTCCTCCGATCCAATGTCCCCATCTGCCCCCACAACCTCATCACCCACCCGGTCCCACCAACTAGAGTAACCACTACTATTCTAAAATTTTTATCCTTCCATTGCTTTCATTATGGCTTTGTCACATATGGTTGTGTGTTTAAATAGAATTTTAATTTCATTTTTCTTGTTTTATACTTTGCATAAAATGGTATCATACTATATGTATTCTTCTGTGACTTCTTTTCACACAAATTTTATTTCAAAGGTTCATCCATGTTCATGAGTGTAGATTTTTTCCCAAAGATTTCTTTTTTTTTCTTAATTTTATATTGGAATATATTTGATTTACAATGTTGCATCAGTTTCAGGTGTACAGCAAAGTGATTTAGTTATACATATACATATATCTATTCTTTTTCAGATTATTTTCCCATATCAGTCATTAGAGTATTGAGTAGAGTTCCCTGTGCTATTTAGTAGGTCCTTGTTTATTATCTATCTTATATATATATATATATATATATATATATAGTAGTGTGTATATGTTAATCCCAACCTCCTAACTTATCCCTCCCCCACCACCCACCTTTCCCCTTTGGTAATCATAAGTTTGTTTTTGAACTCTGTGCGTCTGTTTCTGTTTTGTGAATAAATTCATTTGTATCATATTTTTTAAGATTCCACATATAAGTGATATATGATAGTTGTCTTTCTCTGTCTGGCTTACTTCACTTACTATGATAATCTCTATATCCAACCATGTTGCTACAAATGGTATTACTACTTCTTTTTTTTTTTTTGACTGCATGCAGCATGCAGGATCTTAGTTCCCCAACCAGGGATTGAACCTGTACCCCCTTCAGTGGAAGTGTGGAGTCTTAACCACTGGACCGCCAGGGAAGTCCCATATTTCATTCATTTTTATGGCTGAGAAATATTCCATTGTATATATATACCACACTTCTTTATCAGTTCATCTGTTGCTGGACACCTAGGTTGCTTCCATGTCTTGGCTATTGTAAATAGTGCTGCAATGAACGTTGGGGTGCATATATCTTTTCAAATTCTGGTTATCTCTGGTTATATGCCTAGGAGTGGGATTGCTAGATCATATAGTAGCTCTATTTTTTAGTTTTTAAGGGAACCTCCATACTGTTCTCCATAATGGTTGTACCAATTTACATTCCCACCAACAGTGTGGGCGGGTTCCATTTTCTCCACACCCTCATCAGATTTTATTGTTTGTAGACTTTTGATGATGGTCATTCTGACCAGCATGAGGTGATACATCATATTATATTTAGTTTTGATATGCATTTCTCAAATAATTAGTAATGTTGAGCATCTTTTCACGTGCCTGTAGGCCATCCATATGTCTTCTTTAGAGAAATGTCTATTTAGATCTTCTGACCATTTTGTGATTGGGCTGCTTGGTTTTTATATTGAGCTGCATGAGCTGTTTGTATATATTGGAGATTAATCCCTTGTCAGTTGCATCATTTGTAAATATTTTCTCCCATTCTGAGGGCTGTCTTTTTGTTTATGGTTTCCTTTGCTGTGCAAAAGGTTTTAAGTTTAATTAGGTTCCATTTCCTTAGTTTTGTTTTTATTTTCATTACTTAGGAGGTGGATTGAAAAAGATCTTGCTGCAATTTATGTCAAAGAGTGTTCTGCCTATGTTTTCCCCTAAGAGTTTTATAGTATCTGGTCTTACATTTAGGTCTTTAGTCCGTTTTGAGTTTATTTTTGTGTATGGTGTTAAAAAATGTTCTAATTTCATTCTTTTACATGTAGCTGTCCAGTTTTCCCAGCACCACTTATGGAAGAGACTGTCTTTTCTCTATTGTATATTCTTGCTTCCTTTGTCATAGATTAGGTGATCATAGGTGCATGGGTTTGTCTCTGGGCTTTCTATCCTGTTCCATTGATCTATATTTCTGTTTTTGTGCCAGTACCATACTGTTTTGATTACTGTAGCTTTGTAGCATAATCTGAAGTCAGGGAGCCTGACTTGTCCAGCTCTTTTTCTCCTTCTCAAGATTGCTTTGGCTATTCAAGGTCTTTTGTGTCTCCATAAAAAATTAAACTTTTTTATTCCAAATCTGTAATAAATGTCATTGGTAATTTGGTAGAGATTCCATTTAATCTGTAGATTAACTTGGGTAGTATAGTCATTTTCACAATATTGATTCTTCCAATCCAAGAACATGGTATATCTCTCCAACTGTTTGAGTCATCTTTGTTTTCTTTACCAGTATCTTATAGTTTTCTGAGTACAGGTTTTTGTCTCCTTAGGTAGGGTTATTCCTAGGTATTTTATTCTTTTTGATGCGATGTTAAATGGGATTGTTTCCTTAATTTCTCTTTCTGATCTTTCGTTATTAGTGTATAGGAATGCAAGAGATTTCTGTGTATTAATTTTGTATCCTGCAACTTCACCAAATTCATTGATTAGCTCTAGTAATTTTCTGGTTGCGTCTTTAGGATTCTCTATGTATAGTATCATGTCATCTGCAAACAGTGACAGTTTTACTTCTTCTTTTCCAATTGGTAGTTCTTTTATTTATTTTTCTTCTCTGATTGCCGTGGCTAGGACTTCCAAAACTATGTTGAATAATAGTGGTGAGAGTGGACATCCTCATCTTACTCCTGATCTTAGAGGAAATGTTTTCAGTTTTTCACCATTGAGAATTATGGTAGCTGTAGGTTTGTTGTATATGGCCTTTATTATGTTGCAGTAAGTTCCCTCTATGCCCACTTTCTGGAGAGTTTCTATCATAAATGGGTGTTGAATTTTGTCAAAACCTTTTTCTGCATTTATTGAGGTGATCATATGGCTTTATTCTTCAGTTTGTGGTGTGGTGTATCACACTAATTTATTTGCAGATATTGAAAAATCTTTCCTTCCCTGGGATAAATCCCACTTGATCATGGAGTGTGATCCTTTTAATGTGTTGTTGGATTTTTCTTGCTAGTATTTTGTTGAGGATGTTTGTGTCTATGTTCATCAGTGTCATTGGCCTGTAATTTTCTTTTTTGGTGATATCTTCCTCTGGTTTTGGTATCAGCGTGATGGTGGTCCCATAGAATGTGTTTGGGACTATTCTTTCCTCTGCAACTTTTTGGAAAAGTTTCAGAAGGTTAGGTGTTAATTTTTCTCTAAATGTTTGAGAGAATTCACCTGTGAAGCCATCTGGTCCTGGACTTTTGTTTGTTGGAAGATTTTTAATCACAGTTTCAATATCCTTACTTGTGATTAGTCTGTTCATATTTTCTATCTCTTCCTGGTTCAATCTTGGAAGGTTGTATCTTTCTAAGAATGTGTCCATTTCTTCTAGGCTGTCCATTTTATTGGCATATGTTGCTCGTAGTTTCCTATGATCCTTTGTATTTCTATGCTGTTCATTGTAACTTCTTTTTCATTTCTAACTTTATTGATTTGAGCCTTCCCCCTTTTTTCCTTGATTTTGGCTAAGGGTGCATCAATTTTGTTTATCAATTCTGTTTAACTTCTAAAGAACCAGCTTTTAGTTCCATTGATCTTGCTATGGTTTTCTTTGTTTCTATTTCATTCATTTCTGCTCTGTTCTTTAAGAATCTTTCTTTCTCCTAACTTTAGCTCATTTCTTTTTATTTATTTTTTTATTCTGTTCTGTGGCAGTGATTTCTATCATTCTGGCTTCTAGCTCACTTATGCATTGCTCTGCCTCATTTATTCTGCTATTGATTCCTTCCAGTGTATTTTTCATTTCAATTATTGTGTTATTCATCTGTTCGTTCTTTAAATTTTCTAGCTCTTTGTTAGACATTTCTTGTATCTTCTCATTCTTTGCCTCCATTGTTTTTCTGAGATCTTGGATCATCTTTTTTTTTTTTTTTTTAACATCTTTATTGGAGTATAATTACTTTAAGATTGTGTATTAGTTTCTGCTTTATAACAAAGTGAATCAGCTATACATATACATGTAGCCTCATATCTCTTCCCTCTTGCATCTCCTTCCCTCCCACCCTCCCTATCCCACCCCTCTAGGTGGTCACAAAGCACCAAGCTGATCTCCCTGTGCTATGTGGCTGCTTTCCACTAACTATTAGTTTTAATAGCTATTTGGTAGTGTATATACGTCCATGCCACTCTCTCAGTTTGTGTCAGCTTACCCTTCCCCCTCCCCATGTCCTCAAGTCCATTCTCTAGTAAGTCTGTGTCTTTATTCCCATCCTGCCCCTAGGTTCTTCATGACCATTTTTCCCCCCTTAGATTCCATATATATGTGTTAGCATACGGTATTTGTTTTCTGACTTACTTCACTCTGTATGATAGACTCTGGGTCCAACCACCTCACTACAAATAACTCAGTTTCGTTTCTTTTTATGGCTGAGTAATATTCCATTTTATATATGTCCCACATCTTTTTTATCCATTCATTTGTCAATGGGAATCATCTTTACTATCATTATTCTGAATTCTTTTTCAGGTAGATTGCCTGTCTCTACTTAGTTGTTCTTCTAAGGGTTTATCTTCTTCCTTATTCTGGAACATATTCCTTTGCTATCTCATTTTGTCTAGCCTTTTATGTTTGTAGTCCCACAGGCTGCAGGATTATAGTTCCTCTTACTTCTAGTGTCTGCCCCCGTCTTGTGGCTTCTTTTTATTTTGGAAGGAGAAAATCTTTTTTGGTATGTTCCGTTCCTTTCTTGTCAATGGCTATTCAGCAGTTAGTTGTGATTTTGGTGTTTTCATGAGAGAATGTGAGCTAGGTCTTTCTACTCTGCCATCTTATCTGGGAATCAATGCTGGCTTTTATCTGACTGTAGTTTTCCTTCATTTATTTGTATCTCTGCATAGTATTCCCCTTGTGACTATACTACACTTATCTGTCCATTTTCTTATTGATGGATAATTTGATTATTTCTATCTTATTATGAACAATGCTGCTACTATTATTCTTGGACATATCTACCTGAGCCTAAGTGCAAGATTCATTACCATACCTGGCTTTAATTTTTGTACATGGTACGAGGTAGGGATGAATTGACTTTTTCCAAGATTGGTAATACATCCTACCACTATTTATTGAATAATTCATTCTTTCCCCAGAGCTACATTAAACCTGTATATACATGTGGATCTGTTTATTGTTTTTTAAAATTATTTTCATCCATTTACCACAACCAGACTGTCATAAAAACTATGTATTTATAAAAAGTCTTGATATCTAATAAGAAAATCTACCAACTTGGTGGTTCTTTTCAAGTGTATCTTGGTTACTCCTGGTCTTTTTCTTTTCCATATTCACTTAAAATTTGGTATGTCAGAGGAATGATAGAAGATAAAGGACTAGATTTACTCTCCTACATTAATACCAGAAAATGGGTCATACTAAAAACTTAATGATGGTTTTCAGATATTGGACAACAGAGAACATGACACAATGATTTCTGAGAAAGCAAGGTGAGCCCTTTAAGTGCCATTATTCATTGCTTAAGGAAAGTTTTCAGGCTACAGCACAAGGAGGGGAAACTCAAACAGAATCTAGCAGTTTGTTCTTAGTTCAGAAAAACCAAGGAAGCTAGAATTTTGGAGCAAAAGCCTGGAGAGGAGGCAATTGAAGAGACAGAGGTCCAAAGATCTTCTGATAGATCCTCTTGAGTCTTTGGCTGATTTCTGATCTGCAAATACATATAAGGAAACTACTGAGGCTGGGGAAAGGACCCCCATAAAAGAGTAAGAAAAACATTTTCTAAACTCACACAGGGCCCCAAATAGTTTCCATTCCCATCAGCTAGAATGGAAAGACTTCCTAATAGACATGGTATACGGTAGCATCATAAAAAGGATAGTGCTGCAGTAGTGGATTCAAAGTAGCCCAAACCTATAGATCGTTTTTAATCTGCCATAAAATAACTTTAAAACAAAAGTGAAATGGATAAAAATGATTACAAATAATGTTACTTTTTCCCAAAAATAGCCCAACCATATTTAAGAGAATGCCACAAAATCTATCTCCAAAAGTAAAAAAAGTCATAATGCCTAGCATCCAATAAAAAATTACCAGCTATTACTAATTTCTTTTTTGACCCACCTCCTACAGTAATGAAAATTAAAACAAAAATAATCAAATGAAACCTAATTAAACATAAAAGCTTTTGCACACCAAAAGAAACCATAAACAAGTCTAAAAGAAAACCTTCAGAATGGGAGAAAATACTTGCAAATGAAGCAACTGACAAAAGACTAATCTCTAAAATATACAAGCAGCTCATACAGCTCAATATAAAAAATCAAACAACCCAATCAAAAAATGGGTAGAAGACCTAAATAGACATTTCTCCAAAGAAGACATACAGATGGCCAACGAACACATGAAAAGACACTCAACATCACTAATTATTAGAGAAATGTAAATCAAAATTACAATGAGGTATCACCTCACACAGGCCGGAATGCCCATCATCAAAAAAATCCACAAACAATATATGCTGGAGAGAGTGTGGTGAAAAGGGAACACACATACACTGTTGGTGGGAATATAAGTTGATACACCACTATGGAAAACAGTATCAGGTTCCTTAAAATACTAAAAATAGAACTACCATATGACCCAACATCCCACTACTGGGCATATACCCAGAGAGACCCATAATTCAAAAAAACACATGCACCCCAATGTTCATTGTAGCACTCTTTATAATAGCCAGGTCATGGAAGCAACCTAAATGCCCATCAACAGAGGAATGGATAAAGAAGATGTTGTACATATATACAATGGAATATTACTCAGCCTTATGAAGGAATGAAATTGGGTCATTTGTAGACACGTGGATGGACCTAGAGAGTGTCATACAGTGCAGTAACTCAAAGAGAAAAGCAAATATCATATAATAATGCATATATGTGGAATCTAGAAAAATGGTATAGATGATCTTATTTGCAAAGCAGAAATAGAAACACAGATGTAGAGAACAAACGTATGGATACCAAGGGGGAAAGGGTTGTGGTGGGATGAATTGGGAGACAGATTGACCACAATCAGAAGCCCACGCACCACAATGAAGAGTAGCCCTCACTTGCCGCAACTAGAGAAAGCCCACGCACAGCAACGAATACCAAATTCAGCCAAAAATAAATAAAATAAATAAATTTATTAAAAAAAAGGAAAGAAAACCTACACTATGGAAAAAATTTTTGCAACAATGTGACTGACAAGAGGTTAATATTCAAAATATACAAAAACTCGGACAGCTACATGTAAAAGAATGAAATTAGAACACTCCCTAACACCATACACAAAAATAAACTCAAAATGGATTAAAGAACTAAATGTAAGGCCAGACACTATCAAACTCTTAGAGGAAAACATAGGCAGAACACTCTATGACATAAATCACAGCAAGATCCTTTATGACCCACCTCCTAAAGAAATGGAAATAAAAACAGAAATAAACAAATGGGACCTAGTGAAACTTAAAATCTTTTGCACAGCAAAGGAAACCATAAATAAGATGAAAAGAGAACCCTCAGAATGGGAGAAAATATTTGCAATGAAGCGACTGACAAAGGATTAATCTCCAAAATTTACAAGCAGCTCATGCAGCTCAATATCAAAAAAACAAACAACCCAATCCAAAAATGGGCAGAAGACCTAAATAAATATTTCTCCAAAGAATATATACATATTGCCAACAAACACATGAAAGAATGCTCAACATCATTAATCATTAGAGAAATGCAAAGCAAAACTACAATGTGATATCAAATAACACTGGTCAGAGTGGCCATCATCAAAAAATCTACAAACAATAAATGCTGGAGAGGATGTGGAGAAAAGGGAACCCTCATACACTGTTCTAAAAAAAGAACTACCGTATGACCCAGTAATCCCACTACTGGGCATATACCCTGAGAAAACCATAATTCAAAAAGAGTCATGTACCACAATGTTCATTGCAGCTCTATTGACAATAGTCAAGACATGGAAGTAACCTAAGTGTCCATTGACAGATGAATGGATAAAATAGATGTAGCACATATATACAATGGAATATTACTCTCCACAAAAAGGATTGAAGTTGAGTTATTTGTAGTGAGGTGGATGGACCTAGAGTCTGTCATAGAGAGTGAAGTAAGACAGAAAGAGAAAAACAAATACCGTATGCTAATACGTATATATGGAATCTAAAAAAGAAACAAGAGAAAAAATGGTCATGAAGAACCTAGGAGTAAGACAGGAATAAAGATGCAGACCTACTAGAAAATGGAATTAGGTCATGGGGCGGGGGAAGGGTAAGCTGGGACAAAGTGAGAGAGTGGTAGTGTATATACAGACACATATACACTACCAAATGTGAAATAGATAGCTAGTGGGAGGCAGTCTCATAGCACACAGAGATCAACTCGGTGCTTTGTGACCAGCTAGAATGGTGGGATATGGAGGATGAGAGGGAGGGAGATGCAAGAGGGAAGAGATATGGGGATATATGTATATGTACAACTGATTCATTTTGTTATAACGCAGAGACTAACACACCATTGTAAAGCAATTATACTCCAATGAAAACGTTAAAAAAATATAGAAACTCAATGTAAAAAACCTCAGTCAAAAAATGCATAATAACCTAAACAGAAAAGTATTTCTATTCTGGAAATGCTAATCCAATGTGTTAGGTGCAAGACTTTAGCACGCGGCTTCTATAGACAAGAGAAACTAGACTAAGCACAAAAGAGTGTAGACCTCATCACCTAGATTTCATTGTATTTTTCCCGGGGACCCCAGTGGGCTTTGCTGGTGACGTCATGGATGCTACAGATTCTCCTCTTTCTCTCTGCCCTTGCCGCAGCAGAGGGGAACTGGAACACCATAATGACATCTACTGTCACACCATCTTCCTCTGGACTATGACGCACAAGAGAAAGCTGTGTGACTGACAGGACCTTGGTGCACCGGCTGCATGTCAAACCTGTGCCTCTGAGATGGGAGAGCCAAGTTCAGGACGTTGGTCCACTAGAGACCTCCCGGCTCCATGTAATATCAAATGATGAAATCTCTCCCAGAGATCTCCGTCTCAACGTGAAAATCCAGCTCCATTCAATGATCAGCAATCTACAGTGTTGCACACCCTATGCCACACAACTAGCAAGACAGGAAAACAACCTCACCTATTAGGAGAGAGGCTGCCTAAAATCATAATAACATCACAGAAACTCCGAAACACACCAACAGACACGGTCCTGCCCACCAGAAAGAAAAGATCCAGCCTAATCTACCAGAACACAGGCACCAGCGTTCCCCTCGATGAGGAAACCTACACAACTCCCCGAACCAACCTTGCCCACTGGGGTCAGACACCAAAAAACAACAAGAACTACAGACCTGCAGCCTGCAAAAAGGAGACCCAAAACACAGTAAATTAAGCAAAATGAGAAGACAGAGAAACACACAGCATATAAAGGAGCATGGTAAAAACCCACCAGACGAAACAAATGAAGAAGAAATAGGCAGTCTACCGGAAGAAAATATAAGAGTAATGATAGTAAAGATGATTCAAAATCTTCAAAATAAAATGGAGAAAATACAAGAAATGCTTAACAAGGACCTAGAAGAACTAAAGAGCAAGCAAACAATGATGAACAACACAATAAGTGAAATTAAAAATTCTCTACGAGGAATCAATAACAGAATAACTGAGGCACAAGAATGGATAAGTGACCTGGAAGATAAAATAGTGGAAATAACTACCACAGAGCAGAATAAAGAAAAAAGAGTGAAAAGAATTGAGGACAGTCTTAAAGACCTCTGGGACAACACTAAACACCAACATTCAAATTATAGAGCTCCCTAAAGAAGAAGGGGAAAAGAAAGGGACTGAGAAAATATCTGAAGAGAATAGAGTTGAGAATTTCCCTAATATGGGAAAGGAAATGGTCAATCAAGTCCAGGAACCACAGAGATCGTATACAGGATAAATCCAAGGAGAAACACTCCAAGACACATATTAATCAAACTACCAAAAATTAAAGAAAAATATTAAAAGCAACAAGGGAAAAACAACTAACATACAAGGGAATCCCCATAAAGTTAACAGCTGATCTTTCAGCAGAAACTCTGCAAGCCAGAAGGGACTGGCAGGACATATTTAAAGTGATGAAAGGAAAAATCTACAACCAATATTACTCTACCCAACAAGGATCTCATGCAGATTTGACAGAGAAATTAAAACCTTTACAGACAAGCAAAAGCTAAGAAAATTCAGCACCACCAAACCAGCTTTATAACAAATGCTAAAGGAACTTCTCTAGGCAGGAAACACAAGAGAAGGAAAAGTCCTACAATAACAAACCCAAAACAATTAAGAAAATGGGAATAGTAACATACCTATTGATAATTACCTTAAATGTAAATGGATTAAATGCTCCCACCAAAAGACATAGATTGGCTGAATGGATACAAAAACAAGACCAATATATATGCTGTCTACAAGAGACCGGCTGCAGACCTAGGGACACATACAGACTGAAAGTGAGGGGATGGAAAAAGATATTCCATGCAAATGGAAATCAAAAGAAAACTGGAGTAGCAATTCTCATATCAGATAGAAAAGACCTTAAAATAAAGATAATTATAAGAGACAAAGAAGGACAGTACATAATGATCAAGGGATGAATCCAAGAAGAAGATATAACAATTGTAAATGTTTATGCACCCAACATATCATCTCAATATATAAGGCAATTGCCAACAGCCATAAAAGGGAAATTGACAGTAAGACAATCATAGTAGGGAGTTTAACACCCCATTTTCACCAATGGACAGATCATCCAAAATGAAAATAAATGAGGAAACACAAGCTTTAAATGATACGTTAAACAAAATGGACTTAATTGATATTTATAGGACATTCTGTCCAAAAACAACAGAATAAACTTTCTTCTCAAGAGCTCATGGAACATTCTCCAGGATAGATCATATCTTGGGTCACAAATCAAGCCTTGGTAAATGGAAGAAAAATGAAAGCATATCAAGTATCTTTTGCCACCACAATCCTATGAGACTGGATGTCAATTACAGGAAAATATCTGAAAAAAATACAAACACATGGAGGATAAAGAATACACCACTTAATAACCAAGAAATCACTGAAGAAATCAAAGAGGAAATTTAAAAATACCTAGAAATGGGCTTTCCTGGTGGTGCAGTGGTTGAGAGTCTGCCTGCCAATGCAGGGGACACGGGTTCGTGCCCCAGTCTGAGAAGATCCCACATGCCATGGAGTGGCTGGGCCCGTAAGCCATGGCCACTGAGCCTGCACATCCAGAGCCTGTGCTCCACAATGGGAGAGGCCACAACAGTGAGAGACCTGCGTACCACAAAAAAAAAAAAAAAAAAAAAAAAAAAACCTAGAAAGAAATAACAATGAAAACATGGCAACCCAACCCCAATGTGGTGCAGCAAAAGCAGTTCTAAGAGAGAAGTTTATAGCAATACAATCCTACCTCAAAAAATAAGAAACATCTCAAATAAACAACTTAAACTTATACCTAAAGCAATTAGAGAAAGAAGAAAAAAAAAGCCTGAAGTCAACAGAAGGAAAGAAATCATAAAAATCAGAGCAGAAATAAAAGAAAAAGAAATGAAGGAAACAATAGCAAAGATCAATAAAACCAAAAGCTGGTTCCTTGAGAGAACAAACAAAATTGATAAATCATTAGCTAGACTCATCAAGAAAAAAGGGAGAAGACTCGAATCAATAGCATTAAAAATGAAAAAGGAGAAGTAACAAGTGACACTACAAAAATACAATGGATCATGAGAGATTACTACAAGCAACTATATGCCAATAAAATGGACAACCTGGAAGAAATGGAAATATTCTTAGAAATGCACAATCTTCCAAGACTGAACCAGGAAGAAATAGAAAATATAAACAGACTAAGAACAAGCACTGAAATTGAGGCTGTGATTAAAAATCTTCAAATAACAAAAGCCCAGGACCAGATGGCTTCAAAGGCAAATTCTACCAAACATTTAGAGAAGAGCTAATACCTATCCTTCTCAAACTCTTCCAAAATACAGCAGAGGGAGAAACACTCCCAATCTCATTCTACAAGGCCACTATCACCCTGATACCAAAACCAGACAAAGACGTCACTAAGAAAGAAAAATACAGGCCAAAATCACTGATGAACATAGATGGAAAAGTCCCCAACAAAATACTAGCAAACAAAATCCAACAGCACATTAAAAGGATCATACACCATAATCAAGTAGGGTTTATCACAGGAATGCAAGGATTCTTCAATATACACAAATCAATTTATGTGATAAACCATATTAACAAATTGAAGGATAAAACCCATGATAACCTCAACAGATGCAGAAAAAGCTTTTGACAAATTCAGTATCAATTTATGATCAAAACCCTCTAGAAAGTAGGCATAGAGGGCACTTACCTCAACATAATGAAGGCCATATATGACAAACCCACAGCCAACATCATTCTCAATGGTGAAAAACTGAAAACATTTCCTCTAAGATAGGGAACAAGACAAGGTTGTCCACTCTCATGACTATTATTCAACATAGTTTTCAAAGTTTTAGCCACAGCAATCAGAAAAGAAAAAGAAATAAGAGGAATCCAAATCAGAAGTAAAACTGTCACTGTTTGCAGATGACTTGATACTACACTTAGAGAATCCTAAACATACTACCAGAAAACTAGTAGAGCCAATCAATGAATTTGGTAAAGTAGCAGGATACAAAATTAATGCACAGAAATCTCTGGCATTCCTATACACTAATGATGAAATATCTTAAAGAGAAATTAAGGAAACACTCCCATTTACCATTGCAACAAAAAGAATAAAATATCTAGCAATAAACCTACCTAAGGAGACAAAAGAACTGTACGCAGAAAACTATAAGACAATGATGAAAGAAATTAAAGGTGATACAAACAGATAGAGAGATACACCATGTTCTTGGATTGGAAGAATCAACATTGTGAAAAAGACTATACTACCTAAAGGAATCTACAGATTCAATGCAATCCCTATGAAACTACCAATGGCATTTTACACAAAACTAGAACAAAAAATTTCACAATTTTATGGAGACCAAAAAGACCCTGAATAGCCAAAGATATCTTGAGGAAGAAAAACGGATCTGGAGGAATCAGGTTCCCTGACTCAGACTATACTACAAAGCTACAGTAATCAAGACAGTATGGTACTGGCACAAAAACAGAAATATAGGTCAATGGAACCAGGATAGAGAGCCCAGAGATAAACCCACACACATACGGTCACCTTATCTTTGATAAAGGAGACAAGAATATACAATGGAGAAAAGACAGCCTCTTCAAAAAGTGGTGCCGGAAAAACTGGACAGCTACATATAAAAGAATGAAATTTGCACACTCCCTAACACTATACACAAAAATAAACTCAAAATGGATTAAAGACCTAAACGTAAGGCCAGGCACTGTAAAACTCTTACAGGAAAACATAGGCAGAACACTCTGACATAAATCACAGCAAGATCCTTTTTGACCCACCTCCTAGAGAAATGGAAATAAAAACAGAAATAAACAAATCAGAGCTAATGAAACTTAAAAGCTTTTGCACAGAAGAGAAAACCATAAATAAGATGAAAAGACAGCCCTCAGATTGGGAGAAAATGTTTGCAAATGAAGTAACTGACAAAGGACTTATCTCTAAAATTTACAAGCAGCTCATGCAGCTCAATATCAGAAAAACAAACAACCCAATCTAAAAATGGGCAGAAGACCTAAATAGACATTTCTCCAAAGAAGATATACAGATTGCCAACAAACTCATGAAAGGAAGCTCAACATCATTAATCATTAGAGAAATGCAAATCAAAACTGCAATGAGGTATCAGCTCACACCAGTCAGAATGGCCATCATCAAAAAATCTACATACAGTAAATGCTGGAGAGGGTGTGGAGAAAAGGGAGCCCTCTTGCACTATTGATGTGAATGTAAATTGATGCAGTCAGTATGGAGAATATATGGAGGTTCCTTAAAAAACTAAAAATAGAACTACCATATGACCCAACAATCCCACTACTGGGCATATACCCTGAGAAAACCATAATTCAAAATGAGTCATGTACCAAAATGTTCATTGAAGCTCTATTTACAATAGCCCGGAGATGGAAGCAAGCTAAGTGTCCATCATCAGATGAATGGGTAAAGAAGATGTGGCACATATATACAATGGAATATTACTCAGCCATAAAAAGAAACGATATTGAGTTATTTGTAGTGAGGTGGATGGACCTAGAGTCTGTCATACAGAGTGAAGTAAGACAGAAAGAGTAAAACAAATACCATATGCTAACACATATATATGGAATCTAAGAAAAGAAAAGTCATGAAGAACCTAGGGTTAAGATGGGAATAAAGACACAGACCTACTAGAGAATGGATTTGAGGATGAGGAGGGGGAAGGGTAAGCTGTGACAAAGTGAGAGAGTGGCATGGAGGTATATACACTACCAAACGTAAAATAGATAGCTAGTGGGTAGCAGCTGTATAGCACGTGGAGATCAGCTTGGTGCTTTGTGAATACCTAGAGGGGTGGGATAGGGAGGGTGTGAGGGAAGGAGATGCAAGAGGGAAGAGATATGGGAACACATGTATGTGTATAACTGATTCACTTTGTTATGAAGCAGAAACTAACACACCATTGTAAAGCAGTTATATTCCAATAAGGATGTTAAAATAAACAAATAAAAAAGTCATGTACCAGAATGTTCATTTCAGCTCTATTTGCAGTAGCCAGGACATGGAAGCAACCTAAATGTCCATCGACAGATGAATGTGTAAAGAAGATGTGGGACATAAATACAGTGGCATATTACTTAGCCCTAAAAAGAAATGAAATTGAGTTATTTGTACTGAGGTAGATGGACCTCGCATCTGTCATACAGAGTGAAGAAAGTCAGAAAGAGAAATACAAATACTGTATGCTAACACATATATATGGAGTCTAAAAAGAAAAAAGAAAAAAATGGTTCTGAAGAACCTATGGTCAGGACAGGAATAAGGATGCAGACATAGAGAATGGACTTGAGGACATGGGGAGGGGGAAGGGTAAGCTGGGATGAGGTAAGAGAGTGGCATGGACATATATACACTACCAAATGTAAAATAGATAGCTAGTGGGAAGTAGCCGCATAGCACATGTTGATCAGTTTGGTGCTTTTTGACCACCTAGAGAGGTGGGATAGAGAGGGTGGGAGGGAGACACACAAGGGAGGGGATATGGTGATATATGTATACGTATAGCTGATTCATTTTGTTATACAGCAGAAACTTACACAATATTGTAAAGCAATTATACTCCAATAAAGTTGTTTAAAAAAAAAAGCAGCCATGGAAAATAGACATTACACACAAATGAACACAAATAAGAATAATCGCAGATACCGTCAGAAACAATGAAAGCCACGATACAGTGTAGTGACATTTTATAATACTGAAAGAAAAAAATTCCTTGAAGAATTTTATAGTCTGAAATCAGTATATCAAAAAGAAATATAAATCCTTTTCAGATATAAAAAACTAAAAGAATTCATTGCCAGAAGACCAGCACTAGAAAAATGTTAAATGAATTTCTTCGGGCAGACAGAAAATGATACCAGATGGGTATTTGGCTCTATACAAGGAGATGAAGAGGATTAGAAGTGGTACATATATAGAAAAATATAAAATACTTTTTTCTTAATCTTAAAATTTTTAAAAATTACAATTCACTCTCTAAAGCAAGAATCAAAGTCATACAAATGAATATAATTCTATATATAAACATAAATATATATATATTTGTATAATCTATAACATTTGTTAAATTAGAGTGCATGACAGCAATAACACGAAGGCCAACAGGGGAAATGGAAGAAATTTTTGCCATGTTCACACTATATGTGAGGTGACATATTATTTGTAAGAAAACTCTGGTAAGTAAAAAATGTATATTAAATGCCCTAGGTAATCACTAAAAACATTATAGTGAATAAATCTATTATAGAAATAAAAGGAAATATAAAAATGCTCACTTAATACAAAGCAGTCAGAGAAAGATGGAGAAAGGAAGAAAGACCCTATGGGGCAAATAGAAAACAACTCTAAATATGATAGATTTAAACCAAACAATATTAATAACCATATTAAATGTAAATGTTCTAAACATCCAAATTAAAAGAAGACTGTCAAGTTGAATGTAAAAAGCACAACTGAACCGTATGCTCTTTGCAACACACCTATTGTAGAAACAGGATAGGTTAAAAACAAAAGAACCAGGGGATACCATGCCAGTACTAATCCAAAAAAAAGCTAGAGTGGCAATATCAATATTAAGGTAGATTTCAGAACAACAGATATTACCAGGGGTCATTTTATAATGATAAGGGAGTAAAATCATCAAGATGACATAAAATTCCTAAATGTGTGTGCATCTAATAACAGATTCAAATTGCATAAAGCAAATACTGAAGAACCAAAAGGAGAAATAGAAACGTATAATTTTAGTTAGAGATTTAAATGTTCTTCTTTCAATAATTAATAGACCTAGTTAACAGGAAATCAGTATAGATACAGCACACTTGAACAATATTATTACCTGACAATTATAGAATACAGTACCCAACAACAGTATAATATACAATATTTTCAAGTGCACACAGAACATTTACCAATGAAGACCATTTTCTGTGCCATAAAACAAGTCTCAGTAGATTTTAAAGCACTGAAATCATATACAGTATGTTTTCTGATCACAAAGTACTTAAGTTATCCAGTTAACAGAAAAATGTTCATTTTTAAGTGTTTTTAGTTTTTAATTTTTTAACATCTTTATTGGAGTATAATTGCTTTATAATGGTGTGTTAGTTTCTGCTGTATAACAAAGTGAATCAGCTATACATATACATATATCCCTATATCTCCTTCCTCTTGCATCTCCCTTTCACCCTCCCTATCCCACCCCTCTAGGTGGTCACAAAGCACGAGCTGATCTCCCTGTGCTGTGTGGCTGCTTCCCACTGGTGATCTGTTTTACATTTGGTAGTGTATATATGTCTATGCCACTCTCTCACTTCATCCCAGCTTACCCTTCCCACTCCCTCTGTCCTCAAGTCCATTCTCTGTGTCTGTGTCTTTATTCCTGTCCTGCACCTAGGTTCTTCAGAACCGAAAAACATTTTTAAATTCTCCCAATGTTAGGAATTTCAACAACGCTTCTAAATAACTACTGAGTCAGAGAGAAAAATCACGAGGGAAAGTAGAAAATATTTTGAACAGAATGAAAACGAAAACACAATTATTAAAACTTGTGGGGTTCACTGAAAAACAGAAAATAGAAGCAAATTTATAGCTTTAAATGTTCACAATAATTTTAAAAAGCCTTTTCTAAAAAAAAATATTTATTACTTTTGCCTGCACTGGGTCTTAGTTATGGCACGTGGGATCTTTCCTTGTGGCACGTGGACTCTTTGTTGCAGCAGCACAGGCTTCTCTCTAGTTGTGGCGCATGGGCCTCTTTCTACTTGTGGCGCATGGACCTCTTTCTACTTGTGGCATGTGGGTTTTCTCTCTCTAGTTGTGGCATCCAGCCTCCAGAGGGCATGGGCTCTGTAGTTTATGGCATGTGAGCTCTCTAGTTGAGGCACACAGGCTCAGTAGTTGTGGTGCACGGGCTTAGTTGCCCCGCAACATGTGGGATCTTAGTTCCCCAACCAGGGATTGAACTCGCATCCTTTGCATTGGAAGGCAGATTCTTTACCACTGGACCATCAGGGAAGCCCCTAAAATGTCTTGAATCAGTGATCTGAGTTCTACCTGAAGAAACAAGAAAAGGAAGAGCAAATTAAACCCAAGTAAGCAGAATAAAGGACATTTTAAAGGTGAGAGTAGAATACACCTTTGTCCATAGCAGCATTATTTACAATAGTCAAAAGGTGGAAGCAACCCTAAGTGTCCACTGACAGATGAATGGATAAACAAAATGCTGTATATACATTCAGTGGAATATTATACAGCTTTAAAGAAAGGACATTCTGACCTAGGCTATAATGTGAATGAAACTTGAAGATGTGCTGTGAATGAAACTTGAAGGCATGCTAAGTGAAACAAACCAGTCACAAAAGGCAAACAGTGTATGATTCTACTTATGTGAGATACCTAGAGTAGTCAAATTCATAGAGATGGGAAGTAGAATGATGGTGACCGGGGGAAGAGGGAATGGAGAATTGTTGTTTAATGTGTATAGTTTCAGTTTTGCATGATAAAGAGCTCTGGTTATAATGGTAAATTTTAAGTTATGTATATTTTGCCACAATTAAAAATAACAATTGAAAGATAAGCACAGAAACAGAGAACAAAAAATATGTTATAGAGAAAAATAATGGAAACCAAAGCTTGGTTCTTTGAGAAAAGCAATGAAACGGTGAAACTCTGGTGCCCAGGATTTCTCAACATCAGCACTAGTGAAATGTGGGGCTGGAATATTCTTTGTTGTTGGGGATGTCCTGTGCATTGCACGATAGTTAGCAGCATTCCTGACCTGTACTTATTAGATGCCAGCAACATTGACCCAGTTGTGACAACCAAAAATGTCTTAAGACATTGCTAAATGCCCCCCAGATAGGGTAAAATTACTCCTGATTGAGAACCTGGTACAGCTAACAGATAATAATAAAAAGAAAGAAGATAAGAATTACCACTCTCAGTGATGAGAGAAGAGCCATCACTAGAAACATTAAAAGAATAGTTAAGAGTATATTATGAATAACTCTAAACATAGGGTATAAATTAGACAAGTGAATTGAACAAATTTCTGAAAGATCAAATCTCAGTTTCTGAAAGAAAAAACAAATCTCAAGAAGAAACAAGTACCATGATTTCTCTTAAATTTATTAAAGAGATTGAATTCATATTTTAAATTTTCTCACACATAAATCACCAGGCTTATATAGCTTTACTAGTAGAATCTACCAAACATTTAAAAAATAGTAATACCATACAGATAATGGAAAGTCAAGGAGCACTTCTGACAAAGATGTTGGAAGAAAGCACACCAGTATCTCTTATGAACATAAATGTAAAAATCCTTACCAAAGCATTAGCAAATTGAATACAGCAATGCATGAAAAGGATAGAACATCATAATCATGTAAAGTTTATCCCAGGAATGCAATGTTGCTTCAACATTTGAAAATCAAACAAATTCATATTAACAGACTGAAAAACAAACAAAAAACCTATGTCATAGTTGTAGAAGAAACATTTGATGAAATTCAGGTTACCTTCTATTCCTAATTTATTGACAGTTTTTAATCACTGATCATTTAAAAAATTAATCATATATAAAAATTAAGTTGAAATAGACCACAGACATAAATGTAGCTGCTAAGATTATCAAATACCTAGAAAATAACACAGGAGAAAATCTTACTGATATTGACTTAGGCAATGATTTCTAAGATAAGGCACAAAAAAAATCACAATGACTTCCTCAAAATAGAAACATTTTGCTTTTTCAAAGACACTGGGTACTCTTATCACCCCCATTCAACATTGTTTTGGATATTTTAACTGTTACAGTAAATGAAGAAAAATAAATAAATAAAAAAGCATCTGTATTGGAAGGTCTAAGTAAAACTACGTTTATATAACCTGATTGTTTATGTAGAAAATTTGATAGAATCTACAAAACTACTGGAACTAATAAGTAAGCTAATCAAGGTTTCAGGATAAAAGATCAACATACAAAATCATTGTATCTCTATATAACATCAATGAACAATTGAAAATTGTAACTAAAAAGAAATAGTATCTAGAACAGCATAAAAATTGTAAATACACAGGGAAAACCTTACAAGAGTTATTCTATGAAAATTAAAGGACTTAGAATAGTCACACAACTTTGAAAAAGAACAAAATTGGACTAATACTACTTGATTTCAAAACTTATTAAAAGATTTCAGTAATCAAGAATATAGTATTGACATCAAGATAGAGAAATATGTTAATGGAACAGAATTGAGTCATGAAATAGACATATATATGACATACATGGGTAATTGGTTTTGGACAAGGATACAAAAACAATTAGAACAAAGAACTGTCTTTTCAAAAAATGGTGCTGTGATGACTGCCTATATGCAATCATATATGCAAAGAATGCACTTCCATGCATGCCTCACACAGTATACAAAAATCGATTTAAAATGGATCATACACCTAAATGTGAATCTAAAACAATAAAAATTCTAGAAAAAATAAAAGTCTGTGAATTTGGAATGGGCAGCATTTTTTAGATATACCACCAAAGCACAATCTGTTTTTTTTTTTTTTTAAAAAAAGGGACTTTATCAAAATTTACAACTTTTGATCTTCAAAAGACTCTATTAAGAGAATTAAAAAAAAGCCACAGACTGGGAGACAATATTTATAAATCATATATATCTGATAAAGGACTTGTATCTAGAATATGTAAAGTGTTCTCAAAATCCAATAATGAGAAAACAAACAATGAAACAAACAGGCAAATGATTTGAATAGACATTTCACTAAAGACTATGGATGGATTGCAATAAGTACATAAAAAGATCTTCGACATCTTTAATCAATCTTTATTCTTTTTTTTGTTGTTGTTTAAGCTATTTTATTAGGTACTTAAAAATTTAGATTCAATACATCTTCCCAGGGAATTAAAACTTTTATACTTCTAATTTTTACTAATGGTTTTTTACTAATGATAAAATTCATTTGTTTGATATTAATACAGCTACACCAGCTTTCATTTTTAGTATATACATGAATATTTTTTCTATAGTTTTTCAACTTTTCTCTATATATCTTAGGAATCTTTTACATGCAGCTGGATTTTTCAAAAAATCAATTCAGAAAATCATGAGTTTGAGCAGGAAATTTCACTTCATTCTCATTTATTGTGATGAAATACTTGGTTTTATTTATGTCGGCTTATTTTGTGCTTTTTATTAGGCTTTTCCTGTTTCCTTTTATGTCTTCTTTGCCTTAGTTTTAAATAATTAGATTCTTCGCTCATTCCATTTTTTCCCCTTGCATTAGTTTGGAAGATCTATTTCCAATTTTTTTCCATTTAGAAATAATATCCTTATTTAATTAGATTCTTTGCTCATTCCATTTATCCCCTTGTACTAGTTTGAGAGATCTGTTTCCAATTTTATCCGTTTAAAATTCTCACATCCATAATTAAGTCTAAATTAATATATTTATCCTCCTACTGATCAGTATAAGAAATTTAGAATATTTTAACATCAATCTTTTTTTCCTAGCCTGGGTGCTATTATTGTCCAGATATTTGGTTTCACCTTGTTAGCATTTTAAATTCCATCAATGTTTGTTTAGATATCCACATGTTAACTATTTTCTTTACATTTCCAACTTTGTATTATGAAAGCACTTAAAATGCAGAGTGGTTGAAAGTACAACACAAAGAAAAAATAGTATATATATATTTTTTAATAAAATTTTTTTTGCTGAACCATCTGAAAGTAAGACACATATATCATGACAGACTTTATTCTATATAACCACAGAATCATTAGTACACTGAAAAAAACTAACAATAATTCCATAATATCTAATATTTGGTACATATTCAAAATTTCTCAATTGCTCCCAAAATATACTAATAGCTTATATTTCACCTTAACTTTACTGCCTTATAATCAGGTTCACATTATATTTGGTTGTTAAATCTCTTTAGCTTCTTTTAACATAAAACTATCCCTTTATTTTTTTTTTTAATGAATTGACATTTTAAAATCTAGTTGTTTTATAAAAAGTCTCACTTTCTGGATTTGTCTGGTGTCTTTTTTCATAGCATTAGAGATGCTAAATGTAATCACATGATTAAGGTTCAGCGTCATTCTTGAAAGATTTTTTTTTTTTTGTAGTTACACAATAGGAAGGTATAATCCCTCCGCGCCCCGCCCCTGCACTTTGAAAACGCTTTTAAAATGCTTGCTTGCTCCCTTTGTAGCTGTGGAGATGTCTGGTAAGTCTTTTTTGTGTGTGTCCTTTTAAGGATTCTGCTTTTAAGAACTTCCAGCTGACTTTAAGATCTTCTCTTTCTCTTCGGTGTTCTGCAATTTAACTATATTGTATCTAGGTGTGGCGTTCTATTTGTCTTGCATTGGGTTTCCTGAGCCTTACACTTTATATTTTTTTCCATTTTAGGAAATCTAAACCATCATCCCTTTAAATATTGCCTCTCCTTCATTCTATCTCTTAGCGTCCGTTGTTTGTTGGGCCTTTTAACTCAGTCTTTCACACCTTGAATCTCATTTTCCCACCCTTAAATAGAAGCGTGCTGAAACGTTTAAGGGGGAAACGTCATGACGTTTGCAGTTTACCTTCAAATGCTTCAGCAAAAAAGTAGGTATATAAATTTACATCTAAACATACTAGTTTTTAGCTTTGTGCTACTCTTCCAACCATTCTATATTTAAAATCTTTTCATGATAAAAAGTTGGAAATATAAAGAATGAGGATGAAATAGGATGTTTTCAAATTAAAAAAAAGTTTTTGGAATATAATTCTTCATTAAAGAAATACCTAAAGTATTGTGCCTGATGTCTAAAAAGCAGTCCCCAAATGTACAGAGCTACCTGTCAGTTCACAAATAATTTCTTCATCTTACTGTGTGTGTTCATTAACTTTTCTACAGCGCTTTAAAAACTAAATTGTTATATATTTTATTCCCAGAAATTCTATTTTCAAATCTGCTTATTAATTTTAATACTCTTTTACTCATTTCTTAATTCTCTTTTGCTTCTTCAAGTACATTTAACATACCTAATTACACCACTTCTGATAAGTATATACTTATCCTATGTCTGACAATTCTGGTATCTGAAGTTTTTATAGATATGGTTTATCATTGTAGCTTTTTCTTTCTGCTTTCTCTTACTCAGGATGATTTTTTCATATGTTTGGTAATTTTTTTGTTTGGGAGCTTATACTTTGGATACTTTCTGTACTTTCTCTGAAACTTGGGTTGCATTTCTCCTGGGAGGATTTGTTTGTTTCTCTCAGGGACCTGGACTCGTTCAGATGCAGGTCAACATTAAGTAGAACTTCTTTGCGAGGTTTTGAGCCCCAAATGAGTTGTGTGACTTCTGTCTAGGGCTAGTTTATGATTATAGAAGCTCAGGAAAGGCTGTTTTTAAATTTAATTTTTTTTTTTTTTTTTTTTTTTTTTTTTACTTTGTAACTAGAACCTAGACTTGGGAAGGGAAGGGAAGGATCCACAGAGGCCTTGATGGCAATGACTATGCTCACTTCTCGCCTTAGCCTCTGCTTTCTTTATATCTCCCTTTTCAATCATTACCTCAAGGGATTTCTCTCTTTTTAAATTAATTGTCCATTCATTTAAAAGTGTGTATGTGTGTGATGCAAAATTATTACCTACCTTGTGATCAGAGAATTTCAGAATCTCTAGTCTATCATATTGTCAGAGATAATAGTGTTCTACTAAGAGTTGTGTTATACTGTGTCCTTGGATTCATGTTGTGTTCTTATAGCGTACACAATTAGAATTCTTTTGTGACTATTTCTTTTAATGCTATGCTGCTCTGGACTGAGACTTATGTATTGTTATTTTAACATATGGATGTTAGCCCAGTTAATTGTGCCTTGTGTTTTGATCATTGTTGTACTTGCCTTATCCCTCAACAAGGAAGCAAGCTTCTGAGGACTCAGAATGCATTTCACTCATGACTGTGTTTCCAGTGGTGTGCTGGTAAACTGGCTCCCTGAAAGTAAAAAGCCCAGATTTGTAGTGTTTGACAATTTCTGCAGGGTAAATACTCCAACCACAGCCAATTTCAAATGACCAATGGACTAACAACTGGATCAAAAATTTCCAGAAATTTTAAGTATCAGCTCTTGCCAGCTTACAGAGCTGGTTCCAGCACACCACTGCCACAGATCTGCATATGGCATGTAACACAGAGGATGCTCAACAGACACTTGTTAAATTAAAGTGCAAAATGAGTTTTTGGTACCTTGCGCAGTGCTAAGAATAGTAAGTAATTCCTCTCATTTTTCAGATTTTCAAAGTGGCTACTCAAGTAAAACTGCCTCTCTATACCTCCTGTCATTCTATTTTTCAAGTTCAGGCAATGAAATGACTAAATGCCTTTGTTCTTTAATGTTTCCTTTTAATTTCCTATAAGTCTGTAAGATAAAATGACTAGAATAGGAATGATAGCTTCGACATGATGTGGAAAACAAAGTTTGTCATAAGTAAGTTTCAGTGTATTTAGTGCTTCTATAGGTAATAAAAAATGAAGAGTTGGCATCCAAAAACAAATTTTCTGTGTTGCAAAAATGGAAGAAAAGAAAAACCCCAGGTCAGAGTGAATTCTTCACAGTGAGATAATTGGGTTTATGACTATAATATGCACAGCATTCCTAACTCATTTAATTGGCCCAGTTAACTTGACTATTGAGTAAAAGGTATCCAGTAAATCCTTAAAAACATGTAAGTTTAGAGAAGGCAGAACTGCTTCCAGCTTTAGTGATAAAAACAGGCTTCATGAAAGAAGTAACATTTGAGTTGAGCCTCAAAAGGTGTGAAAATCTATCCATGCCAAGTTGGGAACAGTTTCAGGAATAGAGGAAACATCTAAAAAACCATAGCAACTGTCTGCATTTCCCTGAATTCACATGCATACCTGAGGACTGTAAATGCTATAACAATTTATACATTTATGGGCATGAAGGTGTCTTAAATTTGAAGGATAGATAACTTGCTCATGAAAAAGGTGGGAAAAATTAAACTATGGGGCTTCCCTCGTGGCGCAGTGGTTGAGAGTCCTCCTGCTGATGCAGGGGACATGGGTTCATGCCCCTGTCCGGGAAGATCCCACATGCCGCGGAGAGGCTGGGCCTGTGAGCCATGGCCGCTGAGCCTGTGCATCCGGAGCCTGTGCTCCGCAACGGGAGAGGCCACAACAGTGAGAGACCCGTGTACCGCAAAAAAAAAAAATTAAACTATGAAAGTCTCTACTTCTCTCCTTTTTTTCAGTTAATTTAGGTTTTACGTTCAAAGGGACCAAGAATTAATTGAACTGGGTCCCTCCACCAGCTGCCCTACCCACAAGTGGACCAATAGAGCCCCAGGCCCAGGCCATGCCCACCAGCAGGCAACACCAATTCCAGATCCCCATGGCCCTGCTCACCAGCAGGTGGGCACCAGGACCAGGATCCTGCAGCCCCACAACCAGCTAACCTGTGACCTGGCCCCTCCTTCCAGCAGGTGGGCACCAGCCCTGGGACATCCTGAGTTGTGCAGCCAGCCACCCGGGACCTGACCCTGCCTACCAGTGACTGGATGCCTCCTTATTAGTCAGGGCCTGGCAGTGAACTGCACAAGGGTCCAGCCATGCCTACCAGCATCCCCACAATACGTGGCACCACCACAACAGAAGGGCTCATGCAGCCCACATAGAGGGAACCCCTAAAGCATATAGCTCTGTTGACCAGAGAGGAGCACGCTGCTGGGCCCTATAGGATATCTCATATACAAGGTCACTTCTCCAAGATTGGGAAACGTCACTGACCTACCTACTACATAGGGAAAAAAAGAGAATTCGGCAAAATGAGGCAACAGAGGAACCCCAGAAGAACAATTAAGCGAGGCGGAGATAAGCAATCTACCCAGTAAAGCGTTTAGAGCAGTGATCATAGCAATGCTCAAAGAACTTGAGGTAAGGATGAATGAACATTCTCTACATCTACGTCTTTACTCCTGTTCTGCCCCTAGGTTCTTCAGAACCTTTTTTTTTTTAGATTCCATATATATGTGTTAGCATACAGTATTAGTTTTTCTCTCTCTGACTTACTTCACTCTGTATGAAAGACTCTAGGTCCATCCACCTCACTACAAATAACTCAATTTCATTTCTTTTTATGGCTGAGTAATATTCCATTGTATATATGTGCCCTACCAAATGTCCAATAGATGGCGAGTGGGAAGCAGCTGCATAGCACAGGGAGATCAGCTCTGTGCTTTGTGACCACCTAGAGAAGTGGGAGGGAGACGCAAGAGGGAGGGGATATATGTATACGTATAGCTGATTTGCTTTGTTATACAGCAACAACTAACACAACAATGTAAAGCAATTGTACTCCAATAAAGATGTTAAAAACTTTTTTTAAAATAAAATAGTAATTAAAAAAAGAATGAACACAGTGATAAGTTTAGCAAGGAGTTAGAATATAAAAGAAGAACCAGAGCTGAAGAATATAACTGAAGTGAAAAATGAACTAGAAGGAGTCAACGTAGATTACATAACAGAGGGATGAAAAGATATTCAGTATTGCTAATCATCAGAGAAATCCAAGTCAAAACCACAATGAGATATCACCTGACACCTGTCAGAAGTGTTACTGTGAAAAACTTGTTATTAACAAATAATGTGTTGGCAAGATGTGAAGAAAAGGGACTGTTGATGGGAATGTAAATTGGTGCAGCCACTATGGAGTATGTTATGGAGATTCCTCAAAAATTAAAAATAGAACTACCCTGAAATCCAGCAATTCCACCCCTGCGTATTTATTCAAAGAAAATGAAAACACTAATTAAAAAGATATATGCACCCCTTTGTTCATTGCAGCATTATGTGCAGAAGCCAAGATTTGGAAGCAACCTAAGTGCCCATAGATGGATGAATGGAAAAAGATGTGATACATATATGTATATGTGTATATGTCATGTGTGTGTGTGTGTATATACACCAATGAAATCTTGCCATTTCCAGCAACGTGGATGGACCTAGAATATTATAATGCTAAGTGAAATAAGTCAGACAGAGAAAGACAAATACTGTATGATTTCACTTTTATGTGGAATCAAAAAAATAAATGAACAAACACAATAAAACAAAAACAGAACAAAGAGGTGGTTGCCAGAGGGGAGGTGGGTTGGATGATGAGAGAAATAGGTGAGGGAGATTAAGAAGTACAGACCTCTGGTTACAAAATAAATGAGTAATTTTTATGAAATGTACAGTGGGGCATATTCAATAATTATGTAATATCTTTGCATGTGGCAAATGAAAACTAGACTTATGATCATTTTGAAATGTATAGAAACATCGAATAACTATATTATTGTGTACCAGGAACTAAATAGTGTTGTAGGTTAGTTAATTAATACTTCATTAATACTTCAATGATGAGCAGACAAATTCATAGAAAAAAAATCAAATTTGTGGTTACGAGAGGTAGGAAATGGAGAGAGGAGAAATTGGATGAAGGTGATCAAAAGGTACAAACTTTCTCTTATAAATAAGCTCTAGGGATGTAATATAAAATATGGTTAATATAATTAACACTGCTGTATGTTATATATAAAAGTTAAGAGTAAATCCTTAGAGTTCTCTCTTTCTTTATTTTATTTTGTATCTATATGAGATGATGGATGTTCACTAAACCTATTGTGGCAATCATTTATGACATATGTTAGTCAAATCATCATGCTATATACACCTTAAACTTATGCAGTGCTGTATGTCAACTATATCTCAATAAAACTGGAAGAAAAAAACTTCAAAGGCTTTAGGGGTGGGATTTGATAAGATTGATTCCAAAGTTTGCTTAGAACCTTATGGAATTTATTATATGTTTTGTAGGGGGAGGGCATAGTTGAAAGTTGAGCAAAGATTTGACAGATTCTGAGTTTTTGAGGATGTCTAAGTTTCAATGTCAAACATTTTGAAAGTTTGTTGTAACCGATAATGATCTGTCATCTCCATTGTCTGAAGCCAGAAAATTGGAACTTAAATTCCCCTTCCTCACCTGCCTCCAATCAATCACAAATCTTATTCATCATACCTCATTGATATTTCCCAAATCCATCCACTGTCCTTCATCCCCTTTACTACTGAGGGGAATCTACCACCTGTCTTTAGGGAGAAACCTGTCAATGTGTCTTTTTACTTCTAGCTTTGTTTTCCCTCTTTACCAGTTATGATTAAGTTTTGCTGCCTGTAATATAAAATACAAATCACAGCAACTTAAACAAAATAAAGGTGTATTTTTCTCTCAAACAAAGTGTTCTGCATTTAAGCCAACTTCTAGGGCTGGTATGGCAGCTCCATAAACAACAGAACTGACTCCCTCTGTTTCTGCTTTGCCATTCTCAGCATACACCTTCCATCTTCAAGGCTACCTTATGAAAGATGGACATTATTGTTACTGCTATTACATCAACATTCCAGGTAGCAGCAAAAAGGAGGATGGCAAGGGCAAAATAGTTTGCCTTCTGAACAGTCCCCCTTTAAAACGAACAGTGGGGAACCTGATGGGGAGTTATGGCAGAGGAATAAGAAGAATCAAGGAGACAGTGAAATGACCCATCAGAGTTGACTACTTTTAGTTCCATATTCCATAGTTTACATATAAATTTGATGGAAAACTTCAGAGTAAAGATGTGAAACATTTTTTGCATGGCCATCAGAAGATAAATCCATACCATGAATTATCCAAGTAGAGTTTGAGATTAGTGGTGAGTCGTGAGGGCTGCCTGGCAGTCCTTGACCTGAACAAGGCCTGTGGGCTGGTCTCTTCACCTGAACATACTTGTCATACATAAATGATAATTTTACTAATAATGTTAAACCATTGAGATTTCTTATGGAGCATATTATAGAAGCAATACCATTTTTCCTATTAATTCTGGTAAATTATGCTATCATAGAGTCCGGTCTTTGTTCAGGACTAAGGAGTTTGTGGAAGGTAGGTTCCTGGCACCTTCTGAAATCCAGGGCCTGTGTGAGGACCAAGGATAGAGAACAGTGAGTGTGGAGCGTCCCGCTGTGGACTGTGAAGGCATCACATCCTGCAGGACCTATTGTTAATAGGGGAAGCATTATGGGTTTCTTCCCTAGAGCCACATAATATTTGAGTTTTAGGTAAATATTTCTACTGAAGAAGATAAAGGGAAAAGAAATGGCTCTAACCATTGAAAGGGTGGAAATAGAATGATATGGTATTTAAAAACCCACTAATATGACAGAAAGGCAGTGGAGCTGGGCATTCCTTGTTTCAGTGCCAAGCCCTGTGTCTGGCATAAAATAAAAGTTCAAAACATACTTATTGACTGGAGAAATGAATGGTTTTTGTAGTACCAATTAGATGTTTTAATGAATGAATCACATAAACTTTCTCCTGCTGAAATGTCCCTAACCCAGGAAGTTTGGGAGTCCTGTGTCATCTAACAAGACCCAACTATCCCTGATTTCATACCTTGTCTCTTTTTTTTTTGTATTATTGAGATGTAGTTGACATATAGCATTACATTCATTTCAGGTGTACACATAATGATTCAATATTTGTATACATTGAGAAATTATAACCACAGTAAGTCTAGTTAATATCAATCACCATACATAGTTGCAAATTATTTTCTCGTGATGAGGGCTTTTAAGATCTACTGTCTCAGCTACTTTCAAATATGCAGTATGGTATTATTCACTATAGTCACCATTATGTGCTTTATATCCCCATGAATTATTTATTTTATAACTGGACATTTGTACCTTTTGAGTCCTTTAACTTTTTCACCCACCCTACATGCCACCCCTGGCAACCGCCAATCTGTTCTCTGAATCTATGAGCTTGGCTTTTTTGTTTGTTTACATTCCTTATATAAGTGAGATCATATGGTATTTGTCTTTGACTGCTTTCACCTAGCGTAATACCCTTGAGGTCTATCCATATTGTCAGGATTTCCTTCTTTTTATGGCTAAATAATATTTCAATATAGATACACCACAACTTCTTTTATAACTTTGCATATTTTTATTATATAAGTTTCAGGTGTACAGCGTTATGATTTGACATCTGTATACACTACAAAATGATCCCCACCATAAGTCTAGTTATCATCCATCACTATACAGTTGATCCTGTTCACCCATTTTGCCTACCTCCAACCACCTGCCCCTCTGGTAACAATTACTAATCTGATCTTTCTATCTATGAATTTGTTTTTGTTTTATTTTGTTTTTCAAGATTTCACATATGAGTGAAATCATATGGTATTTGTCTTTCTCCATCTGACTTATTTCACTTATCAAAATATCTCCAAAGTCCATCCATGTTGTTGCAAATGGCAGAATTTCATTATTTTTTTTTATGGCTGAGTAGTATTTATTTATATATATCCATATATCTATATCTATTACACCTTTAATCACTCAGCCACCTCTGGACACTTAGGTTGTTTCTATATCTTGGTTATTGTAAACAATGCTGCAATGAACATAGGGTTCATATATCTTTTTGAATTAGTGTTTTAGTGTTTTTTGGATAAATACCCAGAAGTGGAATAACTGGGTCATATGGTAGTTCTACTGTTAATTTTTTGAGGAACCTCCATACTAAGAAAATATTTTATGATTTATATCTGAGAATGTTTTCCTGTGTTCTCTTTAGGAATTTTATGGTGTCATGTCTTATATTTATGTCTTTGAATAATTGTGAATTTATTTTTGTGTATGGTATGATGCAGTGTTCTACTTTCACTGAATTATATGTAACTGTCCAGCTTTCCAGGCACCACTTGTTGAACAGACTGTCTTTTCTCCATTGTATATTCTTGCTTCTTTAACAAAGATTAATTGTCCGTAGGTGTGTGGGTTTATTTCTGGGCTTTCTATTCTGTTTCATTGATCTATATGTGTGGGTTCTTGTACTAATACCGCAATGTTTTGATTACTATAGCTATGTTGTACTGTCTGAAATCTGGAAGGGTTATGCCTCCAGCTTTGTTCTTTTTCCTCAGGATTGCTTTGGCAATTCTGGGTCGTTTGTGGTTCCATATAAATTTTTGGATTATTTTTCTATTTCTGTGGGAAAATGTCATGGATATTTTGATAAGGATTGCATTAAATTTGTAGACATCTTCTGTTTCTCTTATCAATGTTTTATAGTCTTCAGTGTATAGGTGTTTCACCACCTTGGTTAAATTTATTCTTAGATTTTTTCTTTGAGGCAATTTTAAATGGGATTTCTTTTATTTCCTCTTTCTGATATTTCATTGTTAATGTAAAGAAATCAGTAGGTTTCTGTATGTTAATCTTGTATCCTGCTATATTTGTGAATTCATTTTATTCTAATAGTTTTTGTGTGGAGTCTTTAGGGTTTTCTATATAGAGTATCATGTCATCTGCATAAAATGATAATTTTACCTCTTCACTTCCAATTTGGATACATTTTATTTATTTTTCTTGTCTCATTGCTGTGGCTAGGATTTCTAATACTGTGTTGAATAGAAGTGGTGAGAGTGGGCATCCTTGTTCCAGATTTTAGTGGAAAGTCTTTTAGCTTTTCACCATTGAGTATTATGTTGGCTATCGGTTTGTCATAAATGGCTTTTATTGTGTTGAGATATGTTCGCTCTATACTGACTTTGGTGAGAGTTTTTATCAAGAGTGGATGTTGAATTTTGTCAAATGCTTTTTCTGCATCTATTGAGATGATTATGTGACTTTTGTCTTTTCTTTTGTTAATGTGGTGTATCACATTGATTTATGTATGTTGAAACATCCTTGTGATCCTGGAATGAATCCAATGTGATTATGGTGTATGATCCTTTTTATGTGCTGTTGGATTTGATTGGCTAATATTTTGTTGAGGATTTTTGCATCTATTTTCATCAAAGATACTTGCCTGTACTTTACTTTTGTAGTGGTATCTTTGTCTGGTTTTGATATCAGGGTGATGGTGGTTTCATAGAATGATGTTAGGAGTATTCCCTCCCCTCCATTCTTTTGGAAGTGTTTGAGAAGTATTGGTATAAGTTCTTCTTTGTTTGTTTGTTAAAACTTCCTGGTGAAGCTAACTGATCCTGGAATTTTATTTGCAAGGAGTTTTTATATTATAGGTTCTATTTCACTTCTAGTGATCAGTCTGTTCAAACAATTTATTTCTTCTTTTTTTTAAATTTAACTATTATTTTATCTTAGAGTATATAGTTGATTTACAATGTTGAGTTAGTTTCAGGTGGACAGCAAAGAGATTCAGTTATACATATATCCATTCTTTTTCAGATTCTTTTCCCATACAGGTTATTACAGGATGTTGAATAGAGTTCCCTGTGCAATACAGTAGGTCCTTGTTGGTTATCTTTCTTTTATATAGTAGTGTGTGTATGTTAACCTCAAGCTCCTAACTTATCCATCTCCCCACCCTTCCCCTTTGGTATCCATAAGTTTGTTTTCGAAGTCTGTAAGTCTGTTTTTGTTTTGTATGTAAGTTCATTTGTATCATTATTTTTGGATCCCACATATAAGCAATATCATATGACATTTGTCTTTCTCTGACTTATTTCACTTAGTAAGATAATCTCTAAGTCCAGCCATGTTGCTGCAAGTGGCATTATTTCCTTCTTTTTTATGCTGAGTAATATTCCATTGTATATATATACCTCATAATCCTTATCCATTCCTCTGTCAATGGACATTTAGGTTGCTTCCACGTCTTGGCTATTATAAATAGTGCTGCAGTGATCATTGGGGGGTGCATGTATCTTTTTGAATTATGGTTTTCTCTGGATATATGCCCAAGAGTGGGATTACTGGATTATATGGTAGTTCTATTTTTAGTTTTTTAAGGAACCTCCATACTGTTCTCCATATGGTTTTACCAATTTACATTCCCAGCAACAGTGCAAGAGGGCTCCCTTTTCTCCACACCCTCTCCAGCATTTATTGGTTGCAGACTTTTTTTTTTAACATCTTTATTGGAGTAAAGTTGCTTTACAATGGTGTGTTAGTTTCTGCCTTACAACAAAGTGAATCAGTTATACATATACATATGTTCCCATAACATTTCCCTCTTACGTCTCCCTCCCTCCCACCCTCCCTATCCCACTCCTCTAGGTGGTCACAAAGCACCGAGCTGATCGTCCTGTGCTATGCGGCTACTTCCCACTAGCTATCTATTTTATGTTTGGTAGTGTATATATGTCCATGCCACTCTCTAACTTTGCCACAGCTTACCCTTCTCCCTCCCCATATCCTCAAGTCCATTCTCTAAGTCTCAAAGTCTGTGTCTTTATTCCTGTCTTACCCCTAGATTCTTCATGACGTTTTTAAAAATCCATACATATGTGTTAGCATACGGTATTTGTCTTTCTCTTTCTGACTTACTTCACTCTGTATGACAGACTCTAGGTCCATCCACCTCATTACAAATAGCTCACTTTCATTTCTTTTTATGGCTGAGTAATATTCCATTGTATATATGTGCTACATCTTTTTTTTTTTACATCTTTATTAGAGTATAATTGCTTTACAATGGTGTGTTAGTTTCTGCTCTATAACAAAGTGAATCAGTTATACATACACATATGTCTCCATATCGCTTCCCTCTTGCATCTCCCTCCCTCGCACCCTCCTTATCTCACCTCTCTATGTGGTCACAAAGCACCGAGCTCATCTCGCTGTGCTATGCAGCTGCTTCCCACTAGCTATCACCTTACATTTGGTAGTGTAAATATGTACATGCCTCTCTCTCGCTTCGTCACAGCTTCCCCTTCCCCTTCCCCATATCCTCAAATCCATTCTCTAGTAGGTCTGTGTCTTTATTCCTATCTTACCCCTAGGTTCTTCATGATATTTTTTTCCTTAAATTCCATATATATGTGTTAGCATACGGTATTTATTTTTATCTTTCTGACTTACTTCACTCTTTATGACAGACTCTAGGTCTATCCACCTCATTACAAATAGCTCAATTTCATTTCTTTTTATGGCTGAGTGATATTCCATTGTATATATGTGTCACATCTTCTTTATCCATTCATCCGATGATGGACACTTAGGTTCTTTCCATCTCCGGGCTATTGGAAATAGAGCTGCAGTTAACATTTTGGTACATGACTCTTTTTGAATTATGGTTTTCTCAGGGTATATGCCCAGTAGTGGGATTGCTGGGTCATATGGTAGTTCTATTTGTAGTTTTTTAAGGACCCTCCATACTGATCTCCATAGTGGCTGTACCATTTCACATTCCAACCAGCAGTGCAAGAGTGTTCCCTTTTCTCCACACGCTCTCCAGCATTTATTGTTCCTAGATTTTTTGATGATGGCCATTCTGACTGGTGTGAGCTGATATCTTATTGTAGTTTTGAGTTGCACTTCTCTAATGATTAATGATGTTGAGCATTCTTTCATGTTTCTTGGTAGTCTGTATATCTTCTCTGGAGAAATGTCTATTTGGGTCTTCTGCCCATTTTTGGATTGGGTTGTTTGGGTTTTTTTTGTTATTGAGCTGCTTGTAAATTTTGGAGATTAATCCTTTGTCAGTTGCTTCATTTGCAAATATTTTCTCCCATTCTGAGGGTTGTCTTTTGGTCTTGGTTATGGTTTCCTTTGCTGTGCAAAAGCTTTGAAGTTTCATTAGGTCCCCTTTGTTTATTTTTGTTTTTATTTCCATTTCAGTAGGAGGTGGGTCAAAAAGGATCTTGCTGTGATTTATGTCATAGAGTGTTCTGCCTATGTTTTCCTCTAAGAGTTTGATAGTTTCTGGCATACCTTTAGGTCTTTAATCCATTTTGAGCTTATTTTTGTGTATGGTGTTAGGGAGTGACCTAATCTCATACTTTTACATGAACCTGTCCAGTTTTCCCAGCACTACTTATTGAAGAGGCTGTCCTTTCTCCACTGTACATTCCTGCCTCCCTTATCAGAGATAAGGTGACAATATGTGCATGGGTTTATCTCTGGGCTTTCTATCCTGTTCCATTGATCTGTCTTTCTGTTTTTGTGCCAGTACCATCTGTCTTGATTACTGTAGCTTTGTAGTATAGTCTGAGTCAGGGAACCTGATTCTGCCAGCTCCATTTTTCGGTTTCCAGATTGCTTTGGCTATTCAGGGTCTTTTGTGTTTCCATACAAATTGTGAATTTTTTTGTTCTAGTTCTGTGAAAAATGCCAGTGGTAGTTTGATAGGGGTTGCATTGAATCTGTAGATTGCTTTGGGTAGTAGAATCATTTTCACAATGGTGATTCTTCCAATCCAAGAACATGGTTATCTCTCCATCTATTTGTATCATCTTTAATTTCTTTCATCAGTGTCTTACAATTTTCTGCACACAGGTTTTTTGTCTCCTTAGGTAGGTTTATTTCTAGTTATTTAATTCTTTCTGTTGCAGTGGTAAATGGGAGTGTTTTCTTGATTTCACTTTCAGATTTTTCATCATTAGTGTATAGGAATGCCAGAGATTTCTGTGCATTAATTTTGTATCCTGCTACTTAATCAAATTCATTGATTAGCTCTAGTAGTTTTCTGGTAGCATCTTTAGGATTCTCTATGTATAGTATCATGTCATCTGCAAACAGTGACAACTCTACTTCCTCTTTTCTGATTTGGATTCCTTTTATTTCCTTTTCTTCTCTGATTGCTGTGGCTAAAACTTCCAAAACTATGTTGAATAATAGTGGTGAGAGTGGGCAACCTTGTCTTGTTCCTGATCTTAGTGGAAATGCTTTCAGTTTTTCACCATTGAGGACGATGTTGGCTGTGGGTTTGTCATATATGGCCTTTATTATGTTGAAAAAAGTTCCCTCTATGCCTACTTTTTCCAGGGTTTTTATTATAAATGGGTGTTGAATTTTGTCAAAAGCTTTCTCTGCATCTATTGAGATGATCATATGGCTTTTCTCCTACAGTTTGTTAATATGGTGTATCACGGTGTTTGATTTGCATATATTGAAGAATCCATGCATTCCTGGAATAAACCCCACTTGATCATGGTGTATGATCCTTTTAATGTGCTGTTGGATTCTGTTTGCTAGTATTTTGTTGAGGATTTTTGCATCTGTGTTCATCGGTGATATTGGCCTGTAGTTTTCTTTCTTTGTGACATCCTTATCTGGTTTTGGTATCAATGTGATGGTGGCCTCGTAGAATGAGTTTGGGAGTGTTCCTCCCTCTGCTATATTTTGGAAGAGTTTGAGAAGGATAGGTGTTAGCTCTTCTCTAAATGTTTGATAGAATTCGCCTGTGAAGCCATCTGGTCCTGGGCTTTTGTTTGTTGGAAGATTTTTAATCACAGTTTCAATTTCAGTGCTTGTGATTGGTCTGTTCATATTTTCTATTTCTTCCTGATTCATTCTTGGCAGGTTGTACATTTCTAAGAATTTGTCCATTTCTTCCAGGTTATCCATTTTATTGGCATAGAGTTGCTTATAGTAATCTCTCATGATCTTTTGTATTTCTGCAGTGTCAATTGTTACTTCTCCTTTTCATTTCTAATTTTATTGATTTGAGTCTTCTCCCTTTTTTTCTTGATGAGTCTGGCTAATGGTTTATCAATTTTGTTTGTCTTCTCAAAGAACCAGATTTTAGTTTTATTGATCTTTGCTATCATTTCCTTCTTTTCTTTTTCATTTATTTCTGATCTGATCTTTATGATTTCTTTCCTTCTGCTAACTTTGGGAGTTTTTTGTTCTTCTTTCTCTAATTGCTTTAGGTGCAAGGTTAGGTTGTTTATTCGAGATGTTTCCTGTTTCTTAAGGTAGGATTGTATTGCTATAAACTTCCCTCTTAGAACTGCCTTTGGTGCATCCAGTAGGTTTTGGGTTGTCGTGTCTCCATTGTCATTTGTTTCTAGGTATTTTTTTATTTCCTCTTTGATTTCTTCATTGACCACTTAGTTATTAAATAGTGTATTGTTTAATCCCCATGTGTTTGTATTTTTTACAGATCTTTTCCTGTAATTGATATAGTCTCATAGCATTGTGGTCAGAAAAGATACTTGATACAGTTTCAATTTTCTAAAATTTACCAAGGCTTGATTTGAGACCCAAGATATGATCTATCCTGGAGAATGTTCCATGAGCACTTGAGAAAAATGTGTATTCTGTTGTTTTTGGATGAAATGTCCTGTAAATATCAATTAAGTCCATCTTGTTTAATGTATCATTTAAAGCTTGTGTTTCCTTATTTATTTTCATTTTGGATGATCTGTACATTGGTGAAAGTGGGGTGTTGAAGTCCCCTACTATGAATGTGTTACTGTCGATCTCCCCTTTTATGGCTGTTAGTATTTGCCTTATGTATTGAGGTGCTTCTATGTTGGGTGCATAAATATTTACAATTGTTATATCTTCTTCTTGGATCCATCCCTTGATCATTATGTAGTGTCCTTTGTCTCCTCTAATAGTCTGTATTTTAAAGTCTATTTTCTGATATGAGAATTGCTACTCATTTCTTTTGGTTTCCATTTGCATGGAATATCTTTTTCCATCCCCTCACTTTCAGTCTTTATGTGTCTCTAGGTCTGAAGTAGGTCTCTTGTATACAGCATATATGTGGGTCTTGTTTTTGTGTCCATTCAGCCAGTCTGTGTCTTTTGGTGGGAGCATTTAATCAATTTACATTTACGTTAATTATCGATATGTATATTCCTATTCCCATTTTTTAATTGTTTTGGGTTTGTTATTATAAGTCTTTTCTTTCTCTTGTGTTTCTTGCCTAGAGAAGATCCTTTGGCATTTGTTGTAAAGCTGGTTTGGTGGCACAGAACTCTCTTAGCTTTTGCTTGTCTGTGAAGGTTTTAATTTCTCCATCAAATCTGAACGAGATCCTTGTTGGGTAGAGTAATCTTGGTTGTAGGTTTTCTCCTTCATCACTGTAAATATGTCCTGCCAGTCCCTTCTGGCTTTCAGAGTTTCTGCTGAAAAATTAGCTGTTAACATTATGGGGATTCCCTTGTGTGTTATTTTTCCCTTTCTGCTATTAATATGTTTTCTTTGTATTTAATTTTTGACAGTTTGATTAATATGTGTCTTGGCGTGTTTATCCTTGGATTTATCCTGTTTGGGACTCTCTGTGCTTCCTGGACTTGATTGACTATTTCGTTTCCCGTATTAGGGAAGTTTTCAACTATAATCTCTTCAAATATTTTCTCAGTCCCTTTCTTTTTCTCTTCTTCTTCTGGGACCCCTATTATTCGAATGTTGGTGCGTTTAATGTTGTCCCAGAGGTCTCTGAGACTGTCCTCAGTCCTTTTCATTCTTTTTTCTTTATTCTGCTCTGCAGTAGTTATTTCCACTATTTTGTCTTCCAGGTCACTTATCCGTTCTTCTGCCTCAGTTATTCTGCTCTGGGTCCCTTCTAGAATATTTCAAATTTCATTAATTGTGTTGTTCCTCATTGTTTGTTTTCTCTTTAGTTCTTCTATGTCCTTGTTAAATGTTTCTTGCATTTTCTGTATCATAGTTCCAAGATTTTGGATCATGTTTACTATTATTCTGAATTCTTTTTCAGGTAGACTGCCTGTTTTCCCTTCATTTGTTAGGTCTGGTGGGTGTTCACCTTGCTCCTTCATCTGCTGTGTGTTTTTCAGTCTTCTCATTTTGCTTATCTTACTGTATTTGGGGTCTCCTTTTTGCAGGATGCAGGTTCGTAGTTCCCATTGTCATTGTTGTCTGTCCCCAGTGGTAAAGTTGGTTCAGTGGGTTGTATAGGCTTCCTGGTGGAGGGGATTAGTGCCTGTGTTCTGGTGGATGAGGCTGGATCTTGTCTTTCTGGTGGGCATGTCCACGTCTGGTGGTGTGTTTTGGGGTTTCTGTGGACTTATTATGATTTTAGGCAGCCTCTCTGCTAATGGGTGGGGTTGTGCTCCTGTCTTGCTAGTTGTTTGGCATAGGGTGTCCAGCACTGTAGCTTGCTGGTTGTTGACTGAAGCTGGGTGTTGTGTTGAGAGGATATCTCTAGGAGATTTTCGCCATTTGATATTATGTGGAGCTGGGAGATCTCTTGTGGACCAGTGCTCTGAAATTGTCTCTCCCACCTCAGAGGCACAGCACTGACTGCTGTCTGCAGCACCAAAAGCCTTTCATCCACCTGGCTCAGAATAAAAGGGAGAAAAAGTAGAAAGAAAGAAATAAAGAGGATAAAATAAAGTAAAATAAGGTAAAATAAAA
Organism: Phocoena sinus; assembly: GCF_008692025.1. Lineage (NCBI taxonomy): Eukaryota > Metazoa > Chordata > Mammalia > Artiodactyla > Phocoenidae > Phocoena > Phocoena sinus. The sequence goes on along the minus strand of NC_045764.1, from coordinate 43,614,515 downwards.
TAAAGTTATCAAAATTAAAAAATAATTATTCAGAAAAAAATTTTTTTAATAAAAAAAATAAAGGATGGGTAGCACCCTAGGACAAATGGTGAAAGCAAAGCTATACAGACAAAATCTCACACAGAAGCATACACATACACATACATACTCACAAAAAGAAGAAAAGGGGAAAAAATAATAAATCTTTCTCTCAGAGTCCACCTCCTCTATTTGGGATGATTCGTTGTCTATTCATGTATTCCACAGATGCAGGCTACATGAAGTTGATTGTGCAGATTTAATCCGCTGCTCCTGAGGCTGCTGGCAGAGATTTCCCTTTCTCTTCTTTGTTTGCACAGCTCCCGGGGTTCACCTTTGGATTTGGCCCCGCCTCTGCGTGTAGGTCACCTGTGGGCTTCTGTTCTTCATTCAGACAGTACGGGGTTAAAGAAGCCACTGATTCGGGGGCTCTGGCTCACTCAGGCTAGGGGGAGGGAGGGGTACAGAGTGCAGGATGAGCCTGCGGCAGCAGAGGCCAGCGTGACATCGCACCAGCCTGAGGTGCACCATGCATTCTCCCGGGGAAGTTGTCCCTGGATCCTGGGACCCTGGCAGTGGTGGGATGCACAGGCTCCCCTGACAGGGGTGTGGATGGTGATCTGTGCTTGCATGCAGGCTTCTTGGTGGCAGCAGCAGCAGCCTTAGTGTCTCATGCCCGTCCCTGGGGTCTGTGCTGTTAGCCGCAGCTCGTGCCCGTCTCTGGAGCTCCTTTAAGCAGCGCTCTTAATCCCCTCTCCTCGTACAGGAAACAAAGAGGGAAGAAAAAGTTCTTGCCTCTTCGGCAGGTCCAGACTTTTTCCCGGCCTCCCTCCCCGCTAGCTGTGGTGCACTAACCCCTTCAGGCTGTGTTCACGCCACCAGTCCTCTCCCTGTGCTCCAACCCGAAGCCCGAGTCTCAGCTCCCAGCCCCGCCCACCCTGGCGGTTGAGCAGACAAGCCTCTTGGGCTGGTGAGTGCTGGTCGGCACCAATCCTCTATGCGGGAATCTCTCTGCTTTGCCTTCTGCACCCCTGTTGCTGTGCTCTTCTCCATGGCGCCGAAGCTCCCCGCCTCCGCCACCCGCAGTCTCCACTCACGAAGGGGCTTCTAATGTGTGGAAACATTCCTCCGTCATGGCTCCCTCCCACTGGTGCAGGTCCCATCCCTATTCTTTTTTTTTTTTTTTTACTTTTGCAGTACGTGAGCCTCTCACTGTTGTGGCCTCCTGTTGTGGAGCACAGACCCCGGAGGCGCAGGCTCAGCAGCCTTGGCTCATGGGCCCAGCCACTCCGCAGCATGTGGGATCTTCCCGGACCGGGGCATGAACCTGTGTCCCCTGCATCGGCAGGTGGACTCTCAACCACTGTGCCACCAGGGTTGTCCCTGTCCCTATTCTTTTTTCTCTGTTTATTCTTTTTTCCTTTGCCCTACCCACGTACGGGGGGAGTTTCTTGCATTTTGGGTCTGAGATCTTCTGCCTGCATTCAGTATGTGTTCTGTAGGAGTTGTTCCACATGTAGACGTATTTCTGATGTATCTGCGGGGAGGAAGGTGATCTCTGTGTCTTACTCTTCCACCATCTTCCCCCTCTTTCTGTTTGTAGACTTTTTGATGATGGTCATTCTGACCAGTGTGAGGTGATACTTCATTGTAGCTTTGATTTTGCATTTTTCTGATAATTAGCGATGTTGAGCATCTTTTCATGTGCTTCTTGCCATCTTTATACCTTCTTTGGTTGTGATTGACTTATCTCATAATGTTGTGGTTGGATCAGATGCTTGATATTATTTCAATTTTCTTAAATTTACTGAGGCTTGCTTTTTTGGCCCAGCAAGTGATCTATCCTGGAGGATGTTCCATGTACACTTGAGAAGAATGTGTATTCTGCTGATTTCAGATGGAATGTTCTATAAATATCAATTAAATCCATCTGGTCTAATGTGTCACTTAATACCTGTGTTTCCTTATTGATTTTCTCTCTGGATGATCAGTCCATTGAGGTAAGTGGGATGTTAAAGTCCCCCACTATTATTGTGTTACTATAGATTTCTCCTTTTATGTCTGTTAGTATTTGCCTTATATATTGTCCTATGTTGGGTACATATATATTTACCATTGATGTATCTTCTTCTTGGATTGATCCCTTGATCATTATGTAATGTTCTTCTTTGTCTCTTGTAACAGTCTTTATTTTAAAATTTATTTTGTCTAATATGAGTATTGCTACTCTAGCTTTTTTTTTTTTTGGATTTCCATTTGCATGGAATACATTTTTCCATCTCCTCACTATCAATCTGTATGTATCCCTAGATCTGAAGTGGTCTCTTGTAGACAACATGTATACAGGTCTTGTTTTGTATCCATTTAGCCAGTATGTGTCTTTTGTTTGGAGCATTTAATCCATCTACATTTAAGGTAATTATTGATGTGTATGTGCTTATTGCCATCTTGTTCACTGTTTTGGATTTGTTTTTGTGTGCCTTTTTTTCTTCCCTTCCTCTTTTGTTCTTTTCCCTTGTGATTTGATGGCTGTCTTTGTGTTGTGTTTGGATTGCTTTATCTTTTTTTGTGTGAATCTTTTGTAGATTTTTGGTTTGTGGTTACCATGTTTTGATAGACAGTATAAATATATACAAGATTATTTTAAGTTGCTGGTCCCTTAATTTCAAATGCATTTCCAATATCCTGCATTTGTACTCTCCTCACAGTTGCTGATTTTGATATATATGTGTGTGGATGATTTCCTACCTTTACTGTATATTTGCCTTTACCGGTTAGCTTTTCCATTCATAATTTTCTTGTTTCTAGCATGGCCTTTTCTTTTCTGCCAAGAGATGTTCCTTTAGCATTTGTTGCAAAGCTGGTCTGGTGATGCTGAATTCTTTTAGCTTTTGCTTGTCTATAAAGCTTTGGATTTCTCCACCAAATCTGAATGACAGTCTTGCTGGGTTGAGTATTCTTGGTTTTAGGTATTTCCCTTTCATCACTTTAAATATATTGTGCCACTCTCTTCTGGCCTGCAGAGTTTCTGCTGAAAAAAATCAGCTGATAACCTTATGGTGATTTCCTTGTATGTTATTTGTTACTTTTTTCTTATTGATTTTAATAGTTTCTCTTTGTTGTTAAGTTTTTCAATTTGATTAATATGTGTTTCAGTGTGTTGCCCCTTGGGTGTATCCTGTATGGGACTATCTGAGCTTCCTGGACTTAGGTGACTGTTTTCCTTTCCCATGTTCGGGAAGTTTTCAGCTATTATCTCTTCAAATATTTTCTCAGGCCCTTTCTCTCTCTTTTCTTCTTTTGAGACCCCTAAAATGCAAATGTTATTGTGTTTAATGTTGTCCCAGAGGTCTCTTAGACTGTCCTCATTTCTTTCCATTTTTTTTCTTTATTCTGCTTCATGGCAGTGATTTCCACCAATTTGTCTTCTAGCTCACTTATTCATTCTTCTGCCTCATTTTCTGCCATTGATTGCTTCTAGTGTATTTTTCATTTCAGTTTTTGTATTATTCGTCTCTGTTTGTTCTTTAAATATTCTAGCTCTTTGTTAAACATTTCTTGTATCTTCTCAGGCTGTGCTTTTGTTCTTTTTCCAAGATTTTGGGTCATCTTTACTATCATTACTCTGCATTCTTTTTCAGGTAGATTGCCTATCTTCACTTCACTTGTTCTTCTGGGATTTTATCTTGTTCCTCCATCTCGAACATAGTCCTCTCCCATCTCATTTTGTCTAACTTTCTATGTTTGTGATCTCTGTTCCTCAGGCTGTAGGATTTTAATTCTTCTTGGTTCTGGTATCTGCCTCCTGGTGGTTGAGGTTGGTCCAGTGGCTTCTGCAGGATTCCTGGTGGGAGGGACTGGTGCCTGCCCACTGGTGGGTGGATATGAGCCTTGTCCCTCTGGTGGGCATGGACATGGCCATGTCAAAGGTGGCTGTTGGCTGAGGACGAATTTAGCAGCCTGTCTGCTGCTGGGTGGGGCTGTGTTCCCACCCTGTTGGTTGTTTGGCCTAAGGCATCCCAGCACTGGAAGCCTGTAGGCTGTTGGGTGGGGCTAGGTTTCAGTGCCAAAATACCAACCTCTGGGAGAGCTCACACTTATGGGTATTTCTTGGGGTGTCCACCATTGTCCTTGCCCCCACAGTGACCCTCGCCTTCCCAGGAGACCTTCCAAGACCCACGGGTAGGTCTGCGCCCACTCCTATGGAGTAACTGCTTTGCCCTGGGTCCCAGTACACATGAAAATTTGTTTGCAGTTTCCAAGAGTGGAGTCTCTGTTTCCCCAAGTCCTGTGGAGCTTCTGCACTCAAGCCCCACTGGCCTTCAAAGCCAAATGCTCTGGGGGCTCCTCCTCCCAATGCCAGACCCCCAGGCTGTGGAGCCTAACATGGGTCTCAGAACTCTCACTCCTATGGGAGAACCTCTACAGCATAATTATTATCCAGTTTGTGAGTTGCTCACCTGGTGGGTATGAGATTTGTTTTTATTTTGACAGCACCCTTCCTACCACCTCATTGTGGCTTCTTCTTTGGCTTCGGGTGTAGAATATCTTTTTTCAGTAGGTTGGAGTCTTTTTTGTTGGTGGTTACTCAGCAGTTAGTTGCAGTTCTGGTGTTTTCATGCTAGGAGGTGAGCTCAAGTCATTCTACTCCACCATCTAGTCTCCAGCTTCTATCTGTTTCTTCTTGATTCAGTTTTGGTGGGTTATATGTTTCTAGAAACATGTCTGTGTCTTCTAGGTTGTCCAATTTTAATTGTTCATAGTATTCTCTCATGTTTTTTTGTATTTCTGCAGTATTGGTTATTTCTCCTCTTTCATTTTTTACTTTGCTTATTTGGGTCATCTCTCTTTCCTTTTTGGTGAGCCTGGCTAGAGGTTTGTTGATTTTGTTTATCATTTTGAAAAACTAGCTCTTGGTTTATTAATCTTTTCTATTGTTTTTTTATTTATATTTTATATATTTCCTCTCTGATCTTCATTATTTCCTTCCTTCTGCTGATTTGTTTGTTCTTTTTCTAATTCTTCTAGGTAGCAGTTTAGTTGTTATCTGAGATTTTTCTTGTTTCTTCAGGAAGGCTTTTATTGCTCTGAATTTCCCTCTTAGAACTGCTTTAGCTGCATCCCATAGATTTTATAAAGTTGCGTTTTTATTGTCATTTGTCTTGAGGTATTTTCTAATTTCCTCTTTGATTTCATCATTGACCCATTTTGGGGGGGTGGTTTTTAGTAGCATGTTGTTTAGTCTCCACATGATCATATTTGTCCCATTTTACTTTTCCGTTGTTGATTCTAGTTTCATGCCATTGTGGTCAGGAAAGATGCTTAAAATAATTTATCTTCTCTTGAATTTGCTGAGGCTTGTTTTGTGTCCTAGTACATGGTGTATTCTAGAGAATGTTCCATGCACACTAGAAAAGAATGTGTATTCTGTTTGTTCATCTGTTTTGTTTTTTTGGATGTAGTGTCCTATGTAGATATCAATGAAGTCCCCAACTGTTCTATTGCATCATTTGGGATTTCTGTTACCTTAATGATTTTCTTTCAGGAAGATCTGTCTGTTGATGTCAGAGTGGCATTAAAATCTCCTACTACAATTGCATTCTTGTCAGTTTCTCCCTTTATGTCTGTTAGTATTTGTTTTATATATTTAGGTGTTCCTATATTGAGTGCATATATGTTAACAAGTGCAGTAGTCTCTTCTTATATTGATCCCTTTATCATTACATAGTGTCCTTCTTTGTCTTTCTTTATGGACTTTGTTTTAAACTCTATTTTGTCCAATGTAAGTATTGCTACCCCTGCTTTCTTGTTGTTCCCATTTGCATAAAGTACCTTTTTCCATCCCCTCACTTTCAATCTATGTGTGTCTTTCACCCTAAAGTGAATCTCTTGTAGGCAACATATTGTAGGTTCTTGGTTTTTTCTTTTTTTTTAATCTAATCTGCCACTCTCTGTCTTTTTTTTTTTTTTGCGATACGCGGGGCCTCTCACTGTTGTGGCCTCTCCCATTGCAGAGCACAGGCTCCGGACACGCAGGCTCAGCAGCCATGGCTCACGGGCCCAGCTGCTCCGTGGCACGCGGGATCCTCCCAGACCGGGGCACGAACCCGTGTCCCCTGCATAGGCAGGCAGACTCTCAACCACTGCGCCACCAGGGAAGCCCCCACTCTCTGTCTTTTGATCAGAGCATTTAGTCCATTAACATTTAAAGTAATTATTGATAATTGTGTATTTATTACCATTTTAATCCTTGTTTTCCAGTTGATTTAGTAGTTCTTCTTTATTCCTTTCTGTTTTCCTTTTGTGGTTTGATGGTTTTCTTTTGTATTATGCTTGAGTTCCTTTATTTTTGGTTTTTGTCAATCTATTGTATATTTTTGATTTTTGGTTTCCCTGGTTCTCAAGTATGTTAACCCATAACTATACCTACTTGCTCTAGACTGATAGTCATATAAGTTCAAACACATTCTAAAAGATCTACATTGTTTTACTCCCCTCCATCACATTCTGTGACTTTGATGTCCTATTTTATATTTTCGTGTTTATCCTTTATTCTATTCATAATAGTTATAATTCCTTTTACAAAAAATTTTAGTTTTTAATTTTTATTTGTTTTAAATTTAATTTTTAATTTGTTTTAAAAACAAAAACAAATTTTTGTTTTTAATCTATGTACTGGCTTATTTATGTGATCTTCAATCCTTTTATATATTTAACTTCCCTGTTGTGATTTTCCATTTTTTTAAATAGACTTTTGCTTCTTTTCTATAGAGAAGGTGTTTCAATATTTCTTTTAGGATATGTTTAGTATTGCTGATTCTTTTAGTTTTTGCTTGTCTAATAAATTATTTTTCTTTCTATTCTAAGTGATAATCTTGCTGAGTAGAGTGTCCTAGGTTGCAGGCTTTTCCCTCTCAGGACTTTGAATATGTCATGCCACTCCCTTCTCTCCTGCACAGTTTCTGTGGAGAAGTCACCTGATAGTCTTATGGGGCTTCCCTTATAACAGTCTTGCTGCCTTTAGAATCCTCTCTTTATCTTTAACTTTTGCCATTTTAATTATGTCTTGGTGTGAGTCTGTTTGGTTTCATCTTGTTTGGGGACCCTCTGTGCTTCCTTTACTTGGATATCTGTTTCCTTCTTTCAGTTTAGGAAGTTTTCAGCCGTGATTTCTTCAAATACATTTTTGATCCTCTTCTCCTTCTGGAAGCCCTATTATGCATAGGTTGTCATGCTTTATATTATCCCATAGATTTCACATGTTGTTTTCATTTTTTAATTTGTCTTTCTGTCTGCTGTTATGATTGGATGATTTCCATTTTTCCATCTTCCAGATCACTTATTCATTCTGCATCATTTAGTCTGCTATTCATTGCTTTTAGATTGGTTTTTTATCTCGGCAATTGAGTTGTATAATTTTAATTGATTCCTCTTTATGGTTTCTAGTTCCTTGTTGCAGTGATCTGCATTTCTATCGAAAGTCTTTCTTAATTCCTTTGGTATATTTATTACTCCTTTCTGAACTTGGGGTTTAGTAGATTGGAGAGGTCTGTTTCATTGTTTCTTTTTTCAGGGGATTTCTCTTGTTCTTTTAATTGGGAGTAGTTCCTCTCCATTTTCATTTTACTATGATTTCTCTGTCTCTGTGAATTTTGGAGAAATATTTATCTACTGTGATCTTGAAGGGCTGTCCTTATGTGGGTGTTGGGAGGTTTTTGAACACTGATTCAATCTTTTTACTAGTAATTGGTCTGTTCAGATTGGTTACTGTTTATTTGTTGAACTTCTCATTTTGTTCATGCATTGTTCTTCTAATTTCATTTAGTTGTTTGCATGTTCTTATAGTTCACTAAACTTTTGGAGAATTATTCTGAATGTTTTGTCAGACAGTTCATTGATATCCATTTCTTTATAGTCAGTTATTGGAGTTTTATTAGTTTCCTTTGGTGGTATCATATTTATCTGATTCTTTGTAATCCTTGATGCCTTGCATTGATATCTGCACATTTGAGTAAGTTACCTCCTTTTCCAGACTTTATAGATTTGTTTCATCAGGAAAATAACTTCAGCAGAGACCTCAGGTTGGGGTACCAAATGGGTCAGCTGGTGGCATCTGTGGGCAGGTGGGGCTTGTTATTGGTGGTGTCTTGTTGGGTGAGACCACTGCCCATGCTGTCAGGTCAGGGTGTGTTGCTGGCTGAGGTTCATGGTTGGATGGTAGCTGGTTGGGCTCTACATTCAAGTGGGGCCACTGGGTGATCTCCCTGGTTTGGCAGTGCTGCTGGATGTGGTCAGGTGAGGCCACTAGCTGGGCCCCACCTCTATTTAGGTTGGGTCTCAGGTTGTGTCCCCTGGCAGGGCAGTACCATGGGTTGGATTCCCCAATTTGTCAGGGTCACAGGTCATTCTCTCCAATTGCTCCTGTTTGAGTGGGGCCTCAGGCTATCTTCCTGACTGGATGGTGTCATTCCACATTGAGGTGGAACTGCAGGCTGGGCTTCGCAATCAGGTAGGCCATTAGCCATCCTCCACTATTGCAAGATGTTGCTGGTTGAGCTCTGTCATTTGGCTAGGTCTTCAGCTGACCCCACAGATTGGTGAGGCTGAGTATTGTGCTCTGTGGTCATGTGAAATTGCTGTCTAAGCTTCCTGGTCAGGTGGGGCCCCAGGCTACACAATTGGGCAGGATCACATGCTGGGATCTCTGACTGGGCCAAGCCATAGCTATGTTCAGTAATTGGGCAAGGTCATGTGCTGTGCTCCATGTCTAGGCAGTGCCATAGGCTTTTCTCTGAGGGTGCTCAGGGCCACTGTTCAGTCTCCCTGGTTTTGTGGGCCAGAGGCTATGCTCAACAGTTGGGCAGGGCTGCTGGCTTTGCTACCTGCCTGGACCAGCTGTAGGATGAGCTCCTCTGTGGCCATGTTTTCCAGAAGGATGGGACTGGCTGAGAGTAGCTGGGCAGGACCAATAATTTGTTCCCCTGCCCAGTTGGGGCCATAAAATGGGCTCCATGGCTAGTACACATCATTGGCTGGGGATCCAAATCAGGCAAAATTTCCAACTGAGCTGCCTGGCCCAACGTGGCCACTAGCTTGGCTTTGCAGATGGGAAGAACTGCTGGATGGGATCTCTTCCCAGCTACCACTGCAAGCAGGAGCATGGTCTGCCAAGATCTGAGTCCTGGTTGCTGTTAGTCCCACTCCCCTTCTCTGCATCTAACTGATTGCCAGTGGTTGAGCTCTGCTGGTTCCCCCAGAAAGTGTTCCTTAATGCCAGGGAAGCTGTATGTCTGCTTGGATTATCTTTTTCCCACTGAAGAAACTTTAAGCCCAGCGTGGCTTTCTCTGTGCAGCTCTGTGCTTACTTGGGGGAGGGGCAATGCAGTCAAAGTTAAACTGCTCCTTTTACCCTCCTAATGTGGTCCTTCTCAGTCTCTGTTGTCCAGAGGGGTGCTTCAGCCTCATCTCCAGGTTCTAAGATTTTCACAATGGCATCTTGTCTATGGACAGTGGCTGGTTGGTCTTCTTGTGAGGGGAACTGAAATCAGGATTGATCTATATTGCCATCTTGATGATGTCACTCCTGGGAATTTTAAAAATTACTTCTTTTATGATAACTTCTCTTCCATTTTCTCTGTTTTTTCTTTTTGGATTGTAAAGTCTTTTATTTGTTTACCAATCACCTCAATCACTTTATCCTTTGCCTCTAAATCTTGTCATAGCTTCTCAAACTGAACTGCTAAATCGTTTGATTTTTTTGTAATATCTACTTAATTCTTATCTCTTCTTACATCTGTGACATCTATTTCTGTCCCTATCCCAAGCCCTTTGACTCTTCAGTTTTTCATTAGAAAGCAATCTAATGGTTGAACCATATAAAACTGCCAGTTTTCCAGCTCAAAAATGATCAAATATCAGCAGTTTCATGTAGTTCAACCTAATGTCTTGATTTCAGATTTTACTCTTTCCACACATGTAATGCCCTCTTAAACTATGTTGGAAGAGTGATCTAGAGATGTGTACAAGTTTTCACATTTCCTAAAGGAGTCTTTTCATAGTGTGATATTTGTCTGATTCCTCAGGAGACCCTTCTGGAATACTGAGTTTATTGGGGTCTGGTTATTTGTCTTTTCTCATTATTTAAGAGGTAGGTCTTTTTCTTTTCAGTGTTATAATTTCTGATGGCTTTTTCCCTAAGATTGTCTGGGCTGCTGTTTAAATTTTTAAATCTCTGGCAGAGAGAAACAGGGAAAACTTCCATTTCCTCTCATTTTTTGTTTGTTTTTGCTACACCAGGGTTTTTAGGGGAGAGATGAAACTGCTACATGTGTTCCAGCTTTACTGAGCACTTTCTTCCCCTCACCTCCTTGAGCCCCGGTGGATGTTAGTCCCTAGAAGACTCAGTTCTTTGCAAGGTTGATCTTTTCCTTTTGCTGCCTGATCACTGACCCTTCTTCTCCTTTGACCACTGCCTTGGAACATAGGAGTGCTTCTATCTGTCCAGAGCTGTACTTTCAAAGGGGATTATGAAGGAATCCTGAAGAAATGATTGTTAACCTAGGGGACATGACTCCCTCCTCATTTATATTTAGTTTGGCTCCTTCCTACAAGGGCAGGTAGACTCTCAAAATTCTCTGAGGAGAGGCTTAGGTCTTTAGGAGTTACTGTTAACAGAGAATCAATGAGACAAGCAGAATTTCTCCTGCTAATATTGCTTGTCCACCTATTGCATATCTATAGGGTCATTATTATGATAAAAGACTTTGCAAATAAGACTTAGAAGGGAGGAAAAAAAGAAAGCAAAAGGAACCAACACACTCATCTTATCCCATTAAGTTAGCTTGGGTATTGAGTCACATCTGTATCTGACCATCCTCAGCCCTCCCTTATTTGGAGTCCTAAACAGAGGTAGTGGTGGGAGCTGAGGCGAGCAGCTGCCTTATGTGTAGGGCTCCAAAGAGGTTCTCAAATTTCTCCCAAGTATATCCCAGGTTTCCCTCTCATCCAGTCTCTTCTGGTAGGATTTAGGCATATCAGTGTCTTGCCAGAGCTTTAGTAGGAAGTAAGAAAAATGAAGGATGTGGTCAGAGAATGTCCACTTAGTCTACATCAAGTAAATCTCAAGGACACATGCTGTGGCCAGAGCCACATGAAGTCCTTTATCTGGGCCCTGCCAATGGTACTCACCCACCTCTACCACCACAACTGAGTTTAGTTGTGGAGTCATGTTCTGGGCATCATAGATCAGCATTTCTTTTTTAAAAAGTCTCATTTGCTTTGTGATAATTTTATGTGCCAAAATTTACTGGTCCAGATGTTTGCTCAAATATTATTCTGGCTGTTTCTGGGAAGGTGTTTCTGGATGACATTAACATAAATTTGTAGACTTAGTAAATTGCCCTCCCTAATGTGCGTGGACCTCATTCAATCCATTGAAGACCTGGAGAGAACAAAAAGGCTGACCCTCTCCCAAATACGAGAGAATTCCCCCTGTTTGACTGCCTTCAGATTTGAACATAGTCTTTTCCCTGCCTTAGGACTGGAGTTGAAACTTTGGCTTTTCCTGGGTCTTGAGCCTGTCAGATTTCCAACTGGAACTACACCATTGGCTCTCCTGGGTCCACAGGTTGACTCACACTGTAGATCTTGTAACTTGTCAGTCTCCATAATTGAGTCAATTCCTCATAATCTCTCTTTCTCTCCCTCTTTTTTTTCTCAGTCTTCCCTTCTCCTTTACCCTCTCTCTCCCTCTTTCTCTCCCCCCTTCCCTCTCTCCCTCCCTGCCCCCACACTGTCTGTCTGTCTACCTACCTACCTATCTGTCTATCTCCAATTTGTTCTGTTTCTCTGAAGACCCCTAACATATGCTTCATATTATACAGAAGTCCCTCCAGGTTTCTTGTTATCTAATGTTTTTCCTTTCTTATTTTTAATGCTATTATAAATCTTTTTCTTGTTTTTATATTTCCTCGGTCATTCTAATGAGTTTCTAGGAGGGAGGTGAGATAACTACATGAGCTCAACTCTCCATTTTGAAACACGAAGTCTACCAAAGTTTACAAAGCAGTGAAGAAATGTCCTTTGTCTTTATCCCTATTTGTTTCTTGTCCTTTTTCATGCCACCACACCTCCCTTCAACCTCCTCATCCTTTCCTCCTAAATCATGACACATTTTCTCTCTGTTCTCTTTCCTCTCAGTCCGTACTCTGGGCATCTAAAAAAAATACCTCCATTTCTGTGCTTTTTGGTAGTTAAATGCCAGCCATATGTCTCCTCAAAGGCTGTCATTTTCGTTTTTATTCCACTCACTGACCCTGTAAATGACATTTGATGTACAAGAACTGGAACAGTCATTAGCTTAAATTTTCTTTTTTTTAGGAAAAAAATCTCTCACAGCTCTAAATCATATCTAAAAGATTTTTTTTTTAAAGGCAACCAGCAGTAAGTCCTCTCAATGTCCATACTTGGCCCTGCTGGGGATTGATTGCACAGGAAAGCAGACGAACATTAGGTAATGTGACTATGAGCAGGGTTAGGTGAATGACTGAATGTAGCTGCAACCCTAAGGAAGGTCCCTAGGAGCAATATTTTTTTTTCTGGTTCCAGTAAAGTTAATCTTAATCCTTCCTCTGAAATTTCAAAAATCAAGCTTCTATATCTTTCCTGTTTATTCAGTTTAAGCAGCATCCTTGGTGGAATCCAACATAAGGGAATGTCTAGTTGAAGCCACATGTCTGCTGGAGTGAGTTGGGTTGCATCTTAGCATAACAGTATTGCTGACTGAATACAGTAGGAACGTTTTCCCCCAGCCTGGAGCCAGATATAAATACTTAGGTAAATGTTCATGTTGCATGATGTAAAAGAGTGATGACAATATGATTAGATAGCCCTATTTCATGTTAGGGCCCATCTGGGTTACTTTGACTTGCACATTCTGTCAGGACTTAATAACATCTGTAAGTTAAAGTATCCTGAATGGACTCCCAAATGGAAGAGGGCCATCCTATCCCCTCTGTTCATATTTAGGCTGTACTAACAAGCCCCATTCGATTTCTAAATTATCATCCTTGAACATGTCTCCTACCCCTCTGGAGACCCAGAAGGCCCATAGAGCTCATGAGGTCCTAGGGAATTGCTCAGAACAGGGTTTACATGACAACCAAACTATTGTCAAGGTGCATGGTGACCCCACACTAATGACCCAAGGTGTACGTAATGACAAGTTTTATTGAGAAGAACTAAGAGCAGGAAAGTGTAAAGCACACAATATCCCCGCAGTTGCAATATTATACCTTAGAGAGGTGTGCTTAGGCAGTAGAGCTGCATGTGCACTCCAATTGAAGAAAGTCTCCCTACCACCACTTTACATATTTACAGGCTAAATTAAGATGGGGTAGGGAATACCTAGTATTCTATGATACAAAGGGGATTCCTGGCCCAGAAGGTAACCTTATTACTCAGGTGTTCAGTGAGGGACTTTGAATACCAATGAGAAAATTTGCTGTCTTTTTTATGAGCTGACTCAGACCAGCTGAACCTACTCACTCCCTATCCATTGGAAAGGGCCATTGCACCCTGTGGCCATGAGAGAGCAAAGGTTTTTCTTTACTCAGTATCTCCTGACCTTTGGGATTCATTAAATATATGCTTCTCTATCAGGAAAATAGTAAGACATTAAATGGAGCCTTCAAAGCTTGCTGACAATGTCAGGGGAGTCACTGTATGGTGAGAGACTGTATGATGAGAGAGGTCTCAAAACATACTATAAAGCACATCACAGGGATCTGAAGAGCTCTTCTGAGCCAACCCAGCCTGGAGCCCAGGCTAAGCCAAAGGGAGAAAACCCCAAGGTGCAGACTGAGAAAGATCCTGGATCTTTTTGCTCGCTGATCCTGAGATTGAGGGCAAGAGATGTTTTCCATCATGTATACTTCTCCCAGGGCTATGTGGTTATCTACATGACCTGGAAAAGGGATTCAAGGCTGCTCTGTTCAGGACTGAGATTCTGGTTGGCCCTGGGCAATGTGATTTACGGTAGCCAGTAGGTTTCCCATCATATCTTGGCCTTAGAAGTGCCAATCTAAGCCTGGAATGTTCACATAAACTGATCAAAGTCGCTTTCCTTGACTTTCTGAATGAGGCCCTAGTACCTGTCCCACAGAACTTAATGAGAGGTATCTGAAAGGGTTCTGAATCACTATGAAGACTACAGAGTGAGAGAGGTGATATATCTAGGAAGAAGACAGTGTACAGCTGGCTGTCCACATAGAAAAACAAGTCCTGATATTGGATACACAAAGGGTACCATTTATAGATTCAGGGTACATTCCATATCCAGTTGGCTATGACAGTTGTCCATAGGAGAAGATGATTTGTGTGCTTTTAGGGAATGGTGATAGGGTGGACTAGACCTGGTTGTAGTGCTTGGGTGAAGAAGAGCACCACCAGGCCATTAGGAATTGTTTCCAAGATGACTGGGGAGTGAGATGGCAAAAGGAGAGCATCACTGCACACCTGATAGGATGAAGAGAGCTGAACTGATGAGCATAGCTAACTGCAAGAGCACTAAAGAGGGCAGAGCTAACAGGACCTCTGGATTCTGTCAGCCATGACTGATTTCCACAACATTCTCTGGGAATAGGATGCCTGTAAATTTATCTAAAACTCAATCAGATTGGGAATGACAAATTCAGCACCAAAATAAGTTTTCACTGCAGCCTGCTGCTTAGGACAATTAATGTAAGACTATTCAGGAATCTCCATCTATATCTCTTCCCTCATTTCTCTTCCCTGTTGCCTCTGTGTATACCTTTGACTTTCATAGGTCTGCCAGTCTGCTTAAATATCTTACATTATTTTGCAACTTGGCACCTGTTCAATTTCTGGGTTTTTTTCAGTCCCTCTATTCATGAGTCATAGTAATATATCTTTGTGGATGACCCCTAATACCTCCTGATAGTTACCCCTTTGTGTAGTTCCCTCCTACATTGAAACCTTTGCCTCTTTTAAAACAAAATTCACTGGAAGCAATAGTATAAGCCTTCAATGCTAGGTAATAAAGTCATTGTGGCTTCCACCTGACTTCCTCTTAGATTTCTTACTCTGGGGGAAGCCAGAGCATTCAAACATTCCTGTGAAGAAGACCACATAAAAAAGGACTGAGGCAAGTAATCATCATCCAAACCCAAGTTTCTGGCCAGATGAGAAAGCTACCTTAGAATTGGATTCTCCAGATTAGTTAAGCCTTCAGATGACTACATCCATAGACAATATTTGACTGAAGTCTTCCAAAAGCATTGAGCCAGAACCATCCAGATGCTCCTGTGTTCCTGATGCCTAGAAATAGTGAGAGATAATAGTAATTATTGTTTTAAGTCACTAAGTTTGGGGATGACTTATTATGCAACAATAGTTAACTAATAGGAAAGATGACAAGAGCACATAGAGGAGGGCCAAGAGCCAAGGTGAATCACTGTAAGGCAGCAGGACTGAAACCCAATAGAGGAGCTGGGAATGTGTGCTTACCTATATTTCAGAATTGCTACGGACCACAGACTGCTGTGCACCTCCCATTTCCCCCTGTTAGTGGAAAAGTGGTCATCCTATGCCTCTCCTACTATCATGTTGGGTGAGTTGGAGCATAAAACTTGGCTATTTGGTTTATAGGTGTTCAACTCAAGGGATGCTATACTTGAGCACCTGTACTTAAGGAACCACATCTGAAGTTTTTCATCCAGACTTAAACACAATTAAGATGAATGATGAGCCTGGGTCTGTTGTAATAAGTGAAATCTGTGAGGGATCTTGAGAGGGTTTGAGTGTATTTTGCATAGGGGAGAAACGTAGATGATTTGATGCCAATGGACAGATGCTAGTGGCTTTAAAACATATCCACAAGTAATTTGACTCCTTCCACAGAAACTGGCATCTAATTCTGCAAACTTTGGGCATATCAGCTTTAGGTATTTGCTTCTAATTAATAGAATGCAGTGGACATAGCATATTATGACTTACAAAGCTAGATTAAAAAAGGGGATAGAATTCCCATTTGGCTCTCATTCTGTACTTTTGCCCTTGAAGTCCTTGAAACCCAGTCACCATGTTGTGAGGAAGCCCAGGCCACATGAAGAAATCACATGTAGTTTTCTGGGTAATAACCATAGATGTTCTAGTCAACATCTAGCAGCACCTTCCAGTCATGTGAGTGAGAAACATCCAGATGATTCCAGCCACCAGCTCTTAGCTCTCACAGTTGTTGTGAAGTGGAGCAGAGACTGAACTATTTCCACAAAGCCCTTCTCAAACTGTGGACTTCTGAGAAAAACAAAGCTTGTCATTGCTTTAAACACTAAGTTTAGGAGTGATCTGTTAGGAGATTGGTTCAAGATGGTGGAGTAGGACTGGTGCTCACTTCCTCTTGCAAGAGCACCAGAATCACAACTAACTGCTGAATGATCATCGACAGGAAGACACTGGAACTCACCAAAAAATATACCCCACATTCAAAGACAAAGGAGAAGCCACAATGAGATGGTAGGAGGGGCGCAATCACAATAAAATCAAATCCCATAACTGCTGGGTGGGTGACTCACAAACTGGAGAACACTTATACCACAGAAGTCCACCCACTGGAGTGAAGATTCTGAGCCCAACGTCAGGCTACCCAACCTGGGGGTCTGGCAAAGTGTGGAGGAAGTCCTAGAGAATCAGACTTTGAAGACTAGTGGGATTTGATTGCAGGACTTTGATGGGACTGGGGGAAACAGAGACTCCACTCTTGGAGGGCACACACAAAATAGTGTGCACATTGGGACCCAGGGAAGGAGCAGTGACCCCATAGGAGACTGAACCAGACCTACCTGCTAGTGTTGGAGGGTCTCCTGCAGAGGAGGGGGGTGGCTGTGGCTCACCGTGAAGACAAGAACACTGGTAGCAGAAGTTCTGGGAAGTACTCCTTGGCGTAAGCCCTCCCAGAGTCTGCCATTAGCCCCACCAAAGAGCCCAGGTAGGCTCCAGTGTTGGGTCACCTCAGGCCAGACAACCAAAAGGGAGGGAACACAGCCCCACCCATCAGCAGACAAGTGGATTAAAGTTTTACTGAGCTCTGCCAACCAGAGCAACAGCCAGCTCTACCCACCACCAGGGTCTCCCATCAGGAAACTTGCACAGGCCTCTTAGATAGCCTCATCAACCAGAGAGCAGACAGCAGAAGCAAGAAGAACTACAGTCCTGCATCCTGTGGAACAAAAGCAACATTCACAGAAAGATAGACAAGATGAAAAGGCAGAGGACTATGTACCAGATGAAGGAACAAGCTAAAACCACACACACAAAAAAAACAATGAAATGAAGTGGAGATAGGAAACCTTCCAGAAAAAGAATTCAGAATAATGATAGTGAAGATGATCCAGGACCTCAGAAAAATAATGGGAGCAAAGATTGAGAAGATGCAAGAAATGATTAACAAAGACCTAGAAAAATTAAAGAACAAACAAATGGAGATGAACAACAACAACAAAAAACTGAAATGAAAACTACACTAGAAGGAATCAACAGCAGAATACCTGAGGCAGAAGAACCGATAAGTGACCTGGAAGACAGAACGGTGGAATTCACTGTCGCAGAACAGAAAAAAGAATGAAAAGAAATGAACACAGCCTAAGAGACCTCTGGGACAACATTAAACACAACAACATTCACATCATAGGGGTCCCAGAAGGAGAAGAGAGAGAGACAGGACACAAGAAAATATTTGAAGAGATTATAGTTGAAAACTTCCTTAACATGGAAAAGGAAATAGCCACCCAAGTCCAGGAAGCGCAGAGAGTCCCAGGCAGGATAAACTCAAGGAGAAATGCCAAGAAACATAGTAATCAAATTGGCAAAAATTAAAGACAAAGAAAAATTATTGAAAGCAACAAGAGAAAAATGACAAATAACATACAAGGGAACTCCCATAAGGTTAACAGCTGGTTTCTCAGCAGAAACTCTACAAGCCAGAAGGCAGTGGCATGATATACTTAACATGATGAACAGGAAGAACGTATAACCAATATTACTCTACCCCACAAGGATCTCATTCAGATTTGATGGAGAAATCAAAAGCTTTACAGACAAGCAAAAGCTTAGAGAATTCAGCACCATCAAACCAATGCTAAAGGAACTTCTCTAAGTGGGAAACAAAAGAGAAGAAAAGGACCTACAAAAACAAACCCCCAAACAATTAAGAAAATGGTAATAGGAACAGACATATCAATAACTACCTTAAAAGTGAATGTATTAAATTCTCGAACCAAAGGACACAGGCTAGCTGAATGGATAGAAAAATAAGACCCATATATATGCTGTCTATAAGAGAACCACTTCAGACCTAGGGAAACATACAGACTGAAAGTGAGGGCATAGAAAAAGATATTCCATGCAAATGGAAATCAAAAGAAAGCTGGAGTAACAATACTCATATCAGATAAAATAAAGAATGTTACAAGAGACAAGAACACTAATAATGATCAGGAGATCAAGAAGAAGGTATAACAATTATAAATAATATGCACGCAACATAGGAGCACCTCAATACATAAGGCTAACAGCTATAAAAGAGGAAATTGACAGTAACACAATAATAGTGGGGCACTTTAATACCTCACTTACACCAATGGACAGATCATCCAAACAGAAAATTAATAAGGAAACACAAGCTTTAAATGACACAATAGACCAGATAGATTTAATTGATATTTATAGGACATTATACCCCAAAACAGCAGGTTACACTTTCTTCTCTAGTGCACATGGAATATTCTCCAGGATAGATCACATCTTGTGTCACAAATCAAGCCTCAGTAAATTTAAGAAAATTGAAATCATATCAAGCATCTTTTCTGACCACAATGCTATGAGATTAGAAATCAATTACAGGGAAAAAACGTAAAAAACATAAACACATGGAGACTAAACAATATGTTACTAAGTAACCAAGAGACCACTGAAGAAATCAAAGAGGAAAACAAAAAATACCTATGGACAAATTGCAACAAAAACATGATGATCCAAAACCTATGGAATGCAGCAAATGCAGTTCTAAGAGAGAAGTTTATAGCAATACAAGCCTACCTCAAGAAACAAGGAGAATCTCAAATAAACAATGGAACCTTACACCTAAAGGAAATAGAGAAAGAAAAACAAACAAAACTCAAAGTTAGTAGAAGGAAAGAAATCATAAAAATCAAAGCAGAAATAAATGAAATAGAAACAAAGAAAAAATAGCAAAGATCAAACTAAAAGCATGTTGTTTGAGAAGATAAACAAAATTGATAAACCTTTAACCAGATTCATCAAGAAAAAGAGGGAGATGACTCAAATCAATAAAATTAGAAATGAAAAAGGAGAAGTTACAACAGACACTGCAGAAATACAGAGCATCCTAAGAGACTACTACAAGTCAATAAAATGGACAACCTGGAAGAAATGGACAAATTCTTAGAAAGGTATAACCTTCCAAGACTGAAACAGAAAGAAACAGATAATATGAACAGACCAATCAGAAGTAATGAAATTGAAACTGTGATTAAAAATCTTCCAACAAACAAAGTCCAGGACCAGATGGCTTCATCAGTGAATTCTATCAAACACTTAGAGAAGAGCTAACACCCATCCTTCTCAAACTCTTCCAAAAAATTGCAGAGGAAGGAACATTCCCAAACTCATTCTATGAGGCAACCATCACCCTGTTACCAAAACCAGACAAACATACCACCACAAAAGAATTTACAGGACAATATAACTGATGAATATAGATGCAAAAATCCTCAACAAAATACTACCAAACAGAATCCAACAACACATTAAAAGGATCATACACCATGATCAAGTGGGATTTATCCCAGGGATGCAAGGATTCTTCAATATACGCAAATCAATCAATGTGATACACCATATTAACAAATTGAAGAATAAAAACCATATGATCATCTCAATAGATGCAGAGAAAGCTTTTGACAAAATTCAACACCCATTTATGATAAAACTCTCCAGAAAATGTGCATAGAGGGAACCTACCTCAACATGATAAAGGCCATATACGACAAACCCAGAGCAATCATTCTCAATGGTGAAAAACTGAAAGCATTTCCACTAAGATCGGGAACAAAACAAATATGTCCACTCTCGCCACTCTTATTCAACATAGTTTTGGAAGTCCTAGCCACGGTAATCCAAGAAGAAAAGGAATCCAAATTGGAAAAGAAGGAGTAAAACTGTCACTGTTTGCAGATGTCATGATACTATACATAGCGAATCCTAAAGGTGCTACCAGAAAACTACTAGAACTAATCAATGAATTCGGTAAAGTTTCAGGATAGAGAATTAATGCACAGAAATCTCTTGCATTCCTATACACTAATGATGAAAAATCTGAAAGAGAAATTAAGGAAACACTCCCATTTACCATTTCAATAAAAAGAATAAAATACCTAGGAATAAACCTACCATGGGAGCCAACAGACCTGTACTCAGAAAACTATAAGACACTGATGAAAGAAATTAAAGGTGATACAAACAGATGGAGAGATATACTGTGTTCTTGGATTGGAAGAATCAGCATTTTGAAAATGACTCTACTACCCAAAGCAGTCTACAAATTCAGTGCACTCCCTATCAAATTACCAATGGCATTTTTTATGGAACTAGAACAAAAAATTTTTAAATTTGTATGGAGACATAAAAGATCCCGAATGGCCAAAGCAGTCTTGAGGGAAAAAATCAGAGCTGGAGGAATCAGCCTCCCTGACTTCAGACTATATTATAAAGCTACAGTAATCAAGACAATATTGTACTGGCACAAAAACAGAAATATAAATCAATGGATCAAGATAGAAAGCCCAGAGATTAACTCATGCACCTATGGTCAACTAATCTATGACAAAGGAGGCAAGGGTATACAGTGGAGAAAAGGCAGTCTCTTCAGTACGTGGTGCTGGGAAAATTGGAGAGCTACATGTAAAAGAATGAAATTAGCACAATCCCTAACACCATACACAAAAATAAACTCAAAATGGATTAGAGACCTAAATGTAAGACTGGACAGTATAAAACTCTTAGAGGAAAATATAGGAAGAACCCTCTTTGTCATAAATCACAGCAAGATCTTTTTTGATCCACCTCCTATAGTAATGAAAATAAACTAACGGGACCTAATGAAACTTAAAAGCTTTTGCACAGCAAAGGAAACCATAAACAAGACGAAAAGACAACCCTCAGAATGGGAGAAAATATTTGCAAATGAATCCACGGACAAAGATTAATCTCCAACATATATAAACTGAGCATGCAGCTCAATATTAAAAAAACGAACAACCCAATCCAAAAATGGGCAGAAGACCTAAATAGACATTTCTCCAAAGAAGACATACAGATGGCCAAGAAGCACATGAAAAGCTGCTCAACATCACTAATTATTAGAGAAATGCAAGTCAAAACTACAATGAGGTATCACCTCACACCAGTTAGGATGGGCATCATCGGAAAATCTAACAAAAACAAATGCTGGAGAGGGTGTGGAGAAAAGGGAACCCTCTTGCACTGTTGGTGGGAATGTTAATTTATACAGCCACTATGGAAAACAGTATGGATGTTCCTTAAGAAACTAAAAACAGAATTACCATATGACCCAGCAATCCTACTACTGGGCATATACCCCAAGAAAACCATAATTCAAAATGGAGTCCTGTACCATGATGTTAATTGCATCTCTATTTACAATAGCCAGGACATGGAAGCAACCTAAGTGTCCATCGACAGATGAATGGACAAAGAAGACGTGGCACATATATACAATGGAATATTACTCAGCCATAAAAAGGAACGAAATTGGGTCATTTTTAGAGACGTGGTTGGATCTACAGCCTGTCATACAGAGTGAAGTAAGTCAGTAAGAGAAAAAACAAATACCATATATTAACGAATATATGTGGATCCTAGAAAAATGGTACAGATGAACTGGTTTGCAGGGCAGAAATAGAGACACAGATGTAGTGAATAAACGTATGAACACCAAGAGGGGAAAGTGGTGGGGTGGGTGGTGGTGTGATGAACTGGTAAATTGGGATTGACATACATACACTAATATCTATTAAATGGATAATTAATAAGAATCTGCTGTGTAAAAAAATATATATAATTCAAAATTTTTTTAGAAAAAGGAGTGATTTGTAACACAGCCACAGTAACTGGGACAGGGTCCTCTGTCTTTCCTTTCTTGATTTCCATAATTTTTCCATCCTGGGTAGAAACTTGAGACACATTCTGGGACCCCTTTTCATTTATTTTCTCATGCAAGTAGGGAAATATCAGTTTTCCCCAGTGAAAAGAGCAAATGCAAAGACATTGTCCACTTGGGAAGGACATGCCTATATTCAATTATCTTATATTTTTGTATCAAGGGTATATTGTTAGGTATCCACCATTGATGCCCAGTTCTCATATAACCATGTTAACACAGCAACTATCTCGAAGTGGCAACTGCCTCAGTGAGGTATTCGTTTATATTTAATCTCAGGGATATCTTCCAATGAGGGTATGTATTCCCACATCCACCATTTTCTTGATCAGGAATTGGATGGCAATAGTCTTCCCTAGCATTATTAATAAATCTATGCAATTAATTCTTGAGCCAGAGGTTGTATGTTATTTACCCTATTGCTTATTGTGCAACTTTATTCAATAAAACTGTCATCCCCTCTTCATGCAAAAGAACATCCTAGTCCTTGAAAAGACTCTCTGCATGCTGATGATAGCACTCCTGAAGTGTGATAGCTCTCATATATAACCTATAACTCCTCCCAATCATGGGCCTCCTCAGTCCTCTGTACAATGTGCCACATGTTAATTGGTTTCAAGCTGCCCCTGTTGCTTCAATATCAGCAGTTCTTTCCCTTCTGGAGAAAACTCCTCCTGTTTCTGATGTAGCATGTGACTGTCTTGTTGGCAACCCTGGAGGTGATGAATGGGGTCCTTGCCCATTCCATCTTCACGGAGAGTGATTGGCTCCAGCAGTTGTCCTGGATGCAGCGAGCGGGTCCTTCCTGTTTTCTTCCTTCTCCTGAGGGCTCAAAACTACCTCCAGATGCAGAGAAACCAGAGCACTAATTCATGAACCGTGTCATCTCCCTTCACAGCCCTCTTACAGGTATAAAACCCAGATCCTGTGATAAAGTAAAACATTATTTTAAAATAATGTGGTTATATTATCTGATTATAAAAGGAGTACAATTTTTTAATGTAAAAATGCCAGAAGATTTAAGAAAAAGTTTTAACTATTTAAAAAATAGAATCCAAAGGGCTTCCCTGCTGATGCAGTGGTTCCGCCTGCCAATGCAGGGGACACGGGTTTGAGCCCTTGTCCGGGAAGATCCCACATGCTGCAGAGCAGCTAAGCCCATGCGCCACAACTACTGAGCCTACGCTCTAGAGCCCACAAGCCACAACTTCTGAAGCCCGTGCGCCTAGAGCGTGTGCTCCACAATAAGAGAAGCCACTGCAATGAGAAGGCCACATACTGCAATGAAGAACAGCCCCCACTCTCTGCAACTAGAGAAAAACTCACATGCAGCAATGAAGACCCAACACAGCCAAAAATAAATAAAATAAATATATATATATTTTATAAGAAATATATTTATTATTGATCATGGCAATTAAAAAATACTCATTTTTTCTCAGGGTTGGTCCATCACACTCATCATACTCTTTCTCTGAGCAATTTTGTTTAACATTATAGAGAAACTTCTGTATGGTAAGCAAAACAGGAATTTCCAACAATGAAACAAGGTCTCTAGAACTTGCCAGTAAAACAAAGGAAGCATTTCCAGTGATAAGATGTAGGAACCCATGGATAAAATCTAACAGAGCACAGGCTGGAAAACGGGATCAGGAAATTTTATAATCCACCATCACTGTGAGTTTGCTCTGGGATGGTGCAAGCATGGCCTGTGAAAGGGGCTTAGAGGTATGATAGCTCCTGTCTGAAGAATGTGTCCTTTAGGCATGGGATTCATGTTACCTAAGTGTCCCAAAGTTAACTGTTTTTTCAACTTCTTGCCCACATAATCATGACTAGAGTTTCAAGGAGAAGACAAGTGCAAGTACTATTTAACTCTGACTTTTGAGCAGATGTAACACCAGCTCTTCATCCTCGGCTAAAGACAGGCCTGTATCCAAAGGCTCTGAAGTTTCCAACTTGGTCTTCTTTCTCTCATGACTTGTGGGTCCCACGTCTTCCACTTCACTGTCGTTCTTTTTCCTCATTGCCTGCTTCTTCTTGGTATCACTAATTTTATTTTCCATATCTTCGTTATCTGATTCTTTGGAGCTTCTGTACTTATCTGGGAGTGTGCTTGGATCAAATCCATCATTATCATCATAAAATAAATAAATTTATTAAAAAAATAAAATCACAAAGTCCAGTCTGGCAGTCTTAATGGTTGTATTTCTTTGCAGTCATGCACATGCTATATATCCACATACAAATAATCCTAATCTTCTTAAAATTATACATATATATTTATAGATATATTACCAGGGTCATATTATGTATAGTTTTCTATCCTCTTTTTTACTTATCATTGCAGCAGAAGTATTTCCCATGTCATCCAAAATGCTTCATACGTATTTTTATTGGCTGAATTGTGTATTAAGTTTGCTTCCAGTGTTCTGGTATTAAAACAACATCATGATGAACTTATTTATATATAAATCTTTGTCTTCATTTTTGATTACTTCCTTAGGATCCATTCAGGGGAGAAAAATTACTGATTTGAAGAGGATGAAATTTTTTATAGCTTATGACAGATATTTACAAATCATGTTCTGGAGGGCTTTAACAAATTACATTGCCACCAATAGTTTATGAGAATATGTGTCTTACTGAATCTTTGCAAATATTTTAATATTAATATTTAAATATTAATATTAAAATATTAATAACTAAATATTTTGCAAATTATTTTAAAAATCCTTGTTGGTGGTGAATTGTAAAGACTAGTATCTCTCTGATATTTTACTTTTCATTTATTTGCTTAGCACTGGGCCTGAACTTTTCCCCACTTGTTTATGTGCCATTTGCATTTTGTTTTTTATGAGGTGCTTGACAATATATTTTCTTCTTTCTAATTTTTATAATTTTTGGTTTTCCAATGTGACTGTATCATTTTGCTTTCCCAACAGCAATGTGTGAAAGCTCCAATTGTTTTACCTCCTCATTGGTGCTCGATATTTTCAGTTTTTAAAAAATATATTTTAGACATTCCAAAAGGTATATACTGGTATCTCATTGTGGTTTCATTTGCATTTCCCTAATGCCTAATGAGGTTGAATATTTTTAAAGTGTTTATTTCCCATCTGTATCTTTGTTGAAGTGTTCATTGAAGTCTTTTGTCCATTTTTATTGGGTTGGTTATTTGCTTATTATTTTGTTTTGAGGCTTTGCTATTTATTTGGTATACAAGTTCTTAGATATGTGACATCTACATATTTTCTCCCAGTCTGTGGCTTGCATTATCATTCTCTCAACAGTATGTGCTGCAGAGTAGAAGTTTTTAATGTTGTAGAAGTATGATTTATTGTGTTTTTATTTAATGAATTATACCTTTGTGGTCGCACCTAAGAACTCCTTGATACAATATTACAGTAATTATGTCATGTTTTTGTCTAGAGATTTTATAGTTGTAAGTTGTACACTTAAGTCTATAATTCGAGTCAAGTTTTTAATATGATGTGAAGTTTAGTTTGAGTTTTTTTATTTTTTCTTTGCCATATTCCACTTGTTCCAGGATCATTTGGAAACATCCTCCTTTTTCCACTGAGTTGCTTTGTGTCTTTGTTTAGAAAAAAATCAATTGATCATATCTGTGAGGCTCTATTTCTGGATTCTTTATTCTGTTTCTTTCATCTATGCATCTAAGTTTTCAACAGTACTATACTGTCTTGATTATTGTAGCTTTAAAGTAGTCTTAAAACCAGGTGGTATAAGTCCTCTGACTTTGTTTTTCAACATTGTTTTGACTATTCTAGTTCTTTTGCCTTTCCATATAAGTAATAGATTAATTTTGAAATAAAAATCACGATCTAAAAATCGTGATTGGATTTTGATAGGGATTGCATTAAATCTATGATCAGTTTGGGGAGAATCGATATCTTAAACACTATTGTTTCTTTAACCCATGAATGTAGTATATCTCTCTATTTATTTAGGTCTTTGATTTCTTTTATCTCTGTTGTGTTGCTTTCCAAATACAGACCTACACATATTTTATTATACCTAAATATTTCGTGCATTTTTATGTAAGCAGCATTTTAATTTTTAAATAATTGTTCATTACTAATATATAGAAATATGATTGATTTTTGTTTGTTGATCTTGTATCTTGAGACTTTTAGTTCTAGAAGCTTGTTTGTAGATTCTTTAAAATTTTCTACATAGACCTTTTTTTTATCAGTGAAAACAAAGTTATATTTCTTCCTTTCCAATCTATACTCCTTCAATTTCTTTTTCTTGCTTTATTGCACTGAGTAGGTATTCCAGTACAATGTTGGATAGGTGTGCTGATAGTGAACATCCTTTCTTTTTTCTTGATCTTAGAAGGAAAGCATGAAATCTTCCACCAGCAAGTATGATGTTTGCTACAGATATTTTGTAGATGTACTTTATCAGGTTAAAGAAGTTCTCTTCTTTTATCTATTTTCTGAGAGGTTTTCTAAAAATCAAAAATGGATTTTGAAATTTGTCAAATTTTTACTTATCTGTTGATATGATCATAAGATTTTTCTTTTTAAATCTATTAATATTATAACTTACATTGATTTTCAAATGTTAAATCAATCTTGCATTCCCAGAATAAGCTACAGTTGATAGCAAGTTATTATTCTTCTCTTCATATATTGCTGGATTTGATTTACTAATGTTTTGTTGAGGAGTCTTGCGTTTATGTTCTTGGGAGATACTGGTTTGAAGTTTTTATTCTTTGTACTTCTTTTGTTGTTTAGTTTTCATATCAGGATAATGCTGCCTTCATAAATGCATTGGGAAGTCTCTGCTCTTCTATTTTCTATAAGACAGTATGTAGAATTGGTACCTTTTTCCCTTAAGTGTCTGGTATAACTTTCCAGTGAAGTGTTCTGGGCCTGAAGTTTGTTTTGCTGCAGAGTTTTAAATTACATATTCATTTTCTATAATAGGTGCTATTTAGACTGTTTTTTTTCTGTAATGTTTTGATAGCTTGTGTCCTTCAATAAATTGGTCATTTTCATCTATGTTGTCAGATTTATGAGTATAGAGTTAATCAAGTATTCCTTTATTATATTTTTACTGTCTGTAGTGTTTGTGGTAATGTTCTCTCTTTTATTCCTGATACTGAAAATGTGTGTTTTATTTCTTTTTATTGTTCAGTATGGTTAGAGGCTAATTAATTTTATTGATCTTTTCAAAGAATCAGCTTTTGATTTTCTCTATTATTTTCTAATAATAATTTTATTGATTTCTGTTCTTTATTATTTTCATCATTCTCCTTTGTATTTTTTCTAAATGCTTAAGGTTATAGCTTATATTATTGTTTTTACACTTTTTTAAGCATCAACATTTTTTGCTGTAAATTTTCTCTAAACACTGATTTAGCTGCATTCTGCAAATTTTGATATGTTGTAATTTTATTTTCATTCATTTCAAAATATTTCCTATTTTTTCCTTGAGATTCTTTTCTTTTGAAAGTGTATTATTTTGTTTCCAAGTATTTGTGAATTTTTCAGATACATTTCTGCTATTGACATTCTAATTTTATTTTTATTATTATTATTATTTTGATCAGAGAAGATACTTTGTGTGAGTTTAGTTCTTTTAAATTTTCTAAGATTTGTTTACTGGCCCAGGATATGGTCTGTCGTAATGCAGGTTTCATGTGCACATAGAGAATTTATATATTTAGCTGTCTGTAGTTGGCTGGGATGGTCTGTCCATATCTTTAGATCAAGATGGTTGATAGTGTTGTTTAGGTCATCTATGTCATTGCTAATTTTCTGTCTACTGGTTTTATTGATTACTGAAATTGTATGTTGAAATTTTCAAGTACAGTTGTGGATTAAAAATTTTTTTCTCCTTTTATAGGTCTGTCAACTTCTGCTTTATACGTGTTGAAGCTCATTTGCTAGGTACATATGCATTTAGAGTAGTTAATTCTTCTTGATGAAATTACACATGTATTAGTCTGCGAGGACTTCAGTAACAAAATATCACAGAGTGAAAGGCTTAAACAACAGACATTTAATTTCTCACAATTCTGTGTATTAGAAGTCTGAGGTCATGAAGCCATTAGTGTTGGTTTCTGTGGAATCCTTTCTTCCTGGCTTGTAGATGCCTGCTTTCTTGATGTGTCCTCACATGGACTTTCTTATGTCAGTACATTACATTTAATGTAATTATTACTATGGTTGGATTTAAGTTTACTACATTATTATTTATTTTCTGTTGATCCCTTCTGGTTTTTGTTCCTCTATTTCTCCTTTCCTGCCTTATTTTGAATTATTGAAAATTTTTTTTTTACTGTTCCATTGTAATGTATCTACTGGTTTCTAGGCTATATCTTTGTGCATTTTTGTCATTGTTGTTACTGTCATTGCTGTTGTTATTGCTCTAAGGATTTAATATGCACACCAAACTTTTCAAAGTCTACTTTGCTAGTGCAAGTAAAATGTAGAAGCCTTATAACTATATAGATCTTTTCACCCTCTCTTCTTCGTGATATATTTTTGCTTTCATACAGTAAAAGAATTTAGGATAGCCTTTTATATATTCCCAGATTTATGTTTTAAGCAATACTGGAAGTTTTGGTCATTATTTCTTCAAATATTTTTTTCTGCACAGATCTCTTTCTGTACTCTTATGGGGACCCAATTACATGAATGTTAGACTTTGTCATTATCCCACAGGTCCCTCAGACCCTGCTTATTTTTTTCCATTTTCTTTCTTCCAGTTTTATTGAGACATGATTGATGTACAGCACTGTATAAATTTAAGGTATACATCATAACGATCATAACATCATAAAGTGATTATCAAAATAAATTTAGTGAACATCCATCATCTTATATAGATATGAAATTAAAAGAAAATATTTTCCTTGTGATGAGAAATCTTAGCATTTACTCTCAACAACTTTCACATATAACATACAGCAATATTAATTATATTTAGCATGTTGTACATTATATGCCTAGTATTTATTTATCTTATAACTGGAAGTTTGTACATTTTGACTGCTTCATCCATTTCCCCCTCCTCTAAAACCTGCCTCTGGTAAGGACAAATCTGATCTTTTTTTTTTTTTGCGGTACGCGGGCTTCTCACTGCTGTGGCCTCTCCCGTTGCGGAGCACAGGCTCCGGACGCGCTTGCTCAGCGGCCATGGCTCACGGGCCCAGCCACTCCAAGGCATGTGGGATCTTCCAGGACCAGGGCACGAACCCGCATCCCCTGCATCGGCAGGCGGACTCTCAACCACTGTGCCACCAGGGAAGCCCCTGATCTCTTTTTTTATAGTTGGTTTGTTTTTGAAGTATAATTGACCTGCAACACTATCTTAGTTCCTGTTATACGACATAGTGATTTGATTTCAATGTATTTCAAAATGATCACCGTGATAAGTCTAGTTATGATATGTCACCATACAAATATATTGCATAGTTATTGACTATATTCCCCACATGGTACATTTTATATCTGTGACTTACTTATTTTACAGCTGGAAGTTTGTATCTCTTAATTTCCTTCACCTATTTCTTTCCTCCTTCCACCCGCCTCCCGCCTGGCAATCAACTGTTTGTTCTGTGTTTTCTGTTTTGTTGTGTTTGACCATTTGTTTTTTAGGGTCCACATATAAGCAAGATCATGCAGTATTTGTCTTTCTGTGTCTGACTTATTTCACTTAGAACTATATGTTCTAGGTCCATGTCCATGTGGTTGCAAATGGCAATATTTCATTCTTTTTTATGGCTGAGTTTATATATAGGTATGTGTATATAACTTCTTTATCACATCTTCTTTATCCATCCACTGATGATGGGCACTTAGGTTGCTGCCAAATCTTGGCTACAGTAAAAATGCTATAATGAACATATCTTTTTGAATTAGTGCTTTCATTTTCTTTTTTTTTTTTTTCTGGTTTTCACTTTTAGAAAGAGACTATTTTTTGGAACAGTTTTAGATTTACAGAAAAATTGAGAAGATAGTACAGTGAGTTCTCAAATATCTTGCACCCAGTTTTCCATTTTAATATCTCACATTACTGTGGCACATTTATTATGATTAATGAACTATTATTGATACATTATTATTAACTAAAGCCCACAGGTACTGGCTTTTAGGTTACCTTAGTTTTTACCTAAGGGGTAATGTACCATTTTCATCACATCATATCAAGAGTATGTGCTGTCGCATGATTTATCGCTGTTGATGTTGACGTTGATCACCTAGCTAAGGTAGCTAAGGTTTCTCTATTGTAAAATTACTCTCCCATCCCTCCCCGCTTTCCCTACTGCAGTCTTTGGGGAAAAAGCCACTATGCTCAGCCCATACTTAAACATGGAAAGTTATGCTCCCCCTTCTCAGAGAGGTAGTTTCTACATAAATTACTTGGAATTGTTCATGGGAGATGCATTTACTATCCTCTCTTGAAACATCCATTCACTTCTTTTTATCAGTATGGAATCCTTTTTCTTTTTCTTTTTCTTTTTGTACTTTGGGTTATAATTCACTAGTACTTTGTATATTTTATTGTTCAGAAAAGATTTGTCCATTGGGAGCTCTTTCAGTTAGGTCCTATGTCTTTTTGACATAGTCTCACTAATGCCTGGTTTGAATACTTTGCACTTTCTTAGCACTACAAGATGCTCTAGCCTCATCTTGTATATTTATAGCTCCAGTCTTAGAATCAGCCATTTCTGCAAAAAGTCTTGGTTCCTTTTATTGTAGAAAGATATTAGAAACCAACATCTGGGCAGTATGTGTGCTTTTTGCTTGGATGCTGTTATTGTCTTCAGGCCTTCTCAGCTGATAAAGGGGGAAAATGTATGTGTATATATTACCTCAGTGTGTGCATGTGTAATTTCTATATGTAGCCATCTGTATCCATATTAATTAAACATGTGTTCATACAGATGTCTCCAACTCTAATCCATTACTACAGGGATCATTCTAGCCCCCACCCCTTGATTAGCTATAAATTCCCACTCCAACGGTGAAAAACCTGGCTTCCACAATCTGCTATCCACTTAATTATTCAATTCCAGTCCATGTATAGAAGTATCAAAATTAACTGCTACCCACCTAAGAACTAAAGTGCAGTGCTTTCGTGTAGTCTTCATGCCTTTAGTTTTACAGACTCAGATCATTTCCAGAGTTGCTAAGGCCAGCACATTCTCTCCTCATCTCCTTTAGTGAGGATGTTTCATACAGTTGTAATACATCTTGTCATCGTCTGCCTTCCTTCCTGGGATTCCCCAACCTCCTAGATACTTTTTAAAATTTGTATACATTAAGGTTCACTTATGTGCTTTAAAATTTGATGAGTTTGACAAATGCATAATTTTATATCCAACATTACAATATTATACAGAATATTATCACTACCTAAAAAGTTCCTTGAGCTTCACCTATTAAATCTTCTCTTACTCAGAACCGCTAGAAACCACTGATCTTTTTGTCTCTGTAGTTTTGCATTTTCCAGAAGGTGGTATAATTGGAATCATATAGTATATACCTTTTTCAGACTGGCTTCTTTCACTTAAAAATATGCATTTAAGGTTCACCCATGTTTGTTCGTGGCCTGATAGCTCACTTCTATTTTATTGCTGAATAATGTTCCATTGTATGGATTAACAAGTCTTTTTATTCACCTATTGAAGGACATCTTCGTTAAATCCAGTGTTTGATGATTATGAATAAAGCTGCTATAAACATTTGTATGCATGCTTTTATGTAGATATAAGTTTTCAAGTAATTTGGGTAGATACTCGGGAGAGTGATTACTGAATCATACAGTGAGTGTTTTGTAAAAGAACTGCAGCTTTCATTTTCTTTGAATAAATACCCAGCAGTGGAATTGCTGGATCATATAGTAGTTCTATTTTTAATTTTTTTATCTTTGTTTTTGATATAATTTATTTAATTGTAAGTTTATAGAATTTAACTTTTAATACTGGCTGTGTTTAGTAATTGGCATGCAAAACTCTAGTAAATTCAAAAATTGAGTGCTGTGAGTGGGTACAACCTGGCTCTAGCATATCACTACATGTTTGTTTTTCTCTTCCTTGTGAATCTGGAATTTCAAACATTCAAAAAGAGTAATTGAGTACTTACATGTGATAGATGCTGAGGGTTCAGTGCTAGAGTCCCTGTTCTAATGGAGTTTACAGTCTTATTGAAAAACAAATAAACAGAGCAGTTTTCTAAGTGTGTGTTTGTTTTTAAATTATGAGACAGAAAAATCCTGTTTTGTACTCAAGTGCATATTTGTCTCACTATTTCTCAGTTGCATTCTAGGCCTGGCTCTTTCTGTCATTGCTCCACAATATTCTGGCTAAAAATTCTTTCTCTTCTTTTTTTTTATTGATGTATAATTGTACAATATTATATAAGTTACAGGTGTACAACATAGTGATTCACAATTTTTAAACATTATACTCCATTTATAGTTATTATAAAATATGGGCTATATTCCTTGTATTGTACAATATATCCCTGTAGCTTATTTATTTTATACATAGAAGTTCATATCTCTTAATACCCTATCCCTAGCTTGCCCCATTTTTTTCTCCCCACTTGTAACCACTAGTTTGTTCTCTGTATCTGTGAGTCTACTGCTTTTTTTGTTATATTCACTAGTTTGTCTTATTTTTTTAGATTCCACGTATAAGTGATATCATACAGTATTTGTCCTTCCCTGTCTGACTTATTTCGTGTAGCATAATGCCCTCCAAGTCCATCCATGTTGCTGTAAATGGCAAAATTCCATTCTTTTTTATGGCTGAGTAGTATTCCATTGTATATATATACACCACATCTTCTTAACCATTCATCTGTTGATGGACACTTAGGCTGCTCCCATATCTCTGCAATTGTAAATAATTCTGCCATGAACATTGGGGTGCATGTATCTTTTCAAATTAGTGGTTTCATTCTTTTTTCCAGATATATACTGAAGAGTGGAATAGCTGAGTTATATGGTAGTTCTATTTTTAGTTTTTTGAGAAACCTCCATACTGTTTTCCATAGTGGCTGCACCAATTTACATTCCCGCCAACGTTTTAAGAGGCTTCCCTTTGTGCCACATCCTTGCCAACATTTGTTATTTGTGTTCTTTTTGGTGATAGTCATTCTGACAGGTATGAAGTGATAGATCATTGTGGTTTTAATTTGCATTTCTCTGATGATTAATGATGCTGAGCACATTTTCATGTACCTGTTAGCCCCATCTATAGGTCTTCTTTGGAAAAATGTCTATACAAGTCTTCTGCCCATTTTTAATCAGGTTTTTTTTGATGATTTGTATGAGCTTTTTATATATTTGGTCATATCACTTGCAAATATTTTCTCTCATTCAGTATGTCGTATTTTCATTTTGATGATGTCTTCTTTGCTGTGTAAAAGCTTTTAAGTTTAATTAGGCCCCATTTGTTTATTTTTGCTTTTATTTCCTTTGCTTTAGGAGACAGACCCAAAAAAATATCAGTATGATTTATGTCAAACAGTGTTCTGCCTAAGTTTTCTTCTAGGAGTTTTATGGTTCCTGGCCTTACAAGTAGGTCTTTAATCTATTTTGAGTTTATTTTTGTATTTAGTGTGTTAAAATGTTCTAATTTCATTCTTCTACATGTAGCTGTCCAGTTTTCTCAGCAAAACATTTATTGAAGAGACTGTATTTTCTCCATTGTATATTCTTGCCTCCTTTGTCATAGATTAATGGCCATGAGTGCATGGGCTTATTTCTGGGCTCTGTATTCTGTTTCATTGATCTATGTGTTGGTTTTTGTCTTAGTACCATATGTCAGTATCATGTATTTTAATAACTGTAGCTTTGTAGTGTAGTCTGAAGTCAAGTAGCATGATTCCTCCAGCTCTGTTTCTCTTTCCAAGATGTTTTAACTATTTCAGGTCTTTTGTGTTTCCATACAAATTTTTTAATTATTTGAGTTTTGTGAAAAATGCCCTTGGTATTTTATTAAGGATTGCATTGAATCTAGATTGCCTTGGGTAGTATGGTCATTTTAACAATATTAATTTCTTTTAATCCAAGAACACAGTGTATCTTTCCATATATTTGTGTAATTTTCAATTTCTTTCATTAGTGCCTTATAATTTTCTGAGTACAGATCTTTTACCTCCTTAGGTAGGTTTATTCCTAGGTATTCTTATTCTTTATGACGTGATTTAAATGGGATTGTTTCCTTAATTTTTCTTTCTTATAGTTCATTGTTAGTATGTAGAAATGCAACAGATCTCTTTATATTAATTTTGTATCTTGCAACTTTACCAAATTCATTGATGAGCTCTAGTCATTTTCTGGTGAAGTCTTTGGTATTTTCTATGCATAGTGTCATGTCATCTGCAAAAGTGGTGAGAGCAGGCATCCTTGTCTTGTTGCTTATCTTAGAGAATATGCTTTCAGATTTTCACCATTAAGTATTGGGGTGGCCAAAAAGTTCATTCGGGATTTTTGTAAGATGTTACAGGAAAACATGAATGAACTTTTTGGCCAACCCAGTATTATGTTATCTGTGAGTTTGTCAGATATGGGGTTTATTATGTTGAGGTAGGTTCCCTCTATGCCCAGTTTCTGGAGAGTTTTTATCATAAATGCGTGTTGAATTGTGTCAAAAGCTGCATCTATTAAAATGATCATATGATTTTTATTCAGTTAGTTAATGTGGTATTTCATATTGTTTGATTTGTGGGTATTGAAAAATTCTAGCATCCCTGGGATAAATCCCACTTGATCATGGTGTATGATCCTTTTAATGTATTGTTGGATTTGTTTTGCTTACTTATTTATTTATTTAGGCTACGCCAGCCAGATCTTGTTGTAGCATGTGGGCTCTTAGCTGTGGCATGCAGACTTCTTAGTTGTGGCATGCATGTGGGATCTAGTTCCCCAACCAGGGATCAAACCCATGCCCCCTGCATTGGGAGCATGGAGTCTTACCCACTGGACCACCAGAGAAGTCCCTGGTTTGCTAATATTTTTTTGAGGATTTTTGCACCTATGTTCATCAGTGATATTATTCCCTTTTATGTAACTTGTTGATTTTAATATTCAATCTTTAATTTCTGCCATTTTAATTATGATGTGTCTTAGTGTGGTTTTGGATTGATTTGTTTTGGATTCTCTGTTCTTCTTGGACCTGGATGTCTGTTTTCTTTCCCAGGTTAGGGAAGTTTTCAGCTGTTTTCTCTTCAAATATGTTCTCTGCCCCTTTCTCTCTCTTCTCTTTCTGGGTACCTATACTGCAAATCTTATAGGGGTGGATGTCCCAGAGGTCTCTTAAACTGTCCTTATGTTTAAAAATTCTTTTTTCTGTTCAGCTTCAGCAATTTCCAGTACTCTATCTTCCAGCTAGCCCTTCAGTTCCTCTAATCTACTTCTAGTGTATTTTTTTAATTTTAGCTATTGTGTTCTTCATCTCTATTTGGTTCATACTAACTCTATTAAAAACTAAATGCTCACTCTGTGCATCCAATCTTCTCCTGAGTTCTTTGAACAGCTTTATGATCATTACCTTGAACACTTTATCTGGTAGATTGTTTATCTCCATTTCACTTTGTTCTTTTGGGGTTTTATCTTGTTCCTTTGTTTGGAATATATTCCTGTCATCTCATTTTACTTAATTTGCTGTCTATGTATTTGGTAGGTTGGTTATGTTTCCCAACCTTGCAGATATGACCTTTTGTAGAGACATCCTATGCATCCCAGCAGTGCACTGTCTTCTGGTCACCAGAGCTCTATGCTCTAGGGGTGCCCCCTGGGTTGACTGTATGGATCCTTCTGCTGTGGCAGGCTGATATTGTGTGTGGTTGGTAGGCATGGCTGTCCCCTGGTCTGGTTGGTTGCCAGGCCCTGCCTTGTGTACAGACTACTGGCCACTGGTAGGTGGGGTTGGGTTCCTAACATGGCTGACCTTGAGGTCCATTGTGTCCCACAGCTGGTGTCAGTCTGCTCTTGGGCAGGGCCAGTGCCCAGGGGTCCTGGAGCTGGTACTGGCCTGCTGGTAGGTGGGCAGGGTCCTGACATGGTAGGCTGTGGGGCTGCCATGGTTCAGAGGCTGGTGCCCCTCCTCTAATGGGTGAGGCCAGGTCCTTGAGCTAGTGCTGGCCCACTAGCTAAGTTGTGTTTATCTTTAGCTGAGTTGGGTCTTCATTGCTGCACACGGGCTTTCTCTAGTTGCAGCGAATGGGGACTACTCTTCGTTGGAGTGCATGGGTTTCTCACTGTGGTGGCTTCTCTTGTTGTTGAGCACAGGCTCTAGGCATGCGGGCTTCAGTAGTTGTGGCTTGCGGGCTCTAGAGTGCAGGCTCAGTAGTTGTGGTGCACGGGCTTAGTTGCTCTCCAGCATGTGGGATCCTCCTAGGCCAGGGCTTGGGCCTGTGTCCCCTGCATTGACAGGCAGATTCTTAACCACCAGGGAAGCCCCTATTTTTAAACTAAACTTTCTATAACTATCCTGAGGGAAAATCATCCCAGTGTAAGTAAAGGTCAAGTAAATCATGGAAGAAAGTGAGAATTTGTTTACTTGCAACCAACATTTCCAGGAAAAAAATTTTTTTTTCATCCACCAGTATGCTGCTTTCATTTCTCATTAAGAGAGCTGTAGGTGGGCATATGGCTAGAATGCATGACCAGCAAAATATAAGGCTTTTAAGAAGATCTCTTTATAATTCTCTCTGCTTCTACTAGGTGTATACAGATGTTTACTAGATCCTAGCTGGGGGCAGAGTCACAAGGTGGAAGGTGCTGGGGTTCTTGAATCACTGTAAGCAAATCACTGCTAACAAGAAGTACTTGCCTTGGATTTCTGTGTTCATGAAAAGTAGATTTCTATTGTGTTTATAGTCCTTTTACATTTTAGTGTTTATTTTTACAATGGCTTATCATACCCTAACTAATGCAGTTGTGTGTTGCATAATATGGTGGTTGGAAGTAGGAAATTTCAGGAAGCACAGAACTTAACTCACTTAGAAACCTTTAAATCAATACCATTCTTCTTGTCTCTAAATCCTCCCCCCAACTGGGATATTAAAAAACAAACAAAATATTAAGTTCCTCAGAAATCAATATACTAAACTTTTAGAAAGTGATTTCTAAGGTTTGTAAATGAATGAGAGCAAAGACAGAATAATTATAAGTAGTTCTGGAAGACACAATCCTGAGAGAGTGTGCTACGTGTAAGAACAAATAAGAAAGCCAGGAATGACCCTAACCAGGCTAACCTCGTATACATTATTCACAGGAGAGTCCTTCCTGGAATGGTTTTTCTTAGTTAACCTGAGCTTTTTCTTTGCTCATGGCAACTGAGACATAGCAAATCAGAAGCAGAAGAGGGGCTGATAAAGATAGGCTCAATTACAGCAGAAAAGTAATATACAACAGTCTAATAGATAAGAAAACTGAGGATTAGAGATAATAATTTGCTTTAAATTACACAGTGGTAAATTGCTAAATAATGTTTTAAATTCATTTAGACCTAAATTTCTAAAGGATGGACATAAACAATTGTGAAAAGTGAAAAGAAGAATCCCTGAGGCATACTGGTCTTGGAGCCTTATGGTTGGGATAAACAGACCTATTAAATTGTTCATTAGAGACCAGAGATAGTATAATAGGTATAATAATGGATAGTTCCCATAATGAGGTAGAGTCATCCAATATAGGGGAACAACCTCCGTTCAAGAAGGCATGAACTTGTGATTCCAGAAAGATGGATAACTTTCCCTGTTCCTTTTCTAAGTACAACTGAAAATCCTAAACATTATATATAAAATAAATATAATAAGGCTCTGAAAAGTGGAGAGAAGTAGACAGACCTGTGAGAGACCTTGGGACTCAACAACATGGTGATAACTACCTTTGGATTTAATTTTGCCTAATATATTTCAGACTTGGAGTAGAAGAAGGCAGCAACCTGGAAATGCCAAGTGACAAAAAATAAAGCACAAATAAAATCCTGGTCTCTCTAGCCAAAGGATCAGGAAAGGGGCAGCCTCTTAAAGAAATTCTGAACAACAACTACTCTAGTCAAATACCACAGCTCCACTTCCATCCATGCCAGTTACTGCTGAGTGGGGAGCCTAGATTTCTACCCTCACCAGGCTGTCCTGAGCCATCACAACATCCTCACTGGAATGGTGTCAAAGGAGGCCAAGTCAGGCAGCCAGGACTTTCATCCTTGCACGTGGTAACAAAGCTCCCCATCATGATATCATTGGAGCCTACCTCCACTCCCATCTGGCAGTAATGAAGTGCCCTAATCTTCCTTGCTGAGGTGCTGTCAATAGAGGCCTAATAGGAAGTCAGGACTTTCATCACCACCCAGTGATAATGAGGCCACCCAAACCTGCATGGTGTCAGTGGAGGCCATGTGGGGAGCCTCTTCTTGTCCTTCCAGCATGGGAGGTATCAATGGAGGTTACTAAGGAGATAGAATTCTTACCTATAACCAGAATTAATGAGGAGCTCCCCCTTGAGTGTCAATGGAAGCCAATTGGAAAACCAAGACTTCTGCCTCTGCCTGATAGTAACAAGGCAGTATTCCTCCCCTTTTCACCCACAGGAATGGAATTCAGCTGAAACAGAATATTTAAATAAGATTCAGAGTCAAATAAGATAATGAACATAAAGTCCATGTTTAAATTGAAAATTACTTTTATACCAAGAACCAGGAAGATTTCAAGCAGAATGAAAAAAATCAATCAATACATGCCAATACCAAAATGATAGAAACATTAGAATCATGTGATAAAAAATTTAAGCAGTCATCATAAAAACGCATTAACAAGCAATTAGACACACTTGAAACAAAGGAAAAAAGCCTCAGCAAAGAAATAAAAGACATAGAGGAAAAATCAAATTGAAATTTTAAAACTGAAAAATACAACAACCAATATAAAAACCTCAATGGATTGGCTCAGTAGCAGAATGGAAGGAACAGAAGGAAGAATCAGTGAGCCAAATGATAGAACAGTATAATTCACCCAGCCTGAACAACAGAGAGAAAACAGATTAAAGAAAATGAATAGAGCTTTAGGGACCTGTGGGACTGTAATGGAAGACCTAATATTTTGTCATCGGAATCTTAGAAGGAGAAGAGAAAGAGGGTGGGACTTAAAAAGCAGTCATGGAAATATGGTGGAAAACTAACCAAATTTTGCTAAAAGCATAAACCTATGGGTTTAAGAAATGGAGAGAACCCAAAACAGAAGAAGCTCAAAGAAATACACACTGATCATATTGTATTCAAACTTTAGAATTCTAAAGACAAAGAAAAAATGTGAAATCAGTTTGAGAGAAAAACAACACCTTCCCTATAGGGGAAAAACAATTATGGCAACAGATTTTTCATCAGAAGCTAAAAGGAAGTAGCAGAAAGGTTTTAAAATACTAACAGAAAAAACTCTCAACCCAGAATTTTATATATAGTGAAAATATACTTTTAGAATTATCAAGACATTCTCAGATGAAAGGAAACTAAAAGAATTTGTCACCAGAAGGCATACCCTAAAAGAATAGATAAAGGAAGTTCTCTAAAAAGAAAAAAAACAATAAGGACAGTTGAAACATCAGGAGGGAAGAATATGGTAAAATTAAGGCTAATTACAATAGGCTTTCCTTCTTCTCTTGAGTTTTGTAAATTATAGTTGATAATTGACGGAAAAATTATAACACTGTCTGATGTGGTTCTAAATGTCTATAGAGGTAATAGTTAAATATAAACGTGGGAAGGTAAAGGGATGTAAAGGGACATCTGGTTTTTATATTTCATTGGTATAATAGTAAAATGATGACACAAGTAGACTGTGATAATTTGCATACATACAATGTAGTATCTGGAACAACCACTAAAAATGTTAAACCAAGAGATATACTCAAAACCAGTAGAGAAGACTCAAAGTAAAATTCTAGAAAATATTCATGTAATCCACAAGAAAGTAAGATAAAAAATAGAAACAAAAGTCAGAGAGAAGAAGCATAAAACAAAAAGTGATATGGCATACTTTAGCCCTTACATATCAATAAATGTATTAACTGTAAATGATCTAACTACATCAATTAAAAGACAGAGATTAATAGAGTGGATAAAGAGTTATGACCTGATTATATGTTGTCTACAGTTTCAAATATGACAGTTTAGGCATTTGGAATCAAAAAGATTGAAAAAGATATATCATGTACATATTAATCAAAAGAATGCAGAAGTGGCTATATGAATATCAGATAAAGCAGACTTCAGAGCAAAGAAAACTGCCAGAGACAAAGAGGGATATTATATCATGGTAAAAGCATTAATACACCAAAAAGGCATAGAAATTCTAAGTGTGTATGCATCAAAAAACAGAGCTGCAAAATATGTAAAGCAAAGACTGGTAGAACTGAAAGGAGAAATAGACAAATCCACAATTATGGTTGGAGACTTCAACACCCCATTTTTAACAATTGATAGATAACTAGATAAAAAATCAGGAAGGCTATAGAAGAACTCAACAGTACCATCAACCATCAGTAGCTAATCAACATTTATAGAACATTCCATCAAACATCAGGAGAATACACATTTGGTCCATGTGGTCCCCGGATATATACGAATATGGACAATATCCTGGGCCATAAAACAAATCAAAGCAAATTTTTAAATAATTAAAGTAATATAGAGTGTGTTCTCTGACCACAACAGAATCAAACTAGAAGTCAATAAAAAAAAGGTAATGAGAAAATCCTAAGCATTTGGAAACCAAACAATGCACTTCTAAGTAATCCATAAGTCAAAGAGGAAATCTTAAGGAAAATTAAAAAATAAATTGAACAGAAAATAAAAAATACAGCATATCAAAATTTGTGTGGCACAGTAAAGCTCTGCTGAGAATATTTATATCACTAAATTATACATCAGAAAAGAGGAAAAATCTCAAATCAAATAGTCTATGCTCTAGCCTTAAGAACTAAGAAAAAGAAAAGCAAAATAAACCCAAAGCAAGTGGAGGTATGAAAATAATGAAAGGGGGAGTGGAAGTCAATGAAAATGAAGTTAGGAAAACAATACAGAAAATAAATGAAACAAAGCTGGTTTTTTGAAAAGACCAATAAACTTGACAATTCTCTAGTGAGACTGACAACAAAAATATAGAGAAGGCACAAATCATCACTCTCAGGGATGAATAGAGATGTTACTACAGATCCTACAGACATCAAAAAAGTATAAGGGAATACCACAAAAAAACTTCACACACATAAATTCAACAACTTAGATGAAAAGAAATACTATCATAAGTCAGTATGAAGTAGATCATTTGAATTGCTCTATAACTTTTAAGGGGGTTTAATTTGTAAATTAAAACCTCCCCCCAAAGAAATCCAGATGCTTTCACTAGAGAATTTTTTAAAATAAGCACAAATTCCACAAAATCTCATCCACAAAATAGAAGAGAAGGGAAATTTTCCTAATTCATTTTATGAAGCTAATATTCCCTGATACCAAAACCAGAGAAAGATGGTACAAAAGAAGAAAAAAGAAAACTACAAACCAGTATCACTAAAGAATAGATGCAAAAATCCTTAAAAAAATATTAACAAATAGAATGCAGCAATATATAAAAGGAATTGTATACCATAACCAAGCAGGGTTTATTCCAGGGATGGAAGCTTGTTCATAGTCAAAAGTCAGTCAATGACATACACCATATTAACAGGCTAATGAAGAAAACCTTATCATAACATCAATCATAATAAAAACTCTGAGAAAACTAGAAATAGAAGTGAAACTTACTCAACTTGATAAAGAGCGTCTACAAAAAGCCTGTAGCTAACATTATATGTTAATGGTGAAAGACTAAATGAATTATTTTAAGTCAGAAACAAGGCAAGATGTCTTCTTTTGTTCCTGTCTCACCACTCTTCAACATAGTGATAGAAGTTACACCCAGCACAATAAGGCAGGAAAGAGAAATAAACAGCATGCTGCTCAAAAAGGAAAGAAGAAAATTTTTCTCTATTTGCAGAAGACATGATTATCTATATAGAAAATTCCAAGGAATCTATAAAAAAACTTCTAGAAATAATAATTATATCAGGAAGTTTGCAGGATATGATACTGTATATCAATTGTATTTCTATATACTATTGATGAATACATAAATACCAAAATTTAAAATGTAGTACCATTTACAATAACAAAAAAGAATACTTAAGTGAAAATTTTAAAAATATGTGCAGAACTTATATGCTAAAAACTACAAAATTTTGATGAAAGAAATAAATGAGAAATATACTGTGCTTGTGGATGGCATAGTAAGGGTGTCAATTCTCCCCAAATAGATATACAGATTTAAAGCTATGCCTATCAAATCTCAGCAAGATTTTTTGTCATTATAAACTATTTTAATCCAAATATATACAAAAACTTAAACTAGAATAATCAAAAATAATTTTGAAAAATTTGAAATCAGTCTACATGATTTCAAGAGTTATTATATAGCTACAATAATCAACTGTGTGATATTTAGCAGATGGATAGACAAATAGATCAATGGAACAGAGTAGAGAACCCAGTAATAAACCCACACACAGACTCAACTGATTTTTGACAAAATTGTGAAGCAGTTACATATAGGAAGAGTCGCCTTTCCTATTAATGATGCTGGAGCAATTGGAATCCCTATCCCAAACAAACAAACAAAACGCACACACAAACCTTGACTTAACTCAAAATGAATCATATGCTTAACTGTAAAATTTTTTTAAAAATCTATAAAACTTTCAGGAAAAAACAGAAGAAAATCTTTGGGAGCTAGGGCGAGGCTAAGCTAGGCTAAGTGGAACTTCTCCTTGTTAGATTTTTGATTACTGATTCAATTTCCTTGCTAGTAATTGGTGGCTTCAGATTTCCTATTTCTTCCTGATTCAGTCTTGGTAGGTTGTGTCTTTCTTTTCATAAATTTTAAAAATTGAGATATAGTTGATTTAAAATATATTAGTTTCAGATGTAAAGAATAATGATTCATTTATTTTATAGACCATACCCCATTTACAGTTATTATAAAATATTGGCTATATTTCCTGTGCTGCACAATATATCCTTGTACTTATT
This sequence comes from Phocoena sinus, assembly GCF_008692025.1. NCBI lineage: Eukaryota > Metazoa > Chordata > Mammalia > Artiodactyla > Phocoenidae > Phocoena > Phocoena sinus. The sequence goes on along the minus strand of NC_045764.1, from coordinate 43,571,106 downwards.
TATTTTATACATAGTAGTTTGTACCTCTTAATCTGCTACTCTTATCTTGCCCCACCCCCTTCCCTCTCCCCAGCTGGTAACCACGAGTTTGTTCTCTATATCTGTGAGTCTCTTTTGGTTTTGTTATATTCATTTACTTGTTTTGTATTTTTAGGTTCCACATATAAATGCTAACATGCAGTATTTGTCTTTCTCCCCTGTCTGACTTATTTCACTAAGCATAATACCCTCCAGGTCCATCCATGGTGTTGCAAGTGGCAGAATTTCATTCTTTTTTATGGCTGAGTAGTATTCCACTGTATGTATATATGTGTGTGTGTGTATCTATATATATATCACTTCTTTTATATCCATTCATCTTCTGATGGACACTTAGATGGCTTCCATATTTTGACAACTGTAAATAATGCTCAGAACACTGGAGTACCTGTTTCATTTTGAATTAGTGTTTCATTTTCTTTGGATACATAGACAGGAGTGAAATGGCTTTGTCATATGGTAACTCTATTTTTAGTTTTTTGAGGAACCTAACTACTTTTTTCCATGGTGGTTACACAAAGTTGCATTCTTGCTGACAGTGTACAAGAGCACCCTTTTCTCTGTATCCTCTCCAACATTTATTATTTGTGGTCATTTTGATGATAACCATTCTGACGGGTGTGAGGAGATATTCCTCACGTTATGGATTTGATTTACATTTCTCTGATGAATAGCAATGTTAAGTATCTTTTCATGTACCTGTTAACCATCTGTATGTCTTCTTCAGAAAAATGTCTATTCAGAACTTTTTCTCATTTGAAAACTGGATTGTTTGGATTTTTTTTGTTTTTTCATATTGAGTTGTATGAGATGTTTATGTATTTTTGATTTTAAGCCCTTATCAGTCATATCATTTGCAAATATTTTCTCCTATTCAGTAGGTTGTCTTTTCATTTTGACACAGGTTTCCTTTGCTGAGCAAAAGCTTTTAAGTTTAATTAGGTCCCATTTGTTTATTTTTGCTTTTGTTTCATTTGCCTTGGGAGAGAGACTCAAAAATTATTACTACGATTTATGTCAAAGAGTGTTCTGCCTAAGTTTTCTTTAAGAAGTCTTATGGCTTCCAGTCTTACATTTAGGTCTTTAATCCATTTTAATTTATTTTTTGTATATGGTGTGATAAAATGTTCTAATTTCATTCTTTTACATGTATCTGTCCAGTTTTCCTAGCACCATTTGTTGAAGAGACTTTCTTTTCCCCCAATGTATATTTTTGCCTCCTTTGTCATAGATTAATTGACCCATAAGTGCATGAGTTTATTTCTGAGCTCTGTATTCTGGTCCATTGATCTATGTGTCTGTTTTTGTGCCAGTACCATACCGTTTTGATGACTGTAGCTTTGTAGTGTAATCTGAAGTCAGCTCTGTTTTTCTTTCTCAAGATTGTTTTGGCTACTCTGAGTTATTTGTATTTCAATACAAATTATTAAATTACTTGTTCTAGTTTTGTGGAAAATGTCATTGGTATTTTGTTAGGGATTACATGACATCTGTAGATTGCTTGGGTAGTATGGTCATTTTAACAACATTAATTCTCCCAATCCATGAGCACAATATATCTTTCCATTTGTTTGTGTCATCTTCAATTTGTTTCATCAGTATCCTGTTCCAAGTACAGGTCTTTTACTTCCTTAGTTACATTTATTCCTAGGTGTTTTATTCTTTTTGATGTGATTGTAAATGGAATTGTTTCCTTAATTTCTCTTTGCAACAGTTCATTGTTAGTGTATAGAAGTGCAACAGAGTTTTGTATATTAATTTTCTATCCTGAAACTTTACTAAATTCATTGATGAGCTATGGTAGGTTTTTGGTGACATCTTTAGGATTTTCTCTGTATAGTATCATGTTATCTGCAAACAGTGACATTTTAATTCTTCCTTTCTAGTTTGGATTCCTTTTCTTTTGCTTGTCTGCTGTGGCTAAGACTTCCAATACTTTGTTGAATAAAAGTGGTGAGAGTGGACATCCTTGTAGTGTTCCTGATCTTAGAGGAAATGCTTCCAGCTTTTCACCATTGAGTATGATGTTAGTTGTGAGTTTGTCATATATGGCATTTATTACATGGAGGTATGTCCCCTCACCCCTTTTGTAGAGAGTTTTTATCAGAAATCTGTGTTGAGTTCTGTCAAAAGCTTTTTCTGCATCTATTGGGATGATCATATGGTTTTATTCTTCAATTTGTTAATGCAGTATATCACAATGGTCACTTAACAGTATTGAAACATCCTGGCATCCCTGGGATAAATCCCACTTGACTATAGTGTATGATCCTTTTAATGTATTGCTGAATTCAGTTTGCTAATGGTTTGTTGAGAATTTTTGCATCTATGATCATCAGTGATATTGGCCTGTAATTTTTTTTGTGTGATATCTTTATGTGGTTTTGGTATCAGGGTGATGCTGGCTTTGTAGAATGAATTCAGAAGTATTCTTTTCTCTGAAATTGTTTTGGAATTGTTTGAGGATAGTTGTTAACCCTTCTTTAAATATTTGGTAGAATTCACCTGTGAGTCCATCTGGTTCTGTACTTTCATTTGTTTGGAATTTTTAAAATTACTGATTGAATTTCATTACTGGTAATTAGTATATTTTCTATATATTCCTGGTTCAGTCTTGGGAGACTATACGTTTCTAGGAATTTGTCCATTTCTCCTAGGTTGCCCATTTTATTGGCATATAGTTGTTCATAGTAATCTCTTATATCCTCTGTGTTTCTGTGGTGTCTGTTGTAATTTCTCCTTTTTCATTTCTGATTTTATTGATTTGGGTACTCTCTCTTTTATCATTGATGAGTCTGGCTCAAGTTTTATCAATTTTGTTTATCTTTTCAAAGTATCAGCTCTTAGTTTCATTGATCTTTTCTATTGGGTTTTTTTTTTTTTGTCTCTATTTCATTTATTTCTGCACTGATCTTTAGGATTTCTTTCCTTGTACTAACTTTGAGTTTTGTTTGTTCTTCTTTTTCTTGTTCTTTAGGTGTAAGGTTAAGTTGTTCAGTTGAGCATTTTCTTGTTTCCTGAGATAGTCTTGTCTTGTATAAACTTCCCTCTTAGAACTGATTTTGCTGCAGCCTGATTTCATTTGTTTTGTTTTCATTTGTCTCCAGCTTTTAAAAAATTTCTTCTTTGATTTTTTCAATGCTCCATTGGTTGTTTAATAGCATATTATTTATCCTCCATGTGTGTTTTTGGGGGAATGAGAGTTTTTTCTTGTAGTTTATTTTCTAGTCTCATAGGGTTGTGGTCAGAAAAAATTCTCCATATGATTTAAATTTTCTTAAATTTACTGAGGCTTGTTTTCTGGCCAGCATGTGATCTATCCTGGAGAATGTTCCATGTGCACTTGAAAAGAATGTGTATTCTACTGTTGTGGATGGAATGTTCTATATATTTCTGTTAAGTCAGTCTTGTCTAATGTGTTATTTAAGGCCAGTGTTTCCTTATTGATTTTCCATCTGGATCATCTGTCCATTGATGTTAAATGTAGTGTTAAAGTCCCCTACTATTAGTGTGTTACTATCAATTTCTCCCTTTATATCTGTTAATATTTGCTTTTTGTATTTAGTTGCTCCTTTTTTGGGTACTTATATATTTTTAAATGTTATATCTTCTTGGATTAATCCTTTGATCATTATGTAATGTCCTTCTTTGTCTCTTGTAACATTATTTGTTTCAAAGTCTATTTTGTCTGATATAAGTATTGTTACTTTGGCTTTCTTTCAATTTCCATTTGCATGGAATAACTTCTTCTATCCCCTCATTTTCAGTCTGTGTGTGTGTGTTTAGATCTGAAGTGAGTCTTTTATAGGCAGCATATATGTGGGTCTTATTTCTGTATCCATTCATCTATACTATGTGTTTTTATTGGAGAGTTTAGTCCATTTACATTCAAAATGATATTGATAGGTATGTACTTATTGCTGTTTTGTTCATTGCTTTTGGATCATTTTGTGGTTCTTTTTTGTTCCTCCTTCTTTTGTTCTCTTGTAAGTTGATAACTCTCTCTAGTGTTATGAGTGGATTCCTTTCTCTTTGTGTGTGTGTGTGTGTGTGTGTGTGTGTGTGTGTGTGTGTGTATCTTTTATAGATTTTTGGTTTATGTATGGTTTATATTATAAACCATGAAGTTTATATATGGCAATCTCTCTCTTTCTCTCTCTTTCTCTTTATGTGTGTGTGTGTGTGTGTGCATGTGCATGTTTGTGTATATATATATATGTAATTTTTTAAAGTTGCTGAACTTTTAATTTCAAATACATTTTAACAACCTTCCATTTTTTACTCTCCTTTCCTCACAATTACCATTTTGACATCGTATTTTATATCTATTTGTTTTTCTGTATCCCTTAACTGCTTATTGTGGATATAATTTTATTACTTCTGTCTTTTAACCTTCTTGGTAGACTTGAAGTGGTTGATTTACCACCTTTACTGTATATTTGCCTTTCCCAATGAGCTTTTTCCTTCTATAATTTTTATATTTTTAGTTGTGGCCTTTTTTAAATTAGAAAAGTCCTTTTAACATTTCTTGTAAAGCTGGTTTGGTGGTGCTGATCTCTTTTAGCTTTTTCTTATTTGTAAATCTATTGAGATCTCCATCAAATATGAATGAGAGGCTTGCTTTGTAGAGTATTCTTGATTGTAGGTTTTCCCCTTTCATCAATTTAAATATATCATGCCACTCTCTTCTGGCCTGCGGAGTTTCTGCTGAAAGTGAAGCTAACAGGGACTTTCCTGGTGGTCCAGTGGCTAGAGCTCAGCACTCCCAATGCAGGGGGCCTGGGTTTCATCCCTGGTCAGGGAACTGGATCCCACACGTTGCAACTAAGAGTTTGCATGCTATAGCTAAAGTTCCCACATGCCACAACTAAAGATCCCACATGTGGCAACGAGGATCCCTCACGTGACAATGAGGATCCCACTTGCCAAAACTAGGACCTGGCACAGCCAAATAGATAAATAAATAAACATTAAACAAATTTTTTTCAATTCTTTAAAAAAAGAAAGGTCAGCTGATAGCCTTATGGGAATTCCCTTGTGTGTAACATGTTACTTTTTTTTTTCCTTGCTGCTTTTAATGTTTTCCCTTTATCTTTAAATTTTTTTCCATTTTAATTATAATGTGTGTTGGTGCAATCCTCTTTGGGTTGATTCTGTTTGAGGCTCTCTGTGCTTCCCAAACTTGGATGTCTGTTTCCTTTCCCAGGTTAAGAAATTTTCAGTTACCATATTCAAATCTGTTCCCTGCCCCTTTCTTTCTCTTCTCCTTCTAGGTGTTATTATGCTTGATATTTTCTCAGACGTCTCTTAAAGTGTCCCCATTTCTTTTTATGCTTTTTTCTTTTCTTTCTTTTTTTTCTGTTCAACTTCAATGATTTCCAGTACTCTGTCTTCCAGCTTTCTGATCTGTTTCTCTGTATTATTTAATCTGCTGTTGATTACTTCTAGTTTATCTTTCATTTCAGTTATTGTATTTTTCATCTCTTTTTAGTTCTTCCTCATATTTTATAGCTCTTTTTTAAAAACTTCTAACTTTTCAGTCTGTTCTTTCATTCTTCTCCTGAGTTCTTTGATCATCTTTATGATCATTTCCTTGAAAACTTTATCTGGTTGATTGCCTATCTCCACTTCGCTTAGTTTTTCTGTTTCTTCTTTATCTTGTTCCTTCTTTTGAAACATGTTTCTCTGTCACCTCTATTTACCTAATTTTCTGGCTTTATTTCTATGTATCTGGTATGTTTGTTGTATTCCTGAACTTGTCCATTTGTAGGAGACATCTTGTGCATCCCAGTAGCACACACCTTTCTAGTCACCAGAGCTATATGTTCTATGGGTAACCCCTATGTTGACTGCACAGACCCTTCTGTTGTGGTGGGCTGACTACTGTGTGTGGCCTGGTAGGTGTAACTGTCCCTCAGTCCAGTTGGTTGCCAAGCGCTGCCTTGTGCAAGAGTGCCAGCCACTTGTTTGTGGAGCTGGGTCATAGATTGACTGGCTGTAGGACACCAGTAGTTCCCGTGGCTGGCTGACTGGAGGGCAAAGGCAGGTTCTGGGGTGGGTGGTTACAGGGCCATTGTTCCTAGGTCTAGTGTTAGCCTGCTGGTAGGTGGGGCCAGTTCATGACGTGGCTGGCTATGGTTTTTGAGTTATCCCATAGCTTGTGTCAGCCCACTGGTGAGTGGGACTGTATCCCAGAGCAACTTTCTGAGGTGTCCAGGGTATCTCAGAGTGGGTTTTGGCCTTCTGGTGGGTGGGGTTGGGACCTAGGGGGTCCCAGTGCTAATTCTGTCTCACTGGTGGGTGGTGCTGTGTCTCAGAGACTCTGACTGTAGGGCTTTGAGATCCTGAAGCTGGTGTCAGGCCACTGTTGTGTGGGGCTGGAACCCAGGGAATCCCAGGGCTGGTGCTGACCTGCTTATGTGTTGGCTGGGTCTTGATCAGGCAGGCTGAAGGGACACTGTGGTCCTGGGGCCAGTGCACACCTGCTGGCAGGTAAAGTCATGTCCTGGGGCTACTGCTGGTCCACTGACAGGCAGCACCATGTCCTGGGGTCTATGGGCTCAGGGGTCCCAGAGCTGGTATTGGACTGCTGGTGAATGGGGCTGATTCCTGACACAGCTGGCTCTGGTATCTCAGAGAAGGGGGGGTGGGTCCCAAAGCTTGTTTTGACCCATTAGTGAGTGGGGCTGGATCCAAGAGCAGCTGGCTGAGGGACCCAAGGTGTCTCACAGCTGATATTCTGCTGGTGGGTGTACTGGGTCTGACAGGTCAGGCTGCAGAGCTGCAGTTGTCCTGGAGCTGGTGTCCACACACTGGTGGGGGGGACTGGGTCTAGGTGGTTCTGGGGTGGTGTCTACCCACTGGTGGGCAGAGTTGTGTCCCTGGATCTCTGGCTGTAAGTCCCTGGGTGTCCCAGTTCTAGTGCCTATACCCTGATGTGTGGGGCCAGTTCCTGGGCCCTCTGGTGGACAAGGCTATGTCCAGGGGTGCTTGTGAGCTCAAGGGGTTTTACGGCCGCCGGACTGTTGGTGGGTAGATCTGTGTCTCCATCTGGCAAATTGCTTGGCCTGAGGCATCCCAGCAGTGCTGCATACAGTCTGGTGGGTGGAGGTGGGGCTGGGTCCTAAGGTTAACAAACTAGAGGGAAGACTCCAAAGTGGTGCTTACTAGCACCAGTGTCCACGTGGTAGAAAAAGCTCCCAAAAAGGCTGCCGTCCATACCTGTGTCCCAAGGGTGAGCTCCAGTTGCCTTCTGCCTCTCCAGCATATTCTCCAAGATTAGCAGGTGGGTCTGACCCAGGCTCCTTTGAAATTTCTGCTTCTGCTCTGGGTCTCAGAGCATGTGAGATTTTGTGTGCACCCTTAAAGAGTGGAGTCCCTATTTCCCACAGTCCTCTGGGTCTCCACAAAAGAAACCCTGCTGACCTTCAAAGCCAAATGTTCTGTGGGCTTATCTTCCCAGTGCAGGACCCCCATGCTGGGGAGCCGAATATGGGACTCAGACCCCTTGTTTCTTGGGGAGAACCTCTGCAATTGTGATTATTCTACTATTTGTAGATTGCCTACCTGGGGGTGTAGGTCTTGACTGCACCATGAGTCCATCCCTCCTACTCATCTACTTGTGGTTCCTTCTTTATATCTTTGGTTGTAGAAGGTCTTTTATTGTAGATCCTGGTCTTTCTCATCAACAGTTTCTCTGTAAATAGTTGTAATTTTGGCATGACTGAAAGAGTTGTGGTCTTATTACTCCACCATCTTGGGAACTCTCTTCAGTAGTTTTTATGTATCAAAGAAATTTTCCATTTCTTGTAGATTGTCCTAGAAGTTTGATGGTATATTTTTGATCATAGTAGCCTCTAACATCCTTTCTTTTTCTGTGGTACCCATTGTAATATTTACTCTTTCATTTATTATCCTGTTGATTTGGGTTCTCTTTTTTCCCTTGGTTAGTGTAGCAAAGGGTTTGTCAACTTTATCTTTTCAAAGAACAAAACTCTTGTTAATCTTTTCTGTTGTTTTCCTGTTCTCTATTCATTTGTTTCTGCTCTAATATTTATTATTTCCTTCCTTCTGCTAACTTTGGGCTGTTTGTTGTTCTTTTTCTGTTCCTTTAGGTGAACAGTTAGGTTGTTTATTTGAGATCTTTCTTGTTCTTAATGTAGGCCTTCTTTTTTTCTTTTGGCTATAAACGTCCCTCTTAGAACTGCTTTTGCTTCATCTCATAAGTTTTGGTGTATATTTTCATTTTTGTTTGTCACAAGATACTTTTTTCTTACCTCTTCAATCTATTCTTTAAGTCATTACTGGTTTAGGAGAGTGTTGTTTAATTTCCATGTATTCATGAGTTTTTGAGTTTTCCTTTTGTTACTGATTTCTAGTTTCATACTATTTTTGTCAGAGGAGATACTTGGTATGATTTCAACCTTCTTGAATTTGCTAACATTTGTTTTGTGGCATAATATATGTTCTATCCTAGAAAATACTCCATGTGAGTTTGAGAGGAATGTTTATTTTGCTGCTGTTGGATATAATGTTCTGTATATGTTTGTTAGTCCATTTGTTCTATAGTGTTATTCAAGTATACTGTCCCCTTATTGAGTCTCTGGACAATTTATCCATTGTTGAGAGTGGGGTATTAAAGACTCCATGTAATAATATAATGCTCTTTATTTCTCCTTTTAGCTATGTTAGTTTTTTCTTTATCTGCTTAGGTGCACCAATGTTCGGTGCATAAATATTTAGAATTGTTGTATCTTCTGGATAGATTGACCCCCATTATCATTACATAATATCTTTCTTTGTCTCTTTTTACATTTTTACATTAAAGTCTATTTTGCCTGATATAAGTAGCTACCCCTGGTTTGTTTTTGTTTGTTTGTTAACACTTGCTTGAAATATGTTTTTCCATCCCTTTACTCTCAGTCTATGTGTATCTTTAAGGCTAAAGTTAGTCTCTTAAAGGCACCATATCATTGGATCTTGTTTTTAATCCTTTCAACCATTCTGTGTCTTTTGATTAGGAATTTAATTCATTTACATTTAAGTAATGATTAATAAGTAAGAACTTACGATTGACATTTTGTTAATTGTTTTCTGGTTGTTTTGTAGATCTATTGTTCTTTCTTATCCCCCTCCCTTTTTTGATATCTTTTGGTATCAGTGTGCTTTGACTTTTTTTTATCATGTTCTTTTTTGTGACTACTATAGGTATTTCCCGTATGGTTACTATGAGGTTTATATCAGATACCTTAAAATTATAACACCCTATTTGAAACTGATAATAAATTAACTTCAATAGCATTTCTACACATTTACTTCTCCTTTCCCTCACATTTTAGGTTACTGATGTTATAATTTACACATTTTTATATTATATATCTAATAACAGATAATTCTAGTTATTATTTTTTATTTTATTTTATATATTTTTTATAACCAGGTTTTATTAGTAATCCATTTTATACACATCAGTGTATACATGTCAATCCCAAACTCCCAATTCATCACACTACCACCCCCACCTGCTGCTGCTTTCCCCCCTTGGTGTCCATATGTTTGTTCTCTACATCTGTGTCTCAATTTCTGACCTGCAAACCAGTTCATCTGTGCCATTTTTCTAGGTTCCACATATATGGTTAATATGTGATATTTGTTTTCCTCTTTCTGACTTACTTCACTCTGTATGACAGTCTCTAGATTCACCCACATTTCTACAAATGACCCAATTTCATTCCTTTTATGGCTGAGTAATATTCCATTGTATATATGTACCACATCTTCTTTATCCATTCATCTGTCAATGGGCATTTAGGTTGATTCCATGACCTGGCTATTGTAAATAGTGCTGCAATGAACATTGAGGTGCATGTGTCTTTTTGAATTATGTTTTGCTCTGGGTATATGCCCAGTAGTGGGATGGCTGGGTCATATGGTAACTATTTTTAGATTTAAGGAACCTCCATACTGTTCTCCACAGTGACTGTATCAATTTACATTCCCACCAACAGTGCAAGAGGATTCCTTTTTCTCCACACCCTCTGCAGCATTTGTTGTTTGTAGATTTTCTGATGATGCCCATTCTAACTGGTGTGAGGTGATACCTCATTGTAGTTTTGACTTGCATTTCTCTAATAATTAGTGATGTTGAGCAGCTTTTCATGTGCTTCTTGGCCATCTGTGTGTCCTCTTTGGAGAAATGTTTATTTAGGTCTTCTGCCCACTTTTTCATTGGGTCGTTTGTTTTTTTAATATCAAGCCGTATGAGCTGTTTATATAGTTTGGAGATTAATCCTTTGTCCATTGATTCATTTGAAAATATTTTCTCCCATTCTGAGAGTTGTCTTTTCATCTTGTTTGTAGTTTCCTTTGCTTTGCAAAAGCTTTGAAGTTTCATTAGGTGCTGTTTGTTTATTTTTCTTTTTATTTCCATTTCTCTAGGAGGTGAATCAAAAAGTATTTTGCTGTGATTTACGTCAAAGAGTGTTCTTCCTATGCTTTCCTCTAAGAGGTTTACAGTGTCCAGTCTTACATTTACATCTCTAATCCATTTTGAGTTTATTTTTGTGTATGATATTAAGGAGTGTTCTAATTTCATTCTTTTACATGTAGCTGTCCAGTTTTCCCAGCACCACTTATTGAAAAGACTGTTTTTTCTCCATTGTATATCCTTGCCTCCTTTGTCATAGGTTAGTTGACCTTAGGTGCATGGGTTTATCTCTGGGTTTTCTATGCTGTTCCATTGATCTTTCGATTTTTGTGCCAGTACCATATTGTCTTGATTACTGTAGCTTTGTAGTCTAGTCTGAAGTCAGGGAGTCTGATTCCTCCAGCTCTGTTTTTTTCCCCTCAAGACTGCTTTGGCTATTCAGGGTCTTTGTGTTTCCATACAAATTTTAAGATTTTTTGTTCTAGTTTTCTAAAACATTCCATGCATAATTTGATAAGGATTCCATTGAATCTGTAGATTGCTTTGGGTACTTGACTCATTTTCACAATGTTGATTCTTCCAATCCAAGAACATGGTATATCTCTCCATCTGTTGGTGTCATCTTTAATTTCTTTCATCAGTGTCTTATAGTTTTCTGCATACAGTTTTTTTTTCTCCCTAGGTAGGTTTATTCCTAGGTATATTATTCTTTTTGTTGCAGTGGTAAATGGGAGTATTTCCTTAACTTCTCTTTCAGAATTTTCATCATTAGTGTATAGGAATGCAAGAGATTTCTGTGCATTAATTTTGTAACCTGCAACTTTACCAAATTCATTGATTAGCTCTAGTAGTTTTCTGGTAGCATCTTAGGATTCTCTATATATAGTATCATGTCATCTACAAAAGGTGACAGTTTTACTTTTTCTTTTCCAATTTGTATTCCTTTTATTTATTTTTCTTCTCTGATTGCCATGGTTATGACTTCCAAAACTGTGTTGAATACTAGTGGCAGGAGTGGACATCCTTGTCTTGTTCCTGATCTTAGAGGAAACACTTTCAGTTTTTCATCATTGGGAATGATGTTTGCTGTGGGTTTTTGTATATGGCCTTTATTATGTTGAGATAGCTTCCCTCTATGCCTACTTTCTGGAGAGTTTTTATCATAAATTGGTGTTGAATTTTGTCAAAAGCTTTCTCTGCATCTATTGACATGATCATATGGCTTTTATTCTTCAATTTGTTAATATGGTATATTGCATTGATTGATTTGCATATATTGAAGAATCCTTGCATCCCTGGGATAAATCCCACTTGATCATGGTGTATGATCCTTTTAATGTGTTGTTGGAATCTGTTTGCTAGTATTTTGTTGAGGATTTTTGCATGTATATTCATCAGTGATACTGGTGTGTAATTTTCTTTTTTTCTCTTATCTTTGTCTGGTTTTGGTATTAAGGTGATGGTGGGCTCATAGAATGAGTTTGGAGTCTTCCTTCCTCTGCAGTTTTTTGGAAGAGTTTGAGAAGGATGGGTGTTAGCTCTTCTCTAAATGTTTGATAGAATTCACCTGTGAAGCTATCTGGTCCTAGACTTTTGTTTGTTGGAAGATTTTTTTTTTTTTTTTTTTTTTTTGCGGTACTCGGGCCTCCCACTGTTGTGGCCTCTCCCGTTGTGGAGCACAGGCTCCGGACGTGCGTGCTTAGCAGCCATGGCCCACGGGCCCAGCCGCTCTGCAGCACGTGGGATCCTCCTGGACCGGGGCACGAACCTGTGTCCCCTGCATCGGCAGGTGGACTCTCAACCACTGCGCCACCAGGGGAGCCCTGTTGGAAGATTTTAAATCACATTGAAACAAAAGAGTTTCAATTACATTACTGTGATTGGTCTGTTCATATTTTCTGTTTCTTCCAGGTTCAGTCTTGGAAGGTTATACGTTTCTAAGAATTTGTCCATTTCTTCCATGTTGTCAATTTTATTGGCATAGAATTGCTTCTAGTAGTCTCTTAGGATGTTTTGTATTTCTGCGGTGTCTGTTGTAACTTCTCCTTTTTCATTTCTAATTTTACTGATTTGAGTCCTCTCCCTCTTTCTCTTGATGAGTCTGGCTAATCAATTTTGTTTATCTTCTCAAAGAACCAGCTTTTAGTTTTATTGATCTTTGCTATTGGTTTCTTTGTTTCTATTTCATTTATTTCTGCTCTGATCTTTATGATTTCTTTCTTCCTGCTAACTTTGGGGGTTTTTTGTTCTTCTTTCTCTAGTTCCTTTAGATGTAAGGTTAGATTGTTTATTTGAGGTTTTTCTTGTTTCTTGAGGTAGTGTTGTATAGCTATAAACTTCCCTCTTAGAGCTGCTTTTGCTGCATTCCATAGGTTTTGGATCATCGTGTTTTCATTATCATTTATCTCTAGGTATTTTTTGATTTCCTTTTTGATTTCTTCAGTGATGTCTTGGTTATTTAGTAATGTATTGTTTAGTCTCCATGTGTTTGTGTTTTTTCTTGACTTTTTTGATCCTGTAATTGATTTCTAATCTCATAGCGTTGTGGTCAGAATGGATGCTTGATATGATTTCAATTTTCTTAGATTTACTGAGGCTTGATTTGTGACCTAAGATGTGATCTATCCTGAATAATGTTCCATGCACATTTGAGAAGAAAGTGTAGTGTGCTGTTTTTGGATGGAGTGTCCTATAAATATCAATTAAATCTATCTGGTCTGTTGTGTCATTTAAAGCTTGTGTTTCCTTATTAATTTTCTGTTCGGATAATCTGTCCATTGGTGTAAGTGAGGTGTTAAAGTGCCCCACTATTATTGTGTTACTGTCAATTTCTTCTTTTATAGCTTTTAGCAGTTGCCTTATGTATTGAGGTACCCTATGTTGGGTGCATATATATTTATAATTGTTATATCTTCTTCTTGGATTGATCCCTTGATCATTATGTAGTGTCCTACCTTGTCTCTTGTAACATTCTTTATTTTAAAGTCTATTTTATCTGATATGAGTATTGCTATTCCAGCTTTCTTTTGATTTCCCTTTGCATGGAATATCTTTTTCCATCCCTTCACTTTCAGTCTTTATGTGTCCCTAGGTATGAAGAGGGTCTCTTGTAGATAGCACATATATGGGTCTTGTTTTTCTATCCATTCAGCAAGCCTGTGTCTTTTGGTTGGAGCATTTAATCCATTCACGTTTAAGGTAATTATTGATATGTGTGTTCCTATTACCATTTTCTTAATTGTTTTGGGGTTTGGTTTTGTAGGTCCTTTCCTTCTCTTGTGTTTCCTACTTAGAGAAGTTCCTTTTGCATTTGTTGTAGAGCTAGTTTGGTGGTGCTGAATTCTCTTAGCTTTTGCTTGTCTGTAAAGCTTTTGATTTCTCCATCAAATCTGAATGAGGTCCTGCTGGGTAGAGTAATCTTGGTTTTAGGTTCTTCCCTTTCATCACTTTAAATATAGCATGCCACTCCCTTCTGGCTTGTAGAGTTTCTGCTGAGAAATTGGCTGTTAACCTTATGGGAGTTCCCTTGTATATTATGTGTCATTTTTCTCTTGCTGCAGTCAATAATTTTTGTCTTTAATTTTTGCCAGTTTGATTACTATGTGTCTCGGCATGTTTCTCCTTGGGTTTATCCTGTATGGGACTCTCTGCACTTCCTGGACTTCAGTGGCTATTTCCTTTCCCATGTTAGGGAAGTTTTAGACTATAATCTATTCAAATGTTTTCTCAGGTCCTTTCTCCTTCTTCTCCTCTGGGACCCCTATAATGTAAATGTTGTTGCATTTAATGTTGTCTCAGAGGTCTCTTAAGCTGTCTTCATTTCTTTTCATTCTTTTTTATTCTGTTCTGCAGCAGTAAATTCCACCATTTTGTCTTCCAGGTTACTTATCCGTCTTCTGTCTCAGTTATTCTGCTACTTATTCTTTCTAGTGTATTTCTCATTTCAGTTATTGTGTTGTTCATCTCTCTTTGTTCTTTAATTCTTCTAGATCTTTGTTAAACATTTCCTGCATCTTCTCAATCTTTGCCTCCATTCTTTTCCCGAGGTCCTGGATCATCTTCACTATCATTATTCTGAATTCTTTTTATGGAAGGTTGCCTATCTCCATTTAGTTGTTTTCCTGGGGTTTCATCTTGTTCCCCCATCTGGTCCATAGCCCTCTGCCTTTTTATCTTGTGTATCTTTCTGTGAATGTGGTTTTTGTTCCACAGGCTGCAGGATTGTAGTTCTTCTTGCTTCTACTCTCTAGTTATTATTTTTTACTATATATGCTTTTAAAGTTTTAAACCAGAGTTGTAAGTGGATTATAAACCACCACCATTACTGTATTACGGAATCTAAATTTCACTATATATCTACCATTACCAGTAAGTTTTACACTACCTTCTTATATTTTTATTATGTTAATTGGCGTCCTTTTACTTCCACTCAAAGATCTCCCTTTAGCATTTCTTCTACAGCAGGTTTTGTGGTAATGAAATCTCTCTGCTCTTGTTTGTTTGGGAAAAGCTTTATCTCTGCTTCATTTCTGAAGGATAATTTTGCCAGGCATAGAACTCTTGGTTGACATTTAAGAAAAATATTTCTAAAATATCACTCCATTCTTTCCTGACCCGAAGTTTCTTATGGAAGTTTCCTTGTATGCAACTTCTCTCTTTTTCCTTGCTGCTTTCAAAATCTTTGTCTTTGACTTTTGACAATTTATTATAATGTATCTCAGTGTAGCCTTATTTTGGGACCTTCAGCCCTCATGGATCTTGATGTCCATTTCTCTTTCCAGGTTTGGAATGTTTTCAGCCATTATTGCTTTCAATATTCTTTCTGCCCCTTTCTCTTCTGCTCCTGGACTTCCTGTAATGTGGATATTGTTTCCTTTTATTGTGTCCCGTAAGTCCTCTGGGCTTTCTTCACTCTTTTTCATTCTTTTTACTTTTTGCTACTCTGACATGATAATTTTATTTTCATTTTTAATTGAAGTATAGTTGATTTACAATGTTGTGCCAATCTCTGCTGTATGGCAAAGTGACTCAGTTACACACATATATACATTCTTTTTTCATATTCTTTTCCATTATGGTTAATCCCAGGAGATTGCATACAGTTCCCTGTGCAATACATTAGGATCTTGTTGCTTATCCATTCTAAATGTAATAGCTTGTATCTACCCACCCCAAACTCCCAGTCAATCCCTCTCCCTACCCCACTCCTCATTGTCAACCACAAGTTGGATCTCTATGTCTGTATGTTTCTGTTTTGTAGATAAGTTCATTTGTGCCATATTTTAGATTCCACATATAAGTTATATCATGTGGTATTTGTCTTTCTCTTTCTTACTTAGTTCACTTAGTATGATAATCTCTATTTGCACCCATGTTGCTGCAAATGACAATATTTCCTTCTTTTTATGGCTGGCTAGTATTCCATTGTATATGTGTACCACATCTTCTTTATCCATTCATCTGGCAATGGACATTTAGGTTGTTTCCATGTTTTGGCTATTCTGAATAGTGCTGCTATGAACATAGGGGTACATGTATCTTTTTGAATTATAGTTTTGTCTGGGTATATGCCCAGGAGTGAGATTGCTGGATCATATGGTAATTCTATTTTTAGTTTTCTGAGGAACCTCTATACAGTTTTCCACAGTGACT
Source organism: Phocoena sinus (assembly GCF_008692025.1). NCBI lineage: Eukaryota > Metazoa > Chordata > Mammalia > Artiodactyla > Phocoenidae > Phocoena > Phocoena sinus. The sequence continues at coordinate 43,554,989 of NC_045764.1, read as the reverse complement.
GCACCAACTTACATTTCCATCAATAGTGTAGGAGTGTGCTGTTTTCTCCACACCCTCTCCAGAATTTATCTGTAGACTTTTTAATGGTGGGCATTCTGACCAGTGTGAGGTGATACTTCATTGTAGTTTTGATTTCATTTCTCCAATAATTTGTGACATTGAGCACCTTTTCATGTGCCTGTTGGCCGTCTGTAAGTCTTCTTAGGAGAAATGTCTATTTAGGACTTCTGCCCATTTTTCGATTGGTTTGTTTCTTTGTTGTTGAGTTGTATGAGCTGTTTGTATATTTTTGAGAATAAGCCCTTCTTGGTTTCATCATTTATAAATATTTTCTCCCATTCCATAAGTAGTCTTTTTGGTTCTTTTATGGTTGGTTTCCTTTGCTGTGCAAAAGCTTGTAAGTTTGATTATGTTCCATTTGTTTATTTTTGTTTTTATTTCTATTGCCTTGGGAGATTGATCTAAGAAAACATTGGTACAGTTTATGTCAGAGAATGTTTTGCCTTTGCTCTCTTCTAGTTTTATGGTGTCATGTCTTATGTTTAAGTCTTTAAGCCATTTTGAATTTATTTTTGTTCATAGTGTGAAGGTATATTCTAAATTTCATTGTTTTCCATTCAGCTGTCCAACTTCCCCAGCACCACTTGCTTAAGAGACTGTCTTTATCCCATTTTACATTGCCTTCTTTGATGAAGATTAATTGACTATATGTGTGTGGGTTTATTTCTGGGCTGTCTATTCTGTTCCATTGATCCATATGTCTGTTTTTGTACCAGTATCACACTGTTTTGATTACTGTAGCATTGCAGTATTGTCTGAAGTCTGAGAGGATTATGCCTCCTTTTTTTTTTCCCCCTCAAGATTGCTTTGCCACTCCTGGGTCTTTTACGATTCCATTTACATTTTAGGATTATTTGTTCTAGTTCTATGAAAAATGTCATGGGTAATTTGATAGGGATTGCATTAAATCTGTAGATTGCTTTGGGTAGTATTGCCATTTTTAACAATATTAATTCTGCCAATGCAAGATTATGGGATATCTTTCCATTTCTTTGAATCCTCTTTTATTCCCTTTATTAATGTTTTTTAAAGTTCTCAGCATATAAGTTTTTCACCTCCTTGGTCAGGTTTATTCCTAGGTATTTTAATTTTTTGGTGTGATTTTAAAATGTACTGTGTTTTTACATTTCCTTTCTGATATTTCATTGTTAGTGTAAAGAAACACAACCAATTTCTGAATTTAATTTGTATCCTTCTACTTTGCTGAATTCATTTATTAGATCGAGTAGTTTTGTGTGGAGTCCTTAGGGTTTTCTATATGTACTATCATGTTATCTGCATTTAGTTACAGTTTTACCTCTTCCCTTCCAATTTGGATATTTTTATTTCTTGTCTGATTGCTGTAACCAAGACTTCCAATACTATGTTGAATAGAAGTGGTGAGAGTGCGTATCCTTGGCTGTTCCAGATTTTAGCGGGAAGGCTTTCAGCTTTTCGTCACTGAGTATTAATATTGGCTGTGGCTTTGTCATAAATGGCTTTTATTATGTTGAGATTTTCCCCTATATGCCCACTTTGGTTAAAGTTTTTATCATAAATGAATGTTGAATTTTGTCAAATGCTTCTCTTTTTTTTTTTGTATCTATTGAGATGATCATGTGGCTTTTTACTTTTCTTTTGTTAATGTGGTGTATTACATTGATTGATTTGTGTATACTGAACCATCCTTGTGAGCTTGGGATGAATCCCACTTGGTTGTGGTTTATGATCTTTTTTATGTGTTGTTGGATTTGGTTTGCTAATTTTTTAAATTAATTTTTATTGAAGTATAGTTGCTTTACAGTATTGTGTTTATTTCTAATGTACAGCAAAATGAATCAACTATATGTATACATATATCTCCTCCCTTTTGGACTTCCTTCCCATTCAGGTCACCACAGTGCATTAAGTAGAGTTCCCTATGCTATACAGTATTTTCTCATTAGTTATCTATTTTATACATAGTATCAATAGTGTATATGTGTCAATCCCAATCTCCCAATTTCTCCCAACCCCTCCTTTCCCCCTTGGTTTCCATACATTTTTTTTCTCTACGTCTGTGTCTCTATTTCACAAATAGGATCGTCTGTACCATTTTCTAGATTCCACATATACGTGTCAATATAAAATATTTGTTTTTCTCTTTCTGACTTACTTCACTCTGTATGACAGTCTCTAGGTCCATCAACATCTCTACAAATGACCCAATTTTGTTCCTCTTTATGCATGAGTAATATTCCATTGTGTATATATATCACATCTTGTTTATCCATTCCTCTGTTGATGGGCATTTAGGTTGCTTCCATGTCTGGCTATTATAAATAGTACTGCTATGAACATTGGGGTACATGACACTTTCTGAATTATGGTTTTCTCTGGGTATATGCCCAGTAGTGGGATTTCTGGGTCATATGGTAGTTCTATTTTTAGTTTTTTAAGGAACATCCATACTGTTTTCCATAGTGGTTGTATCAATTTACACTCCCACCAACAGTGCATGAGGTTTCCCTTTTCTCCACACCCTCTCCAGCATTTGTTGTTTGTAGATTTTTTGATGAGGGCCATTCTGACCCATGTGAGGTGGTACCTCATTGTAGTTTTGATTTTCATTTCTCTAATAATTAGTGATGTTGAGCAACGTTCCATGTGTTTGTTGGCAGTCTGTATGTCTTCTTTGGAGAAATGTCTATTTAGGTCTTCTGCCCATTTTTTGATTGGGTTGTTTATTTTTCTGATATTGAGCTGCATGAGCTGCTTGTATACTTTGGAGATTAATCCTTTGTCAGTTGCTTCATTTGCAAATATTTTCTCCCATTCTAGGGTTGTCTTTTGGTCTTGTTTATGGTTCCTTTCCTGTTCAAAAGCTTTGAAGTTTCATTAGGTCCCATTTGTTTATTTTTGTTTTTATTTTCGTTTCTCTAGGAGGTGGGTCAAAAAGGATCTTGCTGTGATTTATGTCATAGAGTGTTCTACCTATGTGTTCCTCTAAGAGTTTTATAGTGTCTGGCCTTACATTCAGGTCTTTAATCATTTTGAGTTCCTCTAAGAGTTTTATAGTGTCTGGCCTTACATTCAGGTCTTTAATCATTTTGAGTTTATTTTTTGTGTATGATGTTAGGGAGTGTTCTAATTTCATTCTTTTACATGTAGCTGTCCAGTTTTCCCAGTACCGTTTATTGAAGAGACACTCTTTTCTCCATTGTATATTCTTGCCTCCTTTGTCTTAGATTAGGTGACCGTAGGTGTGTGGGTTTACCTCTGGGCTTTCTATCCTGTTCCATTGATCTATATTTCTATTTTCATGCCAGTACCATACTCTCTTGATTACTGTAGCTTTGTAATATAGCCTCAGGTCAGGAAGCCTGATTCCTCCAGCTCCATTTTTCTTTCTCAAGATTGCTTTGGCTTTTTGGGGTCTTTTGTATTTCCATACAAATTGTAAAGTTTTTTTTGTTCTATTTCTGTGAAAAATGACATTGGTAATTTGATAGGGATTGCATTAAATCTGTAGATTGCTTTGTGTAGTATACTTATTTTCACAGTATTGATTTTTCCAATCCAAGAACATGGTATATCTCTCCATCTGTTAGTGCTATCTTTGATTTCTCTCATCAGTGTCTTATAGTTTTCTCTGTACAGGTCTTTTGTCTCCCTAGGTAGGTTTATTCCTAGGTATTTTATTCTTTTTGTTGCAATGGTAAATGGGAGGGTTTCCTCAATTTCTCTTTCTGATCTTTCATTGTTAGCATATAGGGATGCAAGGGATTTCTCTGCATTTTTTTTTTTTTTTTTTTTTTTTTGCGATACGCGGGCCTCTCAATGTTGTGGCCTCTCCCATTGCGGCCTCTCCCATTGCGGAGCCCAGGCTCCGACGCGCAGACTCAGTGGCCATGGCTCACGGGCCCAGCCACTCCGCGGCATGTGGGATCTTCCCGGACCGGGACACGAACCCGTGTCTGCTGCATCGGCAGGCAGACTCTCAACCACTGCGCCACCAGGGAAGCCCTCTCTACATTTTTTTACATCCTGTGACCTTACTAAATTCACTGAATAGCTCTAGTATTCTTCTGGTGGCATCTTTAGGGTTTTCTATGTATAGTATCATGATATCTGCAAACAGTGACAGTTTTACTTCTTCTTTTCCAATTTGGATTCCTTTTATTACTTTTTCTTCTCTGCTGTGGCTAAGACTTCCAAGACCTTGTTGAATAATAGTGGTGAGAGTGGACACCCTTGTCTTGTTCCTGATCTTAGAGGAAATGCTTTCAGTTTTTCACCATTGAGAATAATGTCTGCTGTGGGTTTGTCATATATGGCCATTATTATGTTGAGGTTGCTTCCCTCTATGCCCACTTTCTGGAGAGTTTTTATCATAAATCAGTGTTCAATTTTGTGGAAAGCTTTTTCTTTGTCTGTTGAGATGATCATATGTTTTTATTCTTCAGTTTGTTAATACAGTGTATCACATTGGTTGATTTGTGTATATTGAAGAATCCTTGCAACCTTGAGATGATTCCCATTGTGTATGATCCTTTTAATGTGTTGTTGGATTCCGTTTGCTAGTATTTTGTTGAAGATTTTTCATGTATGTCCATCAGTGATATTGGCCTGTAATTTTCTTTTTCTGTGATATCTTTTTCTGGTTTTGGTATCAGGGTTGATGATAGCTTCATAGAATGTCTTTGGGAGTTTTCTTTCCTATTCAGTCTTTTGGAAAAGTTTGAGAAGAATCAGTATCTTTGTATGTTTAGTAGAATTTTCCTGTGAAGACATCTGGTCCTGGACTTTTGTTCATAGGCAGTTTTTTGTTTTTCTATTACAGATACTATTTCACTTCTAGTGATCAGTCCATTCAAATTATCTGTTTCTTCTTGATTCAGTTTTGTTGGGCCATATGTTTCTAAAAAGTTGTCCATTTCTTCTCGGTTGTCAAGTTGTTGACATATAATTGTTCATAGTGTTCTCTTATGGTTTTCTGTATTTCTGTGGTGTCAGTTGAGATTTCTCCTTTTTTCATTTCTTATATTGTTTATTTGGGTTCTCTCTCTTTTCTTCTTGGTGAGCCTGTCCAGATGTTTGTCAGTTTTGTTTATCCTTTCAAAGAACCAGTTCTTGGTTTTATTGATTTTTTTCTATTGTTTTTTAAATCTCTATTTTATTTATTTCCTCCCTGATCTTTACTATTTCCTTCCATCTGTTGACTTTAGGTTTTGTTTATTCTTCTTTTTCTAATTTTTTTAAGTGATAGGTTAGGTTGTTTATTTGATATTTTTCTTGTTTTTTGAGGAAGGCCTGTATTACTATGAACTTCCCTCTAAGACCTGCTTTTGCTGCATCCTATTGATTTTGTATGGTTGTGTTTTCATTGTCATGTGTCTCAAGGGATTTTTAAATTGCCCTTTTATTAGCTTGTTGATCCATTGGCTTTTTAGTAGCATGTTTCTTAGTCTCCATGTAATCATTTTTTTCTCAATTTTTTTCCTGTGGTTGTTTTCTAGTTTCATGCTATTGTGGTCAGAGAAGATGCTTGAAATAATTTCTAACTCTTAAGTTTGTTGAGGTTGGTTTTGTGCCCTAGTATGTGGTCAGTCCTAGAGAATGTTCCATGTGCATTTGAAAAGATTGTATATTCTGGGTTTTTTTGGATGTAATGTCCTGAAAATATCAATTAAGTCAACTGTTTTATTATATTATTTAGGGTCTCTGTTGCCTTTTTGGTTTTCTATCAGAAGGTCTGTCCAGTGATGTGAGTGGGGTGTTAATGTCTCCTACTATTATTATATTCCCATCAATTTCTCCCTTTGTGTCTGCTAGTATTTGTTTTATATATTTGGGTGCTCCTATAGTAGGTGCATATATGTTTACAAGTGTAAAATCCTCTTCTTGTATTGATCCTTTTGTCATTATATAGTGTTCTTCTTTACCTTTCTTTATAGCCTTTGAAGTCTGTTTTGTCTGATATGAGTATTGCAACTTCCACATTCTTGTCATTTCCATTTGCATGAAATATCTTTTTCCATCCCCTCACTTTCAATATATGTGTGTCCTTTGCCCTAAGGGGGTCTCTTGTAGGCAGCATATTATAGGCTCTTGTTCTTTTATCCAGTCTGTCACTCTATGACTTTTGATTGGAGGCTTCAGTCCATTGATATTTAAGGTAATTATTGATACATGTTTCTATTACCATTTTAAACCCTGTTTTCCTGTTGATTCTTGCTCTCTTTTCTGTTCCTTTTTCTTTATTTATCTTTTTGTGGCTTGATAATTTCCTTTTATGTTTGTGTTCTCTTCTTTTTGGTTTTTGTAAATCTATTGTATGTTTTTGATTTCTGGTTGCCCTGTTTTTCAAGTATGTTAACCCCTTCCTATACCTGCTTGCTTTAGACTGATAGTCATATAAGCTCAAACACATTCTAAGAAAAAAAAAAATCTGCATTTTCTTACTCACCTTCCCCACATTTTGTGATTTTTTTGTCCTGTTTTACATCTTGATGTTTATCCTTTTGCTCTTCTTTGTGTTTATCATCACTGTCACAAATAGTTTTTTTTTCTTTTTGATCTGTATACTGGCTTATTTAAGTGATTTACTTTCCAATTGTGATTTCCTCCTTCTTATATTTTCTTGCTTCTTTTCTATTTAGAGAAGACCTTTCAGTACTTCTTTTAGAATAGGTTTAGTATTGCTGTATTCTTTCAGTTTTTGCTTGTCAGAGAAATTCTTTATCTCTTCTTCTATTCTAAATTATAATCTTACTGGGTAGAATATTCTAGGTTGCAGATTTTTCCTTTTCAAGACTTTGGATATATTTTGCCACTCCCTTATGGCCTGTAGTGTTTCTATAAAGAAATAAGCTGATAGCCTTATGGGGATTCCCTTGTAATTTACTTTTTGTTTTGCTGTTGCTGCCTTTAGAATCCTCTCTTTAAGTTTTGCCATTTTTACAATAATATGTTCTTGATTGGTACCCTCTGTACTTTCTGTATCTGGATATCTGTTTACTTCTTTAGGTTTAAAAAGTTTTCACCCATAATTTCTTCAAATACATTTTCAATCCCCTTTTCTCTTTCTTCTCCTTCTGGAATCCCTGTTATGCTTAGATTGGCATGCTTTATATTATCCCATAGGTCTCTTATATTGCTTTCATTTTCTTTTCATTTGGCTTTCTGTCTGCTGTTTTAATTGGATAATTTCCATTATTCTGTCTTCCAGATCACTTATTCTTTCTTCTGCATTTTTCATTCTGCTATTCGTTACCTTTACCTCACCTTTTGTCTCAGCAAATGAATTTTCTAATTTTTCTTGGCTCCTCCTTATAGTTTCTAGTTCCTTTTTAGAGCAATCTGAATTTCTCCCAATAGCTTTTCTTAATTCCTTCAGTATTTTCATTACCTCTTTTTTGAACTCAGTGTCTATTAGATTAAAGAGGTCTGTTTCATTTTTTGTTCCTTCAGGGGAATTCTCTTGTTCTTTTAACTGGGAGTGATTCCTTTGCTTCTTTATTTTGCCTATATTTCTCTTACTCTGTGAGTTTAGGAGAAACAATTATCTACTGTAGTCTTGGAAGCCTATTTATGTGCAGGAGTGTCCCTGCATGGCTTGTGTGGATTTAATTTTTTTTTTGGTGTGAGGGCTGTTTTTGATTTGGATGCTCACCATCTCTTTCCTCAGTGTGTGCTCACCGTTATCCTCTTGATAGGGCATGTGCAGGTGTGCAGCCCATGCATGCTCCCGGGAAGGCTCGGGCAGCAGTAGGAAGCAGGTCATGGGACCCTTGACAGCGGCAGCAGGCTGCACGTACTCCCGGGAGGGTGGAGCAGCGACCTGTGCCTGCTTGCAGGACCCTCAGCAGCGTCAGTAGCAGTCCCTGCCCACCTCTGGAGTCCAAGATGGCAGTGGCAGCTCATGCCCACCCCAGGAGCTTGTGTATGCAGTGTCCTGACACCTGAGAGCAAGAACAGGAAAAGAAGCTCCTATGGCAGTCTCTCTCCTCTCCTCACATGCCCCCCAACGATGGTGCTTTGCTTCACTGGCAGGCCCAGCCTTCTTCCCGTACTCTCTAGGTTTCTGTGCACCACAACCTAGCCCCCTCAGGCTGTCTCCACATAGTCAACCCCAGTCCTCTCCCCGAGGTCTGACCTCCAAAGCTCGAGCCTCAGCATGAAGCCCCCACCCACCCCAGTGGATAAGCATCTCAGGCTGGGGAGTTCCAGCCAGCACTGACCGTCTGTGCAGGTTACTCTCCAATTTGCCTCCCGCAAACCAGTTGCTGCACTCTCTCTTAGGCTCTGAAGCTCCCCCTCTATCCTGGCTGATTTCCTCAATAGTGAGGGGACTTCACAGCCAGGAACCTTTCCTCTTTCACAGCTCCCTCCCAGAGGTACAGGTCCCATCCCAATTACTTTCCTTTTTTTTTTTTTCATTTTTCTTTTGCCCTACCCAGTTACATGGAGATTTTCTTGCCCTTTTGGAAGTCTAAGGCCTTCTGCCAGCTTTCAGTAGATGTTCTGTGAGAATCATTCCACATGTCAGTGTATTTTTGATGTATTTGTGGGAGAAGGTGAGCTCCATGTTCTACTCCTCTGCCATCTTGATTTGATCACCTGACTTGATAATTTTAAATGTCCTGTTTTCTAGGTCACTGATTCTTTCCTCTGTATAGTCTAGTCTGCTTTTGAAGCTGTCTATTGAATTCTTCAGTTTAGTTGTATTTTTCAGCTGTAGGATGTCTGTTTTCACTTTTGTTTTTTGAATCATTTCTATTTCGTTGTTGGACTTCTCATTTTGTTCATGCACTTTCCCCTAATTTTGTTTAGTTGTCTGTATATTCTTGTAGTTCACTAAACTTATTTAAGAGAATTATTCTGAATTCTTTGTCTGACAATTCATAGATTTCCATTCCTTTAGGGTCAGTACTTAGGCTTTATTAGTTTCCTTTGTTGATATCATATTTACCTCCTTTCTTTCTGATCATTGACTTCTTACATGGGTATCTAAGCATTTGAGTAAGTAACCTCCTCTTCTAGACTTCATAGGTTCACTTTGGCAAAGATAATAGTTCTTCACCAGTCAGTTCCATTTGGGTTTCTGGACAGGTCTGCTGGTAACATCCTTGGGCAAGTGGGGCTTGCTATCAGGGTCTATTTTTGGTAGAGGCCACTGCCAGAGCTCTGAGGTTAGGTGGTTGTGCCACTGGCTGAGAACAGTTAGATAGGACTGCTGGCATGGTTCCCTGCCCAAGCAAGTCTATTAGGTGATCTCCATGGTTGCCTGCATTCTCAGTGTTTGCCAGGCTTTCTGGACAGTTGGGAATGGGAACTATAGTTATCTGGGGCTCTGAATTGACTTCCCTGCCCTAGTATGGCAGCAGGATGGGCCCCAGGGCCTGCATGGCTTTGTTTGGGGACTGAATCAGGCAAGACTGTGAATTGAATTCCCTGGCCAGATGAAGTGACTGATTTTGCTCTGCAGATGGAGGAAACCTCAAATTGTGCCCTCTGTTCAATTGTGATTATAAGCAGGGCTGTTGGATAGCTACACAGCTTCCTGTGTGTTCTGGTTACGTTTCCTGGTCAGGCAGGCTAAAAGCTGTATTTACCAATGGATGAGGTTAGAAATTAGTTTTTCTGCCTAACAAAGCAGAAGACCCAGCTTCAAATCTGGCAAGGCTTTTTCTTTGTGGTCTTGACTCAAGCTGACCCATGACCCAAGTTTCCTGGCTAAATGCAGCCTCTGGCTTTCCTCTGCAGATGGTCAGCTCTGCCTGCTTTACAGTCTGCTTGAACATTTCTGGGCTATGCAGCTTTCCAGGTGTTCTGGTCAGCCTTTGAGATTAGAGGGAGCTGGGAGCTACACTCAGCATAGGGTGGGGCTGTGATTTGCTCCCCTTCCTGGGTGAAATAGGAAGGCCAGCTCCAAGAAGCCTCCTAGGTGTTCCTGGTGAGGCTTGCTGGTCTGGAGGGACGGGAAGCTAAATTCAACAGTAGGTGGAGCTATGAATTAGCTACCCTTCCTGGGAAGTGGTAGACCAGGCTCCAGGGCCAGCAAGGCTCTTTATTTGAAGATCCAAATCAGGTAGACTTGCATTCTGCTGAGTTCTCTGGTCAGACTGTGTCACTGATTTGGTTCTACGGATTAGCAAAGGCACTGGTTTGGACTTCTGTGTGGGTGCTTCAGGTAAGAACCTCATCTGCCCAGATCTAAGAGCTGGTTGTTGCAAGCCCCTTCCCCCTTATCAGTCACAATCAGATTCATAGTGGTCAAGCTTCACAGATTCCCCCACAATTCCGGTGGGATGAGACTGGAGTGGGGACTCCCAAGAAGCACCCCACAATACTTCAGAACTCAACGTTCACCCTGGCCTCTTTTCCCACTGGAGGAACCATGGGGCTCAGGGAAGAGCTCCTGCTGTGTTGCTATGCCAACCTGGGAGAGGCGCAAAGCAATCAATGTGTAGCCACTCCTCCTACCCTCCTAAGGCAGTCAGGTTTGACCTCTGTGGTACAGGGGTGTGCGTTGTGACACCCACGTGTTCCAGGATTTTCTCCATGTGGTCTTGCCCATGAATAGTTGTTGTTCTTGTGAGGGAGAGCTAAGTCAGAAACAACATATGGTGCCTTTTTGGTGATGTGACTCCTACCACTTTAAAAAAAATCTATTCATCTGTGAGTGGACTTTAGGGTTGCTTTCACCTTTTAGCTATTGTGAATAATGCTGCTGTGAACATGGGTGTACAAATACCTGTTTGAGTCCTGCTTTTAATTCTTTTAACTATATACCCAGAAGAGGAATTGCTGGTTCATATGATAATTCTCTTTTTAATTTTTTGAGGAACTGCCATACTGTTTTCCATAGTGGCTGAACTATTTTATATTCCCACTAGCAGTGAACAAGAGTTTCATTTCTACATCCTTGTCAACTCCTCTTTTTCTTTCCTTCACTCTTAATGAGAGTGAGGTTGTGTCTCATTATGGCTTTGATTTGCATTTACCTAATGATCAGTGATGTTGAACATCTTTTCATCTGCTTTTTAGCCATTTGTGTATCTTGTATGGAGAAATGTCTATTCAAGTACTCTGCTCATTTTAAAATAGGGTTGTTTTCTTGTTGTTGAGTTGTAAGGGTTCTTTTTATATTCTGGATATTGACCATTTTCAGATATATGATTTGGAAATATTTCCTCCCATTCCATAGTTTGCCTTCTCACTCTGTTGATTATGTCCTTTGATGTACAAAGTTTTAAATTTTGATGTAGTTCAATTTGTATGTATTTACTTTTGTCTGTGCTTTTGATGTCATATCCAAGAAATATTTGCAAAATCTGTGTCATGAAGATCTCCCCTGTGTTTTCTTCTAAGTTTCATAGTTTTAGTTCTATTTTTTTTCTTAACATCTTTATTGGAGTATAATTGCTTTACAATGATGTGTTCATTTCTGCTGTATAACAAAGTGAATCAGCTATACATATACATATTACCCATATCCCCTCCCTCTTGCACCTTGCTCCCACCCTCCCTATCCCACACCTCTAGGTGGACACAAAGCACTGAGCTAATCTCCCTGTGCTATGCAACTACTTACCACTAGCTCTCTATTTTATATTTGGTAGTATATATATATGTACATGAGCTCACTTCGTCCCAGCTTACCCTTCCCCCTCCCTGTGTCCTCAACTCCATTCCCTCCATTTTCCTGTCCTGTCCTTAGGTTCATCAGAAACTTTTTTTTTTTAGATTCCATATATGTATGTTAGCATATGGTATTTGTTTTTCTCTTTCTGACTTACTTCACTCTGTATGAGAGCCACCTCACTACAAATAACTCAATTTCATTTCATTTTATGGCTGAGTAATATTCCATTGTATATATGTGCCACATTTTCTTTATCCATTCATCTCTCATTGGACACTTAGGTCACTTCCATGTCCTGGCTATTGTAAATAGAGCTGCAGTGAACATTTTGGTACATAACTCTTTTTGAATTATGGTTTTCTCAGGGTACATGCCCAGTAGTGGGATTGTTGGGTCATATGGTAGTTCTATTTTTAGTTTTTCAAGGACCCTCCATACTGCTGTGCATAACAGCTGTATCAATTTACATTCCCACCAACACTGCAAGAGTGTTCCCTTGTCTCCACACTCTCTCCAGAATCTATTGTTTGTAGATTTTTTGATAATGGCCATTCTGACTAGTGTGAGCTGATACCTCATTGCAGTTTTGATTTTCATTTCTCTAATGATTAGTGATATTGAGCACCCTTTCATGTGTTTGTTGGCAATCTGTATATCTTCTTTGGAGAAATGTCTGTTTAGGTCTTCTGCCCATGTTTGAAATGGGTTGTTTGTTTTTTTGATACTGAGCTGCATGAGCTGCTTGTATATTTTGGAGATTAATCCTTTGTCAGTTGCTTCATTTGCAAATATTTTCTCCCATTCTGAGGGTTGTCTTTTGGTCTTGGTTATGGTTTCCTTTGCTGTTCAAAAGCTTTGAAGTTTCATTAGGTCCCATTTGTTTATTTTTGTTTTCATTTCCATTTCAGTAGGAGGTGGGTCAAAAAGGATCTTGCTGTGATTTATGTCATAGAGTGTTCTGCCTATGTTTACCTCTAAGAGTTTTATAGTGTCTGCCCTTACATTTAGGTGTTTAATCCATTTGGAGTTTATTTTTGTTTATGGTATTAGAGAGTGTTGTAATTTCATCCTTTTACATGTAGCTGTCCAGTTTTCCCAGCACCACTTATTGAAGAGGCTGTCTTTTCTCCATTGTATATCCTTGCTTCCTTTATCAAAAAATAAGGTGACCATATGTGTGTGGGTTTATCTCTGGGATTTCTATCCTGTTCCATTGATCTATATTTCTGTTTTTGTGCCAGTACCATACTGTCTTGATTACTGTTGCTTCATAGTATAGTCTGAAGCCCAGGGGCCTGATTCCTCACTCCGTTTTGGTTTCTCAAGATTGCTTTGGCTATTCAGGGTCTTTTGTGTTTCCCTCCAAATTGTGATATTTTTTGTTCTAGTTCTGTGAAAAATGCCTATGGTAGTTTGATAGGGATTGCATTGAATCTGTAGATTGCTTTGGGTAGTATAGTCACTTTCACAATGTTGATTCTTCCAATCCAAGAACATGGTATACCTCTCCATCTGTTTGTATCATCTTTAATTATTTTCATCAGTGTCTTATAGTTTTCTGCATACAGTTCCTTTGTCTCCTTAGGTAGGTTTATTGCTAGGTATTTTATTCTTTTTGTTGCAGTGGTAAATGGGAGTGTTTCCTTGATTTCTCGTTCAGATTTTTCATCTTTAGTGTATAGGAATGTAAGAGATTTCTGTGCATTAATTTTGTATCCTGCAACTTTACCACATTCATTGATTAGCTCTAGTAGTTTTCTGCTAGCATCGTTAGGATTCTCTATGTATAGTATCATGTCATCTGCAAATAGTGACAGATTTACTTCTTTTTTTCCGATTTGGATTCCTTTTATTTCTTTTCTTCTCTGATTGCTGTTGCAAAAACTTCCAAAACTATGTTGTATAATAGTGGTGAGAGTGGGCAACCTTTTGTCTTATTTGTCTTATTCCTGATCTTAGTGGAAATGGTTTCAATTTTTCATCATTGGGGAAGGTGTTGGCTGTGGTTTGTCATATATGGCCTTTATTATGTCGAGGTAAGTTCCCTATATGCCTACTTTCTGGAGAGTTTTTATCATAAATGAGTGTTGAATTTTGTCAAAAGATTTTTCTGCATCTATTGAGATTATCATATGTTTTTTATCCTTCAGTTTGTTAATATGGTGTATCACTTCATTGGTTTGCATATATTGAAGAAATCTTGGTTCTTGGGATAAACCCCACTTGATCATGGTGTATGATCCTTTTAATGTGCTGTTGGATTCTGTTTGATAGTATTTTGTTAAGGAGTTTTGCATCTATTTTCATCAGTGATATTGGCCTGTAGTTTTCTTTTTTTGTGACATCTTTGTCTGATTTTGGTTGCCGGGTGATGGTGGCCTCCTAGAATGAGTTTGGGAGTGTTCCTCCCTCTGCTATATTTTGGAAATGTTTCAGAAGAATAGGTGTTTGGTCTTCTCTAAATGTTTGGTAGAATTTGGCTGTGAAGCCACCTGGTTCTGGGATTTTGTTTGTTGAAAGATTTTTTTTTTTTTTTTGGTACGTGGGCCTCGCACTGCTGTGGCCTCTCCCGTTGCAGAGCACAGGCTCCCAACGTGCAGGCTCAGCGGCCATGGCTCACAGGTCCAGCTGCTCCACGGCATGTGGGATCTTACTTGACTGGGGCACGAACCCATGTCCCCTGCATCGGCAGGCAGGGAAGCCCTGTTGAAAGATATTTTATCACAGTTTCAATTTCAGTGCTTGTGATTAGTCTGTTTATATTTTCTATTTCTTCCTGCTCTGTCTCAGAAGGTTGTGCTTTTATAAGAATTTGTCCATTTCTTCCAGGTTGTTCATTTTATTGGCATATAGTTGCTTGTCGTAATCTCTCATGATCCTTTGTATTTCTCCAGTGTCAGTTGTTACTTATCCTTTTTCATTTCTAATTCTATTGATTTGAGTCTTCTCCCTCTTTTTTTTGATGAGTCTGGTTAATGGTTTATCAATTTTGTTTATCTTCTCAAAGAACCAGGTTTTAGTTTTATTGATCTTTGCTATCATTTTCTTCATTTTCATTTATTTCTGATCTGATCTTTATGATTTCTTTCATTCTGCTAACTTTGTGGTTTTTTGTTCTTCTTTCTCTAATTGCTTTAGGTGTAAGGTTAGGTTGTTTATTTGAGATGTTTCTTGTTTCTTGAGGTAGGATTGTATTGCTATAAACTTCCCTTTTAGAACTGCACTTGCTGCATCCCATAGGTTTTGGGTCATCCTGGTTTCATTGTCATTTGTTTGTAGGTATTATTTGATTTCCTCTTTGAGTTCTTCAGTGAGCTCTTGGTTATTTAGTAGTGTATTGTTTAACTTCTATGTGTTTGTATTTTTTTACAATTTTTTTCCTGTAATTGATATGCCATTTCATAGTGCTGTGGTCAGAAAGGACACTTGATATGACTTCAGTTTTCTTAAATTTACCAACATTTGATTTGTGAACCAAGATATGATCTACCCTGGAGAATGTTCCATGAGCACTTGAGAAGAAAGTGTATTCTGTTGTTTTTGGATTGAATGTCCTATAAATATCAATTAGGTCCATCTTGTTTAATGTGTTATTTAAAGTTTGTGTTTCCTTATTTATTTTCATTTTGGATGATCTGTCCATTGGTGAAGGTGGGGTGTTAAAGTCACCTAATATGATTGTGTTACTGTTGATTTCCCCTTTTATGGCTGTTAGTATTTGCCTTATGTATTGAGGTGCTCCTATGTTGGGTGCATAAATATTTACAATTGTTATATCTTCTTCTTGGATTGAGCCCTTGATCATTATATGGTATCCTTCTTTGTCTGTTGTAACAGTCTTTATTTTAAAGTCTATTTTGTCTGATATGAGAATTGTTTCTCCAGCTTTCTTTTGATTTCCATTGGCATAGAATATCTTTTTCTATCCCCTCACTTTCAGGCTCTATGTGTCCCTAGGTCTGTAGTGGGTCTCTTGTAGACAGCATATATACAGGTCTTGCTTTTGTATCCATTCAGCCAGTCTTTTGTTTGGAGCATTTAATCCATTTACATTTAAGGTAATTATTGATACATATGTTCCTGTTACCATTTTCTTAATTGTTTTGGGTTTGTTATTATAGGTCTTTTCCTTCTCTTTCTTGTGTCTCCTGCCTAGCAAAGTTCCTTTAGCATTTGTTTTAAAGCTGGTTTGGTGGTGCTGAATTCTATCTTTTGCTTGTCTGCAAAGGTTTTAATTTCTCTGTCGAATTTGAATGAGACCCTTGCTGGGTAGAGTAATCTTGGTTGTAGGTTTTTCCATTTCATCACTTTAAATATGCCCTGCCACACCCTTCTGGCTTGCAGAGTTCCTGCTGAAAGATCAGCTGTTAACCTTATGGGGATTCCCTTGTATGTTATTTGTTGCTTTTCTCTTGATGCTTTTTAATATTTTTTCTTTGTATTTAATTTTTCATAGTTTGATTAATATGTGTCTTGGCGTGTTTCTCCTTGGATTTATCCTGTATGGGAGTTTCTGTGCTTCCTGGACTTGATTGACTATTTCCTTTCCCATATTAGGGAAGTTTTCAACTCTAATCTCTTCAAATATTTTCTCAGTTCCTTTCTTTTTCTCTTCTTCTGGAACCCCTATAATTTGAATTTTGGTGCATTTAATGTTGTCCCACAGGTGTTTGAGATTGTCCTCAATTCTTTTCATTCTTTTTCTTTATTTTGTTCTGTGATAGTTATTTCCACTATTTTATCTTCCAAGTCACTTATCCATTCTTCTGCCTCAGTTATTCTGCTATTGATTCCCTGTAGAGAATTTTAAATTTAATTTATTTTGTTGTTCATCACTGTCGGATTGCTTTTCAGTTCTTCTGTGTCCTTGTTAAAACTTTCTTGTATTTTCTCCATTCTCTTTCCAAGATTTTAGATCATCTTTACTATCATTACTCTGAATTCTTTTTCAGGTAGACTGCCTATTTCTTCTTCATTTGTGTGGCCTGGTGGGTTTTTACCTTACTCCTTCATGTGCTGTGTATTTATCTGTCTTCTCATTTTGCTTAATTTACTGTATTTGGGGTCTCCTTTTTGAAGGCTGCTGGTTGGTTTTTCCTGTTGTTTTTGGTGTCTGCCCTCAGTAGGTCAGGTTGGTTCAGTGGGCTTTGTAGGCTTCCTGGTGGAGGGGAGTGGTGCCTGTGTTCTGGTGGATGAAGCTGAATCTTACCTTTTTTGGGGTCAGGTCCACATCCAGTAGTGTGTTTTGGGGCATCTGTGAACCTAAGATTTTAGGCAGTCTTTCTTGTAATGGGTGGGGTTTTGTTCCTGTCTTGCTAGTTGTTTGACATGGGGTGTCAAGCTCTGAGCTTGCTGGTCATTGAGTAGATCTGGGTCTTAGCATTGAGATGGAGATCTCTGAGAGAGCTTTCATCATTTGATATTACATTGAGCCAGGAGGTCTCTGGTGAACCAATGTCCTGAACTCAGCTCTGCCACTCAGAGGCTTAGGCCCAACACCCAGCCAGATCACCAAGACCCTGTCAGCCACACCACTCAGAAGAAAAGGGAAATAAATAAATAAATAAAGTTATTAAAATAAAAATTATTTTTAAAAAGTAATAAAAAAGAAAGAAGAGAGCAACCAAACCAATAAACAAATCCACCGATGATAACAAGCACTAAAAACTATACTAAAAGTAAATGGACAGATAAAACCCTAGGAATAATTGTTAAAGCAAACCTATACAGACATAATCACACAAAGAAACATACACATACACACTCAGAAAAAGAGAAAAAGGAACTATATCTATATATACACATAAAAAAAAGGAAGAGAGCAACAAAATCAATAAACAAATCTACCAATGGTAATAAGCTCTAAATACTAAACTAAGATAAACATAAAACGGGAAACAAATTAGATTCAGAAAGCAAACCCCAATTCTACAGTTCCTCCCACAGTCCACTGCTTCAATTTTGGGATGATTCATTTTCTGTTCAGGTATTCCACAGATGCAGCGTATATCAAGTTGATTGTGAAAATTTAATATGCTGCTCCTGAGGCTGCTGGGAGAAATTTCCCTTTCTCTTCTGTGTTCACACAGCTCCTGGGGTTCGGCTATGGATTTGGCCCTGACTCTGCATGTAGGTCACCCTCGGGCATCTGTTCTTCACCCAGACAGGAGGGTGTTAAAGGAGCCGCTGATTCGGGGGCTCTGGCTCACTCAGGCCAGGGAGAGGGAGGGGTTCAGAATGCAGGGTAAGCCTGTGGTGGCAGAAGCTGGCATGATATTGCACCAGCCTGAGGCATGCCATGTGTTCTCCTGGGGAAGTTGTCCCTGGATCACGGGACCCTGGCAGTGGCGGGCTGCATAGGATCCCAGGAAGGGAGGTGTGGATAGTGACCTGTGCTTGCACACAGGCTTCTTGGTGGCTGCAGTAGCATCCTTAGCATTTCATGCCCATCTCTGTTGTCTGCACTGATAGCTGGGGCTCGCACCTTTCTCTTGAGCTCATTTAGGCAGTGCGCTGAATTCCCTCTCCTCATGCGCCACGGAACAATGGTCTTCTGCCTCTTACACAGGTTCAGACTTTTCCCAGACTCCCTCCCAGCTAGTTGTGGTGCACCAGCCCCCTTCAGGCTGTATTCATGCAGCCAACCCCAGTCCTCTCGCTGGGATCTGACCTCCGAAGCCCAAGCCTCAGCTCCCAGCCCCCACCCACCCCAGCGGGTGAGCAGACAAGCCTCTCAGGCTGGTGAGTGCTGGTCGGCACTGATCCTCTGTCTGGGGATCTCTCCACTTTGCCCTCTGCACTCCTGTTGCTGCGCTCTCCTCTGTGGCTCCAAAGCTCCCCGACCCCCCGTCTCCACCAGTGAAGGGGCTTCCTAGTGTGTGGAAACTTTTCCTCCTTCACAGCTCCCTCCCAGAGGTGCAGGTCCCATCCCTATTCTTTTGTCTCTGTTTTCTCTCTTTCTTTTGCCCTCCCCAGGTATGTGGGGAGTTTCTTGCCTTTTGGGAAGTCTGAGGTCTTCTGCCAGCGTTCAGTAGGTGTTCTGTAGGAGCTGTTCCACATGTAGATATATTTTTGATGTATTTGTGGGGAGGAAGGTGATCTCCCCATCTTACTCCTCTGCCATCTTGAAGGTACCCGCCCTTAGCTTTTATTTTTAAGTCTTTGATATATTTTGAGTTAATTTTATTAAATGGTGTAAGATAAGAATCCAGCTTCATTCTTGTGCATGTGTATATCCAGTTTTTCTAATGCTATTTTTTAAAAGACTCTCCTTTCCTCATTGAAGGGTATTGACCCTTGTCAAACATCATTTGACCATAAATGCAAGGATTTTTCTGTATTCTATATTCTATTGCTTTAGTCTCTCTTTTTGTCTTCATGCCAGAATCACACTCTTTTGATGACTGTAGCTTTGTAGTAAGTCTTAAAATCAGGAAGTGTGAGACCTCTAACTTTGTTCTTTCTCAAGATTAGTTTGGCTATTCATGGTCCCTTGAGATTCCATATGAATTTTTGGATGGATTTTTCTTTTCTTTTTTTTTTCCACAAAAGAGTGTTGATATTTTGGTAGAAATTTGAATCTGTAGATCACTTTAGGTAGTATTGTCATCTTAACAATATTTAGTCTTCCTATTCATCAACACAGGATGCCCATTTATTTGTGTGTTTTAAATTTCTATTAGCAATGTGCATGAGTTTTTACAGCAGCTTTATTCATAGTGGTAAAAAAAAAGGAAATCACCCAGATGTCCTTCAAAGGGTTAAATAAACTGTGGTACATCCACATGATGGAATATTACTCAGCAATAAAAAGGAATGAACTATTGATATACTCAACAGCCCAGATGAATCTCCAGAGAGTTATGCTGAGAAAAGCCAGTCTGGAATATTACATATTGTATGATTCCATTTATATAACTTTCTTGAAATAATAAAATTACAGAAATGAAGGACAGATTAATAGTTGCCAGGGAGGGAGTGAGAGTGGGAGGGTGGTGGGTGTGGCTACCAGAGGTCAGGGGGAGGGATCCTTATGGTGATGGAAATATAGTTTATCTTGACTGTATCAACATCAGTATCCTGGTTGTGATATTGTACTGGAGTTTTGTGAGATGTTACAATTAGGAGAACCTGGGTAAAATTTACATGGTATCTCTCTGTATTGTTTCTCACAACTGCACCTGAACTTATAATTATTTCAAATTAAAAAGTCTAATTTAATGGACAGAAAAAGGCAGGGAAATGTGCAATATCTTTTAGAAAGATTTCCATAAAATATTGTTAACAATAAAAGGCAATTTAATGCTATTTGGGAAACGATTGACTATAATGATTCACTTCTCAAGGTCTCTGGAGAACCAAGGGTTTTTATTTTGCTTTGTTTTAATGATACTTAGAGTAAAAATATTTTGCTGCAGTCACAGTCCTGGATGACTTAGGAACACTGTTGTTATTAGAAACTAATTGTCACCAAAGATAAAATGGAGCATCTGTCTAGTACAGAATGTGACGTTTTTTTATCTAAGACAGATAATCATGATTGGTAGCCTGGCAGCATTACCTAAAGGTTGGCACCTTGCTTGCAGTATGTACTTACATGACCCCAGAGTGAGTTTCTCCTTAAATGTTGAGCCCTAGGCATCTCACTTGCCCCATCCCAGTCCTGGTCCTACTTCTAGCCTTAAAAGCTAGACAATCTAAACAAACCAGTTTCTCAGCTGTAAATTGGATGAGCGACTCAAGATTATCTCTAGAGTTCTAATTCTAAGATTAATAATAGTAGCTACTGAGCATGGACTTCTGTTTTAGCATTAGGCATCTTATCTATTAACTTATTTAATCCCTACCAAAACCTTTTGGGGAACATCTTATTATCATTCTCATTTTACAAATAAGAAAATCAAGTGTCAGAAAAGCAAAAGATATTTCCCAAGAACACAGAGCAAGAGGATGAGGAAGCTGGGACAAGGATGACCAGTCATCCTGGTTTGCCCAAGAACTGAAGGTTTCCCCCAGCTGGGGAACTTTCAGTGCTAAAACTGGCCAAGTTCCAGGCAAAATGAGATGAGTTGTTCACCCTTGATAGGAGACCACTCCTAGATTCCCTTGACTCTGGAGTCTGTATTCTTACGGCTGTACCACACCACCTCTCAGTTTCATAGAGACCCCCCCTGAGGATAGTAACTATTAAAGCAAGCAAGAAAAATCATGTGTTTTCAAGGGGAAGTAGGAATAAAGATGCTGCCTGGAAGAACAGGAGAAAGTTGTAGGCAAGGAAACCTGTATTTATGTTCTATATTGTTCAGTTTCAGAAATAATTGGTGAATAGAAAGAATGGCAGACAAGCAATTAAACCTGAAAGACATTAAAATGAGAAAATAAGGGAGAGGAACATGGAATTTATATATATTTTAAACATCTTACAGAAGTTTTAATAAATAATGTATGCTCCTTAGAAACAAATGTTAACAAAATAAATCTAGGAGGATGGTTTTCAGTAGGATTTGAGATCAACAGATGCAGAACATTAATCCAAAGATTGGCAGAGTTAATGGCTCCACACGCAGAGAGCTTGCTTTCTCAGAATTGCAACTTGCACTGATTTAACCTCCCTTCTCTCCATAACCCTGCCTTTTGTATAAGTGTTCCTTTGCTGAAAAAGTGTGATGCATTCCTCGGGGAGCAGAGGAGCACATCAGGCAAAACACAGAACCAGCAACAGCTTGGAGTATGCCAAACCCAGTGACCGCTGGAGCAGAGTTGGGTAGCAGATGTGTTACCATGGCAACCACTGGGCAGCTCCAAATGAATAAGGGACTCAATTTCCAAGAACTGAGACCTGAAGGAGACTTTGACCCTGCCTTTCCTCAAAGCTCTGTGGCTTTGGAAATGTGGGGGGCAAAGGAAGAAATAAAGGAGGGGGTATCACAATTTTCTGTCCTCACTGATATTGTACTGTTGGTAAGAGAGAAAGACACTTAAAAAAATATCAACCTTTGACAGGAAACATCTTGCCAGCTGTGAATTAATGAGTTGTCTTGCCTCCAGGAGACTTGATAATCCCCCTCTCAGTTGAACTGGTATCTCCTCCCACAATCTTCCTCCACTTCCCTCTGCTCCCTGGCTAAGTAATCCTACAGAATGACTGCTTGTAGACAAAAAGGAGGTTTGCAGGCCACTTCCCTCCCTGTTCTCTGGCTCTCATGTTCTGCCCCAAAGCACAGGGGTCCACTGGTCCATCCCTCCATTAGCCCAGTGTCCATTTAGCATGACTCACACACCCACCAGGGCCTCAACCGCCATTGCCAAGCGCGGTTGTGCACACACCTGCCAAGAGACTGCACTGAACTGAGACGTTAAGACACCAGCCTCAATTTATTCTCCATAACTGTTCCACTGCCTCCGTGGGCTCTCAGTTTTTCCCAGAAAAACTCTAATTATCTTGTGAATAGCACAATAATATTGCATTCTGTTTTTTATGTCACAAAGTCTTCATTTTTTTCAAATGTAAACAATTAAAAATTATTTCTTGATATTTTAACTCTGTTTTGGCATTTCTTTGTTTTCCAGTACTACTTTGTGAACATCAAAAAATATAGCAGTGCTTCCTGGCCTTCCTCAACCTCCAGGAGGCCCTAGAATCTGCATTCTGTACTAGGAAGAGCAAAGGTTCTGTGAGCAGGCAGGTTCTGCAGCCTTTCGGAACCTCTGCTTCTAGAGCAGGGGGTCTCCAAAAGCAATCCACTGGGTCACAGACAGAAAATATTAAAACTTCTATTATTTTTCATCTCATCCTATACAAATATAGTTTCTGTATTTGTTTTTTTTTTTTAAACATCTTTATTGGGGTATAATTGCTTTACAATGGTGTGTTAGTTTCTGCTTTATAACAAAGTGAATCAGCTATACATATACATATGTTCCCATATGTCTTCCCTCTTGCGTCTCCCTCCCTCCCACTCTCCCCATCCCACCCCTCCAGGCTGTCACAAAGCCCCAAGCTAATATCCCTGTGCCTTGCGGCTGCTTTCCCCTAGCTATCTACCTTACTACGTTTGTTAGTGTGTATATGTCCATGACTCTCTCTCGCCCTGTCAAAACTCACCCTTCTCCCTCACCATATCCTCAAGTCCGTTCTCCAGTAGGTCTGCGTCTTTATTCCTGTCTTACCCCTAGGTTCTTCATGACATTTTTTTCCCTTAAATTCCATATATATGTGTTAGCATACGGTATTTGTCTTTTTCTTTCTGACTTACTTCACTCTGTATGACAGACTCTAGGTCTATCCATCTCATTACAAATAGCTCAATTTCATTTCTTTTAAAGGCTGAGTAATATTCCATTGTGTATATGTGCCACATCTTCTTTATCCATTCATCCGATGATGGGCGCTTAGGTTGTTTCCATCTCCGGGCTATTGTAAATAGAGCTGCAATGAACATTTTGGTACATGACTCTTTTTGAATTTTGGTTTTCTCAGGGTATATGCCCAGTAGTGGGATTGCTGGGTCATATGGTAATTCTATTTGTAGTTTTTTAAGGAACCTCCATACTGTTCTCCATAGTGGCTGAACCAATTCACATTCCCACCAGCAGTGCAAGAGTGTCCCCTTTTCTCCACACCCTCTCCAGCATTTATTGTTTCTAGATTTTTTGATGATGGCCATTCTGACTCGTGTGAGATGATATCTCATTGTAGTTTTGATTTGCATTTCTCTAATGATTAATGATGTTGAGCATTCTTTCATGTGTTTGTTGGCATTCTGTATATCTTCTTTGGAGAAACGTCTATTTAGGTCTTCTGCCCATTTTTAGATGGGGTTGTTTGTTTTTTTGTTATTGAGCTGCATGAGCTGCTTGTAAATTTTGGAGATTAATCCTTTGTCAGTTGCTTCATTTGCAAATGTTTTCTCCCATTCTGAGAGTTGTCTTTTGGTCTTGATTATGGTTTACTTTGCTGTGCAAAAGCTTTGAAGTTTCATTAGGTCCCATTTGTTTATTTTTGTTTTTATTTCCATTACTCTAGGAGGTGGGTCAGAAAGGATCTTGCTGTGATTTATGTCATAGAGTGTTCTGCCTATGTTTTCCTCTAAGAGTTTGATAGTTTCTGGCCTTACATTTAGGTCTTTAATCCATTTTGAGCTTATTTTTGTGTATGGTGATAGGGAGTGATCTAATCTCATACTTTTACATGTACCTGTCCAGTTTTCCCAGCACCATTTGTTGAAGAGGCTGTCCTTTCTCCACTGTACATTCCTGCCTCCTTTATCAAAGATAAGGTGTCCATATGTGCGTGGGTTTATCTCTGGGCTTTCTATCCTGTTCCACTGATCTATCTTTCTGTTTTTGTGCCAGTACCATACTGTCTTGATTACTGTTGCTTTGTAGTGTAGTCTGAAGTCAGGGAGCCTGATTCCTCCAGCTCCTTTTTTCGTTCTCAAGATTGCTTTGGCTATTCGGGGTCTTTTGTGTTTCCATACAAATTGCGAAATTTTTTGTTCTAGTTCTGTGAAAAATGCCAGTGGTAGTTTGATAGGGATTGCATTGAATCTGTAGATTGCTTTGGGTAGTAGAGTCATTTTCACAATGTTGATTCTTCCCATCCAAGAACATGGTATATCTCTCCATCTATTTGTATCATCTTTAATTTCTTTCATCAGTGTCTTATAATTTTCTGCATACAGGTCTTTCATCTCCTTAAGTAGGTTTATTCCTAGATATTTTATTCTTTTTGTTGCAATGGTAAATGGGAGTGTTTTCTTGATTTCACTTTCAGATTTTTCATCATTAGTATATAGGAATGCCAGAGATTTCTGTGCATTAATTTTGTATCCTGCTACTTTACCAAATTCATTGATTAGCTCTAGTAGTTTTCTGCTAGCATCTTTAGGATTCTCTATGTATAGTATCATGTCATCTGCAAACAGTGACAGCTTTACTTCTTCTTCTCCGATTTGGATTCCTTTTATTTCCTTTTCTTCTCTGATTGCTGTGGCTAAAACTTCCAAAACTGTGTTGAATAAGAGTGGTGAGAGTGGGCAACCTTGTCTTGTTCCTGATCTTAGTGGAAATGCTTTCAGTTTTTCACCATTGAGGATGATGTTTGCTGTGGGCTTGTCATATATGGCCTTTATTATGTTGAGGAAAGTTCCCTCTATGCCTACTTTCTGGAGGGTTTTTATCATAAATGGGTGTTGAATTTTGTCAAAAGCTTTCTCTGCATCTATTGAGATGATCATATGGTTTTTATTCTTCAATTTGTTAATATGGTTTATCACATTGATAGATTTGTGTATATTGAAGAATCCTTGCATTCCTGGAATAAACCCCACTTGATCATGGTGTATGATCCTTTTAATGTGCTGTTGGATTCTGTTTGCTAGTATTTTATTGAGGATTTTTGCATCTATGTTCATCGGTGATATTGGCCTGTAGTTTTCTTTCTTTGTGACATCCTTGTCTGGTTTTGGTATCAAGGTGATGGTGGCCTCGTAGAAGGAATTTGGGAGTGTTCCTCCCTCTGCTATATTTTGGAAGAGTTCGAGAAGGATAGGTGTTAGCTCTTCTCTAAACGTTTGATAGAATTCACCTGTGAAGCCATCTGGTCCTGGGCTTTTGTTTGTTGGAAGATTTTGAATCACAGTTTCAATTTCAGTGCTTGTGATTGGTCTGTTCATATTTTCTATTTCTTCCTGATTCAGTCTTGGCAGGTTGTGCATTTCTAAGAATTGGTCCATTTCTTCCAGATTGTCTATTTTATTGGCATAGAGTTGCTTGTAGTAATCTCTCATGATTTTTTTTATTTCTGCAGTGTCAGTTGTTACTTCTCCTTTTTCATTTCTAATTCTATTGATTTGAGTCTTCTCCTTTTTTTTCTTGATGAGTCTGGCTAGTGGTTTATCTATTTTGTTTATCTTCTCAAAGAACCAGCTTTTAGTTTTATTGATCTTTGCTATCATTTCCTTCATTTCTTTTTCATTTATTTCTGATCTGATTTTTATGATTTCTTTCCTTCTGCTAGCTTTGGGGTTTTTTTGTTCTTCTTTCTCTAATTGCTTGAGGTGCAAGGTTAGGTTGTTTATTCGAGATGTTTCCTGCTTCTTAAGGTGGGCTTGTATTGCTATAAACTTCCCCCTTAGAACTGCTTTTGCTGCATCCCATAGGTTTTGGGTCGTTGTGTCTCCATTGTCATTTGTTTCTAGGTATTTTTTTATTTCCTCTTTGATTTCTTCAGTGATCACTTCATTATTAAGTAGTGTATTGTTTAGCCTCCATGTGTTTGTATTTTTTACAGATCTTTTCCTGTAATTGATATCTAGTCTCATGGCGTTGTGGTCAGAAAAGATACTTGATACAATTTCAGTTTTCTTAAATTTACCAAGGCTTGATTTGTGACCCAAGATATGATCTATCCTGGAGAATGTTCCATGAGCACTTGAGAAAATTGTGTATTCTGTTGTTTTTGGATGGCGTGTCCTATAAATATCAGTTAAGTCCATCTTGTTTAATGTATCAATTAAAGCTTGTGTTTCCTTATTTATTTTTCATTTTGGATGATCTGTCCATCGGTGAAAGTGGGGTGTTAAATTCCCCTGCTATGAATGTGTTACTGTCGATTTCCCCTTCTGTAGCTGTTAGTATTTGCCTTATGTATTGAGGTGCTCCTATGTTGGGTGCATAAATATTTACAATTGTTATATCTTCTTCTTGGATCGATCCCTCGATCATTATGTAGTGTCCTTCTTTGTCCCTTTTAATAGTCCTTATTTTAAAGTCTATTTTGTCTGATATGAGAATTGCTACTCCAGCTTTCTTTTGGTCTCCATTTGCATGGAATATCTTTTTCCATCCCCTTACTTTCAGTCTGTATGTGTCTCTAGGTCTGAAGTGGGTCTCTTGTAGACAGCATATATAAGGGTCTTGTTTTTGTATCCATTCAGCCAATCTGTGTCTTTTGGTGGGAGCATTTAGTCCATTTACATTTAAGGTAATTATCGATATGTATGTTCCTATTCCCATTTTCTATATTGTTTTGGGTTCGTTATTATAGGTCGTTTCCTTCTCTTGTGTTTCTTGTCTAGAGAAGTTCCTTTAGCATTTGTTGTAAAGCTGGTTTGGTGGTGCTGAACTCTCTCAGCTTTTGCTTGTCTGTAAAGGTTTTAATTTCTCCATCAAATCTGAATGAGATCCTTGCTGGGTAGAGTAGTCTTGGTTGCAGGTTTTTCTCCTTCATCACTTTCAGTATGTCCTGCCACTCCCTTCTGGCCTGTAGGGTTTCTGCTGAGAGATCAGCTGTTAACCTTATGGGGATTCCCTTGTGTGTTATTTGTTGTTTTTCCCTTGCTGCTTTTAATATGCTTTCTTTGTATTTAATTTTTGACAGTTTGATTAATATGTGTCTTGGCGTATTTCTCCTTGTATTTATCCTGTATGGGACTCTCTGTGCTTCCTGGACTTGATTAACTATTTCCTTTCCCATATTAGGGAAGTTTTCAACTATAATCTCTTCAAATATTTTCTCAGTCCCTTTCTTTTTTTCTTCTTCTTCTGGAACCCCTATAATTCGAATGTTGGTGCGTTTAATGTTGTCCCAGATGTCTCTGAGACTGTCCTCAGTTCTTTTCATTCTTCTTTCTTTATCTGCTCTGCAGTAGTTATTTCCACTACTTTATCTTCCAGGTCACTTATCCGTTCTTCTGCCTCAGTTATTCTGCTATTGATCCTATCTAGAGTACTTTTAATTTCACTTATTGCGTTGTTCATCGTTGCTTGTTTCATCTTTAGTTCTTGTAGGTCCTTGTTAACTGTGTCTTGCATTTTGTCCATTCTACTTCCAAGATTTCGGATCATCCTTACTATCATTATTCTGAATTCTTTTTCAGGTAGATTGCCTATTTCCTCTTCATTTCTTAGGTCTGGTGGGTTTTTATCTTGCTCCTTCATCTGCTGTGTGTTTTTCTGTCTTCTCATTTTGCTTATCTTATTGTGTTTGGGGTCTCCTTTTTGCAGGCTGCAGGTTCGTAGTTCCCGTTGTTTTTGATGTCTGTCTCCAGTGGCTAAGGTTGTTTCAGTGGGTTGTGTAGGCTTCCTGGTGGAGGGGACTAGTGCCTATGTTGTGCTGGATGAGGCTGGATCTTGTCTCTCTAGTGGGCAGGTTCACGTCTGGTGGTGTGTTTTGGGGTGTCTGTGGCCTTATTATGATTTTAGGCAGCCTCTCTGCTGATGGGTGGGGTTGTGTTCCTGTTTTGCTAGTTGTTTGGCATAGGTTGTCCAGCACTGTGCCTTGCTGGTCGTTGAGTGAAGCTGGGTGCTGGTGTTAAGATGGAGGTCTCTGGGAGATTTCCACCATTTAATATTATGTGGAGCTGGGAGGTCTCTTGTTGACCAGTGTCCTGAAGTTGGCTCTCCTACCTCAGAGGCAGAGCCCTGACTCCTGGGCTGGAGCACCAAGAACCTTTCATCCACACGGCTCAGAATAAAAGGGAGAAAAAGTAGAGAGAATTATTAGAAGTATGAGTAAAGAAAGAAGGAAAGGAGGAAAGGAAGGAAGGAAGAAAGAAGCAGAGAAGGAAAGAAAGGGAGGGAGGGAGGAAGGAAGGAAGGAAGGAAGGAGGGAAAGAAGGAGAAAATGTAGAGAGAATTAGTAGAAGTATGAGGAAAGAAAGAAGGAAAGGAGGAAAGGAAGGAAGGAAGAAAGAAGCAAAGAAGGAAAGGAGGGAGGGAGGGAGGAAGGAAGGAAGGAGGGAAAGAAGGAAAAAAGACAGAAAGAAAGAAGATACAGTAAAAATAAAATAAAGTATAATATAGTTATTGAATTAAAAAATATTTAGAAAAAAAAGTGGACGGATAGAACCTTAGGATAAATGTTGTAAGCAAAGCTATACAGAGAAAATCTTACACAGAAGCATACACATACACGTTCACAAAAAGAGGTAAAGGGGGGAAAATCATAAATCTTGCTCTCAGAGACCACCTCCTCAATTTGGGGTGATTCGTTGTCTAAAGGAGGGAAGGAAGGAAGGAAAGAAAGAACGAAGGTAAAGTATAATAAAGTTATTACAATTAAAATTTATTAAGAAAAAAAAATTTTTTTTTAAAACCATGGACGGATAGAGCCCTAGGACAAATGGTGGAAGCAAGAGTATACAGACAAGATCTCACACAGAAGCATACACGTACACATTCACAAAAAGAGGAAAAGGGAAAAAAATCATAGATCTCGCTCCTAAATTCCACCTCTTCAATTTGGGATCATTCCTTGTGTATTCAGGTATTCCACAGATGCAGGGTATATCAAGTTGATTGTGGAGCTTTAATCCGCTGCTTCTGTGGCTGCTGGGAGAGATTTCCCTTTCTCTTCTTTGTTCTCACAGCTCACAGGAGCTCAGCTTTGGATTTGGCCCTGCCTCTGCGTGTAGGTCGCTGGAGGGCATCTGTTTTTTGCTCAGACAGGACGGGGTTAAAGAAGCCGCTGATTCGGGGTCTCAGGCTCACTCAGGCCGGGGGTTGGGGGATGGGGGAAGGAGGGGCACTGCGTGCGGGGCGGGCCTGCGGCGGCAGAGGCGGCGTGACGCTGCGGCAGAGGCCGGCGTGACGTTGCACCAGCCTGAGACCCGCCGTGCGTACTCCCGGGGAAGTTGTCCTTGGATCCCGGGAACCTGGCAGTGGCGGCTGCCCAGGCTCCGCGGAAGAGGGGTGTGGAGAGTGACCTGTGCTCGCACACAGGCCCCTTGGTGGCGGAAGCAGCAGCCTTAGCGTCTCCCGCCCGTCTCTGGGGTCCGCGGTTTTAGCCCTGGCTCGCGCCCGTCTCTGGAGTTCCTTTAAGCAGCGCTCTTAAACCTCTCTCCTCGCGCACCAGGAAACAAAGAGGGAAGAAAAGGTCTCTTGCCTCTTCGGCAGGTGCAGGCTTTTCCCCGAACTCCCTCCTGGCTAGTCGTGGTGCACTAACCCCTTCAGGCTATGTTCAAGCCAACCCCAGTCCTCTCCCTGCGCTCTGTCCAAAACGGAAACCAGAGCCTCAGCTCGCAGCCCCGCCCGCCCCGGCGGGTGAGCAGACAAGCCTCTCGGGTTGGTGAGTGCCGGTCGGCACCGATCGTCTGTGCAGTAATCTCCCCGCTTTGCCCTCCGCACCCGTCGCTGTGCACTACTCCGCGGTCCCGAAGCTCCCCCCTCCGCCTCCTGCCGCAGTCTCCGCCCGCGGAGGGGCTTCCTAGTGTGTGGAAACTTTTCCTCCTTCACAGCTCCCTCCCACTGGTGCAGGTGCCGTCCTTGTTCTTTTGTCTCTGTTTTTTCTTTTGCCCTACCCAGGTACGTGGGGAGTTTCTTGCCTTTTGGGAGGTCTGAGGTCTTCTGCCAGCCTTCAGTAGGTGTTCTGTAGGAGTTGTTCCACGTGTAGATGTATTTCTGGTGTATCCGTGGGGAGGAAGGCGATCTCCGCGTCTTACTCTTCCGCCATCTTCCAACCCTCTCCTGTATTTGTTTTATAGTGTATATAATATGTTAATGCAATGGTGTGTGTGTGTATAATTCTAAATTTAGTAAATATTTATGGAGGTTGTATCTGGTAATTTTAAAAACAGCTTTAAATCACATATCATACAATTAACCCATTTCAAGTATACAATTCAGTAAGTTTTAGTGTGTTCAGTTGTACACCTATCACCAAGATCAATTTTAGAACATTTTCTTTACCCCCAAAAAGAAATTCCACTCCTGTTAGCTATCGCCTCTCCCAATCCCACCCCTCCCAACCCGCCAGTCCCTGGAAAACACTCATGTACTTTTTGTCTCTATACATCTTCCTATTCTTGGTATTTTATGTAAACAGAATCACATTAATGTGGCCTTTTGGGTCTGGATTCTTTCACTCAGTACCATGTTTTCAAGGTTCATCCATGTTCTAGGATGGAGCAATTCTTTATTCCTTTTTATGGCTGAATACTATTCTAATATGGATAGTATTATCATTGCTTATCATTGCTATTATGGTTAAGCAACCAAACTTTGTCATAGACCCCTCTTCTGTATAATCTATGTGTTATAGGCACTATGCACCAATGATTATATTTGAAATATTCAATAACAGGTATTAATGAACAACAAGAGATATTGTAAGTGCTGGAACTGGTTTCTGCAAGTCCACTTAGTGCTCAGGTACACCCTTCATTTGCTGAGACCCAGGGTGTTGGGGGCAAGGAATTCAGGGGGCTCAGGGCAGGCTGTTTACCAATTGTCATGGAAGTATTTCAATATTTTAACAACTGAGGTGGCCATGTGTGTGCTTTCAAGCTGACAGCTCCCTGGCAGATCAGCTGTGAGGGTTAAATGAGGCCAGGCACGTGCAGGACCTGGGGGTTTTTGTTTGGAAACGTGTAGTACCCTGCCACATGTAGCAGGCACAGCTGTCAGCCTAAAGTTGCCGCTCCTCGTTCCCTTCTATCTAAGACTGCTCCCTGCAGCTGAGCGAGTCCCTCTCCTAGAAGCCTACTTTGTTATTCATGTAAAGGGAGTTGTAAGGTCCTGGGCAAGCCCATTCCACTCAGACATCAAAGGGAAAATCTCTTGCCTTGTCCCCATGATCCCTTCCCTGGAAAGAGAGGAGGGCAAACCTGGCTGGAGTCTGATGGAACAACCTGGATGGGAGGTCACTGGAAGGCAGGAAAGAAAAAAGTTCAAACAAAATCCTACACTTTCAGGTCCCTGCTTGCCTTGCATTGACCTGTATCTCCAGAATATTCCCTGATTCCATCCAGAGACTATGGATCACCGCTCATTTTTGCCATTAAAATCTCAGAATTTAGGAGGAAAGCGAGGTCCAGGTAGAAAAAGTTACTTGTTGAAGATCACACACAGATAGCTCACTTGTGGAGAGCTGAGTTGAGGGCAGAGGTTTCCTGATTATGGGCTAGAGCTTCTTTCAATTCACCAGCCCTGCGAGAAAAGCCAGTTTAAGAGCATTGGCTGAAATGACTTCAGTTCAGTACAACAAATGATGAGCTTCACTGAATGACTTCTCCATCCATAACGGTACACTGTACTCAGTTTATACTCATAAAGAGATTTCACATGCCAGGGCTCTTTCAGGCCTCCTTGTAACCATGTACAACTGAAGGAGTTAGCTAGATTGGAACCAAATAATAGTTAAAGTTAGAAAATAATACTTATGAGAATGGACTCAAAGAATTTAGTCTGAAGAAGAGAAAGATGAAGGGGCACATTGATGACATTTTAGGCATTCTAGATAACAAAGATTCACTACAAAGGAAAGAGAGGGCAGCTGCTCATTGCCCCACGTTGGTGGAGGAAGATTGCAGCAGGGTACAGGCGGCATGTAAGTGAAAGTATGACCCTAGCAGATGAAATTTCACTGGTGGATTAGGACTTATCTTCCCAGGGGTATTTGTCATAATGTCTTTTGGTTATTTGAATGCACTGACCTGTTTGGCAGTGTTTTCTTGAAAGGAGAGGCAGGAATTGGATGCAAAGAGCAGAAGTTCCTGCTGAACGGTGTGAAGGAAGTCACAGGTCACCTGGGCCAGGGCACAGTGTCCCCTGCTCTACCGCTCTCACCTCTGTGTCATTAACTGGAATCCTGTAGGGCAGCAGTTCCCAATCTTTTTGGCACCAGGGATTGGTTTCATGGAAGACAATTTTTCCATGGATGGGGGGTGGGGGGATGGTTCAAGCGGTAATGGGAGCAATGGGGAGCGGCAGATGACGCTTCGCTTACTTGCAGGCCGCTCACCTCCTGCTGTGCGGTCTGGTTCCTAACAGGCCGCGGATTGGTACCCGGCCTGGGGGTTGGGGATCCCTGCTGTAGGGTATCCGGCCCCTCTGGGACTCCTCAAAGTATCCAGAATCATAGGGGCTTTGAGCTACAGGGAGGAGATACCCCAGCTCCAGCTGGCTTAACCAATAAGGAGAGACATTATCTCCCATAACAGGGCATGGAGAACTAGGTCAGGACCTCAGCATGGAATGGTGAACTGCTCATCAACACCATCCGGGCTCTGGGCTCTTCATCTCTCTGTGCAGGGTGTCTTCAGCTTTGCCTTCATCCTAAAACTTTCCTTGATGGTTGTAAGGCAGAAACCTGGAGCCATTGAGGTCACGTGAGTTCTTATTCACAGAAGAGAGAAAAAATAGCCACTTGATTCTCAGTCATGACATAAAAGCCTTTCCTTTTCACCTGATTGGGTGAAGTTAGGTCTCACACACCCTCCCCTTTTGGCCAAAATCAGTCACCAGGGAAATGCCATGAGTCAATTGGCTCTTGGCTTTTAGAGCAAAACAAGTGTGGTTGTAAGTGTGGGAATTAACTGGGAGGCCCACTCTACTTCTATTCCATCAGGACAAACCTTCACACACAGTGCCTGTCTGGGTGAGGACCAAGGCTGGGGCCACAGGCTCTTGCAGTCACCAGTTGAGGATGAGGTCGTTTCTGAATCCAAAATCTGTCTTCTTTCTACTAACATTTACGTCATACACTGAAACTTCTGTCATTCAAATAAGACCTTCACATTATTTTTTTTTGCTACATCAGCACACCATCTGTGGTATTCCTTACTATTTTTCTTTAAACAAGCTCACTTCTTTTTCATAAATTTGTTTAAAAATGAAACCTTATCACCATTGGAAATAGGAAACCTGTGTCTCTTGCCAAAATTATAAGTTTGTCGTTAAAACAAATACAATGTAATTAATTTTATCTAGATACAGATGCCTGCAAAGTTACTAAAACATATTCTTTTAAAAGGGAGGTTAGCAGGTGTTTGAAAGTATTAAAGACACACCAGCACCCACAGAGATTTTCTCTTTATTCTAAGCAGACGAATGGAAAGAAATTTGAAATTAGAATAGCTTTCCCACTATATGACTGCATGTTATTTAATGACATATCTGTGTATCACATTTTAATAACCAACATGATTAACCAATAACCAAAGTAAATGACAATTTTACTTCCTCCTTCTATTTGGGTGATACTAGACCTAACTGCATCTCATGTACCATTAGTGACCTGTGCCCTACTTTTGGGGAAATGATCTATTATAGTCTGCTGCTTTCCTTCAATATTCTTCCCTCCTCTTTGGTACTCAGGTGGTAAGAGCAACTGGGAAGGTATTGACCTTGTTTGCTACACATGGGCCCATTATCAGTGATCCAATTATACATGTATTTCTTGAGCAGTTACTGTGATTCTAGAGAGTATTAGGCAGAGACCCTCCCCTCAGTGTACTTGTGATCTAGGTAAAGAAAGAGGACCCAACAATTGGAATGAAGAAGGGGAAAACATGGGTCGGGTTGAGAGAGCAGTGTCTGCCCTCCCCTCCTGTAACTCAGAGGCAGTCCGAGGTGCCTGGTACACTTTGGCCCCGGGCTGATGTCCAGGGGATGAGGGGCGGGGACCTGGGTCACTACTTGGCTTCCCTGATCTGGAATGGATTTTACACCCCAGTGAAGACAGAGTCGAGAGCCCAGCACTGTCTGCTCCTCCTTCCAGCTACACTGGGATGCCAGCCAAGCCCTGAGGAGAGAGATGCTGCCTTGCCTTCTAAAACACACTTTAATGGCTGGCATAGCTAGGGGACTTTAAAGGAGCTGCGTGCTCAAGTCTCCCTGCAAAGTTCAGGAAGGCTGGCCTTTCACGGGAGCTCAGACAGACCCTGGAAGCAGGAGGAAAAGGCAGGATGTGCCTTCTGCCTTGGGTGAGCGGAGGCCTGGGGTGCCCTCTCTGTGCCTGGGAGGATGCAGTTCATGCAGAGAGGCTGTATGGAAGGGCAGTTTCATTTGCTTAGTTTTAGAAGATTCCACGGGCTGGTCCTTAGCTGGGATTGACTCCTTTGTGCTGGCATTGGTTGGTGCTCTGTGCTCATCACAGTGGGAGGGATGCCTTTCAGAGGAGGCAAGGCAGGGCGGGGGAGTGAGTGCATACCCTGCCTGAATAATGATGAAAGTTTCAGGCTCTCTCAGAGAGTTCTTTCTCTCGGCCATCTGCAGGGACATGGGTGCCCTTTTATCCTAATGTCATTCATGTTCTAAGGCTTATTGACAGCTGACCCAGTCATGCTCAGGCCCCACACAGAACATCCACTGCTTGAATCCCACTGAATCTTCCCCTTCCTCCTACATGGGGCCATGGCCATGTTCCCCTCTCTTGGTCCCTGACCTCCTGCTTTTACATTCCCTCTGCCATCAGTTGGATTAATGATCTCTCCTTCTTGCCCCTCTGTCAGACTCAGCTTTTAAATTATTTAGCAAAACCTGAGCAGCTCAGAAGAGGGCTTCTCAGCTCTCTGTTTAGTCTTTTTATTACCTTATTAGGTAAGGAGTAT
This sequence comes from Phocoena sinus, assembly GCF_008692025.1. Lineage (NCBI taxonomy): Eukaryota > Metazoa > Chordata > Mammalia > Artiodactyla > Phocoenidae > Phocoena > Phocoena sinus. Next base: position 43,519,988 of record NC_045764.1, on the reverse strand, counting down.
GGGAGCTTCTTGTTGATTTCGGTTGGGACTTGGGAAAATGTTTTACATCTTTGTGGCTGGCACCGGCCTTGGGCCCTGCTCCCCACATCAGCTCCCCACCTCCAGTACAGCCACTCCCATCATCGGTTCTGCCTATGTGGTGAAAAGAGCACGGATCAGGGAGTTGGTAGACAGTGTGAGATTCTTGGGTAAGGCAACCTCTCCAACCTTCCTGTTTCTCATCTGCTGTGTAGATGTAAATTTCACAAACTCAGGTGCACAACATGTGTAACTTAATTTTTCTATGAGAATTTGTGTTTTGAGTCCCTATTCTGCATGGTGGAAGAAATGTACTGCAAAATAATTTGGGATTTCTTGTCCTTTCACCAGGTTTGCATTTATGTTCTGGGGGACTTATCTAAAAACACCATGATTCCAAGGGCCTGATCACTCATCGAAATCATTTGGGCATCTGCTGACCAATGACATCTGTCCTCCCCATGTGGGTCTCTGTTGTCTATACATGCAATTTCCAGAGACAGTCTGCTGTCTGGAGGGTCCCTCCATCTGGAGCGCTCTCCTCTCTTTCTCAGCAATTTTTGGGAGCACAGGTATCATTTTCTGACACTGTCTAAGGCTTCCTCCACCCCTCCAGTGGTGTGCTGGTAAATGTTTAACAACCACCTCTGGGGGTGGGGGGTTGGAGGGTGGATGGAAGGAGGTCCTGATTTGTAGTGTTTGCCAATTTCTGGGGTGTAAACACTCCCACTATGGCTGATTTCAAGTTACTGATGATTTAACAATCGCCTCCAAAATTCCTGTAAATGTAACAGTCAATTCTAGCTAACCAGCTCCAGCACGCCACTGTGTGACACATCTTGTAACCAGGTCTCTGAAGATGAACTGCCTCCTGGCCACAACACCAGCAGTTAAAACAGACATCTTCTTGCTCTCACACCCCTGAAATGAATCTGAGATTTTCCTACCTGCTCAGGTGCCCAGGGAGAGGGCATAGGGCCAATTTTTTTTTTTTTTTTTTTTTTTTTTTTTTTTTTGCGGTATGAGGGCCTCTCACTGCTGTGGCCTCTCCCGTTGCGGAGCACAGGCTCCAGACGCGCAGGCTCAGCGGCCATGGCTCACGGGCCCATCCGCTCCGGGGCATGTGGGATCTTCCCGGACTGGGGCACAGAGCCGTGTCCCCTGCATCGGCAGGCGGACTCTCAACCACTGCGCCACCAGGAAAGCCTGATAGGGCCACTTTTGCAAGGGACTCCCTATTATCAATGCTTATTTTTTCTTTTCTGACTCCTCCTTCTTCCAGCCTAGGGAACAGTTTTCTAGTTGGCGGGATGGCTTTGAGTTGGAGGTAGTAACTTCTGTTACTCAGTCCAACTCTTAAGCTTGAGTGACTTCCATTGCCAAAGGGTGCTGGCTTTTGAAATGGCTCTTTTCTCTGCCCTTTGTTACCACATCCCTCCCCTAAGCAATTAACACAAAGTAGCCTAATGATTGAGGGGAGAAAAAAGTGCCAAGAGAGAAAAGTAGTTACAAAAAAGAAAAATTCACCAGCATCTCAAAAGCATTGTTCTATTACATCAATATAGTAGTACTTCACTATCGGGAGGAATGTCGGGAGGAATAACTGAGAAAAGATATGAGAAGAGCTTCAGGCAGAGTATGACAGAGAAGGAATTCCATGACGTGGGTTATCCTTCTCTTTCCCCTCCAGCTGAAGGAATCACAATTTCCACTGGTTTGCATTATATTGAGTCAAGCATGGTTCCTGTGGGCATCAACAGCCCCATCTCCTTCCCCTTCTTCACCCCAAGGATATGGCACTACTTGGGGTCAGAATGGACATTGTGCCTTTCCACTTGGAAGTTAAGAAAGAAACACCCATCTTCTCAAGTATTTACAGATCTCGTGTACAGCATATTTTAGCTAAAGAAATTAAGGAGTAAGTGACAATGCCATAGAGGGGTTAATACATGTTTAAATTGTTTAAGACTCTATTTTAGATATCATTGAATGCTAGAGTGAAAGGTATGTTAAGGAGGACACCATCCATTTTAAAGGACTCGCCACCGTCTTGCTTTGTGTCTGGTTAACTGGGTTTTATTTGTTTGTTTGTTTGTTTTTACTTCTTTATTGAAGTGTAATTGCTTTACAATGGTGTGTTAGTTTCTGCTTTATAACAAAGTGAATGAGTTATACATATACATATGTTCCCATATCTCTTCCCTCTTGCGTCTCCCTGCCTCCCACCCTTCCTATCCCACCCGTCTAGGTGGTCACAAAGCACCGAACTGATCTCCCTGTGCTATGCGGCTGCTTCCCATTAGCTATCTATTTTACGTTTGGTAGTGTATATATGTCCATGCCACTCTCTCACTTTGTCACAGCTTCCCCTTCCCCTTCCCCATATCCTCAAGTCCATTCTATAGTAAGTCTGTGTCTTTATTCCTGTCTTACCCCTAGGTTCTTCATGACACTTTTTTAAATTAAATTCCATATATATGTGTTAGCGTACAGTATTTATCTCTCTCTTTCTGACTTACTTCACTCTGTATGACAGACTCTAGGTTCATCCACCTCATTACAAATAGCTCAATTTCATTTCTTTTTATGGCTGATTAATATTCCATTGCATATATTTGCCACATCTTCTTTATCCATTCATCTGTTGATGGACACTTAGGTTGCTTCTGTGTCCTAGCTGTTGTAAATAGAGCTGCAATGAACATTTTGGTACATGACTCTTTTTGAATTATGCTTTTCTCAGGGTATCTGCCCAGTAGTGGGATTGCTGGGTCATATGGTAGTTCTATTTGTAGTTTTTTAAGGAACCTCCATACTGTTCTCCATAGTGGCTGAGCCAATTCACATTCCCACCAGCAGTGCAAGAGTGTTCCCTTTTCTCCACACCCTCTCCAGCATTTGTTGTTTCTAGATTTTTTGATGATGGCCATTCTGACTCGTGTGAGATGATATCTCATTGTAGTTTTGATTTGCATTTCTCTAATGATTAATGATGTTGAGCATTCTTTCATGTGTTTGCTGGCAGTCTGTATATCTTCTTTGGAGAAATGTCTATTTAGGTCTTCTGCCCATTTTTGGATTGGGTTGTTTGGTTTTTTGTTACTGAACAGCTTGTAAATTTTGGAGATTAATCCTTTGTCAGTTGCTTCATTTGCAAATATTTTCTCCCATTCGGAGGGTTGTCTTTTGGTCTTGTTTATGGTTTCCTTTGCTGTTCAAAAGCTTTGAAGTTTCATTAGGTCCCATTTGTTTATTTTTGTTTTTATTTCCATTTCTCTAGGAGATTGGTCAAAAAGGTTCTTGCTGTGATTTATGTCATAGAGTGTTCTGCCTATGTTTTCCTCTAAGAGTTTGATAGTTTCTGGCCTTACATTTAGGTCTTTAATCCATTTTGAGCTTATTTTTGTGTATGGTGTTAGGGAGTGACCTAATCTCATACTTTTACATGTACCTGTCCAGTTTTCCCAGCACCTAATCTCATACTTTTACATGTACCTGTCCAGTTTTCCCAGCACCACATATTGAAGAGGCTGTCCTTTCTCCACTGCATATTCCTGCCTCCCTTATCAAAGATAAGGTGACCATATGTGCGTGGGTTTATCTCTGGGCTTTCTATCCTGTTCCTTTGATCTGTATTTCTGTTTTTGTGCCAGTACCATACTGTCTTGATTACTGTAGCTTTGTAGTATAGTCCGAAGTCAGGGAGCCTGATCCTCCACCTACATTTTTCGTTCTCAAGATTGCTTTGGCTATTCGGGGTCTTTTGTGTTTCCATACAAATTGTAAAATTTTTTGCTCTAGTTCTGTGAAAAATGCCAGTGGTAGTTTGATAGGGATTGCATTGAATCTGTAGATTGTTTTGGGTAGTAGAGTCATTTTCACAATGTTGATTCTTCCAATCCAAGAACATGGTATATCTCTCCATCTATTTGTATCATCTTTAATTTCTTTCATCAGTGTCTTATAATTTTCTGCATACAGGTCTTTTGTCTCCTTAGGTAGGTTTATTCATAGATATTTTATTCTTTTTGTTGCAATGGTAAATGGGAGTGTTTTCTTGATTTCACTTTCAGATTTTTCATCATTAGTGTATAGGAATGTCAGAGATTTCTGTGCATTAATTTTGTATCTTGCTACTTTACCAAATTCATTGATTAGCGCTAGTAGTTTTCTGCTAGCATCTTTAGGATTCTCTATGTATAGTATCATGTCATCTGCAAACAGTAACAGATTTACTTATTTTCCGATTTGGATTCCTTTTATTTCCTTTTCTTCCCTGATTGCTGTGGCTAAAACTTCCAAAACTATGTTGAATAAGAGTGGTGAGAGTGGGCAACCTTGTCTTGTTCCTGATCTTAGTGGAAATGCTTTCAGTTTTTCACCATTGAGGACAATGTTGGCTGTGGGTTTGTCATATATGGCCTTTATTATGTTGAGGAAAGTTCCCTCTATGCCTACTTTTTGGAGGGTTTTTATCATAAATGGGTGTTGAATTTTGTCAAAAGCTTTCTCTGCATCTATTGAGATGATCATATGGTTTTTATTCTTCAATTTGTTAATATGGTGTATCACATTGATTGATTTGCATATGAAGAATCCTTGCATTCCTGGAATAAACCCCACTTGATCATGGTGTATGATCCTTTTAATGTGCTGCTGGATTCTGTTTGCTAGTATTTTCTTGAGGATTTTTGCATCTATGTTCATCAGTGATATTGGCCTGTAGTTTTCTTTCTTTGTGACATCCTTGTCTGGTTTTGGTATCAGAGTGATTGTGGCCTTGTAGAATGAGTTTGGGAGTGTTCCTCCCTCTGCTATATTTTGGAAGAGTTTGAGAAGGATAGGTGTTATCTCTTCTCTAAATGTTTGATACAATTCGCCTGTGAAGCCATCTGGTCCTGGGCTTTTGTTTGTTGGAAGATTTTGAATCACAGTTTCAATGTCAGTGCTTGTGATTGGTCTGTTCATATTTTCTATTTCTTCCTGATTCAGTCTTGGCAGGATGTGTATTTCTAAGAATTTGTCCATTTCTTCCAGGTTGTCCATTTTATTGGCATAGAGTTGCTTGTAGTAATCTCTCATGATCTTTTGTATTTCTGCAGTGTCAGTTGATACTTCTCCTTTTTCATTTCTAATTCTACTGATCTGAATCTTCTCCCTTGTTTTCTTGATGAGTCTGGCTAATGGTTTATCAATTTTGTTTATCTTCTCAAAGAACCAGCTTTTAGTTTTATTGATCTTTGCTATCATTTCCTTCATTTCTTTTTCATTTGCTTCTGATCTGATCTTTATGATTTGTTTCCTTATGTGAACTTTGGGGTATTTGTTGTTCTTCTTTCTCTAATTGCTTTAGGTGCAAGGTTAGGGTGTTTATTCCAGATGTTTCCTGTTTCTTAAGGTAGCATTGTATTGCTGTAAAATTCCCTCTTAGAACTGCTTTTGCTGCATCCCATAGGTTTTGGGTCATCGTGTCTTCATTGTCATTTGTTTCTCGGTATTTTTTGAATTCCTCTTTGATTTCTTCAGTGATCACTTCATTATTAAATAGTGTATTGTTTAGCCTCCATGTGTTTGTATTTCTTACAGATCTTTTCGTGTAATTGATATCTAGTCTCATAGCATTATGGTTGGAAAAGATACTTGATACAATTTCAATTTTCTTAAATTTACCAAGGCTTGATTTGTGACCCAAGATATGAGCTATCCTGGAGAATGTTCCATGAGCACTTGAGAAAAATATTTATTCTGTTGTTTTTGGATTGAATGACCTCTAAATATCAATTAAGTTCATCTTGTTTAATGTATCATTTAAAGCTTGTGTTTCCTTATTTATTTTTATTTTGGATGATCTGTACATTGGTGAAAGTGGGGTGTTAAATTCCCCTGCTATGAATGTGTTACTGTCGATTTCCCATTCTATGGCTGTTAGTATTTACCTTATGTATTGAGGTGCTCCTATGTTGGGTGCATAAATATTTACAATTGTTATATCTTCTTCTTGGATCGATCCCTTGATCATCATGTAGTGTCCTTCTTTGTCTCTTCTCATAGTCTTTATTTTAAAGTCTATTTTGTCTGATATGAGAATTGCTACTCCAGCTTTCTTTTGGTTTCCATTTGCATGGAATATCTTTTTCCATCCCCTCACTTTCAATCTGTATGTGTCTGTAGGTCTGAAGTGGGTCTCTTGTAGACAGCATATATATGGGTCTTGTTTTTGTATCCATTCAGCCAGTCTGTGTCTTTTAGTTGGAGCATTTAAACCATTTACATTTCAGTTAATTATCGATATTTTTGTTCCTATTCCCATTTTCTTAATTGTTTTGGGTTTCTTATTATAGGTCTTTTCCTTCTCTTGTGTTTCTTGCCTAGAGAAGATCCTTTAGCATTTGTTGTAAAGCTGGTTTGGTGGTGCTGAACTCTCTCAGCTTTTGCTTGTCTGTAAAGATTTTAATTTCTCCATCAGATCTGAATGAGATCCTTGCTGGGTAGAGTAATCTTGGTTGTAGGTTTTTCTCCTTTATCACTTTAAATATGTCCTGCCAGTTCCTTCTGGCTTTCAGAGTTTCTGCTGAAAGATCAGCTGTTAACCTTATGGGGATTCCTTTGTGTTTTATTTGTTGTTTTTCCTTGCTGCTTTTAATATGTTTTCTTTGTATTTAATTTTTGACAGTTTGATTAATATGTGTCTTGGTGTGTTTCTCCTTGGATGTATCCTGTATGGGACTCTGTGCTTCCTGGACTTGATTAACTATTTCCTTTCCCATATTAGGGAAGTTTTTAACTATAATCTCTTCAAATATTTTCTCAGTCCCTTTCTTTTTTCTTCTTCTTCTGGAACCCCTATAATTCAAATGTTTGTGTGTTTAATGTTGTCACAGAGGTCTCTGAGACTATCCTCAGTTCTTTTCATTTTTTTTTTCTTTATTTTGCTCTGCAGTAGTTATTTCCACTGCTTTATCTTCCAGGTCACTTATCCATTCTTCTGCCTCAGTTATTCTGCTATTGATCCCATCTAGAGTATTTTTAATTTCATTTATTGTGTTGTTCATTGTTGTTTGTTTCATCTTTAGCTCTTCTAGGTCCTTGTTAAATGTTTCTTGCATTTTCACTATTATATTTCCAAGATTTTGGATCATCTTTACTATCATTATTCTGAATTCTTTTTCAGGTAGACTGCGTATTTCCTCTTCATTTGTTAGGTCTGGTGGGTTTTTATCGTGCTCTTTAATCTGCTGTGTGTTTTTCTGTCTTCTCATTTTGCTTATCTTACTGTGTTTGGGGTCTCCTTTTTGCAGGCTGCAGGTTCGTAGTTCCCGTTGTTTTTGGTGTCCTCAGTGGCTAAAGTTGGTTCAGTGGGTTGTGTATGCTTCCTGGTGGAGGGGACTAGTGCCTGTGTTCTGGTGGATGAGGCTGGATCTTGTCTCTCTGGTGGGCATGTTCACATCTGGTAGTGTGTTTTGGGGTGTCTGTGGCCTTATTATGATTTTAGGCAGCCTCTCTGCTAATGGGTGGGGTTGTGTTCCTGCCTTGCTTGTTGTTTGGCATAGGGTGTCCAGCACTGTAGCTTGCTGGTCATTGAGTGAAGCTCGGTGTTGTTGTTGAGATGGAGATCTCTGGGAGATTTTCATCATTTGATATTATGTGGAGCTGGGAGGTCTCTAGTGGACCAGTGTCCTGAAGTTGGCTCTCCCACCTTAGAGGCACAGCACTGACTGCTGTCTGCAGCACCAAGAGCCTTTCATTCACATGGCTCAGAATAAAAGGGGGAAAAAATAGAAAGAAAGAAAGAAAAAGAGAGAGAGAGAGAGAGAGGAAGAAAGAAAGAAAGAAGGAAAGAAAGAAAGAGGATAATAGTAAATAAAGTAAGGTAAAATAAAGTAGGGTAAAATAAAATAAAGTTATTAAATTAAAAAAATAAGTATTAAAACATTTTTTTAAAAAGTAAAAAAAAAAACAGACAGAACCCTAGGACAAATGGTGAACGCAAAGCTATACAGACAAAATCTCACAGAGAAGCATACACATACACACTCACAAAAACAGGAAAAGGGAAAAATAATAAATCTTGTTCTCAAAGTCCACCTTCTCAATTTGGGATGATTCGTTGTCTATTCAGGTATTCCAGAGATGCAGGGTACATCAAGTTGATTGGGGATATTTAATCCACTGCTTCTGAGGCTTCTGGGAGAGATTTCCCTTTCTCTTCTTTTTTCGCACAGCTCCCGCGGTTCAGCTTTGGATTTGGCCCCGCCTCTGCGTGTAGGTCATCTGAGGGCGTCTGTTCTCTCAGACAGGACGGGGTTAAAGGAGCTGCTGATTCGGAGGCTCTGGCTCACTCAGGCCGCGGGGAGGGAGGGGTACGGAGTGCAAGGCGAGCCTGTGGCGTCAGAGGCCGGCGTGACGTTGCCCCAGCCTGAGGCGCGCTGTGCGTTCTCCCGGGGAAGTTGTCCCTGGATCCCGGGAGCCTGGCAGTGGCGGGCTGCATAGGCTTCCCAGAAGGGGGGTGTGGATAGTGACCTGTGCTCGCACACAGGCTTCTTGGTGGCAGCAGCAACAGCCTTAGCGTCTCTTGCCTGTCTCTGGGGTCCGCGCTGTTAGCCACGGCTCACGCCCGTCTCTGGGGCTCCTTTAAGCAGTGCTCTTAATCCCCTCTCCTCGCGCACCAGGAAACAAAGAGGGAAGAAAAAATCTCTTGCCTCTTTGGCAGGTGCAGACTTTTCCCCGGACTCCCTCCCGGCTAGCCGTAGCACACTAGCCCCTTCAGGCTGTGTTCACGCCGCCAACCCCAGTCCTCTCCCTGCGCGCCGACCGAAGCCCGAGCCTCAGCTCTCAGCCCCGCCCGCCCCGGCGGGTGAGCAGACAAGCCTCTCAGGCTGGTGAGTGCTGGTCAGCACCGATCCTCTGTGTGGGAATCTCTACGCTTTGTCCTCCGCACCCCTGTTGCTGCGCTCTCCTCCGTGGCTCCTGGTTAACTGGGTTTTTGACCTCAGCCTCCCTGCTGGATGCACATCTCTGAGGACAGGACTAGCACAGAACTGTGTTAGTGGTTAGAAAATGGCTGCTGAGTTATTTTCTTGATTCCCGGGTTTCATTATGGATTCCCCCTATAAGAAGCTACCCACTCAAGAAAGAGGTGGAAAATGTATATTTCCTCAATATCTCATTGCTTGACTCTTGGCGGATATCCCTATCAGGATCTATCATTTCTACAGATTCTAGTCTAAATGATCTGTACAGGGAATGCTAATTGCTCTTTGGGGGAAGGGATTGGAACATGATATCCCATTCTGGCTTCATTCAGAGTCTTTGAACATGGAGATGCCTTTCAAATTCCATAGAACGTGGCTACCTTTAGAAACAGAGGTGGTCCTTGGAAGCCCACGGGGCTTTCTTTACCCTAGCATGGGAAAGAAGTGAGATTTCAGTTTGTCTCATCCCCTGCAACACAGACACTCAGCATGGCTTCTTTTTATCTTGGGAAGATGGAAGTGAGGAGGAAAACTAGGCAGAGTGAATTGGAGATCATTGGTTGTCAATGAGCTCCACCACATCAACATTCATGTTGGATTTTTTGAGTACCAGCTGACTGCAACCCGGGGTAGGTCCTTGAGGAAAATAGCATGGCCAGATTCCAGCCTGCAAGTCAGATCAAATGCAAGACCAGGATCTTGGCATGGGGAAATAACCAAAAGGGCTCTCGATACTAACCTTTTTTTCCTTTCAAGAAAAACTGACTGGATATCTTTTCAGCTATGAGATATCTGGAGACTGGAATGGAAGAAACAGGCTCTGTAAATCTTGCTGCAGATTCTATCAGAGTTTTGAGTCTCAATCTCTATGACTGTGGTGGTATGAAAAGATTTTGCAGGATTCACAAACAGCATGTTTCTAGTTTTCCTGCCCCTCCCACTCCCCTTAAGAAACTTTTTAGTCCTTTCCCATTTAAACTAACCTGTGAGGCATCTATTGCCTTAATAAGGGGTTGGTAGGGCAGAAAAGCAGAGGGAAAAGTTTAAAAGCTTGGATTTTTGAGTATCAAAATTCAAGGCCTTGGAGGATGATTGATTACCAGAAGCAATTCCTCCCACCCCCCGACTAAATAAAAATCCTATGAGTTGGAAGAGGGAAAAGAGAGAATCAAAGAGTGGGTGAAACACAGAGGTAAACTCTAGTGTGGGTTCTAAGAAGATATCTTGAGTTCCTGTCAATCATTCCAGGGTGGGGTAACATCATTATGGAACCCCTAGGTAGGTTAGAGGATGCTTCAAGAACAATTGTTTCTTACTGCTAGACTGGAGCCTGGGGAATTGGCAAGTCTGTAGAATCCCCTTGAGGCCAGTGTGGCATGGAAAGGAGTAGATTAGAAATGGCTGCTTGGCATTTCTTTAGGCAGAAACATCCTGGATCAGTCTTAGAGTTTTACTTAGACTCTAATCTTAGAGTCTAGAGTCTCTTAGAGCTTCCAGGAATGGTAGACAGCAGCCGAAATTCCTTAGAGCCCCAGAAAAGAGTGTGGAAGTAGCTGAGAGCCAGCCTTGAAGAACCCAGTGATGGGGATGAGGGAATGTAAGATGACCTTACTTCAGTCTCTACCTTGCAGCAGATGTGTTTTCCTTGTAGAAGATTAAGAAGTGGTGACTGCAATTTCTTGAAAAATCCAGACTAATCTTTGCCCAGGGACACTTTCCAGCCCTTTGACTTGTGACCTTCTCCTGGTAGAATTTCCACCTCTTAACCCCTTCATCCTCAGAAAGCGTGTAGTGTGATGTTCTAGGTCTGCACTGTGCAGTATAGTAGCCACTAGATGCAAGTGACCATTTAAGTTAATTATAATCAAATTAAATTAAAAATTTAGTTCCTCACGTGCACTAGCCACATTCTGAGTGCTCAAAACCCACATGTGGCTAGTGGCTACCGTATTGAACAGCACAGTATAGAGCTGTTTCCAGCTCTATACTGTGCTGTTCACTGTGCTATATCACTGGAAGTTCTATTGATCAGTGCTATGGCCTTTGTCACTACTTCTGCTAAGGCAGTGACCACTAACGACCTCTTTTGCCCCCGACACCCATACACCCACCCACAAGCGGGTTGAGTCCAGAGAATTCTGTCACCAGTCTCTGAGCTGGCATTTTCCTGGATGTGGCCATGTTCAATTAGTGGTGTTCTTTTGCTGACACTTCCTAGTCTCCATGCTGCTCTCACCACCATCACCACCAGAGCCCACAGAGTTGTGAGTGACATGATGTTAAGAGATCCTCCCAGAGGCTGGTTGTCCTGGTCAAACAGGAATAGGAGGCTCTCCATTCAGAATCTAGATCTTCATCAATTTCAAGAATCCACCATTCCCATCAAAACTATCAACTGGTATCAAGTCTCCTAAGACTAGAAAAGGAGAGGCCAGCACCCTCCGTTAGAGACAGAAGTCACAGAGGATGGTGCTTGGACCCCGGCCCCACCCATTCTTAGCAGGGGCTGTGAACACCTCCTTTCTTTTCTGAAAAATGAGATAACTATACCCGCCTTATAAAATTGATTGTGGGGATAAATGTAAAATACCGAGGACAATGGCTGCGATATAATCGAGCCTCAGTAAATAACAGCTGCTATTTTTATTTCTCAGCTGCCCTCTGGGATAATCTGCACTTTTAGGGTAGAGCAGTAAGAGGGAGGAAATACAGCAGTAGCTCCCTGCACCACAGGTCACTCGATCTTGCCATCTGGCATAATGAGAAATCATCCTGCTTAATTTATGAAAACTGCCTCATGCTTTCCACCTGGTTTACTCTGGTGGGTGTTGGGCTTTTTTCAGGTGTGGTGGTGGCTTCATGTGCCTGGATGGGTGCCTTTAAAAGCAATCCTTGGGGTCTGCCTTGAGGGTCTTTTGGAGAAGGAAACCCAAATGTCTTTTCAGAAGAGTTGAACACAGGGTACATGTATACGATGGGATATTACTCAGCCATCAAAAAGAATGAAATAATGCCATTTTTTAGCAACATGGATAGATCTAGAGATTATCATACTAAGTGAAGTCAGACAGAGAAAGACAAATATTATGATACCACTTATATGTGGCATCTAAAAAATAGTACAAATGAACTTATTTACAAAGCAGAAATAGACTCAGACATAGAAAACTAATTTATGGTTACCCAAGGGAAAGGGGAAGGAAGGGTAAATTGAGAGTATGGGATTAACAGAACACACTACCATATATAAAATAAATAAACAACAAGGATTTATTGTATAGCACAGAGAACTATATTCAATATATTGTAATAAACTATAATGGAAAAGAATAATATAGGTAAATACATATATGTATGTATAACCGAATCACTTTGGTGTCCACTTGAAACTAACACAATATGGTAAATTAACTATATTTCAATTAAAAAAATTATCAGCCCAGAGTGACTTATTTAGATTAGGCTAAAAGGAGATGGCAGAATAATAAGACACTTTCAGTTCTAGTCTTCCTTATGTAATCTTAGGCGCAATTTGGTCAATCCTAGATGATGTGTACTGTTAGAGTAACTCTGAGTATCAGACCTTCGCCCTGGCAATGTTGTCTCCCTTTTTAGGCTACTGGACAGGTAATTGACTTAATGCATTAAAAACATTTAATGTACTTTTTATGTATAAGATGTTATCTTAAGCACTGTCAGGACTAAAGAATTAAACAAGATATTGTCTGTAAGGAATATATCTGAATAAAGAATATAACATATGGACCCAAACATGATTAATACAGCCAGTGTAAGTGCTGTGAGAGCAAAGGATTGTGGAATCTAGTGAGAAACCATCACTCCTGGTGAAGTAGTGGAGGAAATGCAGATCAGTGGACTCTCCACTGACTCACCACTGAACTTGCTAGTGCATTAAGCCCCTCCCAGCCCAGCGTCTGCCTGTGAGGCCCCAGTGGAGGGGCCAACCTGGATTTGAAAGATGCTTTAATATGATCATCCCAGGGATAACAGGGATTGGTAAGACATCACATGGGAACTATTATGTGAACTAGGTATTGAGCCATTGGCAAAAAGCCAAGCTTAATGAACGAATCATAGAGAGCACCAAGGTTTCTATAATATTTGTGCTTGATGTTAAAAGATGGGTGGAATTTGAACCAAGGGAGGCAGTGAGGTTATAACAGGGATGTCAGGTCAAAAGAATTGAAGCTAAGTGCCCAACCATGTTCTATATGCAGGTCATGATGCAGAAAAGATTAGAGGTTGGCCAAGAACTTAATTTCTGATCACCAGGGATCCTGAAGGCCCAAACCCTGCCATGTCATGGTATTAAATACCTCCTTCCTTTGTTTGTACCACACCCCTTTATTTAGGGTAGGGGTTAAGAAATATAATTTCTGGATCATACTATATGAGCATTTAAAATTTTAATAGACATTGGAAAATTGTCTTCTGGAGTGACCATACTAATTTACACCCCAGCAGCATATGAGAAAGCCAGTTACCCTATGCCCCGACACGAAATATCAAAAAAAGTCTTTACCATCCTGATAGGTCCAGATGGTCTTTGATTTTTAAAAGATTTTTATTTCCTTGACTACTAGTGAGATTGAACACTTATAGGACATTTGTGTTTCCTCTTTTATGAACTTCCCATTCATGTTATTTGCTTGGTTTTCTATCAGATTTACTGAGACAAGGATGGGAATGGCAGCCCCTGTATTTGCATAATTCAGCAGTTCTGGTTGTTTCTCTTTTCTGTGTCAATAGGTAGGGATTCATTATATATTCTGACAGTAATTCTTTGTCATTTATAGCTATTTCAAATATTCTATTCTCTTTAGATTTTGTATATGCTGTTTTAGATTGCACAGATACTTTAATTTTGAAATAGTTAAATCTATAAATTTTTTTTTTTTTTTTTTTTTTTTGCGGTACATGGGCCTCTCACTGTTGTGGCCTCTCCCGTTGCGGAGCACAGGCTCCAGATGCACAGGCTCAGCAGCCATGGCTCACGGGCCTAGTCGTTCCGCGGCATGTGGGATCTTCCCGGACCGGGGCACGAACCCGCGTCCCCTGCATCTGCAGGCGGACTCTCAACCACTGCGCCACCAGGGAAGCCCTATCAATTTTTTTATTTACAGATTTTTGCATTTCGGATCTTTTAAGGAAATCCCCAAACCATGAGTCTGTTCTCCTGTTTTACCTTCATAGTTTTTTAACAGTTTTAACTATGTAAATCATGTAGGGTATGTATTCTTCACTGGTGAGAGGCAGTGAGTCAAATTCATTTCCAGATTGTCTCCTCAAACCATTAGTTGAATAGTCAAGCATTTCCCCAGTCATTTGCAATACTCTTCTTTAATATAGTCTAAGTCCCCCAATATATTCCAGTGTCTGTATATAGTTGCTCTTCTGAGTCTTTGATCTATTTATCTGGTCCTGTACAAATGCTGCACCTTTTTAAGTACTAGAGCTTTATTAACATGTTGATTTTTGAGAAGGCTACTCTGCCTGCATTGCAGTTTTAAATTTTTATGTTCAGAATTACCATGGCTATTCTTGAGCACTCCCATTTGAATTTTGTAATCAGTTTTTGAATTTCCATAAAAACTCCTATTGAGATTTTCTTGGTGATTGCATTGCAATCATTTCAGGAAAAACATCACATTTTTCAAGTAGTTAGTCATCCAATCTTGGAATATGGTAGGACTCTCTATTTTTCAAGTTATTATCTTTGTCTTTGAAGATGGCTTTACAGTTTTTCTTTAAATAAATAACAGACATTTCTGTTAGGCATTTTTATGGATTATGTGTGTTGCTGCCATGAATGAGACAGCATCATTATTATTGTGATTTTTATTAAGTGTGAAATAATAAAACCCTTGTAAATGAACTCAGCTGAGTATAGCCTTCTCTGTAGCTATGACTTTGCATTTTGCTCTTTTAGAAATTTTTTTTTTAACATCTTTATTGGGGTATAATTGCTTTACAATGGTGTGTTAGTTTCTGCTTTATAACAAAGTGAATCAGCTATACATATACACATGTTCCCATATGTCTTCCCTCTTGCGTCTCCCTCCCTCCCACTCTCCCCATCCCACCCCTCCAGGCTGTCACAAAGCACCGAGCTAATATCCCCGCGCCTTGCGGCTGCTTCCCCCTAGCTATCTACCTTACTACGTTTGTTAGTGTGTATATGTCAATGACTCTCTCTCGCCCTGTCAAAACTCACCCTTCCCCCTCCCCATATCCCCAAGTCCGCTCTCCAGTAGGTCTGCGTCTTTATTCCTGTCTTACCCCTAGGTTCTTCATGACATTTTTTCCCCTTAAATTCCATATATATGTGTTAGCATACGGTATTTGTCTTTTTCTTTCTGACTTACTTCACTCTGTATGACAGACTCTAGGTCTATCCATCTCATTACAAATAGCTCAATTTCATTTCTTTTTAAGGCTGAGTAATATTCCATTGTGTATATGTGCCACATCTTCTTTATCCATTCATCCGATGTTGGGTGCTTAGGTTGTTTCCATCTCCGCGCTATTGTAAATAGAGCTGCAATGAACATTTTGGTACATGACTCTTTTTGAATTTTGGTTTTCTCAGGGTATATGCCCAGTAGTGGGATTGCTGGGTCATATGGTAATTCTATTTGTAGTTTTTTAAGGAACCTCCATACTGTTCTCCATAGTGGCTGAACCAATTCACATTCCCACCAGCAGTGCAAGAGTGTCCCCTTTTCTCCACACCCTCTCCAGCATTTGTTGTTTCTAGATTTTTTGATGATGGCCATTCTGACTCGTGTGAGATGATATCTCATTGTAGTTTTGATTTGCGTTTCTCTAATGATTAATGATGTTGAGCGTTCTTTCATGTGTTTGTTGGCATTCTGTATATCTTCTTTGGAGAAATGTCTATTTAGGTCTTCTGCCCATTTTTGGATGGGGTTGTTTGTTTTTTTGTTATTGAGCTGCATGAGCTGCTTGTAAATTTTGGAGATTAATCCTTTGTCAGTTGCTTCATTTGCAAATGTTTTCTCCTATTCTGAGGGTTGTCTTTTGGTCTTGATTATGGTTTCCTTTGCTGTGCAAAAGCTTTGAAGTTTCATTAGGTCCCATTTGTTTATTTTTGTTTTTATTTCCATTACTCTAGGAGGTGGGTCAGAAAGGATCTTGCTGTGATTTATGTCATAGAGTGTTCTGCCTATGTTTTCCTCTAAGAGTTTGATAGTTTCTGGCCTTACATTTAGGTCTTTAATCCATTTTGAGCTTATTTTTGTGTATGGTGTTAGGGAGTGATCTAATCTCATACTTTTACATGTACCTGTCCAGTTTTCCCAGCACCATTTATTGAAGAGGCTGTCCTTTCTCCAATGTACATTCCTGCCTCCTTTATCAAAGATAAGGTGTCCATATGTGCGTGGGTTTATCTCTGGGCTTTCTATCCTGTTCCACTTATCTATCTTTCTGTTTTTGTGCCAGTACCATACTGTCTTGATTACTGTTGCTTTGTAGTATAGTCTGAAGTCAGGGAGCCTGATTCCTCCAGCTCCTTTTTTCGTTCTCAAGATTGCTTTGGCTATTCGGGGTCTTTTGTGTTTCCATACAAATTGCGAAATTTTTTGTTCTAGTTCTGTGAAAAATGCCAGTGGTAGTTTGATAGGGATTGCATTGAATCTGTAGATTGCTTTGGGTAGTAGAGTCATTTTCACAATGTTGATTCTTCCCATCCAAGAACATGGTATATCTCTCCATCTATTTGTATCATCTTTAATTTCTTTCATCAGTGTCTTATAATTTTCTGCATACAGGTCTTTCATCTCCTTAAGTAGGTTTATTCCTAGATATTTTATTCTTTTTGTTGCAATGGTAAATGGGAGTGTTTTCTTGATTTCACTTTCAGATTTTTCATCATTAGTATATAGGAATGCCAGAGATTTCTGTGCATTAATTTTGTATCCTGCTACTTTACCAAATTCATTGATTAGCTCTAGTAGTTTTCTGCTAGCATCTTTAGGATTCTCTATGTATAGTATCATGTCATCTGCAAACAGTGACAGCTTTACTTCTTCTTTTCCGATTTGGATTCCTTTTATTTCCTTTTCTTCTCTGATTGCTGTGGCTAAAACTTCCAAAACTGTGTTGAATAAGAGTGGTGAGAGTGGGCAACCTTGTCTTGTTCCTGATCTTAGTGGAAATGCTTTCAGTTTTTCACCATTGAGGATGATGTTTGCTGTGGGCTTGTCATATATGGCCTTTATTATTTGAGGAAAGTTCCCTCTATGCCTACTTTCTGGAGGGTTTTTATCATAAATGGGTGTTGAATTTTGTCAAAAGCTTTCTCTGCATCTATTGAGATGATTATATGGTTTTTCTCCTTCAATTTGTTAATATGGTTTATCACATTGATAGATTTGCGTATATTGAAGAATCCTTGCATTCCTGGAATAAACCCCACTTGATCATGGAGTATGATCCTTTTAATGTGCTGTTGGATTCTGTTTGCTAGTATTTTGTTGAGGATTTTTGCATCTATGTTCATCGGTGATATTGGCCTGTAGTTTTCTTTCTTTGTGACATCCTTGTCTGGTTTTGGTATCAAGGTGATGGTGGCCTCGTAGAAGGAATTTGGGAGTGTTCCTCCCTCTGCTATATTTTGGAAGAGTTCGAGAAGGATAGGTGTTAGCTCTTCTCTAAACGTTTGATAGAATTCACCTGTGAAGCCATCTGGTCCTGGGCTTTTGTTTGTTGGAATATTTTGAATCACAGTTTCAATTTCAGTGCTTGTGATTGGTCTGTTCATATTTTCTATTTCTTCCTGATTCAGTCTTGGCAGGTTGTGCATTTCTAAGAATTTGTCCATTTCTTCCAGGTTGTCCATTTTATTGGCATAGAGTTGCTTGTAGTAATCTCTCATGATTTTTTTTATTTCTGCAGTGTCAGTTGTTACTTCTCCTTTTTCATTTCTAATTCTATTGATTTGAGTCTTCTCCCTTTTTTTCTTGATGAGTCTGGCTAGTGGTTTATCTATTTTGTTTATCTTCTCAAAGAACCAGCTTTTAGTTTTATTGATCTTTGCTATCGTTTCCTTCATTTCTTTTTCATTTATTTCTGATCTGATTTTTATGATTTCTTTCCTTCTGCTAGCTTTGGGGTTTTTTTGTTCTTCTTTCTCTAATTGCTTGAGGTGCAAGGTTAGGTTGTTTATTCGAGATGTTTCCTGCTTCTTAAGGTGGGCTTGTATTGCTATAAACTTCCCCCTTAGAACTGCTTTTGCTGCATCCCATAGGTTTTGGGTCGTTGTGTCTCCATTGTCGTTTGTTTCTAGGTATTTTTTTATTTCCTCTTTGATTTCTTCAGTGATCACTTCATTATTAAGTAGTGTATTGTTTAGCCTCCATGTGTTTGTATTTTTTACAGATCTTTTCCTGTAATTGATATCTAGTCTCATGGCGTTGTGGTCAGAAAAGATACTTGATACAATTTCAGTTTTCTTAAATTTACCAAGGCTTGATTTGTGACCCAAGATATGATCTATCCTGGAGAATGTTCCATGAGCACTTGAGAAAAATGTGTATTCTGTTGTTTTTGGATGGCGTGTCCTATAAATATCAGTTAAGTCCATCTTGTTTAATGTATCATTTAAAGCTTGTGTTTCCTTATTTATTTTCATTTTGGATGATCTGTCCATGGGTGAAAGTGGGGTGTTAAAGTCCCCTACTATGAATGTGTTACTGTCGATCTCCCCTTTTATGGCTGTTAGTATTTGCCTTATGTATTGAGGTGCTCCTATGTTGGGTGCATAAATATTTACAATTGTTATATCTTCTTCTTGGATCGATCCCTCGATCATTATGTAGTGTCCTTCTTTGTCCCTTTTAATAGTCCTTATTTTAAAGTCTATTTTGTCTGATATGAGAATTGCTACTCCAGCTTTCTTTTGGTTTCCATTTGCATGGAATATCTTTTTCCATCCCCTTCCCCTTACTTTCAGTCTGTATGTGTCTCTAGGTCTGAAGTGGGTCTCTTGTAGACAGCATATATAAGGGTCTTGTTTTTGTATCCATTCAGCCAATCTGTGTCTTTTGGTGGGAGCATTTAGTCCATTTACATTTAAGGTAATTATCGATATGTATGTTCCTATTCCCATTTTCTATATTGTTTTGGGTTCGTTATTATAGGTCGTTTCCTTCTCTTGTGTTTCTTGTCTAGAGAAGTTCCTTTAGCATTTGTTGTAAAGCTGGTTTGGTGGTGCTGAACTCTCTCAGCTTTTGCTTGTCTGTAAAGGTTTTAATTTCTCCATCAAATCTGAATGAGATCCTTGCTGGGTAGAGTAGTCTTGGTTGCAGGTTTTTCTCCTTCATCACTTTCAGTATGTCCTGCCACTCCCTTCTGGCTTGTAGGGTTTCTGCTGAGAGATCAGCTGTTAACCTTATGGGGATTCCCTTGTGTGTTATTTGTTGTTTTTCCCTTGCTGCTTTTAATATGCTTTCTTTGTATTTAATTTTTGACAGTTTGATTAATATGTGTCTTGGCGTATTTCTCCTTGTATTTATCCTGTATGGGACTCTCTGTGCTTCCTGGACTTGATTAACTATTTCCTTTCCCATATTAGGGAAGTTTTCAACTATAATCTCTTCAAATATTTTCTCAGTCCCTTTCTTTTTTTCTTCTTCTTCTGGAACCCCTATCATTCGAATGTTGGTGCGTTTCATGTTGTCCCAGAGGTCTCTGAGACTGTCCTCAGTTCTTTTCATTCTTTTTTCTTTATTCTGCTCTGCAGTAGTTATTTCCACTACTTTATCTTCCAGGTCACTTATCCGTTCTTCTGCCTCAGTTATTCTGCTATTGATCCTATCTAGAGTACTTTTAATTTCACTTATTGCGTTGTTCATCGTTGCTTGTTTCATCTTTAGTTCTTGTAGGTCCTTGTTAACTGTTTCTTGCATTTTGTCCATTCTACTTCCAAGATTTCGGATCATCCTTACTATCATTATTCTGAATTCTTTTTCAGGTAGATTGCCTATTTCCTCTTCATTTCTTAGGTCTGTTGGGTTTTTATCTTGCTCCTTCATCTGCTGTGTGTTTTTCTGTCTTCTCATTTTGCTTATCTTATTGTGTTTGGGGTCTCCTTTTTGCAGGCTGCACGTTCGTAGTTCCCGTTGTTTTTGATGTCTGTCTCCAGTGGCTAAGGTTGTTTCAGTGGGTTGTGTAGGCTTCCTGGTGGAGGGGACTAGTGCCTATGTTGTGCTGGATGAGGCTGGATCTTGTCTCTCTAGTGGGCAGGTTCACGTCTGGTGGTGTGTTTTGGGGTGTCTGTGGCCTTATTATGATTTTAGGCAGCCTCTCTGCTAATGGGTGGGGTTGTGTTCCTGTTTTGCTAGTTGTTTGGCATAGGTTGTCCAGCACTGTGCCTTGCTGGTCGTTGAGTGAAGCTGGGTGCTGGTGTTAAGATGGAGGTCTCTGGGAGATTTCCACCGTTTAATATTATGTGGAGCTGGGAGATCTCTTGTTGACCAGTGTCCTGAAGTTGGCTCTCCTACCTCAGAGGCAGAGCCCTGACTCCTGGGCTGGAGCACCAAGAGCCTTTCATCCACACGGCTCAGAATAAAAGGGAGAAAAAGTAGAGAGAATTAGTAGAAGTATGAGGAAAGAAAGAAGGAAAGGATGAAAGGAAGGAAGGAAGAAAGAAGCGAAGAAGGAAAGAAAGGAGGGAGGGAGGGAGGAAGGAAGGAAGGAGGGAAAGAAGGAAAAAAGACAGAAAGAAAGAAGATACAGTAAAAATAAAATAAAGTATAATATAGTTATTGAATTAAAAAATATTTTTTAAAAAAAAGGGACGGATAGAACCTTAGGGCAAATGTTGGAAGCAAAGCGATACAGAGAAAATCTTACACAGAAGCATACACATACACGTTCACAAAAAGAGGTAAAGGGGGAAAAATCATAAATCTTGCTCTCAGAGACCACCTCCTCAATTTGGGGTGATTCGTTGTCTATAGGAGGGAAGGAAGGAAGGAAGGAAAGAAAGAAAGAACGAAGGTAATGTATAATAAAGTTATTACAATTACTTATTAAGAAAAATAATTTTTTAAAAAACCATGGACGGATAGAGCCCTAGGACAAATGGTGGAAGCAAGAGTATACAGACAAGATCTCACACAGAAGCATACACGTACACATTCACAAAAAGAGGAAAAGGGAAAAAAATCATAGATCTCGCTCCTAAATTCCACCTCTTCAATTTGGGATCATTCCTTGTGTATTCAGGTATTCCACAGATGCAGGGTATATCAAGTTGATTGTGGAGCTTTAATCCGCTGTTTCTGTGGCTGCTGGGAGAGATTTCCCTTTCTCTTCTTTGTTCTCACAGCTCACAGGAGCTCAGCTTTGGCTTTGGCCCTGCCTCTGCGTGTAGGTCGCTGGAGGGCGTCTGTTTTTTGCTCAGACAGGACAGGGTTAAAGGAGCCGCTGATTTGGGGGCTCAGGCTCACTCAGGCCGGGGGTTAGGGGATGGGGGAAGGAGGGGCACTGCGTGCGGGGCGGGCCTGCGGCGGCAGAGGCCGGCGTGACGTTGCACCAGCCTGAGGCCCGCCGTGCGTACTCCCGGGGAAGTTGTCCCTGGATCCCGGGAACCTGGCAGTGGCGGGCTGCCCAGGCTCCGCGGAAGAGGGGTGTGGAGAGTGACCTGTGCTCGCACACAGGCCCCTTGGTGGCGGCAGCAGCAGCCTTAGCGTCTCCTGCCTGTCTCTGGGGTCCGCGGTTTTAGCCGCGGCTCGCGCCCGTCTCTGGGGCTCGCGCTTCCCGCCGCGGCTCGCGCCCGTCTCGGGGGCTCCCGCCCTCAGCCGCGGCTCGCGCCCGTCTCTGGGGTTCGCGCTTTTAGCCGCGGCTCGCGCCCGTCTCTGGAGATCCTTTAAGCAGCGCTCTTAAACCCCTCTCCTCGTGCACGAGGAAACAAAGAGGGAAGAAAAAGTCTCTTGCCTCTTCGGCGGGTGCAGGCTTTTCCCCGAACTCCCTCCCGGCTAGTCGTGGCGCACCAACCCCTTCAGGCTATGCTCAAGCCGCCAACCCCAGTCCTCTCCCTGCGCTCCGTCCAAAACCGAAACCCGAGCCTCAGCTCGCAGCCCCGCCCGCCCCGGCGGGTGAGCAGACAAGCCTCTCGGGTTGGTGAGTGCCGGTCGGCACCGATCGTCTGTGCAGGAATCTCCCCGCTTTGCCCTCCGCACCCGTCGCTGTGCACTACTCCGCGGTTCCGAAGCTCCCCACTCTGCCTCCTGCCGCAGTCTCCGCCCGCGGAGGGGCTTCCTAGTGTGTGGAAACTTTTCCTCCTTCCCAGCTCCCTCCCACTGGTGCAGGTGCCGTCCTTGTTCTTTTGTCTCTGTTTTTTTCTTTTTTTCTTTTGCTCTACCCAGGTACGTGGGGAGTTTCTTGCCTTTGGGAGGTCTGAGGTCTTCTGCCAGCCTTCAGTAGGTGTTCTGTAGGAGTTGTTCCACGTGTGGATGTATTTCTGGTGTATCCGTGGGGAGGAAGGCGATCTCCGCGTCTTACTCTTCCGCCATCTTCTCATACATCTCAGTTAATTTTTCTCTTTTAGAAATTTGAAAGCTAAGCAGGTAGGAATTTTGTATTCATCAGGACTCAAGCAACAGACCCATGTCCCTGTACTCAATGTGCCCCAGATAGAAGGATGTACAGATTTCTACCAGTAAGGGGTGACTTATCAGATGTGATTCTGAGCCTACACAGGCAGAAAAGTGGTGAACATCAACTTACCACATTATTTATTTATACACACAACTACTGATGCTCTAATCACCATGATGAGCCATCTACTCACACTAGTCTCTAGAAAAGATGACTTTATATTTAAAAAAAAATAGGAAAAAGACAGTACAAGAATCTTTCTAATACCAAAAGTTTCAGGTAAATGTTTAGAAAGATCATTAAATGTTCTTCCAAAGAGTTGAGGATAGCACCAATTTGGTAGTATTTCAGCTTTAGTCTTATCGGGTTAGATAATTCATGAACTTGGTTTGATCTGAGGGTACATTTCTTTATTTCTTTTTTTTTTTTTTTTTGCGGTACGCGTGCCTCTCACTGTTGTGGCCTCTCCCATTGCGGAGCACAGGCTCCGGACGCGCAGGCTCAGTGGCCATGGCTCACGGGCCTAGCCGCTCCGCGGAATGTGGGATCTTCCCGGACCGGGGCATGAACCCGTGTCCCCTGCATCGGCAGGCGGACTCCCAACCACTGCGCCACCAGGGAAGCCCCTGAGGGTATATTTCAGTGTATCTTGAAATTCTCAAAGCTAACCGTGGTCTAGACTCTGAGGGCATTTTTAAGTGTGCAGTAGATATTGGATATATCCATTTTTACTTCTGCAAAGAGCTTTGAGTGAAAATTTCTTTTTCATGTGTGAAAATGTGAAACTGTTTTTCCAGGCCAGTAACAGCTTGTGGTCCTCTCTGGCAACCATCTTGTAATTCAGTAACAAGATGGTTTTAATTTTCCTCTGTGACAAAAGTGAAGTGAGCACTCCTGGGAAGTTACCTGTCGTCTTCTGGACTTTTCTGGTAGTAAAATAAAGTTTTATGCCTTTCTTATCTCTACCTCACAGAAGTATTTCAAGCATCTAAAAAAATATGCCAATGTAGACTGCCTCCAAAACTCATAAATGAAGAACTGCATATAAACTCATGTAACTAACAGATACCAATTACCTGGAGGCTTTGGGGGTGATAAACAGTAGACAAAGATTGAGAAATAAAAACTTAGACCTGTGTTCATAACTATAAGAGCAAATAGAGTATTGGGCCACCCCAAAAAGGGAAAGGAAACATCCTTTATCACTCAGGATCCAAAAATCTGGACCCTAATAATCGCTTCTAGTTTGTTGTGAAATTGATGAGAATTAAATAAAGTGGTTGTAAACTCAATTTTTAGAGCCATTTTGAGCCAGATCTGCATATGACTATTCGATAGCTTGGAGAGTTTAAGCACAAAAAATTGTTTAAATTTGCAAAGTGACTACATGATATCACATATTCGCCCACTATTTAAAATAAAATCCTCAAACCAGGAAATGTATTATCCACTTGAAATACTTGCAGGATTGACTTTACCACGAAATCCTATGTCTTTTATAGATCCGTTCTTATACAAAGATCAAGAGTATTGGTGTCTGTGTGGTTTATAAAACTATCTTAGTTGTAGCTTCTCGGAAGTACATGATGTTTATAAGGGTTGGATGCATGCTGATTTTGGAAAGGAATTAATACATAATTTGAATTCAGAGTACAAGCTTTTAAAAAATATGATCCAATTTAGAGAAGCATTTCTGAAATACCTCTGGGGAAAAATTTCTTTTATTAATCCAATCAGCCATTGGATGTCATTCTTCCAATAAAATTATGTTTATCTGCCAATGGGTGACTCTGCTTCTTATGCATGTAATTTCAGTGGGTGCAAACGGTGATGGTAAATAATTGTCCTCAGGGAGATAATTGCTCTTATAATTATTTACCCATGCAAGTTAGCTCAGTTAAAAATTTAATCCTCTGGGCTTCCCTGGTGGCGCAGTGGTTGAGAGTCCGCCTGCCGATGCAGGGGACACGGGTTCGTGCCCCGGTCCGGGAGGATTCCACGTGCCGCGGAGTGGCTGGGCCCGTGAGCCATGGCCGCTGAGCCTGCGCGTCTGGAGCCTGTGCTCTGCAACGGGAGAGGCCACAACAGTGAGAGGCACGCGTACCGCAAAAAAAAAAAAAAAAAAATTAATCCTCTGTCAGATGACCTGGCAACATGAGAGAACGTGTTTTCTATGTACTCAAGTGGAGGAAGAGACCTTGCATTTCTTAGACATTTTCTGGGTGCCAGGCACAGTGCTAAGTGCCTTATATACACTGTTCCACTGAATCCCACAATCTTCCTATGAAGTGGGCATGATTATCTTCACTTTATTTACGAGAACCCCTCGGTCCTGTAGATGGCAAGTAGAGGAACCTAGATTGAAACCCAGGCTAACAGGCTGGTATGAAATAAATCCTATTTCACAGAGTGTTTGCAAGGCTTAAATGAGGAGGCAGAACTTGTAAAGAATTTAGCCCAGTGCTTGGTACATTGTTATATTTATCCTCACGTCTGTCATAGAGACTTTACTTCTGTGATTGCTGCCTGCTTCCTTCCAGAAACCCATTCCAATGGACAGGGCAAAACCTCATACCTGGATCCTAAATGAGAGAGGGAGTTCTTCGGAGGCCTTTGCATGCCCTACCTCCTTGAGAATGCTTTATCTGTCTGCTCTGGTCCTTAAGGATTCTCTCCTCTCCGAATTCCCATCACTGTCATGTCTCCGTTTCTTAATAGCACCTGGATGTAGAGTGTATTGTAGAGTTCATTTTATTATATGGAGGCTTGCTTTTCCTCAATCCAGATTGTAGATTTATTGTGTACAGGGCTTCCTTGGATCTCTCCACAGGGTCTCCTAGGGTACAGGGCTCCATACCAGACCCTGGATCGATACTCTTTGATCAAGTGTGAAACCTACAAGTCATGAGCTACCTGAAGCCCAGAAGGTGCTGCGGGCTCAGGCTCAAGGCATCTGTTTGTTTTGAAAAGGTGGGAGACTCCTTTTGAGGAATTGTCATCTAACATCAGTGTCACCCATTGGCTGGCCTTCCTCTTTTGATGATCTTTGCATAATGTGGTGATGTGGCATGCCAGGGGAGACCTTTGGGGTTTTTCCCTCTTCAGAGAAACTGGCACTGACAGCTCCTCCCTCCTTCCCCACATCCCATCTGTGCCCCCGCCAAAAGGCTGGGGAAGGGGGTGAGAGGTCACCATTTTGCAGGGAGAAGCGATGTTTACGAAGAGTGACATTGACTGGTTTTCTGTCCCAATGTTAAGGGAATGGGGTCCCCAAAGCAATTGCTGGTAACGTTTGCAGTTACATTAAGAAGGGGAGGCTGACCTCTTGCACACGGGGTGCCGGGGCTTGCAGCCTTGTCCTGTCGCTGTCAGAGCAGGCTGGGGAGAGGTGAGGGAGTACACTGGCGAGATGGGGCCAGGGAGGAGGGAGGCAACGACAGACCTTGGAACCAATCTGTTACAGAGAGCTGGGGATGATGGCCCTGCTCCTACCCTAGGCCTGAGCTCAGGTGAGGTGGTAGGCTGAGGGTTTCCTAGGGAATCACGGAGCCCAGTTGGGCTTCCTGGGGCCTGTCTGCTTCCACACCAGTACTTTTCAGAAGGGGTTCGGGCAGCAATGACAGCCAGTGACGGCAGCAAGCTTAGCCACGGCAGTCTGGTAAGCAAACCACCCTGGATCCGAGTTTGGGCAGAGAAGAGGAAGGCAGTTGCGGGGAGAGAGCAGAACAAGCTTCCCCTCGCTCCAGGCCCCCAGAGCCACAGGTCTATCTGGGCTGCCCTTGTGGGGGAGGGCTTGAATGGAAGATGTGTCAGGAGTTCTCAAACGGCCAGGACCAGGGCTTAAGAAGTGAAGCGAAGCGAAGCTATTTTAATAAGTAAAAATGACTCAAAAAATTAAGGAATTGACTGATTAAGTCATTTCAGGAGCAGTACACAGCAGAAAAGAGGGTTTCCAAAAAGCAAAGTGGTAGCAAATATTGGTAAATGGAAGCTGGTTTGTATTTAAATGGCTGAGGATGAGACTTCTCAATGAAACTCATCACTTCTTGAGCCCCACCAGGGATAGACGATGCGCTGTGTGTACACTGAATTCTCGTGATGTCTCTGCCAAGGAGGCTGAAACCTTCCCATCTCAGAGCCACATGTAGCCGAAGTTCAGAGTGGTGACTTGACATGCTAACCTGGCAAGGTTAGTAAGCAGCTGAGCTGAGATGCAGACCTGTTACCTGCTCTTTCCGCCAAGCCATCCTGCCTTCCTACTGCCCCCAGCTGTAGAGGGCCTACTATGTGCAGAGGACTTCACAGGGTCCTGTCTGTACTAACTGAAAATCACAGCCTTGCTTTAAACATAACATACATCAGTTTGAAATATGGAATGGATGCAGGAACAGCAGTCATCTCCCGCAGCATTCATATTCCCAAGAATTGTGGGATGCCGTGAAGGACAGGGTGGGACCAAGTCGGACTGAGGGCCTCCAGGTGTTTTTAAGCCCCGTCCTCACCCACATGGTCTGAATTCTGTATCTCTCCTCCCTGCCTCAGTCATGTTTTCAGGATTGATCTGCTGATACCATCTGAGGAAATGATTGACAATGATATGCTTCTTCAAGGGTCACGTTCACAGAGACAGTTGCCATTTAAATAAAATCTCACCTCCAGTGTCCTGCTCAAGACATACATCTCCCCAATGTTCATTACAGTACTATTTATAATAGCCAAGACGTGGAAGCAACCTAAGTGTCCATCAACAGACGAATGGATAAAGAAAATGTAGTGTACATAAGCAATGGAATATCAGTCACCCATAAAAAAAAGAATGAAATAATGCCATTTTCAGCAACATGGATGGACCTAGAGATTATCATACTAAGTGAAGTAAGCCAGTAAGCCAGACAGAGAAAGACAAATATCATATGATATTGCTTATATGTGGAATCTAAAAAAAAAAAAAGAAAAAAGATACAAAGAAACTTATTTACAAAATAGAAATAGACCTAGAGACATAGAAAACAAACTTATGGTTACCAAACGGGAAAGGGAGGGGAGGGATAAATTAGGAGTTTGGGATTAATAGATACATACTACTATATATAAAATAGATAAATAAGGACCCACTGTATAGCACAGGGAACTATACTTAATATTTTGTAATAACCTATAAGGGAAAAGAATCTGAAAAAAAAATATAACTGAATCTCTTTGCTGTACACCTGAAACTAACACAACATTGTAAATCAACTACACTTCAATAAAGAAAGTAAAAAAAAAAAAGGCATATGTCTCCCTTTCTAGCATTGCATTGTAATGCCTAATTATTTGCATTGAACTTAAAGAGCTAGGCAATGATTATTTTAGAAACAACAGAAGGAACAGCCGTTTTCTTTGGGCTCTTTTCTTTTTTGTTTTTGTATTTTCTTTTTACCTATATCAAGCACTGATTTTAGTATGAAAATTTAGTTACCTTCCTACAGAGTAATTCCCCAAAGAAATGGAAGGATCAGCATGGGAGCAAGTTAAGCTTCCGGGGTAAGAAAGGAACCTGTTGCTAAGCTGGGGGTATAAAGCCTGAGGACAGAGAGGTTCCCACCTCCTTTTCACTGGGAGACGTTTCAGTTGCTCCTGGGGATTGTGGGCAAGTTCTCAGTGACAGGTGATGGAGAGAGCCTCACAGGAGAATGTCTCCTTTCCAAAGGAGGCTGCTGGCTTCTGCCATGTCATGTTTGAGTCCCTGAGCCTGTTTCTTTTATATTGCTGGTCAACTGAACTCATGCATTTATTACCCTGCCTTTGTGTTCCAGGTTGATTGTCTTCTTTATTTCACCCCTTAATTACCTTAGGAGGAAGAGGGAAGTGAGATTGCCCATTGAAACACTCTTGAAGATCTGCAAAGCTCTCCTTTGGGGATCTGATAACTACATGATTATGCATTTTATACATGGGAACACTAGAACTCAGAAAGGTTAAGACACTTTTAAAAATGCTTTCTGGAAAGCAAAAGCTAGTCTCTGCCCTCTGCATTAATTAGACATTTCTCTGCACAGTTATGGTAACAGCGTTATAGCAGGAGTTCCTGAAGTAACAAAGCCTGAAAAGAAAAAAAAAAAAGTGCGGCTCTTTGTAAAGTAGATGTGATCATGGTGGTTCTGAATCCACGTTCAAGGCCACAGAAACAGCTTGTTTTTATTTCAGTTGTGCCAAATGTTTGGCTGCATGACTAGCCCTTTCACAAAGACTGAGAAAAGGGTCAAGTTGGATTTTCAGATCTAGATCAAGATGGACCAAATAGATACGTAGTTGAAAGCCCCAGTGGCCCATGGTAGCTGACAGGACGTCTGGAGGAAATGGCATTTGGATTAATCTAAGCAGTCTGTCTATTCTCCCTGAGTTGGTTGAACAACCTGTGCGCACAGCTCTCTCACAGACCTGCTTAGATATTGAAGGATGAATCTCCTGATCCCCCAAAATAAGTAAGACATCTTTGTGAAGTTCAGATAAAACAGATGGGAGTGTAAGTTTTCCATAAATCGACTGCCTTTATGGCGGAAAATATAGCAAAAGAAAAGAAATGGGACTGTAGGTGAAAAACAAATGTGAAATTTTGGACTGAGAGCATGGATGCCATAAGCAACACCCTCCCCTGCTTCCTTCTTCTGCCTCCAACTGGATTTCCAGTGAAAATGCAGCTCAGCTTCCGTGAGGAATCACTAACCACTTTTTCAGCTGTTTCAGCATCTTTTCACATCATGATGGAAAATGTTGAAATTGCATTTTCTTGGGATTTTTATGCTGGAGAGAATAAATCATGTTGTTTTGTGGCAAAAAAAGAAACAATCCCATAAATAATAGGGTCAGGCTGAAAAGAAGTCCTCGAGACACCAAGGGGCCAGGTGATAGGGCCTCAGAGAAGGTAACTCACCCAAGCATACTCTTTTCTGAGTCCGTGTATCCCAGAGTGAAAATATCAGGCAGGGCTGAGGGAGGGTGAAGTCTTCAAGGAGTATTAGCTTGACAAGCGTTGATTTCAGGTGAGCTCAACTGCAAACGATGGGGCCGTAGGAGGGCAAGATCCAGGCTGTAAGGGGATCTGAGAACATAGGTCAGTTGTCAGGGTTAGCCCCACACGAGGACTGGGGCCATGCTGGGTCTTTCGTTCAGATGACAGAGAGTGAGCATTAGCTCCCGGAGCTCCTGTCTGGCCAGGGATGTAATGACTGTAGTGAGGACTCTCAGATGCACCCCAGCGGCAGGCATCAACTTGACTGTCCATAGGAGGTGGGAGTCCTGTCAGTGGATTAAGGATGTAGTGGAGAAGCTAGCCAATTAGGAAGCAGCCTCACAATGGCAGCCTAACAATGACTGGGAAGGCAATGGAGCTCCAGCCAGGCAGTGAGGCTTGTGGGAAGGTCTATGGACCTAGAGAAGGGAAGGCAAATGCTGCCCTTGCCTCAGAGGGGTGGGACTAAAGTCAAAGCCCCAGGGGTCGATGATTCTGAGGTTGTTTGTTCATCATTCATTCATTCAATTATACAGTGAGCATCGACCAAATGTCACACACTATTCTAGGCACCGTATCCCAAGAGGAAGCCGTTACCTGCTCTCCCAGGGTTTACGGGCAATGGGAGAACCAGAAAGGAAAACCAGATGGTGACATTACAGTACTATGGAATGTATCAGTTGGAGCCATGACGGTGTTGTGGAGCCTCTAATTCCAGCCAGAGGCTGGGAAGCAATGAACAAGTACCATTTCTCCGTGCCCATTCTCTGTGAGACGTGGTGCTTCCTTCACACTGGATTTCATTGAAGCCTTACCACAATTGTGTAAAGCAGGCGACAGTATTCCCATTTTACAGATGATGAAACTGGGGCTTAGAGGAGTCAGATCACTTCCCCAATACCACACCAGTAAGCGAGTGCTGGGGTGAGGATTTGAACCCAGGTCTGTTTCGGCTCCAAAGACTGTGCTCTTTTGAACTAGTCAAAGCCCGTAAATATAGAACACACACAGCCAGAAACACTCTCCTCAAGAGTCTTTGAGGATTGTCCTACCCAAGACACAAGAGAGAAAGATAATAGAGATTACAGCGTGAGACTGAGGAAGAATTAAAATAGTGCTTTTAATATAATTCTCAGCAAACGTACAGTATGTACTTTACATCACATATTTCTAGACTGCTCATCTGGAAAATAGAAGCTGCAAAAATACAGAATACCACACTCAAAATCTATTGAGTATGTGCTTTTTTCCCCCCCTCTGTTCTATGAAACAGGGGAATTTTTACCCCCTCCTATTAAAATCCAGACTCAGCTGCTTTTGGAAGAACTGTTGGAGCCCTCGGTCAGAGAAGCATTCCCAAGAGGGAGTTTTCTAAAGCATGTCAGCAGACCATCCCCACAGGAGCCAAAGGAGGGAATGGGCAGAAGGAAATTTGCACATCTGGTCAATATTACTCTTTAGTGATCCAGGAAAATGCCTACTCCAAGGGTTTGGAGGACTCCTGGCCACAGACACCTGCTTAGTCCTCATCACAGGCCTGTGCTTGGGGCCTCAAAGGACCACATACTGGCCGGAGAGTCCTCACAGGGACCCTTGGGTTCTCGGGCAGGGCAGAGCACGCTAAGTCAGGCCCGCGAGGTCTGTGGGCGGTGGCAGGCTGTTCTGTGAGGCCAGGCCCTCAGCTTCTCACAAAGGAGTCTTCTGAAGGTGATTGTGACTCGGGACAGGTTTTCTCAGTCTCAATGTCTTGGTACTCTGTGCCTAAAGGGGGAGGGGGGAAGAGAGCCAAGAGGAAAAAGAGATCGGTCTTTTCTGGTTTTCCTACTTATTTTTTAGGCTTACATAACAGCATCCTGGCCTTCCAGTGGAATGGATAAGAGCAGGAAGTCATGTCAATAAAATGCTACGTTTTGCTCCACGTCACCCCAAGGAACCAGACTCCAAGCCCAAAGACCTTTACGTAGGCCAAATTTTTCTGAGAAGCGCATATCTATACATGTCTGTACCAACACCTATGTGGATGTTCACTCTATGGGAAGGAATAAGCTGCATCCCCGTCATTAACTTATCTTCATCCTCGTAAGTCACCAGTGACAGACACTGTCACTGCAATCTCTATTGGACAGGTGGCTGTGTACCAGAGAGACCCTCCTGGCATTCTAATGTCATGCTTTCTCCTCCAGCATTTGGGACCAGTTTGCTTTTCGTTCAGCCACAGAGGGTCACCACATGCTGAGTGAAAGAATCTCCTCGTTGGAGCAAGGTTTTTAAGCCTCCACAACACTTCTGAAATAGATGCTGCGGCTTCATTTTAAAAGGTACGAAAAACCCAGCTTCGTCCCTGTGATGATTTACAAGTTGTGTAGGTCTCCATGACCGTGACACGCAGCTTTCCTGTTCGATGATAGCCAGAGCGGTACCATAGAAATCCCCACTCATTTCCTTGTCCTCTCTAGACTCTGACCCGGTAGTACAAAAGGTGACAACGTGGAAATGTCACTCCTTTCCTCAGGATTTTGCAGCCGAGACCTGGCTTATAGGAGATGCAGCTCACATGTTCTGGACAGTTTGGGGAATCCTTCTCAACTTTCACAAGGTTCCAGTTCTTTTGGTCTTGGGGGCTCTGTTAGAAGCCATGGGGGCAGGGAGTTGGGGAAGGTGGGACAGAAGTGAGAGAGACGCGGTTGGTTCTTGTGCGCAGAATGAATCAGGCAGAGAATGATGGGGAGATGGTCAACTTCTGCTGACGTGGCTAAGGTGGAAAAAGGAAGGAGTGTTTCTAAAGGTCTCCAGTGTTTACTGAAGGAAAAAAAGAGCTCTTCTCATGTTAGATCTCTGCGCCGGAAGGCAAAGTTTGGCAGAGGTTTTCACCGCCAGCTCTTGCCTCATTTCTCTATGGAATTATAGACTTTTGTAGGGGTTTCTGACAGTAGGTGCCTTCCTGGCTTCATCAAAGCTTCCTGAGGAGCCAGCCAGATCTGCGTTCTCACTTTGGTGGCGTTTGTGGTGTCATGGAGAGAGCACTGGTTCAGGAGTCAGACAGACCCGGCATTGGCTCCTGGTGACTTTCTAACTAGCTGTGTGACCTTGGGAAGCTTTGGTTTACTGAGCCTTAGTTTTCTGATCTGTAAAGTGGAAACAATGATACTTACCTCATAGGGCAGGTGTGAGAAAGCTGCTGAGAATATTACCTGGGATCAGGCCTTATGGCCCCTGGCACGTGGGTAGCAGCCTCATAATAAGCATGAGCTTCCAGCCCCTTTCCTCCTTTAAGGGGCTGGCCCAGAGCACAACTGATGTGTTAGCTGGGTTCCTCTTATAATGAAACTTCCTACGTTGCGTATTTCCACTTCATTTTATGGTCTTCGATTATAAAATCCAACAGTCTTGACAAACCCATCTCCACGAGAGTTACCTTCTATTAAGTTAGCATGGGATGTAATGGGATGGTAAAATCTCACCCTACGGGATGTTAAACCTCCAGAAAATTTACTATGGTTGTTCCATCTGCTCCTGGTAAGAGAACATAATCACTTTACCTTACAGAAAAATATTCAGAATCGGTGCTAATCATCAATTACTGATTGTTGGCCTGAGCCGTTAATACAAAAATCAAAACATCTAGAAACTCTGTTCCTAAAAGTCTAGTATTTGATAAGAGAGCAAGACATATCTCCAAGCAGTGACCAGCATCGGTGTGTCTGAGGCCCTGGCCTGGAGCCGAGCTCCTGAGGTTTATGCTGAGGACTGCAGGGGTGCCAGGTGGGAGGGGTGTCCGGGGTCTCTCCCACTGGAGCTGATGACCAGTGCCGAGGACTGTCTCCCTGGCATTTCAGCACTTTGAAATTGCATTTCAAAATGCATTAGAGTGGAGGCATCATCTCCTGTTTCCTCTTACCTCCCTGCTTCTGGTAGAACATCCCAAATAAGTTATCACTGGGCTCTGTGGTTAAGACTGGGAACAACACAGGAAGAGCAGATGTCCCCAGAATACAGCTGTTGCCATGTCCCCGTTGTTATGATAGGGGGCATGCGAGAGCGTGGGGGGCATCCATAGTCCATTTGAGTTGGAGTCTTCTGAATAGGACGTCCCTACAGGTGGGAAGGGTCTCTCATTTCTTGCCCAGGATGGAGGGAGTACCCATAAAGGCAAAGAACACGAGCTTTGGATTTGTTGACCTGGGTTTGAAACTCGGCTTTGTGACCTTGAGCCAATCCTGGAAGCTTTCCCAGACTCATTTTCCTTTCGTGTAAACTGAAGTTTAATAACTGCTTCTGCCTCACAGGACTATGGTTGAGATTAAACGAGCTAATACATGTGATAAGCTGGTTCACACTAAGTGCTCAGTAAATGTCAGCTACTATTATTATTAGTTATTATTCATGCTTACCAATTATTCCACTGGGCATATCTACTAGCTTTCTAGTGCCAAGGTTTCGTCTTGGAGGGAAGAAACTTGAGACACTATTCAGTATCTGGATTCAATCTTCTTTGTCTTGTTCCTGCATTTTCCCCTCCCATGTCCACTTCCATCACTTAAGAAAAACAGATGATTACTCTGGTAGAGCTAGGAAGTGAGTGTCAGGGCTGGAAGAGACTGTAGATTATATAGTTCCAATTCCCCTCGTTACACAGGAGAAGGATAATGTTGCCTTCATTGCAAACCCTGACGACAATGGGATACTTACCTCATTCTTGGAAAATGGGATACCTGAATTAGATTTTTAAGGCTGAAGGACCCTTCCAATCCATGACTCAGCCCAGGCTACAGTGGCCTCTGCTTGCTACAGTCCATCAGACTGTATGCCATGCTGCTTCAGACCTCGTTGTTTTCCAGAACAGAGATCAGCATGCTACAGCCCTCCCTCAGCCAAACCCAGAGACTGCCTGTCTTTGTAAATAAAGCTTTATTGGAGCACAGCCCGCTCATTTGTTTACACATTGTCTCGGGCTGCTTCCCTGCTATGACAAAAGAGTAGTGGCCACAAAGACTCAATGATCCTCAAAGCCTAAAATGGTTACAACCTGGCCCTTTATGGAAGGTTTGTGAACTTGCTCTGCTGGTCCTGTCGATGGAGGGTCTCTTCCCCTGGCTCCCTGGCGGACATCCACTGCTCTTTAGTTCTTGTTTTCTAGACCACTGGCTCTCTGAAGCCTTCCTGATTCTTGATGCCATGATGCAGAACTTCCCAGCTCCCTGAAACAGCCCTCATTGCTCCCAGACAAAGACAGACAGACAGACAGATCCTGGCTCTTAAAATGACTATTCTATTGCTTTTATTTGTGTTCAGGTCTGTTTTAATCATTAAACTTTGAGTTCTTGGAGGGTGGGACCATGTCTTCTTTACCTTTGTACCTGGTTCGGAGCCTGGCACACAGTCAACATTTTAATGAAGTAGTGAGTGAATAAACACATCACTGGAAATTATCAAGCTCATACAATGCTCCCCTAAATGGCACTAATCCTGCCAAGGAAAACTGTGCTACCACGTGGAGGGTCCCTGAGAAGCATGAGCTCTGTCCTAATCTCCATGGCAGTCACAGATTTCTAATGTGCTGGGGAATCCCGGCTTTTCTGAATTCCCCATTTCAGGCTTTTTAACTCATGTCCTCCCTGCCATGATAACCAAGCACTCTGAGGTCACCTACAAGCATGAGGGAGGGGAGACACAAGTGGGTGGCTGTGTGCAGACAGTGTAAATTCCCGTGTGATCCTAGCAACAGGCCCCGAAAGAGGCATCTGAACAATGTCTTTCTTGCATGTTCTGCCAGTTAGAGATTCCTCTGTTTTACCAACTTCTTCCTGAGCAACCATAATACCCCAGGGGGGCCAGGTCCAAAGGCTATCGGTAGGGCTGGTCACTCTCAGAGATTAAGTCCTCACAGCTGTTCAGAACTCGAGCATTTGAACTGAGTTGGGAGAGGTGAATAGGAGGAAACAAGGAGGGAAGGGAAGAGAGGAGGAAAAGGACTCTGTTTATGCCTCAAACTAATTTCCAGGCTCAATTTAATTTCACTAGCACCCTCTCTTGGAAAATGTCGCACCTCGGAGGGATTTGATCTGGATTCTAACTGAAAGGGAAACACAGACCGTGGCTCAAAGGAGGCAGTTGAGAGGCACTGACGTGAGCTCAGTGGAGTAATTAAGCCCCTACTATGTGTCCGGCACCTTCTCCTGGACAGATACTGGTTCTCCATTGAAACAGGTAAGAACAGCACAAGACAGCAAATATTCTGTTAGACTGAAAAACTGCTTGTCTGTTTTTCTCCCTTCATCCAAACCAAACCAAGCATACAAACAACAAAACAATAGGGTGAACACCACCAAAACATACAAACAACAAAACAGTAGGGTGAACACCACCAAACAGGACAGAAGCTTACCCTGTCCTGTCCCTCTGCTCTTGATT
The DNA here is from genome assembly GCF_008692025.1 of Phocoena sinus. Taxonomy (NCBI): domain Eukaryota; kingdom Metazoa; phylum Chordata; class Mammalia; order Artiodactyla; family Phocoenidae; genus Phocoena; species Phocoena sinus. The sequence continues at coordinate 43,483,946 of NC_045764.1, read as the reverse complement.
GTGTGATCAGCTGCATTGATTTCTACAGGTTGAACTTTATTGCTTCACGTTGCTCAGGAGTACATTCAGGACTCCCAAACAGGGCTTAGAACACAGGCCTGGTGGGCTTGACTGGGTGGAGAAGAAACCACACTTCCCATGACCCGAACAGGGGGCAGCAGGAAAAACAGCCTTGTAGGCTCATGCAGAACCAACAGCTTCTTCTCCTCAGAGGGTTTCCCTGTGAGTATATATATGTTTCCATTTTACATGCTCCTCATGAATGGCCTGCTTTGGAAGTGTGGAAGATAATCTGTTAGCAACCACGGCAGAATCTTTTTCCTGAGAAACTTCCTCAGGAGTGGTGTGGCTATCATCCCAGGGACCAGCTGGCCGCCCTGAATGGAATATTTCTGTGGGTCACCTTGGGCCTGCGTGCAAGGCATGGGAAATGTTGCCACGCCCGAGCGAGGGGATGCTCTAGGTTATTATTGGAGATGGGGAAGTGGAATCAGGGATTTGAATGTAGAGACACCACTTAACCAAACTCTACAAATCATCACTAGGGGAAGCTATTCCACTGGAGGGTGGGGAGAAAGAAGCGATTTTTATGGAGAAGCACGTTCCTTCCTGCTCGGAAGGAAGGAAGTCTGTCAAAGGATTCCTTAGAAGCTCTTGGTTTCCCCTTATTACTTTGCCTGTTAAGGGCTGCTAGCAAACTCCTTAGGGCACTCGTGAGCAGAAGCATCTCTGGCTCCTTCGTTAGCTGTGAGGAAAGCCCACATGCTGTGGCCTCCTGGAGTGGCAGTGTCCCTGGGGTGCCTGGGAGCTTCACAGCCTTCCTCTGTGGAGGCGTGAAGAAGGCAGCGAAGCTGCTGGGCTTCCCTGACAGCGCACAGCCTCAGCAGGAGGAAGACAGCAAACTCCGTCCCCCAGAGACAGAGACTCTAGAAAATGTGTTCACTTCATACGCAGGGATATTACTGGTAGAAACCTTTTTGGTCTATATGTAGGAGTTACAAAAACCTGTCGCAAGTTGCAGCAAAGAGAGCCTTTCCATCCATCCCTGGGCACCTTCCACTAAGGTGGCGGAGGGCTTTGTAGCAGAAGAGAGAGAACGTTAGCATTCACTTTCTAGGTTTATTCCGTCCCTTACATTTTTGTTTTCCATAAGTCCAATGAAGATCTCCGAAGGAAATCTTTCCATTCAAAATCCTGCTCAAAACCAAGCAAATAATCAAGGGGCTGGATTGGGAAGGGTATGTACAACGGTTCCTTGTAGCACAAAAGGAAAATTAAAGCTAGACTAGGTTTTCTGTTCTGGAGTATGGGAGAGAAATTAAAAATTTTAAAGGTGACAACAACACATGCTAGAGCCATCTTACAAGAGGGGACTTTAAATTTCGATCCAGTTGTTGATAAAACTGAGCCCTGGAGTTGTTTTCCTTTGTCATCCTAATCTCTTATTCAGCCTAAAATCTTAGGAAAAATAGCCAAAATGCAAAGAGTTTTCAAAAATCTTTTTTAAAAAACAAAAACAAAAACACAAATAGCCCCATGAAACACGAGGTTCTGCAGCCTCAGTGGGTGTGGACTGATTTGGGGGAGCTACACGATCATATACAAGAGGGCAGCGATCTATTAGCAATACATTTTCAAGACAAAACCAACCCAACACCTATACAGGATGGAATCACAGCCTCGGGAGCCACAGAGTGTACATAGTTTACGAATTGTTGGAGAACAATCCCACCTTTAACTAGTTAACATATTGATGGGCGTCCCCACTTTCAGGAACAAGGACAGACTCAAGCAAAACACAGGAGAAAGCTCTTCCGGAAGCATCCTGTCCCGAGGATGCAGCTGATCACGGTGGCTCCGCACCGCGACACAAGCTTCTTTTGGGCATCCTTGCTCCGTGGGGCTTTTCTCTAGTTTGGGGCTGTGACTCAAACTGCCCCATTTACAGCGTTTGTTAAAAATTCATCACAATGCCCCTCTCCCCCCGCCCCACTCTTTTCTTTCTTGATTCTCTTGTTGCCTTCTAGATGACCTGAAAATACGTGTCTGTCTGAGGTGAAAAAGCCAACCAACCAACCCATCCTTGGGGTCTTTCCAGGCCCAGGAGTGGCCTAGATCAAGGTCACTGCAGTAGCATGAAAGGTGGGTTAACTGGACCCTGTGCGCGCATGTGCACGTGCTCTCTCTCTCTCATAAGCTCTGCCCCTTCTGCAAACGGCCTCACCAGGCCGAGTCAGCTGGATGCAAGAGGTCTTCCTGTGATTCTTACCCCAAACAACGGTAGGTTCGCTTCTAGCTGTTTGAGGTTCAGCCACTTTCAAAACACATACAGACAAAGGCCTCTCAGTTCAAGACTGACCCTGAAAATATTAGACATTTTCAGGCAGTGAACGTGCAGTAGCTTCCAGGAGGAGCTTGTGGGTCTGTTAACCCAGACACTACATGCTGCTCAAAGCTTGTGCTAGGGAACTGTTCTTTTTTCCGTCTCCTCTCCCCAGAAGCCCTGCACCCATACACACAACCCACAGCTGAGCGTGTGTCTCTGCTGCAGGTTGAAAAGAACACCTCTTGGCATGTGAAGCAGGCATATGAAAGGGCTTCCCGTGACAGTGATCACTGAATCATGGGGAATAAATGGAGAAGGCAAATTTGCAATTCATCACGTTATCCCCTGTTGCCTCAAATGTGATCCTTTTAAAGGCAGGGTGCATATACACTCTCTTTTTTAAGCTTTTTTTTTTTTCTTTTTTCTTTTAACACACTGCATATTCTTATTTTCACAGACTATCCAAATGAGGATAAAATGATAAAAAAATTACAATAGATTAATTGCATCCCTTGAATAACATTATATTTTTGGTGCATTAAAAAAGGAGAAAAGTAAAAGCAACCAGCGTAATAAATTCGGCCTAGAGAACTGTGTTAGTGACTGAAGGGTTAACACAGATTTGAGAAGTAGTTAAAAATAGTATCAGAGGATTACACATACAACAGTTTGAAATTCATATGCATTGCATTTTTTTCCTTAAAAATGGCAAAATGTTTGGCAAATGTAAGCAAATGACTTGGACTAGGTTGGGTTTCACCGGCTCTGAGCGAAGTCAGTCATAGCCAGGCGAGGCCCACTGCTTCCTGAGGTCACTCTGCGGGGCTGGGGGACGCACCCCAATGGGAGGTGCTGCAGGGAAGGGGAGGTGCTGGCCCCCCATGTCCAGCTCCCCCTGGGGCCCTCAGTCTTGAGAAATGGAAATGGAGCTGGTGAGAGGTGTCAATTACAGTCTCCAGCACAGATCACCCTTTAGCATCGCTGAGAGAACTCTGGGGCCTTGAACCACATGTGTAGACTGGGTGAGTCGTCTACACAGCGACCCATATTGCAAAAGTTAGAGAAGTGGGCCTCCACTCCTCTGACTTGGGTGCCCCTCCACCCCCGTGTGGGTGGGGAGGGTGGCATGGGGTGTGTCACTAGTGCTTATCCTGGCAAATGTTGTCAACTTGGGTTTTTTAGTAGACTTCTTTTTTTTAATATATATATATTTTTCTGTTTTGTATGTGTATATATATCCAGAAAGGTCCGTCCTCCAAGCCGGCCACCACTGTTCCCTGAATTTGGCAGTGCCTGTTGCTTGCAGCTGTCGGCATCCTGAAAAACCATGAGGTGCCTTCAAAGAGTAGACTCTGAGCCCCAGGAGGTTGCATGTCAACCATGTGATCCCACGCTCTCCTTATTTTGAATCCTGTCTGGCTCTGATTTTGAGAAAAAGGACAAAGGTGCTGTGTGTACATGTGTGTGTGTGTCTCTGTGTGTATTGAGTTTTTTTTTAAAACTTTTTTCTTTTTTTTTCTTTTTTTAGGAAAACTGACCCTCGGATGACTAATACAGAGTTCAACCCTCCTTCGGTCACTATAAAACAGACTCCATGTTCTCACACCACTCATGATCTTCAAGGTTATAGATAAATTTTGTCCTATGTGTCTGGTTGGCGGGCACAGGGTCCCTCCCCAGATTGTCTAGGGTCAGAGTAGAGGCAAAGAACTCACTGGTGCTCAGCCCGCCCTCGTGGTTTTTGATGTATCGTTTATAGTTTTTCCTCAGGCACTGCCACGTGGTGGTGTAGAGGAGGAAGGCAAAGGACTTGAGCGCGATGGCGATGCTGACGTACAGGTATCTGTAGGCCACGTTGTCGTAGAGGACGCAGGCGCCTTGCTCCCCACAGAATGTGCTCCAGAACAGGCAGGTGGAGTCGATGCCGGCCCCGAAGATGAGTGGTGGGGGGATGAAGCCTGTCAGAGGGAAACGGACAGTTAATGTTTGGGCTCGAACGGCTGGTTTGATGGAGAGGAGGGCTCCCCCGTCCCCGTACGTATCTCTTCAGACAGGACTGCAGGGTTCGTGGACCATATTCAGTGGTTCTATAGCACAGTGGGGTAAAGACCCTGTCCGGAGGTCGAACTGCTTGGGTTCGAATCTCAGCTCTGCCTCTTACTGCACAAGCCTGTGCAAGTTATTTAAGCCCTCTGTGCCTTAGTTTCCCCATCTGCAAAACGGGGTTAATAACGTCAGTCCTTCTCAGGTCACTGTGAAGGCTGGCTCATTGAATACACGGAAAGCATTTAGAACCATGCGTGGCACAGAGTAAACACAAATGACATCTGGGATCATCACCCACTGAGAGTCTGAGAAGGAAGAGAGCCTTCCCTGAAGGGAGACATTCTTGGTGTCACTCAGAGAAGTGCACCCTCGTAGAGGAAGCTGCTAAGAGGCATCGTACTTTGCGTACTGCTCTTTTGCATGGAGCGTCCGAGGCTTTGTATGCTCTTGAGAGGAGGGAGTTGGAACCAGAGGGGACCAGAGGTTGAAAATCAGTACACTACACCTTCTGTGTGTGTATATATAATACGCACACACACATATACATAGGAAGGATGTGTTCTCATATATGTATATATACAAAGATATGTAAATATACATGCGTGTATGGTTTAATAGCTGGAACATATCTGCACACATACTGACAACTTTCCTTCCCCTAAATATTACCACGGGAACAGAATACTTTTCATTCTGAACCAGGAACCGGTTTTAAAACCTTCACGATAGATCGTTTCATGCACCTACAATCAGTCATCGCAAAAGGCAGACGAGATGGAAACTATTCATCATCCTTAATTCAGTTCTCTGTTACTCTCTGCGTCCATGTGCCTGCTGCTGCCCCCGAGCTCAAAGGCTATCAGGCCTGGCTGCACATTAAAATCCTCTGAGGTGTCCTACCCGAGACCAATTAAATCGGAATATTGGGTATGTGGCCTGGTCATCAGCATTGTTAAAATAAAACATTCCCAGGCGATTGTGCCCTACTGGGGGAAAAATGTTTCATCTGTATTATGGGAAAGCAATGGATGGGCCATTAATACAAATTAATTGCTTCGGAAGAAACAGTGTCCCCAAGGCCAGAATATGGTACCAGTCACCTTCGGTGAGAAGCAGGAAGTGATCCCTGGAAACAGGTGGTGACAACTCCCATATCCCAGTGCCGAGGTACCCTGATACCCTGAGCATTCTTTTCAGCCCTGGACTGAGTTTCACTTTTGTATTAAGGAAAATCCCACTGACAATTTGATGAGATATCGACCTTTCCTTCAGAAAAATACATCTACCCACAAAATCGCATCCACATTTCAGGGGTTTCATGGACCCCTGAAGTCCATCCATGATCACCAGAATAAGAATGGCTATGTTATATCCACAGCAGAGCCTCCTTTCGGAGGGGCCCTCAGAGGGCAGCCTGGAAGAGCGGGGCTTAATGAAGGAAGCAGCACTTCCTTGGTTTGTTTTTTTAATTGAAGTCTAGTTGATTAACAACATTATGTTAGTTTCAGGTGTACAGCAGTGATTCAATTACACGTATCTATTCTTTTTCAGATTCTTTTCCATTATAGGTTATTACAAGATATTGAATACAGTTGCCACGCTATACGGTAGGTCCTTGTTTATCTATTTTATATGTATAAGTGTGAATCTGTTAATCCCAAACTCCTAATTTATCCCTTCCCTCCCTTCCCCTTTGTTAACCATAAGTTTGTTTTTCTAGTCTATGTCTGTGAGTCTGTTTCCTTGTCTGTTTGTTTTTTTAACATCTTTATTGGAGTATAATCGCTTTACTTAGTTTCTGCTGTGTAACAAAGTGAATCAGCTATAGGTATACATATCTCCCCATGTCTTCTCCCTCTTGCGTCTCCCTCCCACCCTCCCTATCCCACGCCTCTAGGGTGGTCACAAAGCACCAAGCTGATCTCCCTGTGCTATGTGGCTGCTCCCCACTAGCTATCTATTTTACGTTTGGAAGTGTATATATGTCCATGCCACTCTCTCACTTCATCCCAGCTTACCCTTCCCCCTCCCCGTGTCCTCAAGTCCATTCTCAACATCTGCGTCTTTATTCCTGTCCTGCCCCTAGGTTCATCAGAACCATTTTTTCTTTTTCTTTTCTTTTTTTCTTTTACATTCCATACATATGTGTTAGAGTCTGTCATACAGTGTTTCCTTGGTTTTAATGACTGGCCTGGGATGGCATGGGGAGAGAACTGCATGATCCTATCAGTGCTGATGTGGTTGGCAGGGCTTCCTCCTGGGCCCAGATGCCTCAGCACTTATCCTTAGCACTGTCCAACTCTGTCGCTTGTTACCCCAAAGAGAAACCGCCCCCACCGCCCCCACCCCCAGGAAGAAATTTTCATTGAAACTGCAATTAAATCTCTCTGGCAGCTTGAGTTAATAAACTCCAAACTCAAATTCCCAATACAACCTGCTCCCTCTTTGCAGCTCCCAGGTCAGGTTGGTCTTGGTGGGTGGAAACTCACATTCCCAGCATTCTCTGCCCCAAAGGCTGCCCAGGTGTTTGAGACCTTTCTCACTAACCAGTGTGTCTTCTCCTGACCCCCAACAGATACCTTTCTTCATTTAACTGAAAAAGAGCCAACTGGAGGAACTGCCATGGCAACCACCGATAGACACTAAGCTACACCCCACATTACTTAGGTAAAGAAATGGCGTTCTGGAGCCAGTTTAGATTGTGGATAGACTTGGGGATCAATGGGACAAATCTGGCCTGTTCCTGTGGCCCGGTGGGAGAATGCAGATCCATTCACTTGTCTATTTGTCAGAGTTTTACTAGGTTGTAATTAGCTCCCATGCTCCTCCTTCCTTTTCCTTCTGCCCCTCTTGTCCTAGCCCCACCCACCACCAGGCAATGGGAAGCCAAGACTATGACACCTCTGGTATAAGCTCTGCCAAGGGAAGGAGCTGATGGTACAGGGCCCCTCGCTCCACAATGCCCGGGTGCCTGAAGAGTTGTATGCAAATCCAAGTTGGGCAAATCAGGTCATATTTTAAGCATATCGCAGGAAATGTACAGTATCATGGAGCCATTCGTTAATGCTTGCTTAAATTAAAAAAAAAAAAAATCCCTCTAAAGTGCCAATATGTAACTCTTTCACATACCTGATCCGAGTGAGGATTTTTATAACAGTGAGGAGTTGTCTTAAAGTAGGGCATATTTCTATGTGCTAACGATGTCCGTTTTATCCTTGTCAAGCTTTACTATTGGATGACAAGGCCCTGGAAAGTATCAGAAAAAGCCTTCAAACAGAAATTAGAAAGCTAAGTGCCTAGCAAAGTTTTTCATGTTACACTCGATATTTTGGAGAGCACTTGTGGTCAAGATGAAAGACCCTCTCACTTAAGGAGCTGAAAGGTTGGGGTAAGTTACTTTCGGTGCCTCAGTTTCTTGATCTTTTAGGAAATAATATGGCCTGCCTGGTCACACTCAAGGTGAGCACTCTGGTACAGATGAGGGGAGTGTTATGCAAGGGTCTGGTCCTTCCATATGGCCAGAACTTTTGCCACCTTATTTATCTTGTACAGGGGACTTGGGGTTGATAGTTTAGAATAAACTCTGGATTGGGTACCTTACGAGTCGTACCTCATAACCTTTGTGAAATCCCTTTTACATTTGTGAACAGAGGAAATATTAGCTTTCTTCTCTGCCAAGTCCATCTTTTCCTTTTTGACTTAAAATGCTTTTCCAAAGGGGAGCTCTAGCTCTCAGGTCCTGAATTCCAGGTGTGCAGAGAATATTAGAGACGAAGCACTTGCTAGATCTCTTATTTAGAGGCCTTTGCCATTCTAGAACTCATCTGATTAGTGACAGAAGGGAGGTGAGTTGGGTAAGATGTATGTTAGTACCTACTTCTGCTGTTATGTCCTCAGTTACCTAAGGAAGAAAGGAGGCAAGTGATGATAATGAAGTACTTCTTTAGAAACCGTGTGTTTTAAAAGAACGCTCTCCTCCCCGGAGCCCGCAGGAACCGTCCTCTCCCTTTTGAGCTCTTTTCTTCCTAATGTTTCCTTGGGAGAAACTCACGGATGAAGGAGGCATTAACTAAGGTCCCATCACAGGGACACTGGGAACCCACCATATGTTGGGGAGGGTACCCGGAAAGCTCAAAGCTGTTACTTGCTATTACAGAGAATATTAAAAGGATTAAATCTTACTTCCTATTACACTCGGGCCCAAATTGCAGCTATATTTCAATGCAAAAATTGCAGTGCCACTTAAGGAAATTGTCTCTGTTTTCCTGAAATCTATTAACAAAGATTAAACCTCGGTGTCTTGTATCTTGGTTACTTAATTCACTCTCTGGGTTGAAAAGGCCAGGCCTATTTATATTCTTTGGTCTAAACTTAAAAGGTGAACAAAGGCTTTTGTAAGAAAAATAAATTCACATTCCTTTATGTGACAAGATGGAAGCTGCAAATTACTCTTGCATTTACATTTCAAAAGATAGCCATTCCTCTCCCAGCTTACCTGCCAAGACTTGAATTCACCACGGAATCTCTATTCAACCTGATGGAATTACTGTTACCTCCAGCGCAAGCTAGAAAGGGATGTCAAAGTATGTTCTCCTGAAAGGGTTAATGAGTTTCTCTGTTTCAGCAATGCCAAGAAAGAGACTGGACTGTCAACATCGTCCAGCATTGTCCACGGGCACCGGACATTCGCTTTTCTTAAATCTGAGAAGTTGGGAGGAGCTACTCTATTCTCATTTCATTCCTGGCTGCCTTGTTAAACTCACTGAGGCTCAAAGACCTTAAATAACCTGCCAAAGGCCTCATGACCAGTAATGGCAGAGCTGGACTCAAACCCGGGTATGCCTGACTGCAGTGGGGTCCATGGCAAGTATCCGATAACACCTTAGAACAGGGCCAGGATGTAGATCGTGGGTGGTTCAGGTCCTTCAGGAGGTCAGATAAATCACTGGTGCTTAGTAAATGTTTGCTGAATAAACAACTAAATGCAGAGGTGAGTGGAAGGGGTCTCCCCCACATTCCAGACCCTATATCCTGCGCCCCACCATCCCATGGCTGGGGGCAACGGCCTCTCGTCTGGGGGTCTCTGGCTGGCTGCGCTTACTCCTTACGCACTCATTTTACGTGTTCATTTCTCCCACTTGCTGTAGAACTTCTTTATATTCAAGACTTCACAATGGGAGCTCAACAAGTGTTTGATGAACCACATCAGGAGCTTCTAAGACGTACCTCTCCTAGACCAGCTCACCAATGACCCAAGACCCAAGGACAGTCTGCTCAGGAATGACACCTGTGTACAGAGGTGCACCTTGTGGTTCCCAATGCTCTTTGCCCAGCAGGTTGCTCTGGAAAACTAAGAGCAGGCATTTGTGGAGGAGAGTTTGTGGCAGGTGGTGAGTCAGCCCAAGTCATCCCTCACAATTCCCTTGAGACCCCTGTGTCCGTTACCTTATCCTATTAAAGGCTCCTCTGTAGGCCCAGTCCCAGAGGCTCAGATCCTCAGCTTTATCTTGTGCTTCTGCTGTTTCTTTCTCTCTTGCTTTCATCTAGTCCCGGGGGGGCGGGGGGCGCTCAACAGACATTACCTCCACAATATGGCTTCCATCTGTCCTTGCCTTTTAATTCCAATTCCACCGCCTTACCCTGGTCACCTTCTCTTTTTCTCAGTGCTTTAGTTATCCTGCATCCTGCTGAACCGCCTAGCACCTTTCTCCCAGGTTGATCTTCCTAACTCAGAATTCTGAATACTTCCATCTCATACCATCATTTGTTCCACACTGGCAAAGACTCAGCCAAGTAAAATCTTTTTTCCCTTGAAATTCAAGGTCCAAACTCTTCTAGCCCTTTACGTTACCCATACTTGCTTCATTCTCCTACTGGAGAGGGCAGGCTCTGGCTCCCACTTATTTTTATATCCTTTGAAGCATCAAGAACAGTGCTTTTGACATAGCATGATCTCAGTGTGTATCTGTTTCCATTCATTTAATTTGGTGTAACATCTACGGCACGCAGTAGACCTCCGGGAGCAAGATTCTGGATCAGACCTTCGAGTGGACGTTATGCCCACACCCAGAGAGAAAAGCGGTGATCAGGCCATTTGCAAAAGGATGAAGAAGGATGGATTTGATTACATCAGGCAGTCTGCTTTGACTAGGTCATTCAGTTTTCTCTGTATTTCCTGACCTTTATCCAGCTCGGTCTTCTCTCCCACTCAACTTCTACTGCTGTCCTGGGTGACCTGAACTTCTCCATGGACATGGGCGTCCACACTTCGGCCTTTCAACAGCTCACCCTCGATGTCAAGGATGTTCCCGTCCTCTCTAGTCTTGCCACACACTGGGTTTTGTCACTTCACAGACACCAAAGCTTTGGCCACAGATTCTAATTCTTTTTTACAGGAATTACTACATCCAGTTCCTACGTTCCTTTCTCTCTCTCCCCTCTCCTAGCTCACCTCTTCCTTATCCAGCCCAGGTACCATGGTCAATCACTTTAGCCTCACTGTGACCACCGTCCTTAACTTCTTTGCTTCACACTCCTTCCACTGCACCTACCACTGATATCACCAATGGCATTCCTAGGCTGCCACGGGCTGCTTGGGAAGCTCTTGGTACCACACTGACCTGGGCCAATGCATTCTCTGCCCCTGCCCTTTCTAACACCTCCTTTCCATTGGCATTTAAAGCAACAAGGGGAAAATAACCTTGCCTTCACTTCTGGATCTTGCTCTCTATACTCCTCACAGCCAAGTATCCGCAAAGAGTGGTCTCCCCTCGCTGCCCCCACTTCCTCAAGCTCCGACCCACCAATGATGGTGAATCAAAGACTGAGCCTTGAGACCAGCACTGTCCAGTATGACAGCTACTGGCCACATGCAGCTACTTCAATGAAAACCAATAAAAATGAAGTGAAACTAGTTTATGGAAGCCACCTTTCAAGTGCTCCATAGCTCCATGTGGTACAGGTTTGGAGTATTTCCACCATCACAGAAAGTTCTGTTGGACAGTGTTGGTCTATACCACTCCCAACTTGCTCCTCATACTGGTCTTCCTGTTTTAATAAATAATATCCCCATGCACCACATGATCCAAATCTTTCGTAAGGAGCTGTCACTGTGGATTCCCCCTTCTCAGATACTCCAGTCTGTACACTTCCATTCAGAGACTAAGCCTTGACAATCCTTCCTCTACCCACATCTCCCCATCTTGGTAGCCAGCGTCTCAGCTTGGGTCTCCAGCAGCTACTCTGTTATACCAGTGGCTTGTTACTCAGTTCCCACATTCTCTACATGGTAGACAGTGGGCCTTTCTCAAAATGCACAATGGCTCTTCAATGACTTCTTCTGCCTTAGGGATAAAGGTCAAACTTGTCAAAAGGGCAGCAGCCCTTCCCTGACAGACAGCCGCCCTCCCTAGCCCCATCTTCTGCCACTCCCCCCAGCCCCACGGCCTTCCTGCAGCCCCCAAACATGCTTCAGCCTTTGTTCACTTCCAGGCTTTTACTCCTTTAAGTCTCTCTGTCTAAAGCACTCTCTCCTTTTTGCTCAGCTGTGTAACTCTTCCTTGTTCTTTCTTCACGTCTTAGGTAGATAGCACAGCCTTTCAAACCCACACCCCTGTCCCCATCCCCAGGCCAGGCTACGTGGCTCTCCCACATGTCCCCCTGTCACTTGTGCTGACTGCATCTCAGATCTCGTCACACTGAACTGTGACGTCCTCATTGTATCCCCATTACCTACGTGGGGGCCAAGCACAAAGGTTGACAATGTCATGAAATCTGATTTCTCGGTTGGCCCTGCATAAACAGTAAAGGTGGTTAATCTTATTGGGTGCTGCAGGAAATGGAACCAGGCCAAGTGCAAAGACTTCTTTGATAAGCCACTTTTAATTAAAAGATGAAACTGTCTCATATCTTTCTAGAGCCATTTTCTAAACTGTGATGTGTGACCCATATGGGTAATACAATCAGTATGGTCGGTCATGACCCACTACTTAAAAAGGATGGAATGGAATAGAAAGTAGCAGAGGACATCAATGCATATTAAGGGTGAATATTTTTCATGAAATCTTTGCTTCAGCTATATTTGTGATATGTGTGTATGTACTGGGCCATACACTGTAAACCTTATCTCTTGCTGTGGCTCACAGAGGTTGAAAAATACTCTTCTAGCTAATGCTTGGTTGATTATTCCTGGAGCAGACATACAAATAGAGAACCAGCTTTAGAAACAGCATGTCACATTACACATGCTCTATAATTTTCAGTTCTGTCTTCAAGTGTCCTATAATTTTCATTAACTTTTCAAAAATAGCTTGCAAATTTTCTTTCATTTTGTGCTATCAAAATTATCCTGAAGGCTAATTTTTACCAGCTACACAGAGTCCTCAGCATCTGTTTAGAGATACAGAGACCTCTGCAGCAACTCCGTAGATGGAGGGCTTTCATCTTCCCTGGTCAGCTTCTGAAAGAACTCCCTAAGAGCAGCGCTGAGCTCACTTACCCGGGTATGGTCCACGGAGCTCTGAACACATTAGGTGCTCAATAAATGTTAGTCTGAACACATTCATTCAACATTTTCAGAAATAAGGGTCCCCTACTTGCTACCCGATATTACACATTCATCCGTCCATCCACCCAAACCAGGGTGAAGTGGGGGAGCATCACCACACATGCATTTTATCCTCCCACTGATAAGAGAAAAAAAATCAGCATAATTGGTACCCTGTGTAGTTAGAGAGCTCTAAAAGCCACTACAACTTCCAGGAAGGCCCAAATGTTTTAGTCTGAGTTACTGCTGAACTTGTTTGAACTAGGTATTATTATACCTAGAACATTTCTATTTCCCATGAACCAGAAATAAGACAAAGATGCCATTTAAGTTTCTCCATATGTACCAACAGATGTGGATTGATAGTGATTGAGAAGATTCTGAGGTCTTGTCCTGGGCATGGCAAAAGTGATCAGAGCAATTGATTGAAAGTTATTTGCTATAGACAGAGATAGGGCATGTGTCATGTATTTACCATTCCCCAGGGAAAACCTTACCTTGTTAATGGATTTAAGGGTGAATAATTTTCTTTCACTTATCAATTATATAGGAAGTAATCTCATTATGCAAGTAATAAAATCTATATTCATTCAAATGTTAAAAACAAATTTAGAAAATATCATTTATAGCCTCACTATTCAATGATAATAGCTGATACCATGTTCACATCTAGCTTTCCAGTATTTTTCCATATTTATATATACTTTAAAAACATTTGCAAATATATTATAGACCTCTTTTTCCCCCTCCACATATCATGTGCCTTTTCCAAGTCTATGAATATTTTCCTTTCCAGAACTTTAAAGGGGAACATAAATCCTACTGGAATTAGAGCTCGTAATGGATTTAACTAATTCCCTGCTGTTGGGTATTTAGGCTGTTGCCAATTTTTAACTTTTATAGACATTTTTATAAACATTTCTATAGTTAATTCTTTATGCTCATCCAGATTATATACTATTTGGAATGAGAAACTTTATTTTTACTCTGAAGATATAGGCCATGGTTACTTCCCTTTCCACATCTATTTACCATTTAATGTCCATTAAAGAAGACCACAGCTTTATTATCCAAGGAAAAAAGTTGTCCTATCTTGATCTTGGCCTTGACAGAGGGAGTTCATAAAGCAACAGTGTGGTCTAGAGGGAGAAGGGTTACCTTGTTGGCCTTTCCAGCTTCTCCCCAGCCAGTCCCAGCACCCTGGAAGAACCATGGGCTATTCCCATCCTGTTTTCCCATCTTAAACATTGGGGCGTTAGACTTAATTCCTTTTATCCATACCAAACCTTGGAATGTAGGGTCTATAGCATGAAGGTCATATTTGCCCCATCCAGGAAACCCAAGGTAAATAAACTAAATCAGTTTGGAAAAATTTAAAGGATGCAAAGTTTCCATCTGCGAAGCATTGTGAGAATACCTCTCTCCTCGAGCTGGAAGCCCCATAAGTGAAGCATTTCACAAGCTGCTCATGGGTTGCTTAATGAGGGTTCCAAATGACACCATCAAATTTCTTTCCCTTTGGTGCCATCGCTTTTCCTCCTTATGCCAATAAGAATTAAGGGTGGTACAAAGGCACAGTTGATATCAACAAAAACTCTGCAACATCCAGGGAGTGTGTGAGTTTAGGTCTAAACCCTGAGCAAAATTAACAGACTTGATGTTTCTCTTGTTTACCAAAAAACCTCATAGGAAAAATGACAAACTCAAGAAAGGGGATGATTCCACTGATATGTACTCACCTGGTTATAAGCATCCAATTCATTATTGAGGAAACAAAGAGATAATACGTACCCAACAAACGGAGGAGGAGAAAAAGAACTCCCAGGGCGTAGGATTTGAGTTCAGGGCTGACTGTCCTACATGCAAAGAAGAGAAGAGGAAAAAAGAAAAGATGCTTATCACTCCACTTTAATTAACAGACCCCAGAGTCATCCGCGGCTGTCCGTCAGAGTCCTTCTGTAGAAAATTATTAATGGTTTTGTGCTTTTGTTTTTCTTTTTCACTTTCCCTGCCTAAACTCTGAAAAATCCCTGCAAGGGCAGTGACATAAGTTTAGGAATTTAACAGTGTTTTTTATTAACTAAAACTAATCTTGTTATTTGAAGGATGGAATGCAAATTTGGTCCACAAGGTCTTTCATCTTCCCTGGTCAGCTTCTGAAAGAACTCCCTAAGGGCAGCGCTGAGCTCACTTACCCGGGTACGGTCCACGGAGCTCTGAACACATTAGGTGCTCAATAAATGTCAGTTTGAACACATTCATTCAACATTTTCAGAAATAGGGGTCCCCTACTTGCTACCTGATATTACACATTCATCTGTCCATCCACCCAAACCAGGGTGAAGTGGGGGAGCATCACCACACATGCATTTTCTATCCTCCCAATGATAAGAGAAAAAAAAATCAGCATAATTGGTACTCTGTGCAGTTAAAGGCACTTCGCTTTTGCTGGGACAGGGAAACATCTTACATTGGTGGGTATATGTATCTGGGGAAAATACTGACAGGAAAGACAGTTCCCCTTACGCTATACAAACAGGCAAGAACCATAAACACCTCTGTCATTCTAGCACCATTTTGTGAAATCAACCAGACGAGCATGGGTCGATTCCCTAGATGGACCACTTGTGAAATAATCCATTCGTCTATATCCAGTTTCGGTACCTTTTAAATGGAAAGGGACCTTCATATAGTCGCATCACTTTGTTTTGAACCGACTCAATGTTCTGGGCTTTGGTTTACCCACAACAGTCCCTGAGCATGGTCTTTTCACACATTTTCTAGCACAGTCTCAGAGGGTACACTTTCTGGGATAAGAGTGACAGTAGAGGGGGTTTGGAAATGGTGACCGATTCCAGATAGAGAGGCCCTCACAGCTGGTCATAGATCGCCTGCGTTATGCCTCTTACTCTTGAAACTAGTATTTACTCGATGCTTGTCTTCTCTCCTTGAGGCCAAGGACTGTCTGCATCTCGTTCATCATCAGTGTGGTGTGTGACACATAGCACATGCTGAGTGGATGTATAAGTGGATAGGTGGGTGGGCACATGTCTCCCACTGAGGCCCGGACAGCCCTGTCTCTGGTGTGCTGGTAGAGGGGGAGGCATCTGACTGACCACACGCACTCCAGGTCATCCTGAACACCACCAGCAGAGAAACCTCCTCTTGTCCCGGCCCCATTATGGGTCTCTAGGGAAGACGGGGAGGTAAGTGCACTACTCTGCCCCCTGGAAGGACCAGGCTAGACCTAGAGACAGTCCTGTGTGGCTGAGCCTCAGGAAACACCAGGAGCATTTCAGTGTGGCCGAAAGGCCAGGAAGACTCACGTGGTGCAGGAAGGACCTAGGCAAGCAATTCTGCAGAAAATAAGCATTAGAAATAAAGTTACCAATGGGACATCTAAATCCGGTGGGATACCTAGTACACAAGATGTATAACCCATCTCTGGACTTGGTAGCTAGAATACTATTCTTAACCGACCCCAGGGGTCATTCCTCCAATCATCCAGTGGCAACCATCCAATGACCTACCACCTGGTTTGAGCATCAGATGGGCATGCCTTTGGCTTCTTGGTATATAAGGCCAAAAGACACTGTCACACCAAAAAGGACATGGATGTTGTTTCCACAATCTCTGCCCTATTTCTGAGATTTTTCAGAGAAAACTGAAAATGTGTTATTCTTGGGGACGTACACGTTCCTTTTCAATTGCAAAGAGTCCAGTATAAGTAAGCAGTCCCAGGGCGGCAGGTCAAGACTTTCCATTGAATGACTGACAGGGAAACCACTCTCTGGCTGATCAAGCCAGATACCTGTACAACATCAAAGATGAGATCAGTGTTTCTGGACAGAAACATGGTCAGTTCTCTTTCGAATGCGCATGGAACAAAATCCAAGCTCTCTGGAGTTAATACTGGCGCACATTCACTTGAGGGTACTGACTTGAAAGACACAAAGATAAAGGCAAATTCTCCTTATCAAGAAAACATGCTGGCATAATGAGCCAGAGTACTTATCACTTGAAGTTTGATTTCCTCTTAGCTATCATGTCACTAGGAATAAAGTGAACAAGATGCTAAGATCTGCCTTCATATCCTGTTGGGAAACTGGCTCCCACAGGAGCAATAATCCTTCTCGGCTTTAGTTACGGAGAAATGGAGGGTTTGGGTCAACATTACTGAAAGTGCCAGGCCAGGCCAGGGAGAGGGCCTTAGCTCCACTACTTACTAGCTACGTGACCTTGAGGATACCGCTTAATCACTCTCTGAGCCTCTGGCGTCTCCCCATCTGAGTGCTAATAAAGATGCAAACACAGGAAGTGAAAACAAGAGCCCGGTGCGGGCACCCAAGTGACTGCTAGTTGGTATCCTCCCCTGCGGATGTCCTGAGCACTGTTGTTGGCAAGTATGTTTCTGTCTGGAGCAAGAGTGGGAATGGGTCTATTGCTCTGGCATGTGACGAGGGCTGGTGCTCATCTGGGCTGTGGCTCAGACTGTTTGTGCCCTTGTAACCTCCCTAGAACATCTGTGACGGCAAATTGGAGTGGATGGTGATGGAAGATGGTTTACCCTGGACCCCTCAAAAGGCAAGTGGGCACATACCTCCAGCTATGAGGTAGACAAGGCCCAGCCTGGGTCATCCAGGCCATCTGTTGCTGGTGCATCGAAAAGGAATCAAAGATTTCCTGAAAATCTCCTAGAGCTATCTATCAAGCTGAGATTTGGAAGTGATTAAGATTTCAAATGACTTTCTGTGTTTGGTCTGCCAGCTACAACTACCGAGCTGGGTTTTTGCAGAGGAGTCAAGGGGAGAGAAAAAAGGGGACCAGTCATTGCTAATGGCTGTATAGGTCATTTTTCCTGCTTCTTGGTGCCTTTTGTGTGTGAATGGCACAATATAACTTCAAAGGAATTTCTAATAACAAAAAGTAATGCAGCCACCCTAAACCCATACCTGAGATCTGATGGGTTTTGTCCATGTGCATATTATATATAATCACCTTCCATATATAATTTCAATAGTTCATTTCATAAACACTTTTCACATTTTTAAGAATTTTCATTATTCCACCAAGCTGTGGTACTATAATTTAACTCACTATTCCAATTCAGATTTTTCTGCTATTATAGTTAACATTGTAATAAAAATCTGTCTCCACTGAACTATTCTTCTTGTAGAGAAGTATTTTCTTAAGACAAGTAGCAATAGGTAGGGTTACCACATAAAAAATATGAACATTTTTATGGCTGTTGACTTACATTTGCCATACTGCTTTTTTTTTTTTTTTTTTTTTTTTGCGGTACGCGGGCCTCTCACTGTTGTGGCCTCTCCCGTCGCGGAGCACAAGCTCCGGACGCGCAGGCTCAGCGGCCATGGCTCACGGGCCCAGCTGCTCTGCGGCATGTGGGATCTTCCCGGACCAGGACACGAACCCGTGCCACCTGCATCGGCAGGCAGACTCTCAACCACTGCGCCACCAGGGAAGCCCTGCCATACTGCTTTTTGAAAGAAGTGATACGCTTCTCAAAGCCACCAGCAATATGTGATTTTACCCGTTTTGCTACAGCCTTGCTTACAGCGCTGGGTGTGAATTTTTTAAATTTATTTTTCAAATTTAATAAGTATAAAATGGTAATTTTCTATTGTACCCTTAATGCTTCTGCACATGAAAAGTGCTTTACTAATGACTTTCTAACATAAGTACTTTGTGTAAATTCTTTTCCTCGTGAATTCATAACCAAGATCAGGAAGTGTGGTAGGCACAGTGAGAAAAAGAGATAGGCCAGATAAAGCAGCTGGTGATGTACATTTGTACAGGCTGCATCCAAGCATTTCATTCCTACTTTTATCTCTAGCCCTTGGGATTGAACTGGTTTGTTTAGATAACTGCATCCTGGTGAGATGGATCTGTGTTTGCTGCCACTTCTTCTGGTTTCAGATGGATGCCAGAGCATGGAGCATTCTGCTTCTAGGTTCCTCAAACAGTCTAGATAACTTTGAAATTGTGTAAGTTACTCAGAATATTACTCAGTAATTCACCTTTGAGGCACCTCATCTGCCCCCAGGACAGGTCCTGAGAGATGGGGAAACAGAATTACGGGGGGCTCTCTCCAACCATCCACTTATACAAAAGCAGTCACTGCCTGCCTTCCATTAGCCACTCAGCCCTGCATCACACTTTGTCAATGACCCCTCACATCTTCACGGCATTTGCACATACATGGTCTCGGCAGGACCCACACCACGGCAGGAGGCAGGCAGGACCCATGACATCACCTCTAGTTCCAGATCCAGAAACAAGTCTGAGGGAAAATGGGCCCAAGGTCATACAGCTAATCAGTGCCCGGACAGGAGCCAGACACAGGGACTTGGCTAGTCCAATGTCATTTTCATTTTACTCCAACAATGCGGCTCTTTGCAAATATCAATAAGGGACCACGGTCCCTTTCCAAATCACCTGTAGCATCTATTCTTGGGATGACATGAAAGTGTAGTGTTCTCTACTTTTGGTGTGGGGTCTCTATCAAACGTAACCGATTCCTACCAGCCTAGGGAAGCTGGCTTGTAAGACTCGTATAGTCCCCGGAGTTCTGATTTCCAGGAGAACTGCAGACACACAGCAGGTGGGGAGGGGGAGACGGGAGGCTGGCTCTCGGGTCCGGGTTCCGGGGGCTAAGCTTACCTGATAAGGATAATGACTGAGGGAGTCTGAGCCATTGCCCCAATCATGCTGCAGACACACATCACACACAGGAAGGTGAGGAAGGCCTCTTGGCAGCCAGGACTGGGGCATTTTCCAGGGACCACAGTTGCATTCTCAGGCGGGACGGTCGTGAGGCACGCACAGCTGGTGAGATTCTGAAAGGGAAGCATTCAGCCCTTTTAACTGGGGGTATCTCCAGTTTCCCAATCCAAAGCCATCCAGCAGCTGGAACTGTCATAGCCTTATTATACATTCTGCAGCATTTCATTAATTAGGCCTGAATAAACGAGTTAGATTTTTTTAAAGAGGCTGCAAAACACATGTAAATAAAGGAATATTTATGGGGAGGAGAGCTGATTTCCCCGTCTCCTGTGTATTTCATATCTATGCTCAAGAATCCCTCAATAAGCCGAAATGCAAACAAACGTGTCCCCCCCACCAATACAATTAGAGAGGAAATTGTGCTTCCACAATGTGATAAAACATTGCCAAATTAACAATGTAATCACTTGCCAATTTGTCCTCTCTTTTATGCGGTTATAATTACACTGAAGTATATTAAAAGAAGTAAATCAGGTAACCCGCATATGGTTGCTGGTTCAGGGTCCAAGGTGGCACTTGGAACAAAGGATGTGCCCTGTCATGCGTTAAGTTGCTGAGCTCGTCGGGCTGTGAGAGGCGCCAGCTAATGGGAAAGTTCTCGAGTGGCTGAGAAAGCAAAGAGGGTGCAGAGATGCCAGAGAGTTTAGAGCGGATCGTGGGGAGAGAGCTGGAGCCCAGCGAGATACATTTATTAATATATGATCAGAGAGGAGAAAGACAAGCGGCTGCATTCCGTTTGATCTTCGGGGGGGATTCTTGCCCAGCCAGCCCTGCTCCCCAGCACGGTCCTGGCTCACGCTTGAGGAATTTCTGATGGCAAAGGGAAGAGCGGGGACTCGGAGAGGCAGTGCCGTGCCGAGCCAGCAGCCGAGCCAATTAAAGTTCGATAATAATAGTGCAGAGGCCTTTAATGAATACAAAGTGAAAACAATCATAAATGATTCATTGCTTTTCTTTCCAGGACTGCTCGGCTCTCAGGGCACATGCCGAGGTAAATCCTAGTGAGAGTCAAACAAATCCCCTTTGGCTTTTACATTTATTCTCCTCAGTCCGTCTCCCCTCATCTTTGTTCCTCTCCTCTTCTTTCCCCAGAGGACGTACACATTGGAGCTTTTCTTATGCCTTTAAGCTACATGGGATGCTTTCAGGGGTGTCCAAAGCCTGCTGCCTCCATCCTGTGCGGCTGTGTCCTGCCGAGGAGCTTTTACCCATGCGAAGTCGGGGAGACCTTGGGTTGGGCTGGACCCTTCTTCCTAAGCCATCTGGCACGGCAGGTGCCCTTGTGTAAATGGCCCCATCTCTGCACCCAGGGGTGTTTAATGTCGCGCCCTGAGAAGTGCTGAGGCCCTACCCCTCTGTCCCTTTCCATACACCTCTGCCTGGAGACATACTAGCTCTTCTCCAAAACCCCGTGTTGATGTCTCCTCCAGCTGCAAGGCCCCTCCGCAAGTCAGCCCCCATGTGAGCTAGTACTTCCCTCCATGAGGGTACACTCCACACCCCACAGCAGAGACCCTCGCTGCCCTCCCGGAGGAGACCTTGCGCTCTTGGGATCAGAACCTGTATTACCTGTGATTTACTGAGCATCGTCTCACAGCACAGCGCTGAGACACGGCAGGGGGAACTCAGCAGACGGTTTTAGAATGCCTGCCTGAACAGACCTTCCTCTGCTTTCATTAGGAAGCAGGCCTTCTCCCCAAGTCTAACTGAAAATGCCTCTTCTCTGCCTTCCGGGGAGAGGGAACTCCTCCTCTCCCCCGACCCCGACTTCACAGCTAGACGTTTCTAGCTGTTCACACTCACCACCTCTGCGTCCTCACCTCCCACGCTCTCAACTCACTCAAGCCGACTTGGGTCCCCACCCGCAGTAATCGGATCAGCTAAGCTCGCCAGTGGCTTCCATAGCCTGAGCCCGCCATCCACTTCTCTCCTCCTGGAGGTCTCCCTCCCCACCCCCAGCACGTGCCTGTGACCCACTTCCTCGACTTCCACAGCTTGCTCTCTGGTTTCCTTCCTCCCTCTCTGGTCGCTCCTTTTGCATCTTCCTTGCTGGCACCTTCCCCCGACTCCACTTTAAAATGCTGGAGCTCCTCGGGGTTCTGGTCCAGGTTTTCTTCCCTTCTCGTGCTGCACTCTTCCCTAGATTGTTTTACATCTACACGCTTTCCGATAACTCTCCTAAATTTAATCCCTAGCCCATATCCCTCCCAGACCCACTCGGGATGCCCCTTCCTAAGCCTCTGAGCCTGTTGAGATATCAACACCGACTCCGGGATGAGTGTCCTGCGTGGGATTCCGTGCCGGCATCTTGGCACTACTTTGCCATCCACAGCGGGAACTATTTCCCTAGGATTCCCTTCCCTGCATGGATGAAGCTGGACCGGAGGGAAACACAGACGAGATCTGGAAGTGAAGCAGAGGCCGTTACTCTCAGATGGTCAGACCCGGGGACAGACACACACAGAGGTGCCCGGAAGGAGCTGGCTGGTCCTAGCATCCTGTGTGCATCCGTCTTCTTTACTGACTACCCTGCCGACAACAGAGGGCCCATGGCCACCTCTACTGACCTGGACGCAGGCTTGCTGATGTGCTTCCCCAGACCCTTCCCGGAACGCCCCCTTCATCTCACTGAGCAGCCACCTGGGAATTTCCCATATGCCTCGACTTGCCCACCTGAGCTGGAACTTCTGGGGATGTAGTGAGTGACTGTTCTCCAGTCCTTCATCTCACTTCTTCCAGATTAATTTGCCAACTCCTCCACATTCACGTTAGTTCTATTTCCTATACTAAACACTTTATTTCCAAAAGATTTGTGGGTGCTGTTTTCCTGACCAAACCCTGACAGATACACATACCCCTGGCCCCAATCTCCTTTCCCTCCACATCTCTTGCCTTAGAAATGACACCCTGTTAACTCTATAGAGACCTGGTGGAACTCCCCCACCCCTTACTCCTATGTCAAATCCATCTTCCTTGTGACCATAATGCTAATAAGGACAGAAACCACTGTGGTTTTGATCCCTGACTTATCCCCAGCTCTAGAGTATGGTATTTATTGAATGAGTGAATGAATGAATGAACCCTCAAGTCCTGTTCATTTTATCATATCCTAAACACCTCTCAAACCCTGCCCTAGTTCAAACCCCCCCCATCCTTTTCCCCCACCCCTTTTTTTTTTTTTTTTTTTTGCGGTACGCGGGCCTCTCACTGTTGCAGCCTCTCCCGTTGCCGAGCACAGGCTCCGGATGCGCAGGCTCAGTGGCCATGGCTCACGGGCCCAGCCGCTCCGCGGCATGTGGGATCTTCCCGGACTGGGGCACGAGCCCGTGTCCCCTGCATCGGCAGGCGGACTCTCAACCACTGTGCCACCAGGGAAGCCCACATCCTCCTCTCTTTGATCCCTGCTGTAGCATGCGAGGAAAAAGAGATTTGGGACTGGGGTCCTTAGGAACACGTGGACTTGGAGAGTGCTCAGGTATAAACAGGGAACAGGCCCCTGGTGGATGCCTGTGGTCTTGTTTTGCCAAGTACCCCAGGAACTGCGTTCTGACTCACGTAGCCCCATAGGATGTGATGTCATCAGAACCCTGTGAGTGAACTGTGTGACTGGTGAGCTCTGTTTAGTTTAATAAGTAATCTGTAATTGGAACCTACACCCAGTCTTAGATTTCTGCCCTGTACCTAGGCTATGGCTCAACTGTATTACATATACCGTAAGAGAAAACTGTCCGCCCCGCCCCCCTCTGCTCTGATAAGTAAAAAACTCCTTCTGAAATTCTCTGGATTAGGCCTGTGATCAAGGCCCTAATGGAATGGGTCAGAAATAAGATGCCTTTATCTCAGTGATTATACAGTCCTTCTGGTCCGGGTGAGGTGAACGTGTCCAGGAAGGCAACATCCTGTGAATGGCGTGAGCGAACAGCGGGGCTGAGCCACCCTGGGATTGGCAGCCAAGGCAAAGGGGACAGGTGAGAGCGCAAAGCCAGGGGGTGGAATGGGACAAGAATGGACCCAGGGCAGTACAGGCTGGTTGGACAGGAATAAGCACTTGTAGGGTATAGATGCCAGGAGAGGAGAAGCAGGAAACTGGTACAGGACCAGTGATCATACTGGCTTGCTGGTGCCGAGGAGAGAAGCTGGAAATGGATGGGTCCCTCTCAAATGCTCTAGGCAACTCTGTACTAATTTATTCAGATTTAATGTATTTGAGAGGAGCTGTGAAAAGAGGCTGGGGAGGAGGTAAGCCGAGTGACCTGAGTGGGGACTTGGCTAGGTTTCCTTTTTAGTTAAATGAGTCAGTCTAACAGAATGAACAGAAAGTGCTGGGTGGTCCCGAGGGCTGGGGCGCAGGCTGGGACATTCCTAGGACCCTTCCCACAGAGAATCCAAGGAGAAGTGCTAAGCCTAAGTCCTATGGCAAGGGATGGGAAATGTCCTTTATTCGGGCTCAGGTGACAGAAGAGACCACAGATCGCCCTGGCCATTGTGCTAAACGACCTGTGGGGCTCTGGGCGTACAAGGCCAGGTTAGGGAGAAACTTCTACCCTGATGTCCCAGTGTGTTGGGAATAACCATCCCAGGGTGCATAATTGGAAGAGAGGACTTTGCCCCAATGAGGCTTCACACTACAATTCCAAGTGAGAAGGGAGAGCAGACAGCCTTTCAGCTGATATTAACTTGGCATGTAAGTGGGAACACTGAGACCTGCAAAAGCCCCAAGCAGTAGGAAGTTTGAAAATATAGGGATAACCTGGGTGTGAGGGAAGGAGATGATAGAGGTTGGGATACTAATTCTCACCCTGTTTGTATACAACAGCCCCGTGGGTGGCGCCAGCCCAGAATGCAGATGGACCTGGACAACGGCCTATAGATGATCATGGCCTGAATGAAGTGGTACCCCCCTAGTGCTGTCCACAGCAGCCCCCAATATATTTAACTGTGAAGGAAGTGCACTAGGCTCCAGGAGATTAGTCTACTGCTCCTGACCTGGCAAATGTCCAGTTTTCCATCCCGTGGCAAAGGAACGTCTTCCCAGTTTGCCGTTCTCTGGGGAGGAATGTGGTCCCCACTGCCTCCAGGAGGGTTGGAGTCTCTGTCTGGTGCCAGGCGTGGGGTGGCAGGACCTAGCTTTACTGCCCTGAGAGATCATGTTGATAATCAGATGACCACGGTGCTCACGGAGGAACTGGCCTGACCACATTTGGAAGCAGTGGTGACCTGGCGGACAGAGTGGGACTGGCTTGGAAATTCTACAAGAACTTATCGTACAGACAGACTTGCCCAGGCACAAAATGATGTCAGTATACAATTCAAGTCACAACACAGTCTGCAGGAGCTAAAGTTTTGCAGCCCTGAATGCCCATCAACAGGAATTGGTTAGATGCATTCCATTAGGCCCACACACGGAATATTATGTAGCAGTAAAAAAGGTATCAGAGTGCGCTTTATGTACTAATATGAAAAAAACTCCAAGATAAATTATTCACAACAAAAAAACCCCACAAGTAACAAGCTACAGTATAAAATAGATAACCAACAAGGATCTACTGTATAGCACAGGGATCTACATATATGTATAACTGAATCACTTTGCTGTACACTTTGCTGAAAATAACACATTATAAATCAACTGTACTTCAATTAAAAAAATAAATAAGTTACAGAATAATACCTTTTGGTGCATTAAAACCCAGAAATAAATAAACAAGCTACAGAATAATACCTTTTGGTGCATTAAAACCCAGTAGGATATACAAGAAACTAACAATAGTAATTACCTGTTGGGCAGAGTAGTGGGTTGAAAAGTGGGTGAACAGGAGACTGAGGTAGAAAGGAGTTTCCACTCCCTCCTTTTTGGTTTTTGAACCACACACATGTATCATCTATTTGAAAAAATTTTAAACTCCAGAAGAAGAAATCAACAAAAGAAGAACAGAGTCACTAAAAATTGTACTCTTGTTCTACATTCAGCCATTAATTTAAATTGAGAAATGTTTCTATTCACATGCAATGATGGAGTAAATAACTACGATAAAGCTGGAGAGCATAAAAATAGAAAAATGACTCTCTCAAATCTAGGTTTCATTTTCTCTTGATGAAGGAAATAATAAGCATGCTACTTTGACAGCTCATATTATAAGAACAAAATACTCCTCAGCAGTGTTTCAAAAGTATCTGGCAAATAAAGTTGTTTTTGTTTTTTTTCCCCCAATAGTCAATACTGATGGATCAATTATCCACCGGGCAGCTACCCACGCATCCCCCATGGATGAAGCCTGGCCCTGCCCCTTGCTCTTTCTCCAGGAAATAACATCCACACTCTCTCCTTCCAGCCCCGCCCCACCCTGAACCAATTCCTACCCAAGCAGGCAGAAGGCTCCAAGTTCACCAATTTCTCTACATACCTGTTTCCTTCCATTAGACTGTAACCACCCGACCTTTCATGCTGGATCTTTTTTTTAATACCAATGTTTTTCCTTATTGGAAAAGGGATGCATGTTCATTTTAGGTTATTTAGAAATATACAGAAAAATGTAAAGAAATATATAAAAATTAAGTTTTTAGTCCTAGCCAGAGATAATATTCTGTGACAGGCTTATCCTTCCAATCTTTTCCCATGCAGAGATAGACAAATCTTTAGATTTTTCTTTACCTTTACTAAAAGGGATCAGAATCTACTTATTGTTCTATAATGTGCTCTTTTCACTTAATACCATATTATAAACATATAAGGTCTGGTCAGCTGCTGCTCTTGGGTGTTCCCTTGTAACGTAACTCTATTAATATATTACATCTTAACTTATAGTAAACATGATCTCCTTGCCTTATTCATCTCTATATTTCTAATGTCTAGCCCAGGGCCTGAGATATATTAGATGCCCTGGGTGGCAATGCCCTCATTGGGCTTGACTTCAGAATATTCCCAAGTCCCTCTGACAAGCCATCACCGGGATGAGGACAGACTTTTAAATCAGTTCTGGCAAATGGGGTCAGGCCATACAAGAGGATTTGCAAACTCCAGACCTTTGGGGACCATTAGGAAACAGATAAGAAAAATGGTCTGGTGTCCGGGGTGACCAGTGGTGGGGACCATGGCTAAGTGGAGATCAAATGTCTTGTCTAAAGCGTCAGTCTCCTCTTAGCTCCAGCCACTGCTGCCCCATCGGGGTGCAGGTGCCATGTTAATTCTCATCCACCTTTCTGGCCTTTCAGAGAGGCCAGAAATCTAGATTTGTATATGAAATACCCAGTCTGTTAAACCTTGGTTCAGCCACTGTAGTCACCCCTGCTGGCAGATATAGCATTTAATCGACTAGTTTGTTTCTTCTGCTGGAAGATGCTGACATGGCACCTCTAACCTCCAGCTTGGTTTCTACAGTGGGTGAGCCCAGTAACGGTGAGATGGAAAAGGAGACTGAAGGATGAATGCTCAGTGTCAGCCCAGATGCTGCCCTGTTTCTAGAAAATTTTAAGAACTCATTCCTTTGACTACAGCAGTGGTTCCCAACTGGGGGGTATTCTGTCCCCCCACTCAGGGACCTATGGAACTATCTGGAGGCATTGGTGGTTTCACAAATGGCAGAGGGTGCAGGGGGTAGTGCTGCTATTGGCATCCGGTGGGTAGAGCCCCAGGGATGCTGCTAAACATCCTCTAGTCCCACAGCAAAGGGTGATGCAGCCCAAACTGTCAACAGTGCCCAGTGGTTCTCAACCTTGGTTACATATCAAAAACACTTGTGTGTGTGTGTGTGGGGGGGGCGGGAGTGTTTAAAAAACTGACGGCAGGTAGGGCAATTAAGCCCGTGCACCACAACTACTGAGCCTGCACTCTAGAGCCCACGAGCCACAACTACTGAGCCCGTGTGCCACAACTACTGAAGCCCACGCGCCTAGAGCCCATGCTCCGCAACAAGAGAAGCCACCACGATGAGAAGCCCACGTACCGCCACGAAGAGTAGCCCCCGCTCGCCGCAACGAGAGAAAGCCCGCACACAGCAATGAAGACCTAATGCAGCCAAAAAATAAACAAATAAATGAAATCTTAAAAAAAAAAACTGATGGCAGGGTCCCACTCCAGAAAGAGGGAAGCAGAATCTCAGGATAGACCTCAGGCCTCATGTTTTAAAAGCTCCCAAGCAATTCAAATGTGCAGCCAGGACCGAGACCCAGGATATTGAACGAGGAGCAGCACCCCGCACGCATCCAAAATGGGGCTGCCCCCTCCCCTCCCCGCCATAGCACCTACTCAGGGCTCTACTCAAACAGGCGCTTGATAAATCCTTGTTGCCTGGATGGGGGAACAGATTAGTTGTCTATCATTAGCCCCCTACAAACTGCTGTGCTGGACTTGTACTGATTTTCAACATTCCATTGGTGGCTGATAGAAGCTTTTTTTAAGTCAATTATTCAGTACGTCAAAAGGATACAACTTCCAGCAGTCAATCAGCAGCTACCAACATGCTTTCTGTTAGAATAATTACCTCTGAGAGTGAAAGATACAGAAACAATCCGGACAATATATTCATGCCAAAGGAAGCTTACAGAATTAGCTTGCTATCTTTTTCGTCACTCTTCCTGGTCATATGCAATGAGAAGAATTGGAAGTTGTATATTAAATGCAATTCTGGAAACTTCCATCACTATCACTCAAGGAGAAATGCGATCAGAAAATGAAAAACAAAACCCCAAAGCAGGGCAGGAAGGGCAGTCTAATATCAGGAAACCGCTAATGTGAACCAGATCTCCTAATAATCAGAATGATGTCCTCAGTGACTTATTCGCATCTAATCAAGTTAGGGGAAATTTTCACAAGTCTGGGTGGAAGCTATCAAGTGGGGAGAGATGAGCATGCAAGAGGTGTTTAGGATTGAAATCTGCACCAGCCAACCAACCTGCCTGCCAGTTGTGGTATTACCGCCCATGGCGCCCTGGGGCTTGCTGAGCTTGGCATAGAACCTCCAGCCGGGTGTGCAGAAAGCCTAGGGCCTTTATCCAGAGCCATGGCTAATACTGGGAATGCAATGGCCCACAGCAGAACCCCATCCCTGGATACTGGAGCCTAGTGATGGACTGGTGATGGAGATGCAGGCGAACGTGGACCATTCATTCCAGTGGAGGGGGCCACAGTAAGAGCCTTGCTGGGAGGGCAGGTGCTGAGGCCTCTGCAGGAGGGGTGCCAATGCAGCCCTGGAAGCAGTGAGGAAGTGGGAGGAGGCGTCTCAGCTGCGCATAAGGAGGTGTTAGGGATGTGAAGGGCTTAGGGGAAGACTAGCCCTGATGAAAGAAACAGCATGGACAAAGGTCTGGAGGTAAGAGAGAACTGGGTGTGCTGGGGGCACCCCAAGAAGTCTGACACAGCTAGTGGCTCCTCAGAAGGTGGGCAGAGCGGGGGAGGTTGAGGCTGGAAAGGCAGCAGGGCCAGATCGTGAAAGCGCAATGTCCCGACTGTGGGGGGCACGCACGGAGAGCTTCTTTCTGGTGGAAAAAATGGAGGGATCCTAAAGAGGGAAGTCACAGGGTCAGAGGAAGACACTGGGATTGGCGTCAGACAGACCCTGCGTTCCCGCGCCAACGCCACCATGTTCTGTGTGACCTCGGGCAAGGGACTAATCTGTAATCGGGGAATAAGTAGAACACCTCCTTGCCGAGGTTGTTACGAGGGTGAGTGAGATACTGGGCTGGCCAAAAAGTTCATTCGGTTTTAAGTAAAGACATTTTTCATTTTCACCAAAAACTTTAATGTAGTCACGAACCGAATGAACTTTTCGGCCAACCCAATATATGCGGGGCTGGGGGTATAGGTGAAAGAATGGTTGCATTGACACTGGGAAAGGACTCCAGTGGATGCAGAAGGAATAAATACAAAAAAGGGAAAGAGGGAAGAGAGATGAAGAAGACCGTAGTCTGTGGAAGAGTTTTTTGGGGGAGCTTGGAGACAAGAAAGGAAGAGGTAGAGGAGGAGGGAGTAAACATACCAGGAATCTAATCCACTGTTTTGGCATTTTCTCAAAATACTGATATTCCTCTGACTCTGGGCCAAGCTGCCACGGGCCATGAGGAACACGTGGAAGGCCCCGTCACCTGGCCCGCACCGGCTCTCGGAAAAACTTGCTGCTGTTGCAAGTTTTATGGTTGTGGTTGTTTTTAGGGCTCGACCATCACAAAGGCCCCTTTCCAGGATACACGTGGCTCTGTGGCCCCAAAGCCCTCATCCACCCATTGGAAGGCAGGGCCTCCAGAGATATGCCTCCACGGGGTGCAGTGTTATTCCCACCCCAGCCCTGGGGTTTTCTCAATCTCTTGAGAAAGAGATTGTAACTGTGGGGGGATATCACCTCTCTGCTTTGCCTGCACCCCAGCAGACAACATGAGGCCTCCGGTACTGTGAAGAAAAGGCAGGTGTCTGGGGAATAAACCATATGTCCAGAGGGAAGCGGAGAAGCTTGCCCTCTGATGCTAATTGCATTCCACAGCTTGCTGTTTCAGCAGCTAGAAGCAAACCCGGGCCTGATTAGGTTCTTATTCAATAAGACTCTAGTCCATGCAAGATCAGGAGACATGGATTTTTCTAGACTATTTTTTGGTCAGAAAATGCCCTGGAATAGACTGCTTTGGTCTCAGGACACTAGCCTATACTGAGTCAATGTCATTCTTATAACAGCACAGTAACCAAAACTGATTTATAATATAACTTTTTGGACATTAAAGTGTTAATGAAATTGCTGTCATGAAAAAGAATAGCTCGGATTTTTATTTTAACCATTCTCAAGGTCCCATCTCTTTTTAAAAATTCATTTCCTCTCACTTGAAGAAACTGCTTTATCATCTAATTTAAAAAATCAGTTCCCCTCCCCCCAAGGTGATTTACTTTCTCTATAGAAAAATGGTAGTAACCGGCCAAGAATCTAAATGTTAAATGCAAGGAAAAATGAGACCTTTGGAAATGAAAATAAATGATCAATTTTTCTTCCTTCGGAGAAATCACTACTCCCAAAAGATACGGGATGTGGAAAGGAGAGGAAACAAATGATTTCAACTCTAAGTTCCTTGAAAGCAGCCACTCAGCCTTCTTATCTTTCTTTCCATCTATACACTTCTGGACATTTCTGGAGCACTTGTGGATGCCAGCTCTCACTTAGGAAACTCACAGGTCAGGGCAAATGAAAAATAGATCACTGCAGTGAAACAAGAGAAATGCCTCCAGGAGAGACAGGTACTAAGATTGCAGGGTCAAGAACCCCAAAGATAAAGGAGGGCAGGGATGGTATCACGGAGCAGGGGGCATTTGAGTAGGGTATTGACAGGTGAGTAGGAGTTGTCCAATTGGAGGGAGAAGCAGGAAAAGACACATGTTGTGTGGGGGAAAGCTGAATACCACCAACTGAAAGGAAGCACAGCTGAAGAGCATGGCGGAGGAAAGACACATGCTGAAGACACACACAAACCCAATTCAGTGCCTAGATCTTATCTTCTAGCTGACAGTAGCATTAGAAAGGATCCTATACAGTATTACAGAAATCATTCTGGCTTCAGTGTAGAAGACAGACCAGCAGGGGGTGATCCTGAGTTGTGAGGCCAGGGAGGCGACTACTATGCTGGTCCAAGCAAGAGATGAGGAAGACCTGCACCAGGGCAGTGGTGGTGTGGATGCAGAAGGGCAGGTGCAAGAGACGCCTGCAAGGTGGGATCAGCAGGACTGGGTGAGCAGGCCCTTAGCCTCAAGTTTTCATGCAGAGAATGTGGAAAGCTGCAGGCTGACAGCAAATTGCATAATTCATGCTGAGAAGGAAAGAGCCAAGAAAAAATGATAGTGGGAGGATGGAAAAAGGTGGGAGGCATCTAGCTAAGAAGAAAAGGGCAAAGGAAACTGAGCAGAGAACAGGTTGGATTAGTGCCACATAACCTCAGGTTTGGAAGAGGCCTTCCCTGATAAGTGGCTTTCTAGCCTTTCTTTACATACTTCTGTTGATGGGGAGCTCATTACCTGTAGAGTCATCCCATTCCATTGATACCTTTTGTGAGTTCTTTGAACCACAATCTTTTCCTCTGGCTCCACAGAGCTACCTTTGAATTTTTACTTTCAGTTGCTCAAAGACACTTTTTGGAAACCTATTTGATTTAGCAAGAAGCAGCTAGATGGCCTGGCAGGCCTCCCATCCTGCCGATGGAGAATCCTCCACTAGAGCAGGGCAGAGGCTGAGATAAATTCACAGTGCAGGAACACAAAGTTGAGGACACGTGTGGTTGCCCACTCTTGCCCTTGCCCTTGGGTTTTAAGCTACTTTAGCTGTCTGAGTCCCCTGCCCCATCCCACCCCATCAGAAAATCACCAATACCGTGCTGTTGCAGCCAGCAAAGCAGGCAGACAGGTAGGTGATGCCATCTGCTCCACACACTGGAGTGAAGGAATCCGTTTGGCATTCACAGTTTTTATTGCAGGACGAGTAGGGGTCCAGGGCCGAGTCAGGTGATGAGCTGGAAAAGACAGGAAACGTGGAACCCATCAGAGAAAGGTCAACTTCTGTTGGATCCCCCCAGTGACAGCCCTCTGCCCTCTGTGGTCATGGTCGCCAATGCGGTCATGGTTCAGGGAAGGAGGGCCATCAGTGCTTGGACTGTGCATGGATATACAGAAGCTGCCTCTGCCCGTGCTCCCATTCTGCCTGTTTGACCTCGCAGGGTGGCAGATAAGCCCGGCCCTACTTCTCCTGACTTAACTTCAGGAGAAGGCCTGGTGGCCTGCTAAGAGGAGGAGACTGGTGTGGAGAGGAACTGGTACCCTGCAGGCCAACCATGCTGCAGCCCTGATGCTCCAAACTGGATTCCCAAGGCAGCTGCAGAGTCTCACGTAGAAAAGGGGACTGCTATTGGCACTGGATATGTAAGGAC
This sequence comes from Phocoena sinus, assembly GCF_008692025.1. Classification (NCBI taxonomy): domain Eukaryota; kingdom Metazoa; phylum Chordata; class Mammalia; order Artiodactyla; family Phocoenidae; genus Phocoena; species Phocoena sinus. The sequence goes on along the minus strand of NC_045764.1, from coordinate 43,451,337 downwards.
TCTCTGTAATTCCCTCTAAGGGCAAGTCTGATTCGACTTTAGTTCAAAGTCTTGGGATAATAACTAGGAAGTAAGCTGTCCTATAAGAGCTAACTTCTTTCCATTCTTCTCTCCTTTTTTCCCCCTCCATCTCTCCCTCCCACACTTATCAGTACCTACTATGGCTCATACCCTGTAATTACTATGTGAGTCTAATGATAGCTTCTGATGGTTTAAGGCATTGTTGGGACTTCCCTGGTGATTCAGTGGTTAAGACTCCGTGCTTCCATTGCAGGGGGTGTAGGTTTGATCCCTGGTCAGGGAACTAAGATCCCTCATGCCATGCATGCGGCCAAAAAAAAAAAAAAAAAAAAGAATTGTTGAAGTCTCTTATTTTAAGCTGAATTTGAAAATAAAACTTATTTTTAATTTTCTATCTTCACGTCATTCCTAAAATCAAATGACAAAAATTGGCATTTGAGTCCTCTGGGGAGTGAATGTCTGACTGTCTCCCCAGTGCTCCCTTGGCCGCCCTGGGAGAGAGCCTTTAAGTGGAAGTCAGCCCTCTCTGCCCAGAAGGTTCACATAGACTGTTCAACCCTGGGAGGAAGATGCAGAGGCATCATCGACTTCGCAGCTCATGGTCACTAGGGACAGAACTGGCTCCATTAACCTACCCAGGAGAGAGGGTCCTGGCATCCTGGGCAGGCAGGGGTGGCGAGACCTTTCTGGGACTTACGTGTTTCCATAGGGAACAGTAACCCCAGCCACAGGGCCCGTGTCACAGCCCAGGAAGAGGAAGGAGACGTAACAAGCGGTGGACACCAGGTTGACGAGCATGGCCATCCGAATGGCCCCGAGGGCAGACAGGCTGAGTTTCTTCACCAGGAGACCGCCCAGGAAGATGCCCAGACAGGCACATGGGATCGCAGTCATCCCTGGAGGAGAGCAGAGGGGCAGGGACCATTAGCCAGGGAAGAGGGGCCAATCAATGCAGACCCTGGGTGCCAGGCCCGAGGCCGAGCCCTGCACGGACAGGATTCCCTGTGACACCACTGTGGTACCACTTGCTCCACTGTGCCCCAAAGTGTCTGCTAATGGCCTCATTTCTACCCTCAAGGAGCTCACGAAAATCGTGGAAGACAGACCCATAAAAACTCCATGATTAGGAGTCTAAGTCACACACCTGGCATGCTAAGTGGGGAACCCTCGTGGGAAACACACCCAGCTGGTGTGGGAACAACCGAGAGACACGTCAGACCAGCTGGGAACACGCACGCGCGTTTGAGAAAAGCATCAGGGAGCAGTGATGTGCCCTCTGTGTGTTTTCCAGGTGGTGTGGGAAAGGGGATCAAATTGGGGATTTTCCCCCACTCTTCAGGCAAGGAAGGGTCTGGAGGCTGTTTAAACGAAGGTCCCAGAACTCACCAGCCTGTGGAGACAGTGTTTTAACCAGCCCCGTGACCTCTCAGGAAGCAGCGTCAATCAAGTTAATACGTTTCATAGCTCCTGGTGAGGAATTGGCATATATTTTTTTTCCCCTTTCTTATAAACAGAGCTATCTGCAAGGCAGCAGGACCATAAACCTGTTGTTTCTGATTCTCAGAGACTCAGGGCATCTTAGGAGGACCGAAGGATCCTAGGGTTCCAATCTCCTGTTTGGTTTTGTTCTGTTCTGATTCACTTCATCTAAACTCAGCTTTAAATTACTGTGTGTCATTTATCTACCGTGTAGATTGGGCATGGCTAATTTTCCAGTTTAGGCTGCCTCTTCCTTGCCAATCAACAGACCTCTAGGTCAACTGACTCCATCAATCAGCTGGTATGCGCTAAAGGAATGCAAATTAATTTTAATATTCTGGTGAGAAAAACAATCAGGGAGGCTGAGCTCTGCAAGGGAAATAGCACAAGTTACACTTCGTGAAAAACATAGTATCTCTGTATTATTTGATGCTCTTGGACGAGCTGTGCTTGGTTCTCTCTCGTCCTGGTATAGATGATCCTCAGGACCTCGCCCCTATTTGCCTGTCTAAACGCCATGCCACTCCGCTCCCCCAACTATCTTCCTCCCCTCTCTCCCTGGAAGAGGCCAAATCCGTTCAAGCCCCCAGTCTCTGCACTTGCTGTTTCCTGTTCTAGGACATTCTTACCCTCTACCTTTACTTGGCTGGGCCCTATGGAGGGCCTTCCCAGACCGCCCCATCTAGAGTGGTCCTGCAGCCCATTTGGGATTTCCTACTGTTTCTTGCCCTGTTTTATTGTTGGCATGGTTCTCCCCAGTATCTGAAGCTGCCTCAGGTATTTCTGGTTTTCTCGTTTCTTGTTCTCTCTCCCCCTCCTGAAATGCAGCTTCCCTGAGGACAAGAACCGTTCCATCCTGTTCAGTCCCGGCTCCCTGTGCCTACCACGGTGCCCAGCACAGAGTGGGCGCCTGGGGATTATTTTCAAGATGAACGGAACAGCGAGCAGATGGGATTTGTGTGAGTGAATACTGATGGCCAGAGCCCACGCCCAGAGAGCAGGTTGCATTTTGTTCCATTTTCCATCAGAGGCAGCAGGGAGCGGCCCCTGGTGATGATGGTAACTATGGCAATAACAGGCTTTCAGCACCTTTCCTCCAAGCCATCATCAGCCTTCCCTCTCCCTCCCTGACGTGTGTGCAGCCTTAGCTTGCGGGCAGTTATCAGAACTACCCCCCAACTCCATCCTCATTAGCTTCACCTATGCAGATTGAGTCCTTTTTATCTTCACGCATAAATCAATGCCATCAGCCCTTAATCATCTGTGTTGCTCTTTTCTGAACTCTGCCCCATCTGCTGATGACTTCGTGGGTGGCCCAGAGACAGCGCTGATGGCCCAGGATGACTGCAGGGGTCCATCCCCTAGGTTTGCGGGGGCTACTGATGAAGCATTTTTGGACACGAGCCTCGCCTTACGCTTCTGCTGCCTCTCTCTGTCCCCTAAAGGCCCCCCTGCCATCCCCTCCTGCAGCCAGCCTTCCAGAGTCCATGCTAACAGACTGATGCTATGGGTAGGGCACAGAGAGAGGGCACGTGTCCTGCCTGCCTGGGCTGCCAGCCGGATGGACGGACCGACAGATGGGCCACCAGGCTGCTTCTCCACATGGCGGGAGAGGGTCTCCCTATGCAAGTGCTCTAACAGACAAGAGTCCCTGGGACAGAAACAGGTGCAGGAAGGTGAGATTGTTTTTGACCTTCTGCCCTGAAGACTACTGATTTGTTTGCTGATAGAAAACTTTGGAAATCTGTCCTGAAATAGAACAGAGCCCCAACTTTGAAGCAAATGTGATCAAAATGTAAGGAGCTGCTGCAAAGAAATCAGGAAGTGAGAGATAAACTCTTTGGGTGCTGGAGGGCAAAACCTGAGAGATTGTAGGTATAATGAAGAAGTTATAACTTTAATTATAGAGAGACACATTTTACCCTATCTCTGTCAGACAGGTACTAAAGGGCTGACTGCATCTTGCTAATACCTCTTGGAAGAAATACTTATAAAATAGTGGACGGTAGAGAGTTATTAGTAAAAAAGAAAAACACAAGGCTTGTGCTGCCCTAGCAGCTCCCAGGGAGAGGTGCTGGGATCTGGCCACATCATTGCCGGTAGGGTTTTAATTTTTTTTAACTTGATACCTTACGTCCTGTGAAGTGCATAAGCTTAAGGGAACACTGATGAATTTTTGCCCCTTTATACACCCCTGTATTAAAACATTTCCGGCAGCCCCAGGGGCTCCCTGGTGCCTCCATTCCCTCCACCCTCAAGGGTAACTATCATTCTGGCCTCTATCACTTTAATTAACTTTTCTTCTTTTTAACTCATAAATATGTACTCTTTTGTGTCTGACGTCTTTCAACTCTGTCAGATCCATCCACACCGAGGCGTGTATACAAGCTCTTTCTTTCTCGTGCTGTAAGACAGTTCACTGTATGAATATTCTATCATTTATTTGCCCATTCTAGTATCGATAGATATTTGGGTTGTTTCTAGTTTGGGGCTGTCATGTATAAAGCTGTTTTGGATACAGTACCTAGGCATATATAAATGAGTGGACCTAAACACTCACTTCTGTTGGATTTATGCCCAGAAGTGGAATGCTTGGATCCCAGCGTAAGCATACGCTTTTAGCTTTCATGGGTACTGCCAAACAGTTTTCCAAAGCGCTTGCACCATTTTGCACTCCCACCAGCAGTGTATGAGAGTTCCAGTGGCTCCACATCCTCGCCAACACTTGGTACTATCAGTCTGGCAGACATGGACTAGTATTTCATCGGTGGTGCTCGTATGTGTCTTCCGGATGACTCATGATGGGTCAGCACCTTTACGTGGGTTTATTGGCCGTTTTGTGAAGGAAATGCTAAGGAGAAGATCAGAAAATATCACCTCGCCCATTTCTCTCAGGACATGATCTACTTCTACTTAACAGAGAAGAGAATTCCATGGGGCTGGAGCCCTCTCGACTGCCAGGCCGGACTTGTCATATTCTCAGGGGCCATCATTGTGTTTCTCTCCTTCTCTGCACTTTCAGAACAGATGAGCTCTTCTGTCAAAGGCTGTCCACTATACTCCCTCTCTTTTCTGCACATCGCCTCTGCTGGTTCTTTCCCCTCTGCTCAGACACCTGCTCAAGTCCTTCCTGTCACAATAGCAACTGTCTCTTAGCAACAGCACCGTCACTACTCCAATCCCTTGACTGCAATACACACTGCCCACCATGTCTTCTCTCCATCCCTCCACCACTAAGCTCTGGAAAGTGTCCTGCAGTCGCTGGCTATTCCTTCCCTCTTGTGGGCTGCTCCCCTGCTGCTGTTTCATGGACACAGCCCTGACACAGGCTGAAAGACGTCCTGGCTGTTGAAGGGACCAGAGACATGTGAGGCCGCATCACGCGTGGGCACTCATGCTGCTGACAGCTTCCTTCTTGGTATCATCTCTTCCTTGACCCCCGTGATCCACGGATTTCTCTCAGGAGTTGCTTCTTGAACTTCTCTATGGCCTCCTGTATTTCCTATGAGCAGTGTTTCACCCCCTCTATTCTAATTCTACACATTTTCCTTCTGCGAATTCCACTCCTGTGTCCTCAACTACCATGCACAAACGGATGCAACCCACATCTTCTTCTTCAGCCCTCAACCATGCACAGGACATCATGTAGATATACCACGGCCATCTCACACTCAGCAACTTCAACTCTGAACTCACAACCTTCCCTACAGATCTGATTCTTTTCTGCTATTTCCAGGTTTCACAAATGGTACCACCCTTTGTCTGAGCCAGAAACCTGGAAGTCATTCTCGACCCTTCATTCTCCTTCCTCCGCCACGAGACCGCTTTCCCTACTGCGTATAAGGAATGCGCCTTCTCGTGAGGGCAAACGGGTTTTCTTTAGCATGTCAGCTCCAAAGGACTGGAAGCAGATTCCTGTAGTCTACTGCTGAGAAGACTGGTAAGATCACGCTTGAGCTTGGGGAGAAGGAGTGTCATGATCCATTAATTACATCTGCCATGGGCACAGGGATAGAGGGGAGCATATGGCTTCCAACCTCTATATTTGCTGACCGTGGGTTTTATGCTGCCAAGAATATCCTTGCTTTTTTATGTTCTTGACCAAAGGCTACTAAACTTTCAAGATCCATCTTGATTCCCCTCTTCCTTCCTCACATCTTCCCCCCAATTCTCCAGTTCACACTGATTTATAGACTTCCTGGCCTGTCACAATGCTTCCTATGCACACTTTACATTTTAGCTCTTTATTATCATGTACTTTTAGCAATTGTCTCAGGCAAGTAAATCTTACTCCAAGAAAATACTTTGAAATTCTTCTGCACGCTGACCACACGTATATACTTCTGCAGGGGCAGCGCAGTCCGGGCTGTTTGGTGGGTTTCAGTCAATTCTTATAGTATTACAAGCAGTGACGGCCTCTCTCCACCCCGCTGGGAGGCTGAGAAACAGACTCACCGAGCAGCTGGTTGGCAGAAGAGGTGGTGAGGTTAAACTGCTGCTCCAGATACTTCCCCAAGAAGGCAGCGAAGCCAGCCACCACTGCAATCTCCATGCAGGCGGCCAGGATGATGCAGGTAAACACAGGGTTTGAGAGCAGGTGCTTTGTGACCTTCGGGATCACTGCAGGGAGAGAAGCAGAGGACCAAGGTCACACACTGCACTCCCAGGCCTTCTGCCCCCAAGGCCCCAATTTGACCCATCTCAGTAAACAGCATCAGGAATCACCTGGTTGCTCAGGCCAAAGCCTATAACCTGTTAAGTCAGCCATAATTGTGAAAACTCTGGCTTCAAAATATATGCTGATGTCTCGTCGACTAAACTGACAACTACGAAAGCAGGAGAAACTACACCATGACTTTTCTTTTTTTTTTACAGCACACTTGAAACACTATTTTATAAGCCATCACAAGTTATTTCCATCCAAGAAAAAGACGAGTTCGGGGTTTGTTTCTCAAAAGGGAAAATATAACTTAATCGTATTATAATTATAAATGTATTAATTATATTAATACATCTAAGTATATATTATCAATATACCTGTGATGAATATTTATAATGGTGTGTGTTAAGAAAATATATTTAATCTTTTTTTTTCAGCAACTTTTTTTTTTTTATATTGGAATATAGTTGATCAACAACGTTGTGTTAGTTTCAGGTGTACAGCAAAGTGATTCATGTATACAGCAAAGTGATTCATGTATACATATGCATGTATCTATTCTTTTAAGAAAATATATTTCATCTTAACAGTTTCAAGAAAGAAATGATAGTGTACGTATATGCATACACACATACACACGCACACACAATACATATATAATCCAGCCTCCACCCACCCACCCCGCTTCCTTCTCACAACCACATTCGCCTGGCCAAGCTTCCATGAGCTTTCACTTGGGGAAGACTAGGGTCTTGGTTTTCACTCTTGATCCAATATAATCCTCCCCTATGCAGTAGTCAATGGGATCAGCTCACATCAGCTTCCTACTCAAACTCCACAATGGCCAAAATCCACACTTGGTACGATGGCCCACAGTCTGCCCCTTGGCTATCCGATCGCACTTCTGACCACTCTCCATCCTCCCTCTGCTCCAGCCCCACCTGCACCTGGTCCTCCCCACCCAGCTCTTTGCACCAGGGCTCTTCCCTCCATTAAATGCTCTGAACCCAGATCTTTGCTCCATCTCTTCCTTATTCCTCGGGTGGTCTTTCCTCAACACCCAAGGCAACCTAGAAGCTGCTGCCCGCCCAGCCCTGATGCTCAGGGCTCAGATGAGAGTTGATGGTGGGCAAAAGTGCTTTGTGGCTTGTGTACCGCTTTAATTACCACTGGAGCCAAAGCAGGTTTTGCTGAGGTGATGCATTTCAATCTTATTTTATTTTACTCTGTTTTTCCTAAAGTAGGTGGTTTCATAAACCGCTCAGGTTTCCTTTTAATTTGCTGCTTTTACAAATGAGAGATTTGGGTTTCTTAAAATCCTTTGAATGTAATCACATTATTTGGCTCTTTCCAGCCATTAGAATCCTTTGTACATGGTCTTTGACCAGATCTCCTCAGCTATGGAGTGATGACATATCCTGGCAGTAGGCAAGGGGTCTGGGGGTATCAGGACAACCCCATCATTTCAATACTTATGCCATTATTTTGATGTGCACTTAGTAAAAAAAAAAAAAAAAAAGTTAACTAAAATAAAACTGATACATCAAATGCATGGTTTCATGGCTACCATAGCTTAAGATGACGCTAGGTTAAATAAAACAAGTAGATTTAAAGTTATTTAAAGAGAAAGTTATGTAAATGATGGTACAGGTGGTAAGGAAATAGGCAAAAACGTGTAAAAGTGGTGTACCAGTGATAAGTTAGGGGACCTCTGTTCTGCTGTACTCATAATAATGAGGAACATTTGGCATGCGGTGTACTTGTTTCCACCTGTGTAAATAGAAAAAGATAAGACAGAGTCCCAGATGTAGCAAGTACTATTCCAGGTCTAGGAAAAACCAATCAGTGCCCATGGTCATACAAAATAAAGAGGTGAGCAATGTCTAACACTGCATTCCAAGGTAATGAATTAGCCAGCTGTCCTAAAGAAGAGAGCTAATTACACAGGCTCAATCTCATTTCCTAGGAGATGAAACCTCTAAATGGCCCAACTAATTAGAATAAAATAATAATAGGAGATACATAAGTTTTTAATAATGTTAACAGACAAGCTCAATAAATCAAAATAACAGAACAATGGGTCAGGAACTGGCAGATACACACAACATAAAATTTATCATTTCTGGGAAAGATACCAAGTTTCAAAAATGAAAATCTCTATATAAGACAGGGACTTAAGGATCCTTTGACGTACTAAAAGGAACTTAGCTATGGGAATGGACTGAGCCAGATGATTGGAGGCTCAGAATCACTGTGGGCTGAGCAATCTGATTCTGCATCCCAACAGATGCAGACAACCAGACAATAACCAGAGCTGGTGGCCTCAGCTGTTCCACGGTGGTTTCTCGTTAAACTACTAAAATCTTAGGAAGGTAACTCTTGGATTAAATAAATGCGTGTGTAGACATGCACAAAATAAAACAAAAACTTTAAAAATGGTAGGAATAAGAATAAAGATGGTGAGAAAACAACTTTAAATCCATGGTATTTATATATTTATACCTGCTTTATTGCAAGGGACTGGCCTTTATGCGTGTGTTCTGTTCATTTTTTACACGGTTTCGAGCATTTATAATAATCTGACTTTTTTAGAAATGTCATCTCAAATACTTGTCTAGAAGAGGTTACACTTAAAATCTATGCTTAGGGGCTTCCCTGCTGGCGCAGGGGTTAAGAATCCGCCTGCCAGTGCAGGGGACATGGGTTCGAGCCCTGGTCCGGGAAGATCCCACATGCTGCGGAGCAACTAAGCCCGTGTGCCGCAACTACTGAAGCCCGCGCGCCTAGAGCCCGTGCTCCGCAACAAGAGAAGCCACCGTGATGAGAAGCCTGCACACCGCAACAAGGAGTAGCCCCCACTCGCCACAGCTAGAGAAAGCCCGCGCACAGGAACGAAGACCCAATGCAGCCAAAAATAAAATTAATAAAATAAGTAATAAATTTAAAAATAAATAAATAAATAAATAAATAAATAAAATCTATGTTTAAATGTTGGAAAATTTTCCTTTGTTAAATTCACATTACTAAGTATTGTACAACTATTTAGAGGAATGTTGACTGTGTAATGTTCAAAGATGTATCCTGTTTGACAAATACAGAAGATGAATACATTGGGCATAAACGGAAGGTAATGAAGTATTTGTCTTCATAAACAAAAACCCCTTGGATGTTAAGACTCCGTTGTCATAAATCACCGCTAATGAGTGAAGGCTGATCTGCTATAGCGTCTGGCACATTGTGATGGTATAATGTACCTGTGACAAGGGACTGGTTGATTATGTCACAAAACACCAAGCTTCACAGAGAGTGGTATGGATTTACATGGGCAACCACAGCACTTCCTTGTAATAGATGAATTTGAAAGCCCCCAGCTATTCATGTTTTGGCGGGTAATAACACTGTCGCTCCATCATTGTAGTCTTTCGGCATTAAGATGTCTAAACTTTGGAAACACTGCTGACAAACAGTCAGCGCGTCGGGGACACTCCAGGAAAACCATCCTGTACCATGCTTTTATCGTAGGCTTCATCTACTCTGTTACAGTGCAGACTTTTTAGATCTGGGGACTTCAGTAGGAGAAAGCACCACAGCCACACTTGCTTGCAAATAAAACTGCGGCTGAGCTGGCACCACCAGCATCCTCCAATTCGGAACTATGTTCTCTGGCTCAGAAATGATGCCAATGAGGAGTTGAGTTTGATCACATTAGCTGTCTGGGCCTCGGTACCTCCTTGTCCTTGATCATGGCCATCGTGGTTTATTTGGTGATGACGAGGGCACTTCTCAACAAAGGCAACTCCAGCTAATGGAAAATTTTCATACTTCAGCAAGCATTTTAATTATTGCAGAGATCATTCCATTTCGGTTGGAAGGATTCCTTGTCGAGATAGGAGCCTGCCTGCTTTTGTTTGAATATCTAATGACTAATTTTGCCTTGGATTAGATGTGAAAATCAGTAGGTTTGAGAATTATCTGACTGAAGGCCCAGGGAAGACTCAGTGGGCCTCATCTGCATGAAGAGCACTCTTTTTTCCGCCTATACCCAGCCGGTTCGCCTCCAGAAATGACAGCTTCCTCTTGTGTTCAGCTATTTTCCTCCCAGTTTCTTCCTCCCAGTTTCTTCCTCCCATCCTGGGTTTTATTGCAATGACTTGTAGTACTGTCAAAGAAGATTCCCTTCCAAAGGTTCAATCTACCCTCCAAAGCCCCAATTTGAAAAGGGGTATTGATTAGCTTGACCCTAGGGTTGGCTATCCCAGTGTTCCAAGCTTTTTCATGCAAATGGTTGTTAAGCCCATAAAATGCTAACTTTCCAAGGTGGCAGTAGCTAATGAGGCGGCCCAGACAGATAGAAATTGGTGAACCAAGGCCACACCAGGCTACCAAACAGCTACAGTCTCCCAGAGCTATCTGCCTCTCACCTTCTGATTTAGCCTCAGAAGTTGGGAGCTGGGGTAGGAGGCAGGCGGGCTTGTACCATGCAGCTTCACAGCTAGGGAAACCTTTTCACCTCTCATCAGGAGAACGGTGCTGCTACTAGCGGAATGGTACAAAGTTGGGAGCGATCTCCAGGGAAAACAAGTTTGCTACTGCTAGTCTTTGGAAGGCAGTCCTGTAGGATGCAGTTTCTTGGAAAACTGTGGGTTCTCCAAGAGGGAGAAAGGCAGGTTTAGAGAAGTCATGAGGATTAACCCTGACAGAGCATTTCCTGTGGGCCAAGTACCATTCTAACTGCTTACACATCCACTCGCATTATCCTCACGACAAACTGTGTTCCTGGGATGCTTAAAATCCTCCATTTACAGATGAGAAGACGGAGGCAGACAGTGGCCCCATGGTCAAGGAAGCAAAGCACCTGCTACCACACGCTGTGCTCATAACCACTGTGCTGTTCTGCTCTGGGTTCTGAGGGGTGCTGTTGTTGGCTTGAGGACTAAACATGCAGGCTGCCCCTGGTAACCAAGCTGCGGCTTAATTCTTAGAATGAAGAATAATAAAACATTCCCACTGGGGTTAGGGAAAATGAACAGATCTGACATGACTAAGGGCTTAGTCCCTGTCATTTGAAGGCAGAGAAGTAGGAAAGGAAGGGAGGGGGGACAGAGGAATGAAAGAAAGGATTGGAGAGCCTACAGAAGAGTCCTGTACCACAGAAAAGGTTTCACTGAATAAGGTGGTATAAAATAATGGCTAAGAACCTGGTCTAAGGAGCCAGGTCATTGGGATTTGAATTCTGGCTTCAAGACGGACCAGAGCACATGACTCCATCCCATGGATTGCCACAAACATGAAATGAGACCCACTGCATGTAAAGCATGTGGCCCAGGGCTTCTAGTCTAGAATACAGGTAAGAGTCTGATGGGATTAACGGCAAAGATTGACTGTATAGCACAGGGAACTGTATTCAATATCCTGTAATAAACTATAATGGAAAAGAGTATGAAAAAAATATATATATATGCATAACAGTCACTTTTCCGTACATCTAAAACTAACACAATATTGTAAGTCAACTATACTTCAGTAAAAAAGAGTTCGATAGGATTAATAGTAATCAATACAATAGAAGTAATCCTTGGCTATGTTAGGGAGAGAGCCCTTGGGCTGGGAGGAGGACGTCAGGCTTCCTACAGGAATGCCTATGTGATCAGATGTGATGAGTAGAGTGGGGAAGAGACTGGAGCAGATGAACTGAGCTCCTGGGAGCCAAGGGCTTTCCAAGAAGATCCCCCTTCTGCAGGGGGCTGTTCAGCAGATCAGGGGGTCAGGAGGCACAAGTCCTTGTCCACTACCCTTCCTGGGAATTGGAGGTACTCTGGGAAGTGCTCAACGTGGGGCTCAGTTATACTCCCCTTGACCCTCAGATCTCTCTGCCTTCAGTCTCTCTACTGAAGTTGGCCTTGACTTTCTTTCTCTTTAGTAACACTTCTGTCAATTCAGCATGGTTAACATCTCCCAAGATGGGAGGTGGAGCCAGTCTATGCAACTGCTCAGGAATCATGACAATGACCGCCAAAGCCTGCCTCGCAACCAGCGTTGGATGGGCACCGTGGCAAGGTTTCTCATTTTTAACCCTCACGACTATTACAACAGGGGGTGGTCCTACCATCCTCATTTTAGACCCAAGGAAACCAAGGCTCCCTTGAGAGGCTGAAACCCAACAGTCCGCATCCCAGAATACAAAACAGAGAAGCGAAGGAGGGTGGATTTGAACTCAGTTCTGCCTGCACTCTGGGACTCATCTCTAAATCTTCAGGTTTCTGGGTGGGGCCTCGAATCAACAGAAAAGTACTTTCCTGAAAGGTGAGCCACCATGAAGTGCTTCCCAACATAGGAGACCCATGACCAGAAGAGAACAGAGGTGGGGGGGATCTGGGTGAGATAAATAACAGTATTCAAGTCATGACGACAAAAGAAAAAAAAAAAAAGAAAGAGGAAGGAAGAAATAATGGAGTGGAAAAACACACCATCATGGAGGCACAAGAGTGAAGCCAAGGTAGAGCGGATCCTGGGAAAAACGAAGTTTCATGGGGTAGCGTGAATGTTCACCAGCCACCAAGTTGGTTCCCACATGCCCAGGGCAGGCTGTCATCCTGGCACCACCGACCCCACTGGACGCCCTTGTCTGGGTCCTCCCGTCTGTCTCATAGGAGGAGCCAGGTGCTCTCAGGTAGAGCAGAGATGTAGCAGCTCCATCCCCAGACATGGGCACTGTGCCTGGTAAGAGCAGATGCTTAATACATGCAAGGTAGATTAAAGAATCCAATAAAGAAACAAATGAATCGCACAGCCTTGAAAGGTAACTGTCATAGTCTCTTGAGGAACATTAGCTGTAGAAACAGAGACCGATTTATGATCACACCATTCGAGATGTTCTGCAGGTTCATGGGCTGTGAGGAAAGTGGGAATAATTAGCTAATACGGTCATTTCCATCACTGATTCTGGAGGTGCCCAAACCATCCCTTGAGTAGGTAGGGGTGAGGGAAATCCCAGTGGGAGGGGAGGCCCGTGGTGCCTCCCGGAAGCGAGCGCCTACCATGAACTTGGCCCCAGACCAGCAGACTTGGGCCCCCTGTGGCCTCATCACTATAGAGGAGCCCATCCCCCAATCTCTGCCCGGGGCATCCAGGGGAGCTTCTAGCATCCTCTCACGGCTAACTTTGAAAGCAGTAACTACCAGGCTTCTGTCTGCCCATCTTCAGTAAGGTAATAGGCAGACAGCAACACCTCCCTTGTATGGAGAAGGTCATGGTTTGAAAGAACAAACAAGAAGCCATCAGCACAGGAAATGAGCATCTACAGCGAAATCCAAGTGTCAGGTGGGTGTGGATCGGTTAGGACAACCCAGAGCCCATCAATTCTACCGACTCTTGAAAAGTCACCACCTCCTTACAGCCACACCAAGGAGGAGCAGCGTGGTTGCCCACTAGCCAGTTTAAAGCAAGAACTAAGTGTCCACAGAGGCATGTCTAGCATCTGCCAGCTGCTGCTCTAAACTGGGGTCATCCCAGTCATTTCCTGGCATCAGCAGTGTGAAGTCAGAAACGTGATCCCCACATGATTTCAGAGGTGGAGGAAGGAGCTTGGGAAGCAGCAGGCTCTTATTCAGACCCCAATATTGCATCTTCCCATGTTGGCCGCAGACAGAAAATGACTAAGGAAATCAAGAGTCTTTCGTAAGCGAACGGCCACTTTTATAACTTCATGCCAGCCCCTAGAACCTTCTCTGGGAGCAGGGCGCCCCACCTCAGCGGTGGCCGGGCTCACTGCGTCTGACATCCACAAAAATGCTAACGATGGGAGAATTCATCCCTGGGAAGTCTGGAAGGGGAAACAGCAGTGTCCAGAAAAGAAACGGTGAAGCCAAGCACCCAAGCTGACGTACGTGCCCAACTCTAAACCTAGGCTTCCTAATGCTACTTCCGGAAGTGCTGGGTTTACAGCAGGTCTTCTCAGAGCCTTCAATATGCTAACGTCAACCTCCAAGAGTCATGTCACAGACTGTCCCAAGCTTATTTCATCAGCGGGTCACCTCCCCCATTTTATCTTCTATGCAACTGCCAGAGAAATTAGCCCCTGGTGGAGAACCCTCGAGGGACCCCCACCAGCTCTGACATTTGTTTTCTCCTGGGAGCTCACTTAGAATCTTCTGGGGAGCTTTAAAGACACCCAGATGCCTGGGTCACCTCTCCCTCATCCCCCTTGCCCACCACAGACTCAGAGAATCATAATTTGTAGGGATGCGGCCCCTGAATATGTGTGTTTCAAGAAAGCCCACATGCAGTGCTGACTCAAATCCCTAGTTGGGAAACAATGGCTCATAAAATAAAGTCCAGTCTCATTAGAAGGGCAATGAGAAGGCCCTCAATAATTCATTCATAATTTTACCAAAGACTTACTGGGCAGCTTTGGATACCAGGAACTCTGCTGGATGTGGAAGCTGAGACCAGCCTGTCTTCTATCATGACCTTCCCTAAATCCTCTTCCCAAAACCAGATGTCTCTCTTCCATGCACATCTCAGGCATCCCAGCCCGGAAGCCTTTGCCCTCCCCTCCATCCACGGGAATCCTGCCCGTCCTTCAAGATCAGGCTGAAATGCTGCATCTTTCACGCACCTGTCTTCAAATCCTCCCTCTGTGGTCCTCACTATATCCCTTTGAACCTCCCTTAATCCTCACCACCTTCTATCCTGTATCATAGCAACACATCATAAGTGCCGGAAGAGTGAGCATGAATAAGAGAGTCCTGGGGTCCCATAAGTCTGAGAAATAGAAACTAAAGCAAAGCCAGACAGCTTTCCTTAGAGCTGGCCTTCTCAGAGCCTTTAACACAAACATATTCTATGACTCTCCAAGAGCGTCATAGTATACATATGGTTTCCCAACTTATTTGGCCATGTAACCACTACTCCTGGTTATTTTTGTTGATCTGTTTTTCTCTGAGCATCTCAGAGGACTCACGTTCCAAGGAACTCCCATTGGGAAATGCTGTCTTCTAGTTTTTTCCCTCCTTCCTCCCTTTTTTCCTCCCTCCCTCCCTTCCTTCCAAAACCACAAGGAGCATCCACAGTGTGCCAGGCAGCATCGTGCTAGGTGCCCTCACCTATGTTCATCTCAGGCGCTTTGCTGAAATAACTTGAGATGGGGAGTCGTGACTGATGCACGGATATAACCCCCAGCGCATCCTCCATCGACACTGATACGAACACGATGAAACCACTGACCAGTCTGGACCCTGGGGACCTGTAAAAATGACACCTGTGACGTGGCAGCCTCTGAACCACAGCTTGGCATAGAATTCCATGTGGTTGGGAAGGCAGATGGTTTCCTTGGCCACAGAATCAAGAAAGAAGACTTTGACAGGAAACCCACACGAGGGGAAAGCGCAGTTCTGAAGATGAATCGCATGATAAAAAACACTCAGCCGTTTGGCCTGCAGAACAAGGACTCTCTGATCACCAGGCCGCTCACAATAACACTGTGCTGAAAGGCAACAGGCCCTTACTTAAGACAGATGCAGCAGAAACCGACTGCTGGCTGGCAGACGATGGAGGTGGCCTGGCACAGATGCGGAAGCCGGAGGCATGAGCTGGGTCCCACGGCCAGGCCGACGCACGTGGGGTCCCCGCGGGAACAATGGGTGGCACAGAGGTGGGGGGCGAGTATGCACCCTGCCCAAGCAGCAAGACGCCCGCTAGGAAGATGGGCGAGTAAAGACACGCACCCAAAGGCACAGTGCAGGTCAGCCTGAGCCACTGGTCTGGCAGACCCTCTGATTTGGTGGCTGAAGCACCAGGAGCAGATCTTCCTTCCCACACAGGTAAGGCACCTGGGAGCCAGCCGTGACACTCAACACAGGTGGAGCTCCTGCTAAGCCAGTGTCTGCGGGTGGGTCAAACACAGGTCAGAACTCTGGGAGGGGCTGTGTGTGAGGACGGCTTTAGGGAAAGCAGCAAACCGTGCTGGGCTGGGCAGCGCCTGTCCAACGATCCATGCATCCCCCCATTTATCAGATGTGTACTGAGCATCGGCCATGTACAAGGGCGTGGGCAAAGCCGGATGTGGTCCCTGACCTCATGGAGCTTATGGAGGAAGTGATCACTCCTACAGAGGTCACATTCTGACCATGACACAGAGAGCAACATGCCGTGGAGGGGTGCCATCAGGAGGTCAGGGAAATGTCCTTGGGGAAATGATGTGTGAGCTGATGTCTGAAGATGGGATCAGAATTCCAGGGGTGGGAACAGCAAATGCAAAGTCCATTGAGCCCGTGGAATATGAAGGACTAAAAAGAGGCCAGCAAGGTGAGACTGGTATGGTGGGAACAGGGCGGCAGGTGTGAGAAGAGGCTGGAGGGGCAGAATCTCACTGGGCTGGTGGCCACGTGAAGGGCTCGGCCTCTATCTATCAGGATCAGACATATTCTGAACACATCCCAGTGTGGATGAGAGCCTGGAGGGGTAGGGCAGACTGGAGTACAGGACAGACCATGAGCGGGAGGGAGAGATATTTATGTGCTAAAGTCAGCAGAACCGGGTGATGGATGGCATTAGGGGTGTGGGTGGGGAGAGGCGTGGGGAAGGTACCAACCCAGGCAGATTTCATTTCCCCTAGAAATGAAGGTCCTCTAGAGTCGGGCTCTGCATTTCCTCTTTTGAAGAGGGAGAAAGTGGACATTAAGAGTGGAAGTTTCTCCAACACAGTAAAGGCTTTTGTTCCATCCACCCTAGACCGATCCCTTTTTCCTTCTCGGTTGGTTCATTAATAGTTGAGTGGATCTTTGTGGGAAGTAGAGGAACAGAGGAAAGAGTTCGGGTTTGGGAGTCTCAGACCCAAGTTCGGTCCCAGCTGCATCCTTCACAGCTGCGGGAACCTGGGTGCACGGTTTAATCTCCCAGAGCTCCGCGTCCCCATGGGTGGCATGGAGATTGGTAACGACACGCACGTTATCAGCCGTACTATGGGGGTCAAGTGGGAGGTCTGTGCAAGTGCTTTGGAAGTCATCAGCTGTACTCCATATTTTGGGCGTGGTTTTTAAGATTCTGAGCCTGAAGGCCCACCCCCACCTTGCCAGCTAAGCCATCACCCGCGGTCACCTGGTGCTACTATCTTTTCTGGGACAGGAAGAGGCCACTTGGCAGTCAGCATGAAGGGCGCAGAGACAAGAGCGCTCAGCTTTTGACTTCTCTGCTTACTCAGTGATCAAAGGTGGGCTCTCCCTTCAGGTTTTAAGCCGCTGGTACAGTGACACTCATCCCCCGCTGGGAAGTCCATCAGAGGGTCAGGAAACACCAATGCTTGCAGGAAGCTGTCCTTCCCTCCCTTTTTAGCTGGACCCTTGCCTAGAAGACTCATTGTTTTAGGACACGTCTGCAGCCACAGTCGCAGTTTTAGTACCCGCTGTTGAAAAGTCACTTAGCACCTTGCTGACGCCACTTTTTCTTTAAGAGAGTTTGTTTATTGCCCGAAGATGCAGCACAAGGTTGTGGTTAAGAAGACAGACACTGAGGCCCTCCACGGTTCAAACGCCTTTCCTTTCCATCTGTAAGCCTCAATTTCCTGGTCTGTAAAATGGCACCAATGTCTCATGGGGTTGGGGGGGGATTAAATATGATGGTGCAGGAAAAACAAACGTTAGCTGCTATTATGTGTGTATGTGCGTACGTGGGCACACTGGCAAGAAAGTGTTCATTTGTTTACCCATTCATTCATTCAATCCATATTACCTACATGCCAGGCACTAAGCTAGGCAGTGGGAACAAAAAAGATGAATGAGAGCTTCGTGTCCTTGGAGAAGCCACAAGCTTTGGGAAGATGCAGGCAAACAGATGGGCTACTGTGTAGTGGGGGTTACCCCAAGTGCTTTGCGGGGCCTTTGAGGGCAACAGAGGAATGCAGCTAATCTAGTACTGAGCAGACAGGGGCATGAGCACAGGGGGGCTATAGGCAAGGGCTCCTTGGGAAGGTAGGGACCGAGACCAGCCCAGAAGTGGATCAAGGGAGGTAGGGCGTTCCAGGCAGAAACAGCAGCAAAGAGAAGAGTGCGTGAGGTGTTCTGAAAACTGTACAGGACGTGATGGGGAAGTTGGACACACCCGTGGCTGCAGGAACCCGTGGCTGCAGAAAGGGCCCGGGTCCTAACCATCAAGGCCCCTCCAGGGCAAGTGACGCTGGAGCCAATTTCCAAATGCAACACACAACGGTGGATGTGAGAATAAACACACTAGCTAATGAGAATACTGTCCATTTGTGTGTTAACCGTCCCCCTGAATTCTTTCCTCCCACCAGATCTAGACTTTTAGAAACCATTCTGCAAACCCTGAGCATCGGATTCAACGAGACCACGCTACGTGCAGTCCCGGCCCCCAGGGGCTCACTGTGCCGGAAAGGGGAGGCGTGGACACAGCAGTAAACACAAGAGGAGGGAGGTGGTGGTGGTGGTGTGGGGGGGTTCCTGAAAGATGAATCAGCAAAATGCCCTGAAGAGCAAGAAGAGGGAGGAGGGGCTTTAGAGTCAGGGAGGAAAGGAAAAGTTCTTTGGTGGCACAGCTGAGATGCAAAAACGTGTCTTGGATTTGCAGGCTCCCACCTGGGGGAGATGCTGGAGTTTCACAAGCCCAAGCATTTGTTCCCCTGCTGCCTGCTTTGTGAAATGGATATGTGACAGTCACCGCAAGACGGGGACGTCTGGGCTGTGCAACAAGTAACAGTTTCTCTACACAGTTCTGGAACAAGATTCTGAGCTTTCCATCTCTCACCTTCTTATAACAATTGCAAAACCCAACTGGTGGTCGACTTTGTTGGAAATAGACCTTCAAAGCCTGCTCTGGGGGGAGAGGGCTCTGGAAAGTGATCACAGGCCTGAAGTCCTCTGTCACCGAATGGGAGCTCTATGTCGTCACCTATAAGGGGTAATAAGTCCTAGTGCTGACCTTATGCAGCTGCTGTAAAGTTACACCAGACACCACACTGTAAAACCAAGAGGAGCTGAAAGACACGATCAAGGTTGTATGACTGGAAAGTGGCTCAGCTGGATTTGAACCCAGGTGAGCAGCCCCACAGCTCTCTCAGGAGCAGAAGAGGCTGTGTGTCTTGGTCCCAGAGGGAAGGAAGGTGGAGTGGCTGCTCTCGGGCCAACGGCAGTTCTTCTCAGGGGCCTTTGCTATCTGTAGAGCTTGGCAGGGCACACAGATTGATGGCTAGGAAAGAAACCCGTTTGCAAGCTCAAATGAAACGGATGAGAAATTGCAACATGTAGAGCAATGTTAATTCCTCTGATATGTGTAACGATGCTTAGCTTATCTGTACCCGTAAATGTGTTGCAGGCTGTATGCAGACCAGCGGGGCTTCCGAGGCTGCAAATCAGGTGAAGAATTTGGGAGCGCCTGGCAGCATCACGTGCTGCTTCTGGTGGAAATGTCCACGTGGCAGAAACATTTTTGTCTCACGTGGAAAAAGTGAAGGATATAAACCACCGTGGCTCCCTCTCCGTGTGTTGGCATGTGTAAAATTTATTAGCATGATAGCTCGCTCCACTGTACCCTGGCTCCTGGGGATTCTTCTAGACACGCTGCCTTCCTTTCCTGCTTGGGCATCCTTTAGGTCCATTAATGGACCTGATGCCTCTGGGAATTGCTAATTCTAAATTAAAAATCATTAACTATCCAAGTGGAGCCCATGTACACACAGGCCATAACTTGTGATGGCTCTGATCTAGCGAGCCTCAGACCCATCTACCCAACTGTGTACTTGTCAGCTCAGACACAGCAAGTTCAGCACTCATCTTGTCACTGGTTCGACTTTGCCCACTGCGTGCCTCCCCTGCTACTATACTTGCTCCAGAATCTAAGCTGCCTTGGTGACCGCTGTGTCCCCGGAGCCTGGCGGGATCTCAGTAAATGCTGACTGAATTAACAAATGGGTTAACCAGTAATTGAATCAGAGCCCGAGAATTCTGAAACCATGGCATCCCTCAAGACTCAGCTCAGCTCTGCACTGGACCCAAGAGGTGGGCTTTCGCTGCCTGTTGACCGTATTTCCATAACCTATGGTGCTGCCCGGTACTGCAGTTCTCATCACATTAGGCCACCTTTCTGACTTGCCGGCCTGTCGCTACATTGGACAGCGAGTTCTCTGATGGCACAATTGTATCATTTTCACCTGTGTCTCCCCAGAGATGAAAGATGAGTGATTACAGGTATAGCTCTTACCATCAGAGGCTTAGGAAAGCAGGGCCATCATCCTGGGAAGAGGAAAAATCTGGAAAGGCTGCCACCGCCCAGGTCCAAGGTGCCCTCTGCAAGGCCCGCTCTCAAGCCAGCCCCATCTATTGCCGTGGATCTGGTCCCTGGGACACTGTGTGGCCAGCTGTGCTATCAGAGGGTCAGCAGGCATCACCCTCCAGCCACCTGGGGGCTCCTGAAGGGGGCCCATTTGGGGAGCCTATTTTAAGAAGCACATACTCCTGAGGGTCCAGACCAGGGCAACCTCAGAGGACACAAAGCACGGGGCCTTCTCATCTAACAGAGCATTCTCACCCTTAGAGATCATCTACAATTCCACATGACGACTTTGGTAGAAGCCATCCCGGAACATGGAGTCAAACATGACATTAGGTTCTTAAATTAGTCTCTTCTGGGAATTAGCACAAGTTCTTTGAATTCCTCGCTGGCTAACAGGTGGTATTAACTGACAATCTTCCAAGGGAATTCTCACGACCACGGTGTCACCGAGGAACGGTGTTACAACTCTATACTTGTGGAGAGAAGCGCGGAGAAGTTAATGATCGCAGAGCCGGTGAAGGGCAGAGCGGGGATCTGAGTGCAAGGTCACCCGAGGTTCTCTCCGTGGTTCTCAAGCATCTCCACGGAAAGTGCACCTCGTTAGACAGAGCTCAGTAAAGAGACTCTCATCAAATCTCTAAGTCGAGCACTGCGAGCCTGAGGTGGCAGCTGCTGAAAGTGGGCCTGGCTGTGTGCCCGGTTCCTGCAGAGGTAACGGTCCACCTGTTTCCCACCCCAGCCTCCCCGAGAAGTAACACCTCAGCCTTGCTCCTGCCCACTTCCAAAATCCAGCAAGTCCTTCAGGGGATCCAGCAGGAAGAGGTCCTTGAATTAGGGAGCACCGTGCATACCTCTCAGTGGGGAGGGGGCCAGGATAGACACCGAGCAGCTTTGAGGCTGTCTGGTCGTCATCCTCACCTCTTAAGAGGCTGTAGCAAATGTGGAGATAACCAGGGGCTGTTGACGGGGTTCCTCATCCTCATTCTGCATCGCTGTTCGTGTCTCGCCATTTTGTCAGAAAAGATGCACTTGTTTCCTCTAAAAATGATGATGAGCGCTCTGCCGCATTCTAAAGTGCGACTCTGCTCTCGAGACTGAGTTAACCTTTCTTTGCAGAGGAACACAGCTCTCATCTCTAATGGAGGGGATGGAAGGACAGAGTGAATCTAAGGAAATGCTCTTCGGATGTGGCTTTTCCAGAACGCCTGCATCAGGCAAAGGGAGCCAACTTCAAAGTCTTACACTGCTTCAATGCGCTTGTAAGTGGCCTGAAAGAGTTCAAAGGAGGGCCATGAAACGTCCAGCTCCCTCCTTTCCTCGCTCCCTTTCTTCCTTCTACGCACATTTATGTGTATCGTACATCAGGTGCTATGTTAGCCACTGGGCTCTCGGCCTGGGCAGGGGTGGTGGTTCGTCTGCTGCCCCTTCGCTAAATGGTAGTAACTTTGTGTTTGCTTTATGAAGTGCATTTACTTCTCAGGGATCAGTTAAGCACAGGGCCAGGGAAGGCAAATCACGCAAAACCAGTGTGATTCTATTTCAGGTCCCCCAGCATCCGGTCCTGAGTGCCACCTGCCAATGAGGCGCCCTTACCTCTCAGCTGCTGGAAGCAGGAGGCACTGCTGTCCGGCTCCAGGGGGTGCCTCAGGACCCCGTTGCTGGGCTTGGGTCTCTCGTATTCTCTTTCCGGGAGCATGGCCTGTTCGCTCTCCAGGGCGGAGTCTGAGTGCGGGGGCAGAGACTGTGGAAACCCAAACATCCAGACGGAAGAAAAGAAGAGTAAGGCACCGCAGAGCAGAAACCCACCCCACCAGGCTCCGATCCAGCGGGGGTCGTCCGGGGTGATGTCCAGGTTACCTGCAATCGGAAAGAGCACGGTTAGCGGGAGGGGACCTGGCGGGGCCTGGCATTCGGTGGAGGTTTGCAATCAGTTCTACAGGTAGGCCGAGGGCTCTGGAAACGGCCTGGGGCGGGGAAGACTGGCCCATGGGCAAAGCAGCCTAGGGCTTCACAGCCGTGCTTCTGGTTTTCCTCAAGCTGAAGGCTGATGGCTTTCCCTCCTTCATCTTCTTGTCTACCCTGTGCTTGCATCAGTCTAAACAAAAACAGTCACCCTCTGAATTTAGGCTGGAGTTGACTGTCTTGGCAGAGCTTGCGAAGGTCTGCTAACAAACACACAGGGAAACAGAAACATTTATTGCTCAAGGGTATAGTTTTCCATGTATATTCACTCGCACCCCCTACGAAGCAGCTAACCTGAGATCCCGTTCCACACCCCACCCCCGTCTTAAATCAGTTCACAGATCACACGGGGCGGCGCAGAATGGAAATCAAGAGCCAGGATACCTGGACTGAAATCCTGCCCACTTCTCGCTGTGCGACCTCAGGCCAGCAATTTTGAACTCTTCATGCCTCGGCTGACTGATGTGTATAACACTGATGCTATGACGGTACTTACCCATATCGAGTTGGGAAGATCAAATGAGCACCACCAGACACAAGGTGTTCAGGATAAGCACTTAAGCGCTTAAATGATGCTAGCTTAATATTTATGCTGACGGTCGTGTTTCCAAGCTGCTAGGGGATGGGTTAATTCAAACCTTGGCTGTGGCCTGTGGTCTGGGGGGCCAGTCCTCTTTTAGAAAGCTCTGCAGCCAAGGTCCATGCTTTAAGGCAACATGCATGTGGTTTGGCTCTCTTGTCTGTGACTACTTTGATCTGCCAGCTGAAGTCAAGAAGATGTAAGCTACCGCTTACCCCTTGGGAGATGATTTTCCCTCTCTCTACAACTGCCTTTTGGAGCAGGGCGCTCCTGCATGAGCTGCTTAGAGATGTCTCTTTGATGATGATTCCATATACCTGGAGCATGGAAGGAAATTCTTGGAGGTCTGGACCACAGCATATGAGCCAAGAACTAATAGGGCTGCAGGCCTGGACCAGATAGATGGATGGGCTTGGCAAGAGAAATGACCACAGTCATCAGATGAGCACTCCCCCATTTGTAAAGTGCTCTCCCTGAAGACTCTTCAGCTAACAGTAATGAAAACACCAGCCGTCATTGACTGAGGGCTTACTCTGCGCAAGGCACCACGCGGAGTGCATTCTTAACTGTTCCAATCAACCCTCCCCGCAACCCTACGAGGTAGGGCCTTTTACTGTCCCTATTTCATATAGATGGAGAAATCGAGGCTTAGAAAGGCTGGGTGCCTTGTCTACATCCACAGAGCTGAAGACTGGAACACAGGCATCCAGTCGCCAAGGGCTACACTCTTTCCCTCGACCGGCAGGTCTTTGTTTTGGGCTCCCTGGAGGGCCCTTAGTGGATAATTCCTGTGCTTTGTGCAATGGGTAAGACCACCAGCTCTTCTGACAGTTGGCAAGTTGGCCTTTACAACATCGGTAGTCTCTGTCCCGGAGACCCTGACATGAGCCCAGCAGCAATAACCAGGGCACCTGAACGGGCCAGTTGCCTTTGTGCGGCTTCATGCCAGAGAGGAGTGTATACTCTATAGAGTGTATACTCTAGTGGGCTTGGGGTTGAATCCCAGCATTGTTACTTACAAGCAGGTGATGCCGGGCAAGTTACTCACCCTCCCTGACCCTTAGTTTCAGCATTTGTGAAATACAGATGATAGTCATGGACAGTGGTTTCCAGGATGAGAGGTAATGAAAAAGCGTCACCTGACACAGAGTCGGCTCTCATCTATGGGAGCTCTTAATGTTTCACTTTTAGGGATATATTTATATAAATGGGAGTTTTTTTAAAAGGAGTATGGCATGGGAAAACACAGGGTGATCTGGAAAGCATCTTTATGCAAACAAGAGAAGAGAAGAGGAAGTCACACCACCTTGGGTAGCTAAGCAAGACTGTTTGCACCAATCGCTTACTGGGTTTTTTTTGGGTTTTTTTTTAACATCTTTATTGGAGTATAATTGCTTTACAATGGTGTGTTAGTTTCTGCTTTATAATAAAGTGAATCAGTTATACATATACATATGTTCCCATATCTCTTCGCTTACTGTTTTTCCTCACCTACTGCCAAGCAATGAATGAAAACAAAAGACGGGAAAAGGGAGCTACAGTATTTCCCTCCTTTGTCTTTGGACCCCATAAATCCGGCAGATGTGAGCCAGTGGGGAGAGAGAAATCCTGGCAGTTGTTTGGCAGAACAAAATCAGTAGCACATAGAAAGTCATATTTTAGATAGGAAGTCAGTGACTCTTCTATGTGTGAGAAAACATCCCCGCGAGAGGGGCTGCGCTGGGGGAGGTGGATGTTTATGTGAATTTGGCAACTCGCTCCCTGTAGGCCTCTGCCTGTGGGTGGAAAGCCGACACGCACTCGCGATCCCCAAGACGGGAGGGTACCTGATCTGTGTCAGCCTCAGAGCACACCTGCCGCTGGGGAAGGGGCGGGGGACGGGTCTGGAGCGAGATGCGCGGAGGGCAGGGATCTGCAGAGCCAGGAAAATCACAGTTGACTATTCTGGGAAGTATTGATTTTTTTCCTCTCCATTTCAATTATCCAGAGGATGGTGGCAGGGAGAGAAATAACAGGCTAAGAAGAAACCACTCAGCTTTGGGGCGTGCTGCCCTCAGGACCGG
This sequence comes from Phocoena sinus, assembly GCF_008692025.1. Taxonomy (NCBI): domain Eukaryota; kingdom Metazoa; phylum Chordata; class Mammalia; order Artiodactyla; family Phocoenidae; genus Phocoena; species Phocoena sinus. The sequence goes on along the minus strand of NC_045764.1, from coordinate 43,426,289 downwards.
TCAGCCTCGTGAGTGGAGCTTCAGCCCAATTTTGGTGGCTCTTGGGAAGACAACGAATGCTTGACACCAGCCTGAGAAACGTCTTTTCTGAGGCACTTCTTTTCTCTACCCATCTCTACAATGAATAGTATTTTCAGGAGGCATCTTGGCCATTTAAGAGGGATATCCACCCCCACCCCCCACCCCCTGGCCTGGCAACTGTCATCGCTTAGCAGATATTGTTCTAGCATTACCTACGCTGAAGGGGAGTTCTCTACGTGGCCTGGCAAAGCATGTCTGCTAGACATTACCCATGTCTGCATTTGGGTCTCCTCCTCTGAGAACGAGGAGGGTTTCACCTCCCTTACTGTGGAGTTAGGTGTGGCCACGCACCACAGAATTTTGCCAATGAAACGCGAGAGAGGAGACACATGTCCCTTCCGTGTGGAGAAGTGTATGAGCTGGTGCATGACTCCCCATGCTCTTTATTCCTGCCTGATCATGAAGCATGTGGAATCCTCCCTAAGATGATGCCTGAGAAGCTACAATGAACAAAATGTGCCTGCTGACCTGCATCAGGTATATAACACAAGCAGGAAATAAACCTTTAGTATTTCCAAGTCACTGACATTTTGGGGGTGTTTGTTACTGCAGCATAACTCAGCCTACCCTGACTAGTACAAAAGGCGTAGGAAATAAAAAATCATACCCTTTGGGCTTCCCTGCTGGCGCAGTGGTTGAGAGTCCGCCTGCCGATGCAGGGGACACAAGTTTGTGCCCCGGTCCAGGAAGATCCCACATGCCGCGGAGTGGCTGGGCCCGTGAGCCATGGCCGCTAAGCCTGCGTGTCCGGAGCCTGTGCTCCGCAACGGGAGAGGCCACAACAGTGAGAGGCCCGTGTACCGCAAAAAAATAAAAATAAAAATCATACCCTTTAAGAAAAGTGGTCCCAGGCAGGCTTAGAATAGCAATGGTCTTCTTTTAGGTCCAGGTAGGGGACCAGGCATGAAAATCTCTCTACTTCTCTTTCTATCTGGTTCTAGTTAGTGTCTTGATCTTAAAAAATGACTGCAGTTTCAGCCTTTTGGCGAAGGCGGCTGTCAGGAAGATGCCCAGAACACAACTGAAGAGCACCAATCTGTCTCATTTACTTAGAATGCATCAAATTGCCAATGAAGCTAGAACCGTGGATAAGGAAAGATGTTGAGAAGGACAGGGTGGAGACAGTATCTTGGGCTGTGGGAACAGTCGAGCAAAGGCCTGGCATCCTCAGGGGACTCTGTGAGTGTCCTGGGTAAGCTCCCTCCAGTCACTTGCCTGCCCCTTGGTCATTCCAGGCACTGAGGAAAAATGCTGGGAAGGGAGCAGAGGGGAGCAGGGAGAGCCACCCCCTGGGTCACCACGAGGTCGGCACAGGGTGGGTCTACCTTTGCATATGCGCCTGTAGGCTTGTTAAGATTTCTGCTTTATAAAAGCTATTGTTCTGACTCTCGCATTCTTGGAATCCAACATTTAGAGGGCTTCATAGTTTCGCTGGGTGAGTTGAGCAAGCTTTGACAGCTGTTCGTTCCCTCTGTTGAAGGTCATATAAACATACGGGCTTCGTTGAGATTTCCCTCCATTTCCAAGGACCACTACCATTGTTGGTTCAAACGAAAGAAATCCCCAGGAACGGGGTTAAACCAGTTTAAAACTAACCAACCAAGTCACCCATGAGGATACCCAAGACTGCGAGAAGAAGAGATCAAAGCAAATTGGGAACACTGACTAAGTCCCAGGCCATACTGATGCGTAAGCGATACTATGGCTCTCTGAGCATTTTTGCTTCGTTTTCCTCAGTCCATTTACCTATTTTTCTAGCCTACTTTGTAAAACTTTTGCTATGAGACTCAAGAAGTCCAAGAGTATCATTAAGTTCCAGACCTAATTAGAAACTGGAGACAGGGAGGGGGTGGGGATGGAGGACAGCATGGATGGTTCAGAATCCCAGCCACTGGACTAATTAGTCCAACGTGAAGGAATCTGGCGGTGGCAGCCAGCCCCAGGGTGGCAGAGCTGGATGCTCTCTGCTTGTCGACCTTTTATGTGAAGCCAATGGATGGACGTATCTTGCTGCAGCTGCAGCACAGCGGGCTGGTGTGCCTTAGGGCCAGTCTGTACGGAAGTGTTGGCAGTCAGGGCATCTCAGCAAGGCCTCTGTCCATGGAAGGGGGCAGGCTTCTGGCTAAACTCCTGGAGACGTTTCAGGGAAGTGAGCTGCCCAGTTGGGGTCAGATAGGCCTGGGCTGTGCAGTGAGTTAACCTCTCTGTTCCTCATTACACCTAATTTTATGTGTGTTTACTATTCCCCAGGCACTGTATTAACTGCTTTGTATGATGAACATGATCCTGTCATCCACACATAGACCCATGAGGAGAAATGGCCCCAGGATCACACAGCTCGTTAGGGGTGTGGTTGGGATGTGAACGGAGGTCTGGTCTGATATTTGAACTCAGAACTCATAATCACTGCAGGGGGACACATCATCTGTGAGGTTCCCAAGAGGCATTTATGTATTTAAAAAGGGGTCAATTCACGGCTGCCACTGTCATCAATTTGTTAACCCCACACTGCGAAGCTTGGTCAGTCCAGTGCTCAGGGGTCTACTCTGCTACCAGGCCCTTCTTCTTCCTACGTCCTGCTCTTGACCGGTCTCAGCTTTACAAAGATGTTCTAGAAAAGAAATTCTGCAGGCACCATCATTCCTTCCCCAGGCTGTCAGAGGAGGCATCTATCCTCCCTAAGAAGAGGGGCCGAAGGAGCCACAGAGGGCTCAGACACGGATGAAAGGCAGCAGCAGCAGAATCCCTGTGTCTGAGTGCGGCCAGGGCAGCCCTCCTGGGGAGCTGCCCCTGGGGTCTTGCAGCCCCATAGCTGGCCTGTTCCTACAACCAACCGCCTCCCCTGCAGCCCCAGCTTCACTGACACACAGATTCCAACCAGACTCTCTCACCGGTCTCTGCCTTTCCGCCCTGTTTCCTCAGCCGCTGCTAGGCTGCCTGGTGAAAGGCACATGCCCTCCTCCAACTACCCCATAACAAGGGTCTCCCAGGGACCTGCCTTGCCCACCTCGCACAATTCCCAGGCCACTGCTTTTCCCAGTCCCCCGCTCAACTCTCAGCTGGAATTTCAGAAACATATGGCTGTGTGCGTGGCCCCTGTACATTCACGCTTAAGGGCACATTCCCATAGGCTGGACAGCCCGAAAGAGGGGCTCTGTCTTAGTCGGTGAGGAAAAGACAGGGAAGGGTCATCCTGAAAGAACTGAGAACCGACTCCTCGAAATACAGCCCCGATCCACTCACAGACAGAATGACAAGTCTCAGTCACAAGATTAGAAAACTGCTGGCAACTATGGAATTCTGTGACTGGCTCCTGAATAGAATAAATTATATTTTTCTGCCCTCTGGTGGTAAAGGGTGGCACCAGCCCTCCGGGGGCCTTCAGAAGGGATGCAAACAAAGAGGGTGACTCACAACACATCCTTCAGTCCTTCGAGACTCATCAGATAGGAAGTCTGCTATTAACTCATTTTGGGGAAAGGCGGCCATCAGCAGGGTGCCCAGACGGAACGGAAACGCGCCCATCTGTCTCAGGTATGGGAGGCTTCAAACTGCCAATGAGTCTAGAACCGTAGATGACACTCCCCTGGGCCTTGAAAGGTGAGGACAGATGTTGAACAGAATGGCTGGGGACGGCACTCCAGACTGAGGGGATGGCCTGAGCAAGGGAATGGCATACGGAGGGGGCTGCGAGTGGATGGGCTAAGCCCCCTCCAGCCACCTGTCTACCTCTTGGCCATTCTAGTCACTGAGAAAAAGAGGCTATTTAATTCCCAAGAGGAATCTTGGCGAGGGGTGTCTCCACATGCTTGCTCTGAGACCTGGGTTTTATATAGATATACCCCTTGGATTGGGTACATCCCTTTACCTCTCTAGGCATCAGTTTCCTTATCTACATAATGCAAGAGTTGGAAGAGAATGATGTCTGAGGCTCTTTCCGGCTCAGGGATTCTGGTACTCCACAAGCTTTGATTCGAGGGGGCCCTGCTAATACACTGAGGGCAGGATAGGCTGCCTGGACACTTGCCTTCTCCCCGCAGGCAGCCTTCCCCATGCACTGGGAGGGTGCCCCCTTTCCTCCCCTCCTTTGCTACTCCTGTCCTGTACTGCCTTTGGTGCAGTGGCGGAAGCCGGCTTTCTGTCCGTAGAAGCAAGGTGGCAGCTGACCGTCACCATGGGTTGTTTCTCTGACCAGGCCACCAGTCATCCCACCCGCTAGGAATAGGGTTCAAAGGGCCAACCAAGGGCTACAAAACAGCGGCATTCAATCACCTCCTGAACAGACCCAGCACTTTAAAACGAACAAACAAATAAGGCTGCATTTGATTTTTCTCCCCCGTTTGGAAATCTGTAACATCATTAGCTACAAGTAAATATATCACTGGGATTAATGGAGTGAATCACAGAGTGACTTGATTGGATTTAAAACCAGATTATGTCTTTGGGGTGAATTAGTAAATTTAGCCCTGTCAAGAGATGACGAATTGAACACCAGGGGACTGAGAGTCCTTATTGATCCTGGGAATAGATCGGGATGAGACAGAGAAGCTGGAAAGGCTTCCTGCACCGTTTTCAGAGAGAAAGGAAACATGGCTTCTCAACTCGCTAAGCAGCACAGGAACACAGCGTCCTCTTTCGGGCACGCAGTTGAGTCGTGACCGAGACGGCCTCCAACGATCCCCACCCCTGGAATTCACGTCCTTATGAAATGATCCCTTCTTCCAAGTGTACAGAAACAAGTGGCTTGCTGCTAACACAAAAAACGCAGCAGAAGCAATGAGGTGTCACTTGTGAGACTAGGTTACAAAAGACTGTGGCTTTGTCTCAGGTGCTCTTACCCTCTCTTGGGAGGTTTGCTCCAGGGGAGGCCATGCCGAGGTTAGCCCTGTACAGAGATCTGTGGGAGCCAGCCTGAGAGCCCATCTGCCAAGGACTGCCAACAGCCGTGGGGTGAGTTTGGAAGTGGAGCCCCTCCGGGTGGGCTTTCAGATGATTTGATACCAGCTCAACACCTTGACTGCAGCCTCATGAGAGACCCTGAGTCAGAACCATCCAGCTAAGCTGCTCCTGGGTTCCAGACCCAGAGAAATAAACTGTGAGAAAATACCTATTGTTTAAAGTCACGAAGTTTGGGGTAATTTGTCACAAAGCAACAGATTAATACACCAGGTGGCTTGCTGTGGTCATTGAAATGTAAGCGGAAACAATGCGTGTCATTTCTGAACAGGAGCTGGTTTCCTGCCTCGGCGACTGGGCAGGCAGGAGTCAGATGAAACTTCTGTGAGCCTGGGTCCTGGAGGGACTACAGTAGGCAAGTCTCACCCTCCACCCCCCAAATACCACCAACCTGCACTGGATATGCAGTATGGCTGAGAAATAAACTTTGGTTGCATAAAATCACTTTGATTTGGGAATTGTCTGTTACTACTGCATAGCCTAGCACATCTCAACTAGCACGCTGTTCAATCCAGGTATGCTAGGGATGCGGGGGGGGGGGCGCCCAGAGCAGGCTGAGACATACACTTGCTCTTCCTGCTAAGAACACAAGACGTGCCGCTTAAAATGGGTTTGAGGCATGGTATATTTCCTTATAAAGCCCACCACGACAGTGTCTTACAGAAACAATTTTCAAATATTCTGTCTCCTTGACCCCATGTGTACATTTGCACTTGAACACGTGCTCCAACTTTTAGTTTAAGAAATAGGGTCCTCATGTGGTTCATGGACCAACATTCAATGAGCATGTGTGTATGCCAGGCATTTCCACATCTGTCCCCTCATTTATCTTAAAAAAGCCCTTCGAGGCAGATGTAAGTTTTGTTACCCGGAGTTTACAGATGAGGAAAATTCAGATTTGAGGAGTGAAATAAACCTTAGGGGGTTATTCAGTCTCTAGGTAGACGCGAGCAGAACACATGCTTCAAGCCAGACCCTCTGTACCAAATTCACGACCCAATCTTTCCTCTAATCTCAAGGGGGCCACCAGCTAGAGAAGGGGATGCATTAGGGCTGCTGCTTAGTAGGAAGGTTTTAGAACCCAGAGGCTGGGGCTCCTTTATGATGGAGGAAGGGCTTGTGGGCGGCGCTTGGAAATTGAGATAAATTCCTTACTTGTGTCAATGAAGACTGCATCCACATAGATTTTGGTACAGAAAGATCCCAGGATAAATCCACAGGCTGGTCCAAACACCAGCATCGTGAACAGGATTCCTGAAAGAAGAAGATGAAAGCAAGATTAGATTAAAAGCCGAAGCCATTTATTGAGCAAAATTGCCAAAGCTCAAGAAAACTGTTTTACATTGATCAGATGAGAGGTCTGATTAGACAAATGACATTAGAGGAATGAGTCTAAAAATCCTAGAGGGGAAAGCTAGTATTTCTAAGTTTTGGAAACTCTATTGAAGCACTGTCATGCAGGAATTCTATAGTTTCAATAGGTTGCTTTGAAATATTTGTGGGCTCCAAGTACAGTTACTTTTAGAGGACTCCACCCCATATCATACTAAGCCTATTAAAATACGTCCATGTCTATCATGAAATATTTTTTCTTCCATAAACGTTTTTGGAAGGATTTTTGTAATTTTGCTTTCGCATTTATTTGGCTTTATGTAATTCAATTAATTTACGGTTGGCAAAGATTTCTCAGCACTCATTGTGCAAACTCAGGGATTCTTGTGAAGTGAGAAAAGTTGAAGCCACAAATTATTCTCAAATGTAACGAAATGTTTACAGGCATTAAATTTAGCAAACAACAAAGCTGACATAATGGTATGCCCTGAGCACGTTTAATTAAACATTTTATTAATTTCAGTTTTGCAGTCCCCCCCCCCCATATTTTTGGAATTGCTCTCTGTTGTTGTAACAGCTGTTCAGACCTCAAGCTCTTCTGTAGGACTTGAGAAGGTGGTACTAGGTACGTGATTAAGTAACGTATCTGATGGATATAGTACCTGGAATTTTGCACAAACCTTTTGGCCATTCTGGAAAAGCACTGAGCCCAAACTAAAAACTCATTTCCTGGAGCTCACTGACTTGTAGAGGAAACTATAGACACCTTAACTGTTTTTTAGATACCTGGCGAAGGAGCCACGTCTTCCTCATTTACAGACAAGGACCCAGAACCCCGAAGCAATCACTTAAAGATGGCTTATAAGGAATGCTGTTTAATGAAGGACAGGATGAAAAGAGGATGGCTTCTATAACAGGAATAGGGCTGAATCCACCCTCAGTGAAATCCTACTCTGATATGGAGCCATCTAGAAGCTCAAGGGCCTCAAAATAGCTGCTCCTGTACCCAGCCGATGACCTCCAGTCTCACAGTTATTCCTGTTTATAGGAATCTGGAGAGCAGCAGAATCCACTCTGTTAAAACACTGGCTCTGGTTTGTCACAACTCAGGTTGAGATAACCGACCAGAGAAAATTGAGAAAGGTGGGGTGTTTTGGGAAAAGTCTAGAACGTGGTGCTCTTTCAAGTATGGGCTAGAATTAGGAGGGATTAGGCCTTAGCTGGGCAGAGTTAGGGAGCAGAGCTAGTCTTGGCTTCGGTCCTCTTTGGCAGATGGGGGAAAGCGAAACAGGAAGTGATGCTGAGAAAGACACAGGGGCAGGGTTGTGGACAGGGGGTGTCCAAGGCAAGAGCTGTACCTCAGGTAGACTGAAGGGCTTTCTGCTTCAGGACAAAATCATGAAGCCAGCTCTATCCTTCTGTCCAGGCTGCAGGCTGAGGGGAGCCACTGGTCAGCCACTGGCACTCTAAAGATGCCTCAGCAAGTAAACTAACTACTCAGCCTGTCCCAAAAGAAAGGGGCACAGAGATAGAACACAATTCTCTTGCCAGGGGTGCTGCAACTACTCTTCTGACGCCCCTTCCATAGTCCTAGCCATCACTCTGACCCCCAGCAGCGCCCCCATGATAACATGCCTCCTTTCATGCAAATTAAATACACCCCATTCAATGTAATAATCACTGCTCCACCCCCTACAGATTGAACAATGAAAATGATAATTAATACTGAATAGGTCAAAGGACCAAGCTTTTAGTATCATTGGAAAGAAACAACCAATGAGTTTTAAAGCTTGTGTTGGGACCTAACCACTGGTGGTGCAGTGGTTAAGAACCTGCCTGACAGTGCAGGGAACAAGGGTTCGATCTCTGGTCCGGGAAGATCCCACATGCCGCGGAGCAACTAAGCTTGTATGCCACAACTACTGAGCCCATGTGCTGCAACTACTGAAGCCCGTGTGCTCTAGGGCCCGTGTGCCACAACTACCGAGCTCGCGTGCTGCAACTACTGAAGCTCGCGTGCCTAGAGCCCGTGCTCTGCAACAAGAGAAGCCACCGCAATGAGAAGCCCGCGCACCGCAACGAAGAGTAGCCGCCACTCGCCACAACTAGAGAAAGCCCGCGCACAGCAACGAAGACCCAACTCAGCCAAAAATAAAATTAAAAAAAAAAAAAAAAAAAAAAAACGTGTGTTGAGAGTGTTGTTACCCCTCCCCCACATGGGGGCAGTGGAGAGTGTGGGAGTGTGGGCCAGCCAGCATCATGGGACAGCTGGAGACTCCAGGCCCTGGGTATCCTGCCCTCGTGCAAGTTATGACACAAAAGGAAGGGCATCCCTCAAGCTCAGCTGCCCACAAGAGCCCCACCAGGCCCAGACAGGCCAGCCATCTGTTCTGGCCGCTCGGATGGGCAGAGGCCACTGCAGAGCAGCCAGGTGCCAAGGTGGTCTCTCCATCTGGTTACTTTAGGACAGGGCACGGGTCACCAAAACGCTGGATTGTGGCTTTCCATTTGAACGGGACAGAATTCTCCCCCAAAGAAACCTGGTAGGGCCCCATTCCAAAAACCAAAGAAGGATGTAGGGGGACTTCCCTGGTGCTCTAGCGGTTAGGATTCGGCGCTTTCACTGCCGTGGCCCGGGTTCAATCCCTGGTCAGGGAACTGAGATCCTGCAAGCTTCGTGGCCAAAAGAAAAGAAAAAAAGACATAGGATGCGTGTTATTTCTGTGAAGGACATTTTTTCCCCTCAGTTGAAGTGAGGGAATATTTTTAAAGCAGCTCCTCCTTGGAGAGATGCCAAGTAAACCTCTAGCAGCAATGGGTTCTCGAGTATTTTCCAAGGGACAATCCAGTAGTGGGGGTGGGGTGGGGTGGGGTGGGATGGGAGGCTCATGCATCAGGAAGCACCCGTTTTCACTTCAGAAATATCTTAGGATAACAGCTCAAATCAAGCAGCATCGGTGAGCACAGCCCTGGGTCTTTAGAGGATGCTGTTCCCCTCAGAGCACACAAGGCAGGCTGTGATCTTACAGAAAGGTACTTCTGAACTTGCTTCTTCATTCTCTTTTCGATTCAGCCCACCAGGCTGTGATTTTGTTCTTGTTTAGCAAACCCCCCTCAAAATGTTCTGCCAAAATAGACAAGAAACAGATGGTCCGGCCCTAAAATCCAGAATCCTTGTGTTGAATGGTGAGTGCCTCCAGGTCCAGGAGAAAAGGTTCTTCAGCAGCCCAGTGCTGCCCCCTGCTGTCTGCCAGATTGTGTACACGGGAGGGGAGGCGAGCCCGGGACGCAGAGATCAGAGAGAGAAGGGCCCCTCCTGTGCTGCTACCCTGAGCCTGGTGCTTTACAAGCATGATCTGCTGTAATTCTTTCAATGGCCCTGACGGGGAGTCTACTGCGCCCATTTCACAGCAGAAGGAAGGAAAGGTTTAGTGCCTCACTTCCCAACAGTGAGTCAGAAAGCAGCACAGCGGGCTCTGAAGCCAGGTTTCTCTCATCCCCTTAGGGGAAAAGCATCCTTCAAGCAGGTCTGGAGAGAGTATGGGCCACGTGGGTTCAAATCCCAGCTCCACCACTTCCTAGCTCTGGGGACCTTGGGAAAGGTCTATTTAACTTCCTTGTGCCTCAGCTTTCTCATCTGTAAAATGGGAATGATATTAGGCCTATTCCACGGGACTATAGGGAGGATTTAATGACCTCGCATTTGTAAAGCTCTTAGAACAGAGTCTGGCACCCAGAAAGAGCCATGAGTGCTTGTTAAATGGATGACGCCTGTGTCTCTGATGCTGGGAGCAGGCCAAGCTCCAGAGAGGAATTCCTCGGGGGAAGCAGCCGCAATCCCAAGCATCACAAGGGTCCAGACGGACTGGCCGACCAGAGTCCAGAGTCCACCCCCTTGCTCTGACTGCCCACCTGCCAAGCACATTCTGATGCTAACCTGGCTTCCCAGGGATGTGAGGACTGAACAAAGGGAGAGAGAATGGCACGACCCCCAGGGTGATCTAACTCCGGCATCCTGGTTTGAAGAGAGGCCCTCTGTAAATTAGGTTAGTGTAAATCTGCAGTTCCCAAACTGTGTGTCGAGGCACCCTGGGGTACCACAGTGAACTCACAGGGGTACGGCAAAATGTTTTAAGTTTTGGAGGGAAACCCAGTGATAGCTAACATCTGTCAGATGCTACTCATACAACTACTCACAACTACTCACTCTAGGTGGCTGATGGTTTCAGCACTGGATCAAGCAATATTCCTTTCAAATACATCCTGTCTTTGTGAACTGAGTTTTCAGTACCTGCTGTGATAAAAAGCAAACGTGGTGTGGAAGTCAATGCAGAACACAGGAAATGAAGGTGGTGGAGTCCAATCTGATTCCAAGGTTTGAGAATCTATGTAGTCCCCAGCAGGGACACACAACCCATTAGTAAGTAATCATACATATTTAAAAATAAAATAGAAATATCTTTTTCTTTCAATTTATGTGTGTTATTTTTTTCAAACGTGTATTAAGTAATTTGAACCTAACTGCTTGATAAACACAATTGCTGGGTATATCCTGCAGACTCAGGGCTCTGTGAAAAATAAGACACTAAGGGTACAATGAACCCAGAAAGTTTGAGAACCTCTGGTGTAAATCTGCCACCCATGCTATACAATCTTCCTACTTAGCACCAGCCACCTCTGGACGCAGGGGAAGGACAGATGAACTGGGTGAGGATTTTGCCCTCAAGAAGCTTGCTGTCTTATTGGAGAGACCTCCAACCATTCTCCATCATTCAAAATATATAATGGCACCTATAGGTGCCAGGCTCTGTGCAAGGAGCTGAGATACGGCTGTGGACAAAACAGACAAAATCCCTGCTTTTTTGTGGAGTTGGTATTTGGGAAGAAGAAAGGCCATAAACAAATCAACCTACCATATGATGTCAGCACCAAAGAGGACAGTGCATGATGGAGTGGGGCTAGAGAAAGACCTCCCACTGTACCGTGTGCTGTAAAGAACACACACAGCAATGCTCTACACGCGCTATCAAGCTGGGGTGAGTGCACTCGCAGGCTAAGGGTTCCACCGTATAGGACGTTAAATAATGGTCCCCAAAGATGTCCATGTCCGAATCCCCGGAACCTGTGTCTGTTACTGTAACTGACCAAAGAGAATGAAGGCTCCAGATGGAATTAAGGTCACTAATCAATTGACTTGAAAATAAAGAGATCATGCTGATTATCCTTGTGGGCCAATGTAATCTTAAAGGACCTGTAGATGTAGAAGGAGGAGGAATACAACTCAGAGTCAGAGAAGGAGATGAGACCACAGAACCACGGCGATGGCATCATGAGAAAGCCTTGACTAGTCGCTGCTGGCTTTGAAGACAGAGGACAGGGCCTTGAGGCCAAGAATGTGGGTGGCTTCTAGGAGCTGGGAAAAGCAAGAAAGTGGATTCTCCCCTCCAGAAAGGATCCTCCAGAAGGAAGGCAGCCCTGCTGGCACCTGGATTTTTAGCTCAGGGAGACCCATTATGGACTTCTGACCTCCACAATGTAAGATAATACACTTATATTATCTTAAGCCACTAAGTTTGCGGTAACTTACTACAGCAGTGGTAGGAAACCAACACAACTGTTAAGCAAATTTGAGGACAATCTCAGATCTTATACCTGCTACATGTGAATCTCTAAGAACAGGATGTTGCATGAAGCTGCTTGTTAATTATTTGACCATGGGACATTTTTTTTGTGGGTCATTTTTCAGACCTGGCATTGACCGGGGCTCAGTCCCAGACATGCTGGAGGAGACTTGAAGCCCTGTGAGGCAGAGATGGTGCCTTTTTCTTCTTTCTGTCGCCAGTTTGGCCCAGGACAGTTAGCTCACAATCTGTTGAAAGGGTGTGTGAATGAGAATACTCGTTACCGCAGTGACACAAAATGGGGAGGGAGAAACTCTTCTTGGCCATGGTCTGCCCAAGTTCAGCCAGCTGGGGAGGGGCAGAGCTGGGACTCAGCCCCTGCCTGCTCTTTCCCTGGACAGTGTTCTCTGCATGTGTCACTCTCAGCGCTGGGAATATGCTTCCTTCTAGATGCAATGTGTCAAGGGGACTGACGTGACAGCCTCTAGAAAGGGATCAGGTCACACACATAGAACCAGAAGAACTAAGACCAGCCTGGATACCTTGGAAGAAGAATAAGAATTGTCAAGACATACCCTACTGGACTCCTTTTAAAGCTGTAATGATGAAGACAGTGTGTTTCTGGCACAAGAAGCAGCAAACGTATGAGTAAAGCAGAAGAGAAAGCCCAAGAAACAGATCCATACTTGCGTGGACGCCTGATTTATGACAAAGTGTGCCTACAAAGCGGTGGGGGGAAGGATGAATTTTTCCATGAATGGTGCTAGGACAACTTGAAATTATAGGAAAAAAAAGTCGGCTTGCACAACACATGTAAAAATCAATTCCAGGCATATCGGAGGCCTGTGTGAAAAGCAAAACAATAAAGCTTCTGGAAGATAATAGACAAAAGTACTGTCACGATGTTGGGGGCAGGGAGAGATTTTTTAAACCAAACAAAGAAAGCATGAAGCATTAAAAGAAGAGCTTGACAAATTGGTCTACATTAAAATTAAGGTCATTCCTTAGATTCATCAAAAGAGCCCACTAGGAAAGCAAAGATGTGGGAAAACATACATGGAACATACATCCTTAAAAACACACATACAAGAATCGGAGGGCTCATATCGAGACTATGTAAAAACTACTATAAGTCCATGAGAAAAAGACAAACCAGTGGAAAGGGGGCAGAAACCTTAACAGGTGCTTCACAAAAGAGGAGGTTCAAAGGAACAATGGAATGGGACAAGATGCTTAACCTCATTAGAATTCAGGGACATGTAAATTACAAGCCCAGTGAAATGTCATTAGATTTTTAGCTGATTGAAGAGCTTGATAATACCCAGTGTTGGCAAGGATGTAGGGAATCTGGACTCTTGCATACTGCTGGTAGGAGTGTAAATTAGACAACCACTCTGGCAAAACTTTGGCAGTGTCTGTAAAACCAAAGAGGAACTCACCCAATGACCCACAATCCTAATTCCTAGGTAAATACTCTACAGAAAGTCTGAAACCCACTGGGAGGCACATCCAGGAATGCTCATCCCAATCTTGTAAGATCCTCAAACTGGAAACAACCCAAATGCCCAACAACAGAACAACAGAGAAACAAACGGTGACATCTTCATACATTGGAATTACTATACAGCAGAGAAAACAAATCATCAATAACGTGGATTAATCTTAAATGATGTAATTCCAAAAGAACACAGACAGGCAAGAATACATACTGGTGTGACTCCACTTATGCAGAATTGAAAGCGGCAAAATTAAACCATGTAGTGATATATAACTAGGTAGTCAAGCTATAAAGAAAAACAGGGAAATGAATAGCAGAGAAGTCAGGGTTGTGGTCACTGCTGCCCATGAGGGAGGGAGGGGTTACAGTGAAGGAGGCACGGGTTGGGTGGGGGGGTTCTCAGGTGCTGGGTTTGTATTTGGTCTATTTGCAGGCTACGTGGGTGTCTGTTTTGCAACAATTCGTTAAGCTGGAATATGTTTTCTGCACAAACACGTGATTATCACATTTTCACGTATACGTACATGTGTGATATAAGTGCCTATAGAAAAATGGCCATTGGCTATTTATCGAGTGCTTACTGTATGGTGCCAGAGTCTGGACTATGTGGTTTATGCACGTTATTTCATGATTCCTTCTAACAATGCGATGAGGCAGGTGCCGTCATGCCAGCTGTATCCCAGAAGGACTTGAGGCTCACAGAGGTTAAGCAACTTGCTCCAGGGCCCCTGGGGGGCAGCTGACCCCTGGTGCCCTCTGCAGGACTGGGTCTCCAGTGAGCTCAAGCACAAATAAGCAAACTTAAAGAATAACAACCAAACCCAACCCCAAACCCCGCCGCTCACAGGTAGCCACTGCTTCTCACGCCTTGCACCACAACGAGGATGTGGATAGAAACCATCTGGCTTCAGAGGTGGGTGTGGTGAGTGGGGTTAACAGTGGGTTCTAGAGCCGGGCTGGGTGTGAATCCTGGCGCTGCCACTTAATTGCCGGCAGCCCTGGGCAAGTCCCTCACCTCTGTTAGTTTCCACATCTGAAAAGGGGAGATGCTAATAAGATGTATTTCATAGCGCTTGCAGGGAGGGATAAATGAAAGCAGATGTAAGGGCCCAGCGTGACCCCTGGTCCAGATAAAGTACTTCATAGATGTTTGTTTCCACTGATGCTCCTTGGCTTTGCTGGGTGCTAGAAGAGCTAGAAGAGCCAGGGGAAGGGAAATACGCTGTGGGTGCCCGCTTTTCCTCCTCTCGGTGGGCCCTGAGTCTTCTGCAGCCAGCCCCACCTGAAGTCCTGCTATTTCCTGCCCCCTAGTGGACAAGCAGGAAGAGGCCAGTCACTGGGCAGGCTACAGCTGCACATGTGGTATCTTGTGAAGGAGAAAAAGCTGACCCTTCTCTCCAAGCCTTTATTCTTCTCTTTGCTGGAGTGTGACACGAGGCCTGGCTTCTATACCAACAGCCGATCAGGGCAGGGACACAGTGGCGAAGCCTGTCACTGAGGAGCTGAAAGCACAAACTCTTTACGTGGCTGAAAGCAAAAGCAGAAAGGCCATCCAGAAACTCAGGGGCTTCTCCCAGTGCCTCTCCTCACTCTAAAATCAGGCAAATCCATTAGTATTTCTGCGGGTCACTGGTGGAATAGGACAGGGATGATTCCTGCCTTGAGTGGAGGTTAGGACACTACAGGAAGGGCAGTGTCAGGCTCCGCTGCACCCTGTGTGTCTGTGGTCACAGCACAAATGCTCCCTGTACCTCAGTTCCTGACTCTGTAAAATGGGCTGACAACAACCCCTACGTTCTTGGGAGCCTTTGAGGAGCAAATGTATGAGTGCCCAAAAGAGGCTTCAGATAATTTCCTAGAACACAGGCGTTCTCAAAAAACATTAGCTGTTACTTATTCTCCTTGCTGGTACTTCTAGTAGCAGGATTTTCTTTTTTGCCTTACAAGTTTTAGTTTTTTGGTTACTTAAGTGAGAGATGCTTATTTCAAAGATAAGGATGATACAGAATCATATAAAGAAATACCGACCAGAGGGCAGACAGCAGAAGCAAGAACTATAATTCTGCAGCCTGTGGAAGGAAAACCATGTTCACAAAAAGATAGACAAAATGAAAAGGCAGAGGACTTTGTACCAGATAAAGGAACAAGATAAAACCCCAGAAAAACAACTAAATTAAGTGGAGATAGGCAATCTTCCAGAAAAAGAATTCAGAATAATGATAGCGAAGATGATGCAGGACCTAGAAAAAAGAATGGAGGCAAAGATTGAGAAGATTCAAGAAATGAATCTTGAAGAAATGAATATTTCATTCATTTCATTTCATCAGAAATGAATATCATATCAGATAAAACAGACTTTAAAATAAAGAATGTTACAAGAGACAGTAAAGACCTATAAGAATTAAAGAACAAATACCGAGAGGAATTAAAGAACAAACAAACAGAAATGAACAATACCATAACTTAAATGAAAAATACACTAGAAGGAATCAATAGCAGAATAACTGAGGCAGAAGAACGGATAAGTGACCTGGAAGACAAACTGGTGGAATTCACTGCCGTAGAACAGAATAAAGAAAAAAGAATGAAAAGAAATGAAGACAGCCTAAGAGACCTCTGGGACAACGTTAAACGCAACAACATTCACATTACAGGGGTCCCAGATGCAGAAGAGAGAGAGGAAGGACCTGAGAAAATATTTGAAGAGATTATAGTCGAAAACTTCCCTAAAATGGGAAAGGAAATAGCCACCCAAGTCCAGGAAGCGCAGAGACTCCCAGGCAGGATAAACGCAGGGAGAAAGACACCGAGACACATAGTAATCAAACTGACAAAAATTAAAGACAAACAAAAATTATTGAAAACAAGGGAAAAATGACAAATAATATACAAGGGAACTCTTGTAAGGTTAAGAGCTGATTTCTCAGCAGAAACTTTACAAGCCAGAAGGGAGTGGCATGACATATTTAAAGTGATGAAAGGGAAGAACCTACAACCAAGATTACTCTACCCAGCAAGGATCTCATTCAGATTCGATGGAGAGCTTTACAGACAAGCAAAAGCTAAGAAAATTCAGCACCACTAAACTAGCTCTACAACAAATGTTAAAGGAACTTCTTTAAGTGGGAAACACAAGAGAAGAAAAGGACCTACAAAAACAAACCAATAACAATTAAGAAAACGGTAACAGGAACACACATATCAATAATTACCTAAAACACGAATGGATTAAATGCTCCAACCAAAAGACACAGCCTTGCTGAATGGATAGAAAAACAAGACCCATATATATGCTGTCTACAAGAGACCCACTTCAGACCTAGGGACACATACAGACTGAAAGTGAGGGGACAGAAAAAGATATTCCATGCAAATGGAAATCAAAAGAAAGCTGCAGGAGCAATACTCATATCAGATAAAACAGACTTTAAAATAAAGAATGTTACAAGAGACAAGGAAGGACACTACATAATGATCAAGGGATCAATCCAAGAAGAAAATATAACAATTATAAATATATGTGCACCCAACATACGAGCACCTCAATACATAAGGCAACTACTAACAGCTCTAAAAGAGGAAATCGACAGTAACACAGTAATAGTGGGGGACTTTAATACCTCACATACACCAATGGACAGATCATCCAAACAGAAATTTAATAAGGAAACACAAGCTTTAAATGACACAATAGACCAGATAGATTTAATTGACATTTATAGGACATTCCATCCAAAAACAGCAGATTACACTTTCTTCTCAAGTGCACACAGAACATTCTCCAGGATAGATCACATCTTGGGTCACAAATGAAGCCTCAGTATATTTAAGAAAACTGAAATCATATCAAGCATCTTTTCTGACCACAATGCTATGAGATTAGAAATCAATTACAGGGAAAAAAACGTAAAAAACACAAACACATGGAGGCTAACCAATACGTTACTAAATAACCAAGAGACCACTGAAGAAATCAAAAAATACCTAGAGACAAATGACAACGAAAACACAACGATAAAAAACCTATGGGATGCAGCAAAAGCAGTTCTAAGAGGGAAGTTTATAGCAATACAAGCCTACCTCAAGAAACAAGAAATATCTCAAATAAACAATCTAACCTTACACCTAAAGGAACTAGAGAAAGAAGAACAAACAAAACCCAAAGTTAGCAGAATGAAAGAAATAAAGATCAGAGCAGACATAAATGAAATAGAAACAAAGAAAACAATAGCAAAGATCAATAAAACTAAAAGCTGGTTCTTTGAGAAGATAAACAAAATTGATAAACCTTTAGCCAGACTCATCAAGAAAAAGAAGGAGGGGACTCAAATCAATAAAATTAGAAATGAAAAAGGAGAAGTTCCAACAGACACTGTAAAAATACAGAGCATCCTAAGAGACTACTACAATCAACTCCATGCCAATAAAATGGACAACCTGGAAGAAATGGACAAATCCTTAGAAAGGTATAACCTTCCAAGACTGAACCAGGAAGAAATAGAAAATATGAACAGACCAGTCACAAGCACTGAAATTGAAACTGTGATTAAAAATCTTCCAACAAACAAAGTCTAAGACCAGACGGCTTCACAGGTGAATTCTATCAAACATTTAGAGAAGAGCTAACACCCATCCTTCTCAAACTCTTTCAAAAAATTGCAGAGGAAGCATGACTCCCAAACTCATTCTATGAGGCCATCATCACCCTGATACCAAAACCAGACAAAGATACTACGAAAAAAGAAAATTACACACCAATATCACTGATGAATATAGATGCAAAAATCCTCAACAAAATACTAGCAAACAGAATCCAACAACACATTAAAAGGATCATACACCATGATCAAGTGGGATTTATCCCAGGGATGCAAGGATTCTTCAATATATGCAAATCAATCAATGTGATACACCATGTTAACAAATTGAAGAATAAAAACCATATGATCATCTCAATAGATGCAGAAAAAGCTTTTGACAAAATTCCAAAAACCCTCCAGAAAGTGGGCATAGAGGGAAATTAGCTCAACATAATAAAGGCCATATACGACAAACCCACAACAAACATCATTCTCAATGGTGAAAAACTGAAAGCATTTCCTCTAAGATCAGGAACGAGACAAGGAGGTCCAGTCTCGCCACTATTATTCAACATAGTTTTGGAAGTCCTAGCCATGGCAATCTGAGAAGAAAAAGAAATAAAATGAATACAAATTGTAAAAGAAGAAGTAAAACTGTCAGTGTTTGCAGAGGACATGATAATATACATAGAGAATCCTAAAGATGGCACCAGAAAAGTACTAGAGCTAATCAATGAATCTGGTAAAGTTGCAGGATACAGAATTAATGCACAGAAATCTCTTGCATTCCTATACACTAATGATGAAAAATCTGAAAGAGAAATTAAGGAAACACTCCCATTTACCATTTCAACAAAAAGAATAAAATACTTAGGAATGAACTTACCTAGGGAGACAAAAGACCTGTATGCAGAAAACTGTAAGACACTGATGAAAGAAATTAAAGGTGATACCAACAGATGGAGAGATATACCATGTTCTTGGATTGGAAGAATCAATATTGTGAAAATGACTATACTGTCCAAAGCAATCTACAGATTCAATGCAATCCCTATCAAATTACCAATGGCATTTTTTATAGAACTAGAACAAAAAATCTTAAAATGTGTATGGAGACACAAAAGACCCCGAATAACCAAACCAGCCTTGAGGGAAAAAAATGGAGCTGGAGGAATCAGATTCCCTGACTTCAGACTATACTACAAAGCTATAGTAACCAAGACAATATGGTACTGGCACAAAAACAGAAATATAGATCAATGGAACAGGATAGAAAGCCCAGAGATAAACCCACGCACCTGTGGTCAACTAATCTATGACAAAGGAGACAAGTATAGAATGAAATTAGAACACTCCCTAACACCATACACAAAAATAAACTCAAAATGGATTAGAGACCTAAATGTAAGACTGGACAGTATACAACTCTTTGAGGAAAACATAGGGAGAACACTCTTTGTCATCAATCACAGCAAGATCTGTTTTGATCCACCTCCTAGAGAAATGGAAACAAAACCAAAAATAAACTAATGGGACCTAATGAAACTTAAAAGCTTTTGCAAAGCAAAGGAAACTACAAACAATACGAAAAGACAACCCTCAGAATGGGAGAAAATATTTGCAAACGAATCAATGGACAAAGGATTAATCTCCAAAATATACAAACAGCTCATGCAGCTCAATATTAAAAAAAAAAACAAAAAACAACCCAATCAATAAATGGGCAGAAGACCTAAATAGACATTTCTGCAAAGAAGACATACAGATGGCCAAGAAGCACATGAAAAGCTGTTCAACATCACTGATTATTAGAGAAATGCAAATCAAAACTACAATGAGGTTTCACCTCACACCAGTTAGAATGGGCATCATCAGAAAACCTACGAACAACAAATGCTGGAGAGGGTGTGGAGAAAAGGGAACCCTCTTGCACTGTTGGTGGCAATGTAAATTGATAAAGCCACTATGGAGAACAGTATGGAGGTTCCTTAAAAAACTAAAAATAGAATTACCACATGACCCAGCCATCCCACTACTGGGCATATACCCTGAGGAAACCATAACTCAAAAAGACACATGCACCCCAATGTTCAATGCAGCACTATTTACAATAGCCAGGTCATGGAAGCAACATAAATGCCCATCAACAGACGAATGGATGAAGAAGATGTGGTACATATATACAATGGAATATTAGACAAAAAAGGAATGAAATCGGGTCATTTGTAGAGATGTGGATGGATGTAGAGACTGTCATACAGAGTGAAGTAAGTCAGAAAGAGAAAAACAAATATCGTATATTAATGCATATATGTGGAACCTAGAAAAATGGTACAGATGAACCAGTTTGCAGGGCAGAAATAGAGACACAGATGTAGAGAAAAAACATATGGACACCAAGGGGGGAAAGTGGCGGGGGGTGGGGGTGGGGGTGTGATGAATTGGGAGATTGGGATTGACATGTATACACTAATATGTATAAAATAGATAACTAATAAGAACCTGCTGTATATAAAAAAAAATTAATTCAAAACAAAAGAAATATCATCATTTCCGTATTTCCTTTGGGCGTTACTGTGTTTGTACTGTATTTTTTCCATGTGTTTTTGCATTGATGGAACCAGGTAAGTTCACTTGAAAACAAAAACTCTTTCCCTCATCTTAAAAGAAACACATGCTGGGGCTTCCCTGGTGGCGCAGTGGTTGGGAGTCCGCCTGCCGATGCAGGGGACACGGGTTTGTGCCCCGGTCCGGGAAGATCCCACATGCCGCGGAGCGGCTGGGCCCGTGAGCCATGGCCGCTGAGCCTGCGCTCCGCAACGGGAAAGGCCACAGCGGTGAGAGGCTCGCGTACCGCAAAAAAAAAAAAAAAAAAAAGAAACACATGCTTACTGAAGAATGATCTGAGAAGGAAGCAAGGATGGAGAGGCACCACAACGCAGAGGCCAAGAACACAGACCCGGAGCTGGCCGGCGTCTGTACTCACTAGCTGTGTGACCTCGGGAAAAGTTATTTACTTTCTCTGGGCCGCCATGCTCTCACCTGAGAGTGGGGATAATAATAGTTCCTACCTTGCAAGGTTGTTTCAAGGTTGAAGTGATTAATGCATGTCATGGGCTCTCCACAGTGCCTGGCATACAATAAGTATTTAATAAATTTTACCTATTATTATTACAAGGAAGACGGCACAAATCACCATCTTTCACCACCCAGAGAGAAACACTCCTATTCATTTAGATATTCCCTTCCCGTCTGTCTCTATAGATAAGGTTATTTTTCTCTAAGAGCAATTTAAAAAAAAGTATGCAACACAGCCTGGAAACAAATGATAAGATTTTCTAAAGAATATATTTTTAAAGAATGGAATTCTCTATTGCAGTAGAATTTAAGGTGCTGATAAAAGGGAATTTCAGGGGCCAGGAGTTTCCCGGCTGCCCTCAGGGCAGGGGTAAAGGAAGAAGCTAATACAATTCGGAACCACAATTCAAGGCACCCAAGGCCCAGATCTGGATCCCTTCCTGGCTGTTGGGAGGGCAGGCACCCCAGGACACTGGGTGACATGTGACAGCCCTGACTTCTTAGCAATGACTGAGACAGCACTGAGCTGGGCAGGGAAAGGGCGGAGCTGAGGCTTCTGTGCTTGACAAGATGAAAGACCCCTTCAGGGGAAGTCTGTGGTTTTCTTGGGAGGGGCCCTGAGATTTGCTAGTTACTGCTTCCGGAAAATGAGACGACATTCTCTTCAACGGTATCTCACTGGGCTGGTACATGGGTGGGTGAGTGCTTTGACTGCTTTTCAAAGGAAAGTGGTCTAGTGAATCCTTTGTTTTTGTCTGATTATAAAAGTAATGCATTCAGGTATTTCATTATTAGTGTACATAAAATAGGTAAGCAACAAGGATTTACTGTATATCACAGGGAATCAGACCCAATATCTTATAGTAACGTATAATGGAATATAAACTGCAAAAAAAAAATCATACGCTGTACCCCTGAAACTAACACAATACTATAAACCAACTATACTTCAATAAAAAAGTAATACATTCAGAAAAGGGGACAACTTACTATTATCCTACCATCCCGAGACAATCGCTTTCAAGTCTTTTCCCCTTCTGATGTGCTTGAGGTCAAACAAAAATTCTCATAACCACTCGATAAGGTGCATGCTGTGAAACTCTTTTTGCAGATGAGAAAACAGAAGCTCAGAGAGGTTAATTGATTGCCCCGAGGCCACACAGCTTGTACATGGTGGAGGTGGATTTGAACTCAGGCCTGTAGGACCACCTAGGTTCTTAGAGAAAGAACAGACAGGACATTACGGTACAGCGGTGAAGCCTTTGGGATCAGGCAGACCTAGGCTGGGATGCTGATTACAATTCTCGATTTCCGAAGGGCTCATCTGCCAACACTGAGTCTAGATTAAGAATCATCTGCCTTGCAGAACAGTGAGAATTAGAGGCAACGCATGCCAAGCTACCTAGAATGCAGACGCTTTCTAGAACTTTCTTTATTTCTTAGGGATGATGAGTCCGAGACGGGTGGCCTGCCGGGGCTGGTCTCCCCTAGGCATGTGTCTCTGCTTCTGTTGCTGGTCTCAGAGTGATTCTGACCCTGGAGGGTCCCCTCAAGCGGATGGAGTGAGGAGGAAGCTGGGGTGGGTGATGGTTCTTCCCCACTAGAGGGCAGCACCGGCCCAGAAGAGAGTCCTGGTTGTAAAATATCCTTGTCCTCAGCTTCTAACTGCCCACCAAACCCTCATCAAAGCACTGCTTCTCTCATCTCTCACTGGCCTTCCGTGCCCTCAATTTATACAAATGTACTCTTCCGTCTTGAAATCTGCAGGCTGAAATTTCTCCAAGAAGGAACACTCGGCATCATACGTGCATGAGTAAAACATGATGCATGAACAGCAGGAAGCCTGCAAAACATGCAATACCTGTTTATCCGGTGCCCGCTGCCAACAGCCTGACAGCCTTACGTAACTGACCTCTGAGGGGGAAGTGGTGGGGGGAGAGGATGAGGGGGCGACCATTCGCTGAACACAGATTATGGGCCAGACACTGCACGCCATCTGTGTAATAGAATTATCCCCATTGCAAAGTTTATAAACAAAACATTAAAGTTGCTAAGGCTGCATGGTACGTGCCAGAGCGTACGCGCCAGAGCTTATGTGCCAGAGCTTACGTGCCCGACCTTACATGTCCATCCCCACAGGATCATAATTGTTGTCTCCAAGGTCAGTTATATCCCTGGGTCTCAAAGTTGGGTGTGTACTGGAATCACCTGGGAAACTGAAAATACTAATGCCTAGGTCCTGCCCCACAAGATCTGATGTAGCTGGTCTGGGGTGCAGCCCAGGCACTGGGATTTTTCCAAGTTCTCCAGGTGATTCTATGTGCAGTCAAGCTGAGAACCTCTGGGCTCTGCCCCTGCTGACCATGCTCAAGGAACCAGCTGGGACCCAAAAATGCATCTGGACATGTGGGAAAAAGGAAGGATGTGAGCACTCTCTGATGTCAGGCCTGCAGGGGGCAGTCGGAAACCTAGCATGTCCAGACTGAGGTCACGCAGCATGGTGGCCAAACCAGAGTCTCTCTTGTACAGCCAGCTAGAGTGGCCTCGCAGGCCGCCACAACTGTGCACCCAACTACAGAACGCTGCCTAGCATACCTGGTCCCAGTGCTGTCTGGTTTCCGGGCCTTACTCATACTGGTCCTCAACACGGTTTCACCCTCTCCTCCAGGTCCGGGGCAGTGCATCAAAGCTCTACCCTCGCCTATGTGGGAAAAGAATCTAAAAAAGAGTGGATATATGCATACGTATAACTGATTCACTTTGCTGTACACCTGAAACTAACACAACATTGGAAATCAACTATACTCCAATTAAAAATAAAAAAAGCTCTACACTCCATTCAAAGCCTGCCTCGAATACCACCTCCTCCAAGGGGCCTTCCTAGATTTTCTTTATTTTTCCTTCCCCTTCTTCCCTCTTCTGCCACAGCACCTAGACTGAGACTTTTCTTATAGTTCTGCTTATAGTCTGCCTGGATGCAAAAATAAAGTTCCATGTAGCAGGCATGCCGCCATAAATGCAGTCTCAGGGAAGGCAGAGACCTTGTTCAAAAAAAATAAATACATGAAAATAAAAACTCCTGTTTTCCAGAGTGCGGATGCAGCCCTTTGCCTGGACGAGACACCCCATGTTTGGGGTCTGTTGAACTGATCACTACCCAGGCCTGGCAGAGGTAGCAAGCCCCAGCATTACGGAGAACCACGCATCTAATGAAGGTCATCCCACAAGGCAAGGCTTCTTGGAATGCTCGGGAAGCCTCTGCAATTGGTCAAAGTTATAGTTGTTGCTAGTCTTATTTCTCAGCCCGGCTGACAGAAGCTTCTCTCCCCACCCTCCTGCCCAGCAGGGCCTTACCAGGGTAAGGGCATGTGCCCCTCTGGCTGGCTGGCTGGTGGGCATCTGGACGTCAGGCTCACTGTCAGCAAGGGCTAAGCCACGTCTCCCCATTCAGTGCCCCCGTGGGAGTGACGTATCACGGATGGAGCTACCATCAAATTCTCCTGTAGCTTTCTCTGTACGTGGCAGGTACCAAGGAGCACGGCTGGAGCTGGCTGACTCTCTTCAAAGCAAGGAAGAGCACACCCTCCCTCCCCCATCCTCCATGAAAGCCCCTGGAAAACCCTGGGTCTAAGAGTGCTGAGACCACAATGGCTGATGAAATGAGAAAATGCGGCGAGCAGGGTGAGGGCTAGGAAGCCACGAGCCATACAGGCAGGAAATCCACTCAAATAAACAGCAGGTTGCACCTTCCTGAAGGGCCCACATCCTGTTTGCGAGCTGAGTAGGGTCTTCTCAGAAGCTCTCTCTGAGGTCACAGGGGGACGAAGTTCATGGTTTCCTGTTGTTCCTGCAGCCAGCCTCCAGCAGGGGGCAGTGGAGAGATGGGGGGGGCAGGAGCCCAGGGTCTGGCCTTCCCCCAGTCTCAGCTTGGGTGCAGAGCCGTGGAGGTAGGAGGCCGTGCTCAAGGCACTCACCCTCTCTCAGCCTTGGCAGTTCCAGCTGTAAAATGGACAGGGACCTGCCCTGCTTACCTCCTATCACGGGCTGAATTGTGCACCCACCCCTCCATCCGGGTGGAGAACCACGCATCTAATGGATGCACATCTCTGCGCATGTGCCCCCATCCATTTGTTGATGCTCTAACCCCCGAGTCCCTCAGAATGGCACTGTATTTAGAGACAGTGCCTTTAAGGAGGTGACTAAGTTAGAATGAGGCCCTTCGGATGAACCCTAATCCACCAGGACTAGTGACCTTATAAGAAGAGAAAGAGACCTCAGGAGGACACATGCACAGAGAAAATGCACATGACACACAGGGAGAAGGCAGCCGTCTACAAGCCTAGGAGAGAGGTCTCAGGAGAAGCCAACCCTGAAGACACCTTGACCTTGGGCTTCCAGCCTCTAGAACAGTGAGAAATAAATGTCTGTCGTTTAAGTCACCCGGTCTGTGGTATTTTGTTATAGCAGCCCTAGCAAACAATACACGTCCCAAGACAGGTGTGAGGATCACGTGACAATTCGTGAGAAGGTACTAGGAAACTCAGAGTGGCATGCCACCCAAGTGGCATGGAACGTTAGATGCAGAAGTCGAGCCAATAAACATGTCTGAAACCATCTGAGGACGCCCAGGCATCAGGACAGAATCAACAAACAGCTGCTTGCAAGGGTGTTACTCCCTGGCAGGATGTAAAACCAGCAGGGGGCTCTCTCTGCCTGTGTGGGACCCTTGCCTCATTTATCATGTCTGAACCTCTCCCTGCACCCACGGAAGTACGTCTGCTGAATGTTGTACCCAAGACCCGTGGTTCTCAGGCAGGATGTGAGCTTCAGTGTGATAGAACTGCAGAAAATCAGATAAGGGGAACAACCCATTCACAGCCGAGCACCCGAGTCAGGTTCACGAACAAGGACGATTACGAGTTATGATGATGCGGTGGCGATGGGCAACAGAGGGCAAAGGAGCAGGGAGGCCAGTGGAGATTCAGAGAGGGGGTGAGGGGCAGGGCTGTGGATGGGATGAACTAAACTCCACTGAAGGTGCAGGGATCTCCGATTGACTGGGAGTGAGATGCATGTCCCCCACCCTCCCCGAGGGGTGCTGCATCTAGGACCCCAGCATCAGAAGTGGGTCTCTGCCCGGTGGACTTGCTGGACTTATAGAAGACCCCGTAGCAGCTTCTCCTGGCCTCCGCCAGCTGCTTCTTGAAGAGAATTGAATTGCTGAAGAGGTCCTGCCTGTCTTGTGATCTGCCGGCACAGCTTGTATCTTCAAAGGACTTTGGAATCTTAATGAATTTTCTCAGTGGCCCCAGAGGGGCTGCCTGATGGAGGGGACAGTGCTGTGGAGGTCACTGAGGCTCAGAGAAGTGGAGTGATGGGCCCAGGCCTCAGGGAGGCGGCAGGACCCCAGGTCAGAGGTCAGGCCCAACCCCGCGGGGCGGGGGTCATGGCGGCTCTCCTGCAGGTCATTTCTTAGACCTTAGTAAGCACTTCCCATTCTCATTCCCCAAAGTACTCAGGTGTCCACGTGAGGTGACCTCATTTGGTCTTTACTGCCCAGGAACGGAAAGCCCACTGCTATTTCTATCTCGTCACACCGCTGCCATTGCTAGTTACAATGACAAGATAATTTTTCATTAAGGACCTCTCAGTGTCAGGTGCTTTAGACCTGGTATACAATTAAACCCTTATGATAACTCTGAGACTTGGACCTCTTCACCTCCAGTTTACAAATGAAGAAATCAAGGCACAGAGAAATCAGGTTACCAGCCTTCTCCACACAAGCAGAGAGGGGCCCAGGTTCTGTGGGTTCCCAATCCTACACTTCCTCCCACTTACCATTGGGCAGGAAGAAAGGGCAGCAGAAAAGGTCATGGGTTGTGGAAATCCTTCCAGGAGTTCTAAAGGAACTGCTGTTTGCTGGGAGGCCTGAGAGAGACAGAACTGGACCCAGGCACAGATACACATGTACCCAGCCTGGGGTGTGCGTCCCTGGGAGCCCTTAGTTTACCCGTCCTCCACTCAGCAGGCGTGCTTTCCACTAGCAGTGGAAACGGGAGGCTCCCAGGCAATTCCTCGTCACCAGAGGGAGCCAGACACCCGCTCAAACCCGGGACGGATGCTTTGGGAGAGGCGGGTTTGCTGTACAAGGGAGGACGGTCCCCCACCTGCTCCTCTGAGGGTGGCTTCCCTTCCTGTAGGAGGACACGCTGGGGCAAACAACTCAGCAGGTCTGCGGTCATCAGCGAAGGTTCTCATGCTGTGTCGTCAAGGAAACGACTGTCTCCAAAACGCTGGGGCAGCGGGAGGGAGGCCTTTGGGATCATAAGTGGTTACCCCGCAACCGCGGTACCTTGAATTCCCCAACCCGCAGAGTCTGTACTTGACTCGATTCATCTTCCTAAAGCTTATGGAATCATACCTCTCCCCTGCCTGAAACTATAAAGCGGGGGCTCCCTACTTTATAACATAAAGTCCAAATGTGGGGCGGGCAGTGTCACGGGTAGGGGCAGGGCCGCGGTGCCAGCCTGCATAACCACACGTGGTGCTGCGTGGACTGGCCTCTGAGAGCAGGCTGGGGACACTGAGGTGAGCAGGTGGGGACCTGGGCGGGGCTGGCTGGGCTCTGAGCTGACGGGAGAGGTACGTACATGAGCAGCAAGCTTGGTGCCCAAGAAGGCCGGTGAGCCCTGACTTTGTGTGAGCACAGCATCAGAAGCAGGCTTTGGGGGCGGGGGTCCCATGGCTTTGTCCATCAGGCTATCAGTGGACTCAGGCCCAGGTCTCTGAATAGGATGCCCTCCACATAAGCAGAAGCCCAGCTGGCATTCATGGGGCACAAGATGGGGACAGGAGCTGGGATTCTGGGATAAAGCAGAAATCCCACTATCAAAACTGTGTCCTACCGCCAGGAGAACGGACTGCACTGTAGCCTTGAAAGGTGCCCCAGAACAGAAATCTCTCCATCTAGAGGCAGGGCTGGGTGTTCTGAGGTCCCATATGGGGCAAGATAGGCAGACTGCAAAGGTGACAGCTAGTGGGACCCGATGGCTGCATTCTGCCATTTCCAACCTCATCTCCAGCGGTGTCCCTGAACCAGGGGTTCTGTTTGATGAACCGTGGAAAATCGTTGAAGAGTGAATGAAATGCCAATTTCATCCTGATTCATCACTAACGGGGCCCGGCTGCTTGCTGAAATGATGGTCTGGAGATTTTGAAGCTGGACAGAATTTCAAGGATAGGGTATTCAGCACTGGGTTTACACGTTCTCAGAGAAGGGAGCCGTTGCTGTCAGAGTTGGCAGAACGCCCCAGGAACGGGTGTGCCCCACTAACTTCATTTCCTCTTTGGTTTTCCTATAGGGTCAGGAGGCTGATTAGATTGGGGGACATCATCGACACATGATACCGTGAGGCAAGCACAGACGGGCCGAAAGTGCTCGCTCACAGTGCGAGACAGGGAAGCCACGCCGGTGCTGGGAGCCGGAGCTGGCAGAACCTTTGCGGCCACCAGAGCAGGTGCGGAGAGTCTCGTGGGACAGGAGGGAGTCTCACTCCTACCCTGTTGGTACATACACGATGGTGCACTGGTACATTATGCCCATTTGAAATACTGGAGGTAGATTAAAGACTCGAGATGGATGAAATGTGCTGTATCCACGGACCCAAAGTACCAGGATGAAACGTAGCCAGCATTCATGGACGGGAAACTTGGGGATAGGCTGGGAAAGGTGTGGTAGGTCACCTGTTCAAGGCAGGGAGTCCCAGAATGAGCCCTCGCTAGCGAAGCACTTGTCCCAAATGCCAGCGCTCCCTCAGCGGCATCAACAGAGTCTGGGATGCAAGGGGGACGTCCCCTTCAGCTCACATGTCAGCCCCAGTGTGGTCAGTCCAGAATAAGACATCTGGAAAGGGCCATGCCGTGCTGGATTATCTCCTGAAGGGCACCTGGGGGAGGGAGGGATCTAGAAGCCATTTCATGAAATGACTACAGGACTGCAAAGGAAGAATGAGTCTCAAAAAGAGGAATGAGCCAGTGGTATGACTGATGCACTGTCATGGGGAAGAGGGTCTCCACCACTGTGTGTCTTTCCAGGAGCCAGAACCAGATTCGGGATGCTACTGTAAGGAAGCAGGTGACCGGGAATGTCGGGCACAGGTGGACTAGCTGTCTTAGAAGGTAGTGAGCTCCTTGCCACTGGGGGTGTTCAAGTGGAGGCCAAGGTGTCGGGGTTGAAGGGAGGGCTTTACTGCTGGGTGGTCGGAAGGCAGACTAGACAGATTCTAAGATTTTAGGATTTTCATCTGGGCCAGGAATTCCTCAAGTCTCTCCACCATGCCGGGCACGCAGAGGATTGGGGGGTCTTTCCCATCAACTGCTCCAGAAGCACAGATGTGACGTCCCTTCCCCAAAGAGGCAGGGGAAGCAGGGCGTGGAGGTGCCAGCCAGAAAGCCATGTCACCCCAGCCATCCCTCTGCTGCCCCGCTGTCCGCTCTCTCAAGATTCTGAGGCTTAATCAACACCAGCTGCTTGATTTCCCTGCATCTCAGCCCCAGAAGATGGGTTTTCTGGAAAACTCATTTATGCAGACATTGAATTTCTCTAGGGAAGTTTGAGAGGGGGGATTCCAATTCACAGACTGGAGAATGGGGGAGATGAGTTGCTGAGGGATGTCCACTTTAAAAAGTGCAACAGGACAGGACTTCCCTGGTGGCGCAGTGGTTCAGAGTCCGCCTGCCGATGCAGGGGACGCGGGTTCGTGCCCTGGTCCGGGAAGATCCCACATGCCACGGAGCGGCTGGGCCCGTGAGCCATGGCCACTGAGGCTGCGCGTCCGGAGCCTGTGCCCCGCAACGGGAGAGGCCACAACAGTGAGAGGCCCGCGTACCGCAAAAAAAAAAAAAAAAAAAAGTGCAACAGGACCGATGGACAGATGGAGAACAGGTTTGGGAAGCACACGCCCACCAGGGCAGGTCGCTGGGTGCGGTCCTCAAGGCCCTTCTGAGAACACAGCTGGGGAAACTATCCAATAATTGGTCCAAACACCGTGAGCCTCCTTTTCCTGGAAAATCACTTCTAGTTCTGCTTGGAGATGAGGGAGGAGGCATTCAGTCAGAGCAAGAAAACCAAGTCTGATTCTGGCTGCATATTTTGGTTTGGGGTTAACTGAAGCGATCAAACTCCTCCCACCGGAAGCACTGGGCACGCAGCAACTTGTGTTGCTGTTTGTTTGTTACTTTTTACAAAGAGAATGACTCTCTCAGTTCTGACACCTGACAAGTTGGCTTAGAAGAGGGCAGTTTCTCTAAAGCAGTGGTTTTTCACCAGGGGCAATCTTGCCCCGCCCCGGGGAAGCCCTGCCTGGGGACATTTTTGGTTGTCACAAACCAGTAGGGAGCGCTACTGGCATCTAGTGGGTAGGGGCCAGGAATGCTGTTGAAAAGCCTATCCTATGATGCACAGGACAGCCCTCACGGTAAAGAATGATGCAGCCTAAAAAAAGTCCTTTCCGGAGCTCCTATCTCTCTAGAAGTGCTTTGTCATACAGAGGTAGAAGCACCAAACTCGTAAGTTCAACACTCTGTCTAAAGTTTTCCTTAGCCAGATCTGTAAGTTCTTTATGCTACAGAAGCCCTACTCTGTAGCAGCCAAGCTGCAGCAGATCTCAGCTCAGCCCACCTCCAACCTATGGTGCAAGCAGACAGGGGTGGTGCGGGGTGTGGAGAGATCACGTCCAGTGAACACGGATTGTCATCTGGCACTTAGAACTGAATAAGCTTGAGGCGCACCCTTGTTTCTGCCAGGGAAAAAGCAAAAACCTCGATCCCTACAATTCTAGAAGCTCTTGATTACCCCTGAACGCCACTGACCACCTTGTCCACTGGTTCCTGACAACACTGCTGTGCAGTCAGATGTGTCCCCATAACCCCACTGTCATGTTTCCACGGGGCAGGGTGTCATGGGGTGAGACAAGAGGACACTGACACCTGAGGATGGTCAAGTTCATTGAGACCATGCGTCAACACTGCAGTGTAGACACGAACGCCTCACTTTTCACGGATGATGACACCGAGAGGTCAAGTTGTCTTGCCCAAGCCCTCGGCCCGTTTCCCAGCCTATGATTTGACTCCAAAGTCCCCCAAGCTCTCTCTCTACTACAGTTTTGGCTCCCAAACTCATCTCCTTGGTGCCAACGGCTGCCAGGTGGAGGGCACTGAACGTGAGGTTGAGGTCATGATGGCAATGTATCTAAAGGCCCCCTCTTTCTCCAGTCTGCCCTGTGGACGTCTGTGTAAGGTTTCATAGTGGGCTGAATGATGGCCTCCCAAAAGGTATGTCCACATCCCAGAACTGGTGAACACAATTTGGAAAAAGGGGTTTTGCAGACGTAATTAATCAAGGATCTCAAGAAGTGATTATCCTGGGTCACCCTGGTGGGCCCATAAATCCAAGTGTCCTTATAACATACACAAGATGGAGAAGAGAAGGCCACGTGAAGCCAGAGACTGGAGTGACACAGTCACAAACCAAGGAATGCCCGAAGCCACCAGAAACTGGAAGAAGCAAGGGGGGGATTCTCCCCTAGAGCTTTTGGAGGGAGTGTGGCACTGCCAACACCTTGATTTCAGACTCCTGGCCTCCAGAACCATGAGAACAAACATTTCTGTTGTTTTAAGCCACCAAGTTTATGGTAATTTGTGACCACCCCAGGAAATGAATATAATTTTCTTTAAAATAAGAGCCCCATGGCCTAAAGTCTGAAGATCACTACCTCCCTTGGATCATCTCCCCTGGGTCTTCTATCAAGTGCAGTCCAGGGACTCAGAAAACAACTGGTGAGTGGAAGTTGAGTGAACAATGCTTTGAGGTTGGGTTGGTCCAAATCTCCTTGTAAATATATGATTCAACATCTCGTGTGTATGTGCATGTGTTTGTGGTGAGTGCTGGGGGGAGGATTAAGGCGGGCTATGCTTATTGGGCTTGGAACTTCTCAGTTCTTTCCCAAAGTCTCCATTTTGCACCATCCTGAATCCTTTGAAACCTATTAACTAACTGAGAAGTTATCCATGAGGGAAAAAGCAAAGTCTGAGCACTATCTTTGCTACCCAGGCGTCTCACACAGCGCACATCGTAGGGAAGAATTGATTAGCGCCATTAATTGCACTCTCAGTGACAGTGGAAGAAAGACAGGCCCCTGCTTTAGAGACCTCCGTGGTGCAGGTTCCTCAGCAGAAGGAACAGGAGCGCATCACGTCCAGACTCCCAGATCATGACGAAAACATGTGCTGTGTGATTTGCCTGCAGGGACCACCCTACAATGGCCGGTCTGCATAAACTCAGCCACAGAGCGGACGATCAGGGTCGTCAGAGATGGCCCCGCTCATTTCATAGGTGGTGACACGGAGAGCCCCAGAGATGAAGTGACGTGTCCCCAGGTGTCACAACTGAAGAATCAGGACCAGAAGAGAGGCCACAGCCCGCCCAAGGCCCTCTGCTCTGTCTCAGTGCCCCTCACTTGCACTTCCATTGATGGGTTAGCATCATCCATCGGGAAGAGTGCTCTGGGCCACCCAACATTTTGTAAACCCAAAGGCTGGAGGAAAATGGTTCCCAGACAGGTGACACTTAGCTTCAGAGGACTCTGTCTCTGACCTGTATTTTTTAAAAGGCTGGAAAGGGAGTGATGGTAGCTCCGACTTCATCTGTTCCGGAGTCCAAATTACTCAGTCGAGCTCTCAGAGTGCCCCATGCTGTCCTCTGAATGCCTTCCGTCTCTACTGCATCATGGCCAAACGGGAGGACTTGGCGTTCTCTGAACCGCTTCACCTGCAGACCATGAGCCTCCCCAAGCAGGGAGCCAGGCCACCTGCATCCTCATACTCCCAGGGAAGGATCATGGGGGCTCGGCCCCTCCTCCCTCTTCCTCACACCCCCCCTCACTCCTCGAGGTCCAGCTGGGGCTAGCCACCCCAGGATGGCATTCCCAAAGCTCATCTCCCACCTCCATTCCCCACCAGGGGAGAAGGCTTCCTTTCATCTGTTCCTAGACTCCCAGGGCAGAGCTGCACCCTCTTCACCCCACCTTTCTTCTCTCTGTTCTTTGCCGTCTTTGTATGCACCCTCTGCCCCAAACATACTAGTCTGAAAAATTAACTTTAAAAGATATCCATCAATACTTAAAGTGGTGGTAAAATTCACATAACATGAAATTGACCATCTTTACCCACTTTGAAGTCTACAGTGCAGAAGGGTTAAATGTATTTACACTGTTGTGCGATCAACCTCCAAAACTTGTTTCTAAAATACTTTCTAAATATTTTTAAAGAAAGGAAAATTTTAAATATAAAAGTAGAGTCCAGGCTAGAATAATGAAAATCCAGGTAACCCATCACTAGCCCCAAACTTCAACAACTCATGGTCCACTTTCCCTGTATATCCCACCTATGTCTCCCGCTTCTGTGTTACTACTCTAAAGCAAACCCCAGACCTCATTTTGTCCATAACTATTTCAGGATCTATCTTTAAAAGATAAAGACAAAGCCACAATGCTATCATCAGACCCCTGGCATTTAACAATAACCACAGAAGGCTGTTTAACTTTCAAAGCCTGCTCACATGCCCTGACTCTTTTATCCTCCAAACAAGGGTTTCAGCTGCCATTAAGACCCATTGTGCAGACCAGAGAATGGATGCTCAGAGGCTGAGTGACTTCCTAAGAACACTGACCTTGAGACCGTGATTCTGAATCAGAGGCTTCTGTTCTCTCCCTTCCCCCCTTGCTTCTTTGGGAGGATGACTTGCTTGGAGAAGCCAGTTCCAAATAGGCCCGATGCCCACGCAATGGAAGAAAATTCTCACCATGCGCTGACCTTCCCGAATTCTCATTTGGGGAGCTTCCCAGTTTGGCCCCTTTAAACACTTCTGCTTTCTTTTCTTAGTATAAAAGTATTAAAGTTATTGCAGGAAGTCATCAAAACTATTTTACATTTTATTTTTAGTCTCTGTGGGGAGAGGCAATAAAGGAACCGGGAAAGCGGATTTATGTCACCTGGGTGGGTGCTCAGCCACCACCCTCAGGGAGGGCTTTCCCCAGTGAGTCACTCGGTGACTCATTTATAATTTTGCCTGGAAGAGTTCTGTCAAGGGCTGGGAGCCTTTAGATGAGAAAGAAAGGAGAAAGCAAAGGCATACTCATTGCTGAAAGCCTCTTCCTGGCTCCATTCTGGGTTCCCTCTGTCCCTGGGGCCTTGGGGACCTGTTGATGGGGGTGGAATTTGACGGAGCTGGAACCCAGAGTCAGAAAAGCACAGGGTCCCACGAGCTGGACTTCTATCAACTGGAGGTACGCTTTCCTCACGCAGCAAATGCGAAGACTACTTTCTTGCTCTCGGTGCTGCCAGCCCGAGTCCTTGCACAAGTACCACACTGCATGAAGGATGACAAAGGACAACCTTCTACCGAGAACCATCAAATCTAGGCCGCTGTATGCAGTCTTTGATTTCATTCTCATCACTCCCACCACAGTGCACTGACATGTTTTTCTTGTACACCTGGGCTGGTCTACTTAGACCAGAGTTTCTCAACCTCAGCACTACTGCCATGACAGGGTGAATAATTCTTTTTCTGGAGGGCCGTCCTGTGCATCATATGATGTTTAGCACTCCCCCTGGCGTCTACCTATTAGATGCCCCCAGGCTTGACAATGAAAAGTCTCTCAAGGCAAGGATATACAATGGAGAAAAGACAGTCTCTTCAATAAGTGGTGCTGGGAAAACTGGACAGCTACGTGTAAAAAAATGAAATTAGAACACTCTCTAACACCATACACAAAAATAAACTCAAAATGGATTAGAGACCTAAATGTAAGACCGGATACTATAAAACACTTAGAGGAAAACATAGGAAGAACACTCTTTGACATAAATCACAGCAAGATCTTTTTTGATCCACCTCCTAGAGTAATGGAAATAAACACAAAAATAAACAAATGGGACCTAATGAAACTTAAAAGCTTTTGCACAGCAAGGGAAACTGTAAACAAGACGAAAAGACAACCCTCAGAATGGGAGAAAATATTTGCAAACGAATCAACGGACAAAGGATTAATCTCCAAAATATATAAACAGTTCATGCAGCTCAATATTAAAAAAACAAACAACCCAATCCAAAAATGGGCAGAAGACCTAAATAGACATTTCTCCAAAGACACACAGATGGCCAAGAAGCACATGAAAAGCTGCTCTACATCACTGATTATTAGAAAAATGCAAATCAAAACTACAATGAGGTATCTCCTCACACCAGTTAGAATGGGCTTCATCAGAAAATCTACAAACAACAAATGCTGGAGAGGGTGTGGAGTAAAGGAAACCCTCTTGCACTGTTGGTGGGAATGTAAACTGATACAGCCACTATGGAGAACAGTATGGAGGTTCCTTAAAAAACTAAAAATAGAATTACCATATGATCCAGCAATCCCACCACTGGGCATATACCCAGAGAAAACCACAATTCAAAAAGACACACGCACCCCAGTGTTCATTGAAGCACTATTTACAATAGCCAGGTCATGGAAGCAACCTAAATGCCAATCGACAGATGAATGGATAAAGAAGATGTGGTACATATATACAATGGAATATTACTCAGCCATAAAAAGGCATGAAATTGGGTCATTTGTTGAGATGTGGATGGATCTAGAGACTGTCATACGGAGTGAAGTAAGTCAGAAAGAGAAAAACAAATATCGTATATTAACGCGTATATGTGGAACCTAAAAAAATGGTACAGATGAACCGGTTTGCAGGGCAGAAATTGAGACGCAGATGTAGAGAACAAACGTATGGACACCAAAGGGGGAAAGCCACGGGGGTGGGGGGGGTGGGGGTGGGATGAATTGGGCGATTGGGATTGACATGTATAAACTGATGTGTATAAAATTGATGACTCATAAGAACCTGCTGTATAAAAAAATTTTTTTTAAAATTAAAAAAAAAAGAAAAGTGTCTCAGGCTATTGCCAAATGTCCCCTGGGGATGAGAGTACCCTTCATTGAGAACCACCAATTTAGGGCATGGACTTACTAAGGGCAAGACCCTCTGTCTTATTTCTCTTTACCTCCCTAGAGCCCACCTAGTACAGTACTGACACAGAGTAGGAATCCCCAAATATTTGTGGATCTCCAAGAATCACCCTGTGGAACAGATATGTGATCCAGCACATTATAGAGGCAACTGAGGCCCAGAGAGGGTCTGGATCTCCTGGGTCACATGATGAGTGAGTAACAGGACTGGTAACTGCATAGCTGCACTGCTTCCGAACCCTGCTTAGCAGGTGGGAGCCAGCAGGTAGCTCCAAAGAGGAGCTCCGTTTGGGATCCTTCTGCTTTCCAGCTCTGGCTGCCAAACTAGCGAGGCTGTTCATGCCATTTGGACAGAACATTCCAAGTGCCTGCAGCTGTTAATGAGGAGTGTGTTTCGAGATCTCCTTTTCTCTGGAACTTCTGTGCTGACCGGGATCAAAGGCACTGGAGCCGTGTGGTCCCACCAAGCATGAGAAGAGCAGTGTTCATTTAAAAAAAAAAAAAAAAAATCTCTCTAATAGCTTAACCCTGAATAAATGATACTGATTTGAATCAGGTTTGCAACAGGAGATGGCCAGAGGAATCTCGGCACTCCAGTGCCCCAGTTGGGCTGTGAGTGAACTTACTTACAGACTCAAGGTGCTACCTTAATTAGGTTTGGAATCTGCTTCCCCTTTTTTTTTTTAAACATCTTTATTGGAGTATAATTGCTTTCCAATGGTGTGTTAGTTTCTGCTTTATAACAAAGTGAATCAGCTATACATATATCCCCATATCTCCTCCCTCTTGCGTCTCCCTCCCACCCTCCCTAGCCCACCCCTCTAGGTGGTCACAAAGCACCTACCTGATCTCCCTGTGCTATGTGGCTGCTTCCCACTAGCTATCTATTTTGTATTTGGTAGTGATATATGTCCATGCCACTCTCTCACTTCATCCCAGCTTACCCTTCCCCCTCCCCGTGTCACACTCTATTATATAAATCACAGCAAGATCCCTTTTGACCCACCTCCTAGACAAATGGAAATAAAAACAAAAATAAACAAATGGGACCTAAAGAAACTTAAAAGCTTTTGTACAGCAAAGGAAACCAATAAACAAGACGAAAGAAAAGACAACCCTCAGAATGGGAGAAAATATTTGCAAACGAAGCAACTGACAAAGGATTAATCTCCAAAATTTACAAGCAGCTCATGCAGCTCAATATCAAAAACACAAACAACCCAATCCAAAAATGGGCAGAAGACCTAAGTAGACATTTCTCCAAAGAAGATATACAGATTGCCAACAAACATGAAAAGATGCTCAACATCACTAATCATTAGAGAAATGCTTTCCTTTTAGAAGAGGAAAGCAGACCAGAGTAAACCATCTGATTCATATTTAAAAGTGGGAGCCAGGTGGGGGTGGGGGATGGGCTCACGTGGTTTGCAATCTCGTATGTGATTTGAGGAACAGAGAGAGTCTAATTCCTAACTCCATCACCGCAGGCTGATTGCGAATTTTGCCTTTCAAAGCATGCCAATTAGAAAGAACAAAAATAGCTTCTTGAATCTCTACCCTGGAGCTCAGGCATGCCTGCATCCCCTGATGTCCCCAGG
The DNA here is from genome assembly GCF_008692025.1 of Phocoena sinus. Classification (NCBI taxonomy): domain Eukaryota; kingdom Metazoa; phylum Chordata; class Mammalia; order Artiodactyla; family Phocoenidae; genus Phocoena; species Phocoena sinus. The sequence continues at coordinate 43,388,462 of NC_045764.1, read as the reverse complement.
CTGGGTGTCCTTAGGAGGTAGCCCACCCGAGCCAGGTGTCACTAGTGCCAAGCGGTCAAGTGATTGCAAAGGAAAATAGTCTGCACCGATCCTGGTTCTAGAAAGCTGGTCCCAAAAGATGCATGCGGTCCTCTTGCAGTAAGGCAATGCTTAGTAAGTCTTATTTAATGACTCCGTTGTTGACATCTGACACCAAGTTAATGCCTTAACCACACCAGGTTTGTAGGTTTCGCTACCGCCAATGTGTGAGAAGTCCCTTGTATCTGTGTTAGCAGAGAAAAAGAGAAGCCAGTGAATACCATAGTGACATCCCCTGCCAGCGTACTATTCTGTAAGAGTTCTCTCACTCTCCCCTCAAGGGTGCAGGACATATGGCATGGGACCTGGGTACTGGGGTGCTGGTGGGCTGAGGTGAGGGGACGCCAACCCCAGGCTGTGGAAACCACCTGGGAAGCAGAGGGAGGTGGGAATGAGATTTGGCCTAGAGCAGAGGGCAGTCAAAGCAGGTCTGGGCTGCATCGTGGAGCACCCCGAATGCCAGGCTCACAGCTGTGGTCCCAGAGCAAACGGCTGTGGTGTGGGAGGAGGACAGGAAGGTTTCCAGGCACAAGAGCCATACTCTGGGAAGATGACCCTGGCAGCTTTTTGGTGTGTGTAGGGAGGATTTAAAAAGACGAGGGCTTCCCTGGTGGCGCAGTGGTTGAGAGTCCGCCTGCCGATGCGGGGGACACGGGTTCGTGCCCTGGTCCGGGAAGATCCCACATGCTGCGGAGCGGCTGGGCCCGTGAGCCATGGCCGCTGAGCCTGCACGTCTGGAGCCTGTGCTCCGCAACGGGAGAGGCCACAACAGTGAGAGGCCCGTGTAACGCAAAAAAAAAAAAAAAGAAAAAGACGAAAGACTCAGATGAACACATGGTGCCTTGTGGAACCCGCTGGACCCCACTAGGTGATGAGAACCCCAAGAGGAGGGTCCTTTTAACCACCCTTCCTTCCCATCCTTAGCGTACTGCCTACAACATATCAAGCTCCTCCCAAAAGATCTGCTGAGTTGATTCAACAGGGCATGTGTTTACTGCCATTCTCAACTGTTTTTTTTTTTTTTTCTTCCCACTTTGGATGAGTCTGCTTGCAAAGAAAACCATGTTCTCAAGTTGCTGGTTAAGTGGCAGAAGTGGAGACCCGGGCCAGTACTGAAGTCCCTGGGGGAGCACAGCGCCCCTATGAACACAGGCTCCGGTGGGGTCTTCTTCGTGGTAGCCTCAGAAACCCTCAGCAAGCGATTATTTGAAATGTGAATAGGCTGGAGCTCCCAAAACTAGAAGTGACCCCAAAGAGGAGTCTTCAAGCGGGTCAGACGTGACCACTCAGGAGCTCACGTCTGATTTGGAAACGCTGGCGTGGAAAAGCCTTTCTACAAAAGGCCACAAGGTGGGCTGTGAGTGATGAAGAGGCTGGAGGGGGCGGCCTCCCCTTCTTGAGGACTTAGTTTGCTCTGCTCTCCGGGGGTTAAGAGTCTGCAGAGAAAGTCCTGATGTGGAGGGAAAAGCTCTCTTTTCTCAACCCTGATCCCCCATAGGTGTTTCCCCTAAAAGAGCACCTTTGCCACACGAAGCACAAAGACAGTAACATGTGCATGGCTCCTGGGGAAATGGACAGGGCTACTCTCTCCTGCGGTGACCAGCCCAGGGCTCAACCCTCCCCAGGCCCTTCCCAGCCACCTGGGGCTGGGGGATCACATCTTGCTACGCCCAGAACCTCTGCCTAGGGGCGGGGAGGCTCTTCCCTGGAGAGAGGTGTCCAAGAACCACAAGGTTTTAGGAAACTTGGAGATACTCTAGCCCAGCACCTGTCCAACTTGCCTTTTTTCTCTTCTTGTAGTGAAACCCTTTCTTCAAATGGAAGCTCACGTTGACTCTGATTGTAGGGGGTGGAGTGACCCCCTCCTCCCAGCTCTTCCATGGCTCCAGAGGCTCCCTGGTGAACCCTTGGGCTCCACAGAAAGTAATATCAAATTCAAGGCTCTCCTCTAGTCCAACCTCTTTATTTTACAAAAAGAAAGAGCAGCCCTGAGATGCAGGGTGTGTGTGTCCCCACAGGGTCATTGCTAGGACTCCATAGCGCTTCCTAATGAGAAGCTGGAGCAAGCAGCCTGGCACCATGCATGGGGCAGAGGGCTCTGGGGCCCCTTCCCATGGCCTGTAGGGTGGGGACGTGACCGTGGTGATCTGGCCACCATGGGACACACTAGTGGGCATTGCTGCACACAAACACACATGCCCTGGCTGCCACCAGTGGGACTGATCCTCAATGTTTTTCTAGTTAAGCTCCAGCTTCCTCTCTCTCTCTCCTTCTCTCTCCCCCAGTATTTATATCCAAGGTGTAAACAAGCAAAGCAGAGGCGCCCCAGAACGGAATCTGGAATCTCATCAGGTCCTTAATAGCATCTTCCAAGGGTTCACCCATTCATTGAGATGTTGACTTTGATGTTAACTGAAGAACTGGGAGGTTGCCATCCACAGAGAACAGCCAGCCCTGATGGGACTTTTGGCAGGCGCCAGGCCCTGGCTAAGCTCTACATGCATTATCTCATCTGATCCTCTCCCCAACTTGAAAAGGTAGGCATATCCTTAGGCCCACTTTACAGATAAGGAAACTGAGGCTCAGAGAAGTCAAGCAGCCTGTCCAGAACCAGACAAACAGAGTAAATAGAAGAACGTGGCCTTGAACCTGCAACGTGATGCACACCCCTCGCCTTTCCCTAAGGAAGCAGCTATGTCTCCACAGCATGTTCAAGGTTTGCATCTCACAGAAACTGCTTTTTCGGTTAGTAATAATAACTACACATGCTTCTATTTATTGAGCCCTTGTTACATCCTAGACCGTTTGTGTGCATAGTCTCATATCACAAAAAAAGTCAGAGATGGGAGCAAGTAGTTTCACCAATTTTGAGATGAGGGTACTGAGGCTTAGAGCTGGTCATTGGTGAAGCCATGATGGGAACTGGTCTCTGCTGGTTCTCCCCATTGGCCCATGTCACCTCTGAGAAGCCGGAGGACATCCCATGACACTGGCCCTATGGCACAGTACTGATTCCCCTCCGGAATCTGGACTTGGGCTGGCCTTTTCCTTCCCACTTCCTTCCAGAGGGATTCATGAGGTCAGGACTCTGGAAGCTGTTCACGTCCTCCCAGAGACTCTGCCCATCACTGAGGACGTGGCCTCCCCAGGGACTCTGAGCATGGCCCCAACACCTGGGCCCCCCACAGGCAGAATCGAGGATGCCTGGTCTTCACTCTTCCTCTGGTTCCACCTCTGTGACTGTCGCCCATAAAAAGCTTCCCAGCTCCTGAGCTGCCTTCTTCCTTCCTTCCCTGAGAGGCCAGGGAACCTTCCGGCCTTCTAATGCAGAGCTTCCTTGTTTGAAACTTCCCAGTCAAGGGCTCAACAGGACCAGCATGTAACTTTATATCCACTTTCAAACAGAAATAGCAGGGGAGTTGTAAATGCTTCCATATTAGATTGTGGTGATGGTTGAACACCTCCGTAAACTGTGCATGTAAAACAAGCAAGTTTTATGGTATATAAATTATATCTCAACAACATTGTTTTTTAAAAAAGGAAAGAAATAAGAAGGCTTTTTAAAAGAGCTACAAAGGCATTTGAGCACACAGATCCTCCTTAATTACTGCAGGAAGCAGGGGCTACATGGGAAAGGCTGGCCACATATGTATGGCAACTCAACTGAATGATCTAGCCCACTCCCTTTATCTCCTTGCAGAAAAACTGGAATGGAGATTCGAATTCATCCAACCGACCTTTAAGCTCTGGTGAAGGTTCAGTGCGGGGTGGGAATGGGGGTGGACGCTGAAGCAGAGTTTAGCATTAGGTGCGTTCCTGGTGGGGCTCATCTATCCAGTTCCTGAAGGCCCAGTCTGGTAGGAAACTAAGGAAGGACCCATGGCTTGAACAACTGCAAGATCAGCCCTTTGGAGAGGTTAACTGGTCCCCAGTCACTAGTAAACGCAGAGTAAACACATCCCTAAGACTCATCTCATCGATAAAATTTATAAAATTCGATGAAATTAAATGTAGCACCTCCTTCATAAGGTTACCCTAAGGGTTAAACAAGATAATCCATGGAAAATGCAAAAACTTAGAGCATGCCTGGCTGGCTGATTTTTTTTTTTTTAATTTAATATACTACTTAAAGGAACAAGTCTAGGCCAGAGTCCCCACCTTGCACCTGGCAGTGAGTTATATGATCTCATTCAGTCTTCAAAATAATCGTGTGCAATGGCTCTTACTCTTCCTATTTTACAGACAGGGAAAGAGAGCCTCCCAGAAACAAAGACACTGGCCCAAGTCACCCAGCGAATAGGTAGCAGAGCTGGGATTTGAACTCAGGCCTGCCTGGCTTTGAAGCAGTTGTCACTCCACTACGTTATTATGACAAGGATCCCACCCATGCTTCCGGGGTGTGGACTGAAATGGATTTCACTGACTGTCTACACACAGGAGGAGTCCCATTCAGCATCTGTCACATTAACGAGAGCCCCCTCTTCTCTGAGGTCCACACTCTCAGTTGTCATGGCTACATCCTCAAAACAGGCCCAACCGAAACATCACAGCCCATGAGGCTCCCAGATGGTTAACCTGCCCTCCGGCTTGGCGCTCAGTACTTAAAGGCAGAACCTGAAGGGGCCCTAAGGTGCTATTTTTAGCTCCCCGTTTTTGTTGTCCTCTTTGGGTGATCTGATAACACAGGCTGAACTAACGTTTCCTGTTCCGGTGTTTTCTTCTCACCAAATCCTACCTTGAGAAATGCTGAGACTCCAAAGGGCTGGCCGAGTTACAGAGCTGCAGCTTCTGATTTCTCAAAAGGGACCTGCAGGAGGCTGGCAGGGAGGCCCTGATCTAGGCACCCTCCCAGGGCTGCCTGGGGTAGGAAAGAGGCTGGATGGGAGCCAATGGCTTCCAGACACTGATTTCGAGGGAAAGCCTTAATGAGCCTCCAGAAGAGGGGTCATAATGACAATTCCAGCGGCCACGCTCCAAGCCGTGGACAGGTCTCATGAGCAGAAGCCCAATGCAGTGGCTTGGCTTGTCAGAGACTGCCTCTGGGGCTATGGCCCTGGATGTCACCCCCTCCACCTGCCCCCGTCACTCCCCTACCAGCCTGCTGGTGTCCAACAGTCCACAATTAGAAATTCACTCCTTGGGCCAAGTGGTCACCCTGTTGCCAAGCCCTGCCCTTTCCAAGTTCTCTCTGGCACTGCCAACAGAGTTGCATTCTCCAGGACACAAGTGTGACCACACCAACCCCTCTCAAAACTCATCAGGGACCCTTCATTGCCTTCCAGATGAAATTCACACATCCTCGCCTGGTTCACAAGACACTCCAGCCCCTTGGCTACACACCATACTCCCAGCTGCTGCGTCCCTGCACTTCTCAGGAAGGCTGATTTGACTTGGACGGGGTCTGGCTGCTCCCAGAGCCACCCCTGTGAAATTCATACGACACTCAAATGTCACCTCCCCCTATAAAGCTGCCCCTACCTACCCCACTGAGCTCTCAGAATCTTATTCCTTTGAGCATAATAAATGCTCAACCCAAGTTTGCTGCATTGAATTAACTCAAGGCATCTGCCTTCAATTAAAATATGCAAATTCATCTGGAAAAGGAAGCATTCCTTAGTCACTGGCACTTCTGTGCCAACATGCTTGCTGGGCGCTTCCCTGAGTGCAGAATCTGATGGTGGAGGGATAACTGGGGGGCCAGATGCAGGGAGAAAGGGGAAGGGTGTAGAGGTAACGCTGGGAAGGCCTTGCCCCCTGCCTGGGACTGATGGAGGAGAGATCTGGGGGCAGACAACTGGCAGTCTGTGACCCTTCTTTTCACCCACCCCCCAAATCCTGCTGAGAGTGCGTTTCCAAATCTTATTTTTCATAATGGTACGATGGAACGTCATTAATTCAACCACATAAGACTCGCCAAAAAAAGGTTTCTGCTAAATGACGGAAATTCGTATTCTGTTATTTTGTTCCTGCTGTGCTTCTCGTGAAACTGGTGGAATCAAGGAGCTCACAGTCTGACGGAAGAGACCGGGCTGGGAACTGATCCTTCTGGAACAGACTGTGCCCTGCTGCGGGAAGAGGAGTTTCCGGGTAACTGTAACCGTCTGCAGCAGTCAAGGGAGTGTCCTGTCTCAGCTACAGATGGAGAGTGTGAGCCTGAGAATGTGTGATTTGCCCAAGATCTCTGTCGCCCCCCCACTCGCTGTAAGTCTGACCACGTGGCATGAAGGCCTGGGAAGCTGAGCACTGGTCCTATGCCAGGTGGCACCGGGTACAGGGGGATTGGGCCCCTCTCCCCATCTAGAGAGAAATTCAGCCTCAGCCTCGGGGCTGACACAAGTGATATTCAGGGTAATTTTCTATCAAAAAAGTATTCACGGGCTTCCCTGGTGGCGCAGTGGTTGGGAGTCCGCCTGCCGATGCAGGGGACACGGGTTCGTGCCCCGGTCCGGGAGGATCCCACATGCCGTGGAGCAGCTGGGCCCGTGAGCCATGGCCGCTGAGCCTGCGCGTCTGGAGCCTGTGCCCCGCAACGGGAGAGGCCACAACAGTGAGAGGCCCGTGTAACGCAAAAAAAAAAAAAAAAAAAAAAAGTATTCGCATACAGAAAGGAAGAGGATGGATGGACCCTGGAATCTCTCTGATTTCCGGGCCTGGGGCTGAATGCAGTCAAAGGCTGATGTAAGCTAGTGTCATTTAATTTCCTTTGTGGTGTCCGAGGAGGCTGCCACTTCCAGGCACACAGACGGCACATGTGCAGCCCTCTGGCCATGCAGAGACCTCAGAAGGGGCTGAACAGGATGGTTCCCGGGGACATTGGAAGGATTCATACCCAACAGTCCCCTCCAAACAATCTATTAAGAACTAACCTTTATCAAGTGCTTACCCAGTGATAAGTGCTTTTATCTTATCTAAGATACTAACCAAAAGGTCAACCTAAGATAGGTTATTTTCATTCACATTTTACAGGTGAAGAAGTTGAACATCAGAGAAGTTAAGCCACTTACTGATGGTCACACAGGAACTCATGGTGGGGTCAGAATTTGAACCCAGAAAAGGTTGGCTTCAAAATCAGCTCATTTTACTGCTGTCCCACACAGATATGAAGCAGAAACTGGGCTTCATATCTCCTTCATACCCATCTCAGAGCCTGGATCCCAGTTAAGTGCCTAAGGGATTATTTATGAATGAGTGATCAAATGAACTCATGTTTGTAAACTCAAGGTGTGTATTACCTTGGGGGATTCTCTGCTCCTTACCTAGAATTCCCAGAGCCCTGGTAGCCAGGGGTCAGAAAGTAAAGAATTGTTCAAAAAAAACAACCCCAAAACCTCACCTAAATGGGGGTATGTCAGAAGGACGCAGGAGCTGCTGAAAGAGCACCCAATGGCTACAGCTGGAACAATTTAAATGATAAAATAAATTAAGGAGCATTGGATTATAACTGAAAGTATGAAATAAATATTCATGAGTCCATAGTGATATAAATCAATAACTGAATAAATAAACAAATGGGGGGGGGAAATGGACAGAACCTCCCATGCAGAAGAATTCCAAACCATTTATGGAGATGCTCCACCCTCAAGGAAGTGGAGAATAACTCCTTACTCCTTAACTGTGGGCTGCACGTGGTGTTGTCTTTCCCAAGAGGACACAGCATGGAGAAGAGGAAAAAAGAGTCACTTTGCAGTGGCGAAAACTGACAAGCCCTCCCTCAGCCGGGTGATCAAGGTCAACATCAACAGTAATCAGTCTTGTTGGATGCGAATGGCACTTTCCCCTGGGGTCTTCTGCCCCAGAAACCATTTCCCCTGTGTAATCACGAGAAAAAAAACAGCAGACGAATCACAACTGAGAGACTCCTTGCAAAATACCTGACCACCCATCCTCATGCTGTCAAGGTCATCAAAAACAAGGAAAGTCTGAGATAAACTGTCAGAGCCAAGAGGAGCCTAAGGAGGCAGGACATGTAACGTGATCTGGGGTCCTGGATAGCATCCGGGACATAAAAAGGACCTGCACTTTCTAGGACCAAGGACCTGTGAATAAAGTGTGGACTTTAGTTAATCATGATGTATCCTTATTGGTTCATTAATTGTGACAAACGTACTATACTATTATAAGACATTAATAACAGGGGAAAGTGGGTGAGGGGTTCGTGGGAACTCTCTTCATAACTTTCCTGCAAATGTAAATCTATTGTAAAACAAAAAGTGTATTAAAAAAGAGCAAAATGGGGCTTTGAGAGGCCACCTGTGGAAGCACAGCCCCGTCTTGCTTCCCAGGAACCACCATCCTGCTTGTGAGACTTCTGATTGACATCTACCTCCCCCATCAAACTGCAACTCCAGGAGCACAAGGACCCAGCTGGTTTTGTTCATCATCGCATCCCAGCTCAGCGCCTGACACGGTGCCTAGCACAGAGCACGTGTTTCGTGAATACCTGTCAATAACTGAGAAGACAAGACTTAGGGGATATCTTAAAATATGTGAAGGGCTGTTAGAAAAAGGACTGAGTCCAGTTGATTGTGTACATAATTCTAAAGCAGCACTGTCCAATAAAAGAATAATGTGAGCCATAGATATAATTTAAATTCCTCCAGTCTCCACATTAGAAAAGTAAAAGCAAGCAGGTGAAATTTGCTTTATTATTATATTTAATATTATCATTGCAACATGTAAAAGATAAAAAGTAAAATAAAATGGATTAGTATAAACATACATGCATTTTATGTCTGTATACATTTATTCAGGAAATTTTATACTCCTTTTTTCCTAGTAGGTTTTGCTACCCAGTGTGTGTTTTACACGGACAGCACACCTCAGTTTGGACCTGCCACACCTCAAGTGCTCAATGCAGAGCGGTTTCCATCCTGGAAAGCATGGCTCTAGAATGCTTGGAAAGCAGAACTTGCAAAGTACAGGGAGCCAGGCTCCTCGTAAGGGAATGCACTGAGCACTGCAACCTGTATGGGGCTGGAACAGGGAAAAGACCTGGGAGAAGAGACACCTCACCCAGGCAAGAGGAATCCAAGCGGAGGCCAGTGACTTCCCACTGGAGACCCCTGAGAAAGAGCTCTTTCACTGGCTTAGAGTTTAGACTGGATAAACCACTGAGGTTCCGTCCAATTCTTACACACTCTGAGTCTAGGACTGATGCGCCAGGAGCCTGCTGCCATGATAACGAACATGCCTGTGATGCCTTACAGAATGCAACCTGCCACAGCACACATGATCTCACCCCATTCTCGTCCAGCTCACCCAGATAGGTATAACTATCCTTTTTTTTTTTTTTTTTTTTTTAAAGATAAGGAAACAGAGGCTCAGAGAGGTTAACAGCCTGCCTCAGTCACACAGGTCTGACGCCTTCCCAAGGTGGAAGAGAGGAACCTGGCATACCCACCTGGGTGTAGGTACTATGTCCCAAGAAAATTCTCTCAAAGGCCCCAGGTCAATCGCACAAGCTCTAAACTCACTCAGTAGCTTGGGTTGAGGACAGGTTGAGGATATGCCAGAGGTGGCCCCAGTTAGGGGCACTGTGACACGGGGAACACTGCTTTTGCTCTGACTTCAGGGCCGTGGGATACAGGGACCAGGAGAGCAGAGACTGGCTTTACTCACAGCAGCCGTGTCATTTGGTCTTTCAAGTCACACCCTGGCGAGGTCATCACCAACAGCTCTCCAGAACGTCTGCCCAAAATAGCACTGACATCTGGATGTTACAACAAAGACTCATCACTGTGTAATTACTGACAGCACCTGACCCTCATCATGCAGCACTTCTGTTTCTGTCTGGCTTGAGCCAGCAGTGGAGGGAGAAAGCCAGCAGTGGAAAATGTGTGTCTTCTCGGCACGGTGAAATCTGCTGGTTTTATGGCCGTTCCCCCTGCCCCGGCTGATCTCTCAAAGACCAGCACGGACCCACCCCACAAGGGAATGCCACATGGTTGTGCAGTTCCAGATGGGTTCAGAAAACAAGATCTCATCACTCCAAAGCTTTTCCTCGAGTCTCACTCCAAGCTGAAGCTCCTGATCTCAGCACACTCTCCTCCCTTGACAAGCTTGGCTCCCAGTGACTCCTGCCTACTAAAAACAACTCAACTTCACTTTCAAACTCTGACTATTTGGTTCCATTAAGCAAATCCAGGAGGTCTAGGGTACCACTCACTATGCATTGCTGACACCCTCACTGCCCACTGGATGAAGTCCAAACGTTCTGTCATTGAGTTTCTGCCCCAGTCGACTCCCATTCAGCTTTCCTGTGCAGTTGGGCTACAGGCACACTACCCAAAAGCTGTTTCCTGAGGGTGACACGCTCACTGGCCTCTGTGCCTTCACTTACGCTGCTCTCTCTTCTGAAATCCCTTCCATCCACTGCTTGACCTGGCAAGTCACACCTCTGCTTCAAGTTCCAGCTCAAATGTCATCTCCCCGTCGTCAGCCCTGAGCGTGATGCGTTTCTTACCTAGTTCTGACTATTTGCATCTCTATCACAGCAAAATAAACAAACAAGATAATTCCTGAAACTATGAAGAAAACACAACAGGAAACTGTGACAGAGGGTCAGGGGGTGGGAGGCAAGGTGGAAGGGTGGTCAGAGAGGTCTGCTCCGAGGAGGTGGACTTGAGCTGGGGCCTGAGAGATGAGAAGGAGGCAGTTTCTGGGGGCCGACAGTTCCACGTGGAGGGAAGAGGGAGTGTGAAAGCTTGAGGTGGCCATGAACTCGAGGGATCTCAGGAACAGCAAGAGGAGACAGGAGGCTGCTTCACGACAAGCAGGGGCAGAGTAGGACACAGGTCACGGAGGAAGGCAGGTTCTTTTTCATGGTTCAAGATAAGCAGTCTGGGGGACTTCCCTCCTGGCGGTCCAGTGGTTAAAACTCCGTGCTTCCACTGCAGGGGGCGCGGGTTCGATCCCTGCTCAGGGAGCTAAGATTCTGCCTGCCACGAGGCGTGTTCCCCTTCCCCGCCAAAAAGGTGAGCAGTCTGTGTTTATCCACTGGACCATTTTACACAGGAACATGGCATAAAGACAATTCTGGTTGCCGAGTGAGTGATGGGTTGCAGGAGATGGTGGGGCTGAGATTGTGTGCCGGACCAGCCCAGTGGACAGGGGATGAGGGAGGTGATGGGCTGAGATGTAATTTGGAGAAAGAGCCGAGAGCATTTATTGATGGATGAGACGCAGGGAACGAAGGCCAGGGATTTTGACCACCTCCCCCCACCCGTACCCAGGGTGAGCTTCTAAACGGCAAGAGCCAGTTTTATGAATCTCCGGATGGCGCACCATGCCTCTGTGGATGCTGGCTCTACATAGTAACACTGTGTCCGCGGCAACAAGCCTTAGAAAGTGTTCCCCCTGTACATTGTTTCTACTTCCGTTGGAGCTCACAGCATACTGCATTGTCATCTTTGCTGTCAAATCAGTCATCCCTCTGTGCCCCCTGACACCCCCAGGGCAAGGGCAAGGGCCAGGCAGAGTGGGTGGCCCACGACGGTTACACTATCACGCTCACAGTGTCTTGGTTAGAGATCAGTCACCATGACTTTTAGTCGTCGCATCACGGGGCAGGGAGAGGACCAGAAGCCCTGGAAACAGCCTCAGTGACACCAAGGAGTTCTGGGTCTCTGGGGGTCTGTTGGGTTTCATCTGAGCTCGAGGAAATGCTGCCCAGAGTCACTGCTCCTTCTGTCCTTAACTCTCCTATAAGTACAAGGCTCGGGACTTCCCTGGTGGTGCAGTGGTTAAGAATTCGCCTGCCAATGCAGGGGACACGGGTTTGAGCCCTGGTCCGGGAAGATCCCACATGCCACGGAGCAACTAAGCCCGTGCGCCACAACTACTGAGCCTGTGCTCTGGAGCCCACGAGCCACGACTACTGAGCCCACATGCCACAACTACTGAAGCCCGCACGCCTAGAGCCCATACTCCACCACAAGAGAAGCCATGGCAATGAGAAGCCCGCGCACCGCAACGAAGAGTAGCCCCCACTCGCCGCAGCTAGAGAAAGCCCGCACGCAGCAAGGAAGACCCAACGCAGGCAAAAATAAATAAATAAAATAAAATAAATTTATTTAAAAAAAAAAAGGCCCCACAAACAACCTGTGCTCTTGCCAGAGATGCCAATGTCACTGTACATCACCAAGCTACCACTTAGGCTTCTCCCTCCGCCCTCCCTCTCCGTGCCCAAAACTGCTCTGTGACTGTTTCCTCCCAGATATCTTCCTGAATGGCCCTGAATGTCAGTAAGCTCTTGGAAATTGGCCACTGCTGCTGTTAATGTCTAGGTTGTCAGACCCCTAACAGCCTTTGGATTTGTCATGGGCTATTAACCAGCTAACTTCATTAAGTGTTGGTAAAGATCAATTTCTGGGGGGCTCCACTCGTTTGCTAAAGACAGATGTGTCTGCTCTCATCTCCTGTGGCTTCACTTTGTAGGACACGGTGGCCTGTCCTGGTCAGTAAAATCCTTGCCTTCCAGGTGTTGGGCAGATTGGCCTCTGTTGTCATGGTGACAGCCGAGCAAGGGCAGCGAAGGGGCAGTGGCAAGAGCTCAGGGTGTCAGGGAGGCCAATCGTTTTCTCCCCTCGCCTACCCTGCCCTCAACACACACAGCTGATTGGACCAGGAACAAACCACTCAGCCTGGCTGAGCCAATCACACTGTTTCTCCTGGGAACCTGGATTTCCAACAGGGATTGAGTGAGGCATTTTAGCAAGGTTGGGGACTTGGCACCGAAGCAGAGGCCAGGAGAGGAAGCCACCATGTGGAAATATGCCGGCATAAACGCAGTCATGGAGCACTGAGAGACAAGACCGTAAACTTGGCTCTCAACTTTCCAATTTTATTTCTGTGAGGCTCAGTCAAACCTCACTTCCTATCTTGAGCTGCCTGTGAAATATCCCATTGTGTCCTTAAAATAAACCCTGCCAGGGAGTTTTCTTTTCCTTGCAACCATACATCTCTAAGATAATGGGCTCTGACAATTAGAGCAACTTGGATTCAAGTTCTGGTTCTGGCACTTACTATGTCATCCTATCTATCACATTTAACCCCTCGAGGCCTCAGTTTCTTCATCTATAAAATGGGGCTAATGTCACTCACCTCATGGGGTTATTGTGAGGATTAAATCAGTTGATATAGGTGAAACCACCAGCTTCCCAGTAATATCTGTTGACTGGCTCTCAGTTTGGGCGGAAAGAGCAGTTACATATGGCAATGTCTGAAGACATGTGTGATTATCACACCTGCCAGGGGTGAGTGGGCTACTTACAGCTAGAGGCCAGGGATGCTGCTAAACATCCTGCAATGCACAGGGCAGCCCCACAGCAAAGGATTATCCAGCCCCAAACGTCAATGGTGCCAAAATGAAGAAGCTCTGTTATAAAGTCTGGTACGTTGTTGTGAACTAGGGCCAGGGACCCACGGCCACGTTTCACACCAGCTACAGCACTTTTAAAGCGACCCCTTCTGAGACCCTCTCTCTGCCCTGCAACTCCTCCTCTGTCTCCCTGCGCCCATCCCACCGCCTCCCTCCCTCCCCTCCCCTCCCCTCCCTTTCTTGAGGGGAATCAAGGTGCCTTGAGCCATGCTCTGGTCAGGACTCTCGTTTCTCCGGGAGAAGCCCATGGGGACCAGATAATGAGAGCCTAGAGGTGAAGGCTTCACACGTACTTGCTCATGGCTTTGGCTTGAGAAGGAGGAGGGAAAGCACTGGGTGGTGGCACACGGAACCCACCAAGTGTGCTAGCAGCCAACAAGGGAGCCAGGAAGGCCAGGTGGCGGGCACGGCTGAAGCCCTACTCCCAGCCTCTGCCTCTCATCAGTCTCAGCTCACGGGACCTATTCCTCTCACACTGGTTCAGCTGTGTCCGGGGCTGTTCTTCCGAAGACCCATTAGATGCTCCAGCCTTACATGGAGGGTCTCATAATCATCCTTCTGGGTAGATGCACACCTGCAGCCACAGAGAAGTCAACGTCGCTGGGGAAAGGGGGGGGTGGTTTTAGATCTTGTAATCAAAGGAGACAACATGATCGTACTCAGGGTGGGTTTGGCCATGAGTACTTGGGACACTTCACAAGGATGGTCAGAGGAAGGGAAATGAGTGGGAGGGGGTACTAGGACTAGGGGGCTTCTGGGACTTCCCCAGGAGAAGAGGCGGGGTGGCAGTCCTATTTCAGAGTCAAATGGGGTAAGGCAAACTCAACTCCATCAGAACTGGCTGCCCGTTCCCGGGTCTGATGGAGGGGCAGGATGGCTGCAGAAGCTCCAGACAGCGGTGAAATGTGGGTGTTTGGGGGTTAGATGTTGGGGTTCTGGGGAGGTTTGCGGCAGTTCAAAGAGACCTCAGATTCCACTTAGGGACAGATCAGGGAAGCAGTTCCTGTAAGAAGAGATGGTCCAAGGCTGGCAAAGGTGGCAGGCAAGGGCCACAGGTAAATGGCTGGGATCCGTTAAGGGCACAGGTGGGTGACCACGGGTACCGTAACTCAGAGAGCACACTTTTCTTGTGGACCAAACCCCAGTTCTTGAGATCCCAGGCTCTGGACAGCAAGGTTGAGTTCAACCTCCACCGTCTGCTCAGATGTGGGGTCTGATACACTGCCAGACTTGGGGAGGATTCAGGCATGGGGTGGGGCTGAAACTTTAGCAGGAGGGCCGGAAGCTGAGCAGAATGCCAAAAGCACTTTGGGCTTCGAAAGACGTATGGAAGTGAGTGATTTGAATCACGCGGCGTTTTGCCATTTTAAGTAGAAAGGCTAACGATGTGATAGTTAATCGCATGACCTGCCCTCCAGTATCTTTTTAAAGGCCTAAGGCTGTGGCTTTTAAAGTGTGGTCCCCAAGCAGCTGCATCGGCATCCACCTGGGAGTGTGTTCGAAAAAAATATGTTCAGGCCCCACCTCAGCCCTGCAGAATTAGAAACTCTGGGAAGGGGGTACGTCCAGCACCAGGCCTCCAGGCGACTGACAGCCTGAGAACCACTTGCTTAAAGAAAAGAGACCCCAGCAAACGGGCAGTTGAAACCCGGATTTTAATACTACGGGAAATGAAATTCTAGGCTGGGGTCATACTCTTCTCAGGCCTCTGTTCTACCTGGAGTAAATCAAGGCATTTGCAGCTGAGGAATTGCAGGGCTCAGCACTGACTCTCCCGTATTGATGTGGTACGGTGGCTACAGCCACTGATGCATTTTACAAGACTGCCTCTTTCACATGTCACAATAGCTACAGACTCTGGTACGTGAGCACAGGAAAGATAAGCCTACATAATAAAGACAGTAACTCTTTAAAGATCAGTTTTTATGTGTCTACCATAGGCTATCCAACAGAGCTGACACCCCGACACTGGGGATGCCTGTTACGCCTCTCAGCGTCTTCATTTTTAAGATGAGAAAGTCCCTTCTGGCTCTAATTAGATCTAAGATTAAGCCTAGAGGTGTGCACCAGACATCTAAGAGCATCTTATAATCCAGCTGGGAAATGCTGGTAAAATCCATGAGGCTGTCCACTGCCTTCATTAAGACTTAGTGTTTGCCCACAAATGCACATGGCTATGCCTTCTGAACATCACTGCAGAGGGCAGAGCAACGGGGGTTGCGTGTGGGATCAAAGGCTGGGCCTGAATCTGGACCTCATCACCAACTAAGTGGGTGACTTCAGTCAAGTTACTTGAGATCTTGAGGATATCTGCTTTGCAAGGCGGCCCTGAGGCTTTCTTACTGAAAGGAAAAGCACTAAGCATAGAGGCTGACACCCCGCAGTAGCTAAATAAACGCAATTGGCCTCTGCATTATTAAAAAATGCTACATCATATGATACAGGAAACAAATGGCTAGAGTTAGGGGACAAGGATGTTTGTTATTTATAATACTGGAAAGCTGGAAGCCAGGGCCTGACCTACAGAAGGAGACAAGCTAAATAAATCAACGGCACATCCATATGATGGGCTATTATATGGCTTTTAAAAATGCTGCTTAAATATAAATGAGTGGAATGGGAAAATTCTATTAACAATTAGCAAATAAAGAAAGAGAACATGTATAAATAGCACAATATCAGTGACGTAAAAATAATATATACCTTTACATATGCACGTGCATTTCATCTTTGGAAGAGACATGCAAATTATAATCTTAATTTCTGGGTGGTGAAATTTTAAGTTTTTTTCATCTCTTCTGTATACTTCTCTGTACAGTAAGTCCCCACGTATGAACCTTCAAGTTGCGAACTTCCAAAGATGTGAATGTGAGACCTAAATAGACATTTCTCCAAAGAAGATATACAGACTGCCAACAAACACATGAACGAATGCTCAACATCATTAATCATTAGAGAAATGCAAATCAAAACTACAATGAGGTATCACCTCACACCAGTCAGAATGGCCATCATCAAAAAATCTACAAACAATAAATGCTGGAGAGGGTGTGGAGAAAAGGGAACACTCTTGCACTGCTGGTGGGAATGTGAATTGGCTCAGCCACTATGGAGAACAGTATGGAGGTTCCTTAAAAAACTACAAATAGAACTACCATATGACCCAGCAATCCCACTACTGGGCATATACCCTGAGAAAACCAAAATTCAAAAAGAGTCATGTACCAAAATGTTCATTGCAGCTCTATTTACAATAGCCTGGAGATGGAAACAACCTAAGTGCCCATCATCAGATGAATGGATAAAGAAGATGTGGCACATATATACAATGGAATATTACTCAGCCATAAAAAGAAACGAAATTGAGCTATTTGTAATGAGGTGGATAGACCTAGAGTCTGTCATACAGAGTGAAGTAAGTCAGAAAGAGAAAGACAAATACCGTATGCTAACACATATATATGGAATTTAAGAAAAAAAAATGTCATGAAGAACCTAGCAGTAAGACAGGAATAAAGACACAGACCTACTGGAGAACGGACTTGAGGATATGGGGAGGGGGAAGGGTGAGCTATGACAAAGCGAGAGAGAGGCATGGACATATATACACTACCGAACGTAAGGTAGATAGCTAGTGGGAAGCAGCCGCATAGCACAGGGAGATCAGCTCGGTGCTTTGTGACCCCCTGGAGGGGTGGGATAGGGAGGGTGGGAGGGAGGGAGACGCAAGAGGGAAGAGATATGGGAACATATGTATATGTATAACTGATTCACTTTGTTATAGAGCAGAAACTAACACACCATTGTAAAGCAATTATACCCCAATAAAGATGTTAAAAAAAAAAAAAGATGTGAATGTGTGTTTGCTGGCTCAGTGCCAGCCCCTATATGCCAGCTGTTTTATTTCTTGTGTGAGTTCATTTTTTATGTATTACTTGTGTGAAAAGTATTATAAACCTATTACAGTAGAGTACTATATAGCCAATTGTGTCAGTTGGGTACCTAGGCTAACTTTATTGGACTTACGAACAGATCGGACTTATGAACGCGCTCTTGGAACGGAACTCGTTTGTATGTAGGGAAGTTACTGCACTTTAAAACACATTTTACAGTGAGTATCGTTATTCTAAGAGTGGATACATTTTCTTTGTGTTAGAAATAAGAGGAAGCAGGGTTGGAGGCAAGGTTTGGTGGATGGCTAGGAGGCACAAAGGAAGCAGAGAAGAGGTTCCGGCCAGAGAGGAGCAGATGGAAGCACAGAGCAGGTGTGGGGAGGGTGGGATTGGGGGCTCGGGGACCTACTTGTCTGCAGCCAAAGAGCACGCTGGGAGCCAGGGGAGAAATGTCTCAATGGACAGACTGAGTGGCAGTTTGGGAAGAAGCTGGAGTGTCGGGCAGGCTAGACAGGATGCGATAGCTGGCAGAGGAGCCGTGGCAGGTTCTCGAGCCGGGGGACAATGTAATGCAGACGCAGCTCCTGAGTTCAGGACGGCCTGAAGACATGGGGGCCTAGATGGAGGGAGAGGAGGAACCACTGACAGTAATGGGATACAGAGGACAGAGATCGGGGGCTGGGAGGCCTCTGGGAATGAAGATCCAGCGGGACATCCTGTCTGTTACGTTAAGAAGGGAAAGGCTAGGACCAGCCAGAGGTGCCCCCCATTTGCTGGCCTAAGAGACTGAGCACGTGCGTGGCCGGGCTGCCACTGAAATCCACCAAGGAGGAGATCTATCTGATCTAGTGATCCAACAGACAGAGCCTGCCTGGAGCTGGGCTTATCTGGATGGGGGAAGGGATGAGTTCCCAGAGAGACAAAAGCAGGGGTCCAGGAAACTGGCCTCACCCTTTGAGGGCTGGAGGAGAAAGAGGGTGAGAAAGCAGGAGTCTGAGAGAGAGGAAGGAAGCCTGCTGCCCCCTCCCAGAAGGCCAAGAGAGGATAGCGTGTCAGGGAGGGTGATGGCAGTGATGAGACAGGGGTCACCTTTGACAGGTGGGGCTGAATGTCATCCTAAGAGGCCAAGAATTTGTACCCTGAGCCATGGAGCCACTGGGTATGGTGATGGGACGAGAAACAGAGACCCAGACCGAAGCTGGAAGGAGCAGCTGAATCAAGACTAAAGTTCCTTTTAAAAGACGGGAGATTCGATAAACAACAAAGTTCTCCTGTACAGCACAGGGAACTGTATGTAATATCCTGTGATAAACCATAATGGAAAAGAATATGAAAAAGAATGTATATATTTGTATAACTGAGTTACTTTGCTGTACAGCAGTAATTACCACAACACTGTAATTGAACTACACTTCAGTAAAAAATAAATTAAAAAGGGGAGGTGGGGGGCTTCCCTGGTGGCGCAGTGGTTGAGAGTCCGCCTGCCGATGCAGGGGACACGGGTTCGTGCCCCGGTCCGGGAAGATCCCACATGCCGTGGAGCGGCTGGGCCTGTGAGCCACGGTCGCTGGGCCTGTGCGTCCGGAGCCTGTGCTCCGCAACGGGAGAGGCCACAACAGTGAGAGGCCCGTGTACCGCAAAAAAAAAAAAAGGGGGGGGGGGGGGCTAGAGGTGGAAGTGATAGAAGTGTCTCTGAAGGCGCAAAGGAAGAAGGTTCTCAGCAGGAATGGCAAAAACTACCGAGACAAAGAGGAGAGAGGGGGAGACAGGCACCAAGAGCTGCTTAAGCTTCTCTTGAGCTTCCCCGGACTGATCTCCAGAAGCAGGGTTGTAATTCTCACCTCTCCGAGTTCTGAGTTAACACGTGTAAAATGCCTGGCAGAGGAGACAGACAGTGTGTGGAAGTGGTTGTCACTACATGGAAATAACTAGAGAAAATGATAGAGAAGGTGGTAGATCAGAAAGTGAATCGGGAACCAGGTGAGACCCTCACCTAGGAAAAGAATGCAAATGAAACTAAGTTTGTCTGTGCATGGAGCCCATTTACCACCTGGCATTCAAATCTGGGCACCACTGAACAAAAAGGTATCAGAGGTTTTGTGTATGTGACACCGAGCTCTCTGCCGGGAGCTGGACAGGGTGGCCCCTTATTCTTCTGATTTTCAAAAAACTTGGGTCTACTCACACCCAGATGAATCAAAATCCTCTTCCTGAGTTTGGACTCAAAAGCAAGCAATGCTGATACATAATGAATGCATGAAGGATGCTGGGTATTTGTCAGGAGATGGCTATTTGGAGGCTGTTTGTTTCCATGACCTGAACTGGGGAGACGAAGAATAGCTATAATCCCATGGGTGATGGTCTCCTCCTAGGCCAAGCACTACCTCCCATCACTGGTCCCTGGGGTAAGGCCTCGCTAGGTCCAGGAGGCTGGCTCCGACCAAGGAAAAGAGTCAAGTTGAATGGCACCTATGGA
Organism: Phocoena sinus; assembly: GCF_008692025.1. Lineage (NCBI taxonomy): Eukaryota > Metazoa > Chordata > Mammalia > Artiodactyla > Phocoenidae > Phocoena > Phocoena sinus. The sequence continues at coordinate 43,368,637 of NC_045764.1, read as the reverse complement.
AAGCCAACATGTGCCTCTGGCCAGTTACTAACATCTCAGCCCAAACAACGGGGCCAGTGACTCTCAGCCGATCAGGCAGCCATGGCTGTGATGACTGCACAGAGGCAGGTCACAAGAAAGAGCTCTTCCTGGCCATCCTGTTTCTAGAATCTCTTCCCTATCTTATCACTCTGTGGCTACCTCGGTCATCCTCCTAAAACATAAATCTTAAAACCTGCTGATGACCTCCTGTGGCCTAGACCACCCGAGCCCCTTGGGTGGATACGCTCCCCATAATATGGCATCAACTTTTTAATTCTCCTTGACCTTGCCCTCTGCTTGCTGGTTTCTCAATGGGCATTGCTCTTTCATCCATCTACACTTTTGCATCTTGGCACACACTGTCCCCCCTGCACGGGACATCTGTCCTCCTCCCTTGTCCAACTGGTGATCTCCTAGTCACCCTCCGAGGCTCAGGTGAAGTTGCGCCCTCTCTGTGAAGCATCCTCTGACCCCCTCCCCACAGACCCCCATTGCTCCAGTCCAAGGTCAGCAATCTGTGCTCTCACTAGGCACAGGCAATGCTGGGTTCATTTGTGAGCTCCTCTGAAGCAGGAGGTGTCTCCTGCGTCTCGCCACAAGGCTCATAAGTGTTCCGAGGTGCATGAACAAGTCGAGACCGCCTTAAAGCCTCTCCCCCACGTGAACTGGCTCGATGTCCCTGTGCCCCAGAAAGCATTTTCCAGCATTTTCCAAGTTTCCACAGCAAAACAGTCACACCTCACCCCGTAAGTCATCCTCCACTATTGTCTCCAATACTCAACATCTTCTCACTTTTGAAATTAATTTTAGGTTCGCTAGGCAAAATGATACGAGGAGGATGCCTGGCACATTTTTGACACCATGTGAATGTTAAATGGTAACCGTCAAAAGAAGACTAGAGTGTTTGCTGCAGGACATATGCCAACAGTTCGGCTGAGATGGGAAACAGCATGTCCTCCTGCAACCGTCTGGCTGAGAAAGGGGCCGGGGTGAGGAAGCAGCTCCGGGGAGAGTCATCTAAGGAACCCCAAGCTCCTTAGGGCTCAACTGAGAGAGGAAACAGCTCGCCCACTCCTACCCACTCTCTGCAGAAGGTGAATTCTGCTCACAGTTTAGTCTGAAGCTGAGCCTCAGGGCTATTAAATTAAATGAACCTCCCCATTCCTTCCTGCCAACCCACCAATTAAATGATTAGAAAGTGTTCAGCATCACTTAGCTAGGAATCTGTGGCACACAGATTTTCTAAAAGATTCAAATTAAATATTTCAACACCATTTCAAATACTCTCTGTGTTTATACGCTTCAAGTTCTTCGTCCCTTTTAGTACCTAGGACACCTTAGCTCCTTGGGCTGCTGGGGTTCCGACTTCTAACACTAGGCACGTGTGGGAAGGATGGGAAGGGGTGGTGGTGCCTCTAGATGAGTGTGGTGGCCCTTCAGATTGTGAAACTCTGATTCTAATCACATATATACATGAATCTTCAGAGAAACCTGACTGTCTCCATCTGCATTCAAAATATACCTGTCGAAAGGTGATATAGTTCATCTCGGAAGCAAGGGCAGACATTCAAAGCAAGGAAACCTACCACTGCTTCCCCCTTTCTCTGAATTCCTAGCGTACAAAAGACTGTACGATTTACTCTGCTGCTCTATTTCAGCTGATTTCCTAAGAGTTCTGCCCATTTAGCAAACATGATTTGGCTCAAGCGCTGACGTCTCCCCTCCAGAAACAGGGCTTCCAATCCATGGTGCCGGCAGCTATTTTTCACACATCATTTGTGTCTCCCTCCCTGGCCCTGCAAGGCCCGCTGAGCAAGATGGACGCCTGGGATAGACACCTGCCGAGTGAAGGAAGTACGCCTACATGACACATGCATCAGCAAAAAGGCTGCTGGGAACCAAGAGCTGTCACACATCCTAGGGAACCTGAAATAAATTCAGTTCTCTTTCTTGTTCAGGGCTGCTATGAAGAAAGGGCTAGCACTAACATTTACTGAGCCCCTCTGTAGGCTGGACATCCCATTCAATTTAATGCTCCCTGCAGCCCTGTGAGATGGGCATTGCCAAGGAGGAAGCAGGCGGTCGAGGACAGCTGGGCCCAGGCCCGACGGCATGTGGGGACAAGTCAGGTCACACACCCAAAGGTCTAGGGTTGCACTGGAATCAATTCTGCTGTCTGTCAAAAAATGCAGATTCCCAGGCCCCATCCCAGACCATGTCCATCTGACCTTCTAAAAGTGGGATCTGGAAATGGCCATTTTAAAAGGCTCCCCCTGACACTTCTGATGCACACTGATGCTTAAGACCCACAGCCAAAGGGCGGAGATTAAAGAAGGTTGATGCCCACTCTGCTCTCCCTGAGAGCCCCCCACCTGCCATTATCAGTGGTAATTACCCTACTCTCCTGAGTAGTTAAGATCAAGGCCCAGGCAGTGGTGGAGGCGGGTAGCATTGTCCAGGCACCACCACGCCCTCTTTGAACATCACTGCACAGGAGGGGGACCATGCACGTCCGTGGGGGAGGATGGCGCCAGTGTCATTGTGGTCACTGCTCTTGGGACACAGCGGCTTTGCGGTTCATTATTTACCCACTGTATGGCCAGATCCCAGGAAGGAGGCTTCCAGGTGAGGAGACTGACTCACGTGGGCTTTCTCCTTCTGAACTGCCTGCCTTTCGCACTACCTTCCTCTTTGGAACTTGAGGCAGATATGTGCTTACTCGCGTCTCACACTGGAATATTTCCTGGTACTACAAATTCAAACGCCCGTTAGCAGTCAGATCACCAAAATCCACCAACCTAGCAGGATAACCGACACCTGGATGGAGCCTGAACTATTCAAAAAACCGACCTGTTTGCTTTCATGAGTACATGTCTTCTTTCGAGACTGTAATAATTGTTATTTTTGCAAAGATTAAGGCATATGGAGATGTAATACTAATATTAGCGAGGCTGGGTATCAAAACTGCATACATCCTTCCAGCTTCTACATCCCCACGCGTTTTCCTCTTCCACGGATCACTTCTTTCTGTTTGCAGAAGATGAGTAATGATCTCTCACATTTGTACGAAACTTCATCATTTGCCATCATTCACATTAGTTCATATATTTTCTACTGGCCAGCCAGGGAGGTTGTTCTGACTGGGATCATTATCTCCACTTTAGAGATGACATAGGATTGGAGAGATAAGGTAGCACATCCGTACACCCAGCTTTACCTGTTCCCAGAGAGAAAGCAGCACCTGAACCCAGGTCTTCTAGCTCCAATACACTTTTCTATGCTGTGGCTGACCCTCATGGGAGGCTCGTACTCATCTCCAAATAATTTTTGCAGTGAGCAGAGGATGCCTTCAGGTCCCATTACTGAATGTGTGAGGTTAACTGCTCTTCTCACTACTTGGGACACTAGTGGTCCAGGGGCCATGGTTAAGGATGAACCATCCTGTCATTAAACAGAGACCCAGGTGATAGTGTTGAAGTCAAGACTGCTGGAATGCTCACCACCAGGCTGCTATGCTGGAAAGTAGTGGTGGAAATAAAAAACAAAAGCTGAGAGAAAGGAAGCCTTGTGCATCAGTAGGTCCAGGAAGCCCGATAATGTTCTAGCAACTGAATGAACTGCTGGAGCAGGGCGGTGTGAGCTGCGAAGTTCAGGTCGCAGGCTGTGTCTTCCAGTCGGTTTCACACCGAGAGTAAGAATGAATGAGAATGAAGCGACATGATGGCATGCATTTTGGCAACTCAAAACAGTTGTCGTAGCAATGTCAGGACAGCTTCAGAAATCTGTTAGGAATTTGACACTGGGGGTGGAGGGTTGAGGTTGGCAAACAGGACCCGTGCGATAAGTTCTAGGTTTAGCGGTCTAGAAACTGACTCCCTACATATGAAAACATGACTTTATTATTGAGATTTTAGTTGAAGGAAGCCTGGATTTAGAATTAATAATTTGGGTTGGATAGCTAGCTTGACCAATTCTTAAAAATGTCACCACGTACCAGCCTCTGAGCCTTGCGTTCCTATCTACTCACAAATGAGTCATTTGGGGGGTCTAATGAATAATGCATGAATTTCCCCCAACTCAGGCCAAAAAAGAAAAGACAGTTTGGCAGTAAAATACATCATTTGGCATAGACATGATTATCAAAACAACATGTGGGTGAAAATGTCTGTGGATCTTAAAGAGGATGGTTGTAAGCAACGGACAGATCACAGACGATCAGGCTCCGAGGCTTATAGGATACAATCAAGCATCCCAGGTCATGTTGCTACAGTACAAGCTCCGTGGGTACGGGTTTTGTTTTTTTGTTTCATTTACTGCTGTGTCCTCAGCACTCAGAACAGTGGGTGGCCCCTAGAAGGCATTCGGTCACTATTTGTTGGAAGGTGCAGCCTGCCTCCAGGAGACCTGTCTTCTTAGAGGTCAAGTTCTAATGCTCTGGTGAAGGAAGACTGTAATTTCACCATGAAATCTGGGCACCTCCCAGCACAGCAAAGTGCAAAGTTACCAACCCACACAATCACAAGGGCTGGAGGAAATCTCACAGGCTGCCTGATCTCATCCTTTCAGAGAGGATGAGGCCAGGGTGGTGAGTTCCCAGTTACATAACTGTTTAGCAGCAAAGCTACTACTTGGAACCAGGGAGTGGTAACTGAAGCAATGCTACTTTTTTTTTTTAATTAAAAAAATGAACTTTGGCTTTGAACAAGGCATATGGCTCCCTATCAAGGTAAGTGAAAAGGCTGGATTAATTAATGCCTCTACCCAGATGGGAAGGATACAGGGCTGTCATTTTCTCAACCCAAGGACAGTCCTCAGGAGCTGAAGCCTCTTAATTCTTGGCACAGTGGAATTTTTAGTGAGAGGAGAAGAAATACTTGAACAGAATCATTTAAAAGCCCCAGAAGGTTTCTCGGATACTAAACAGGCTTTCTTCAATAATAGGCTGGCAGAGGAAGTGCACAGATTAGATTTCCTGGAACAAACTCTCAGATTGGCTTTAAAAATTAGAGAAAAATGCTCATCAGGCAAGACCCATTTGGGGTTTCATGAAACCCAGCTGACTAGAAGGATTGTCAGACGTGCAGGAGAAATCCAGAAAACAGATGGGTGTCTTCCTCTAATTGCAACGTGGCCCGGGGAGGTTCTACAGTTAGCGGTGCTGGTCCGAGCCTCAGGCAGTGGCCCTGCCCCCGTTACACCCTAGGAGACGGTGTTTCAGCAGAGGTCTCAGACACACCTGGCTGACACCACAGGCTGAACTAAGCACTGCATGAGCATCTCTCCCTGACAATGAGCTCAGGCTGGGGACCAGCTTCCAGGACCTCAAACTGTGATGTCACTGGAAACTCTTGTCCTCTCCCACCATCGCCCCTATATCCCACAGGCTCTGCTGACAGCACTGAGCTACAGCCCCACCCCGGGGTAAGGAAGGAAGCAGACTGACGTCTCTTTGACTCTTTTCTATTTTAAGTAATTTCTTCACTTTTTTAAAACATTAATTATTTCCATTTATTTATTTATTAGGCCATGCGGCATGTGGGATCTTAGTTCCCTGACCAGGGATCGAACCCATGCCCCCTGCAGTGGAAGCGTGGAGTCTTAACCACTGGACCACCAGGGAAGTCCCCAGACCAAGGACTTTTATGGGTCAGGAAGGGACCCTGGATGAAGGCAGGCACTCATGCTGTCAGGAACCTCTCACGGATGGGACTTCTCGTGGATGGGCCTCTGCAAGTGGGGGGACCCTGGCGGTCTGGGGCTCCATGCGTGTTAGAACTCACTTCCCATGGTACTTCCGAGCTGTCCTGGACTGAGCTCCCCAGGGGCTGGCAGAACCCAGCCCTCTGGCCTCCACCAGGTGCCACTGGGAGCTAAAACCAGACAGCAGGCAGACTGGTTCCTGGTTCTCCCACAGATCACTCCGCCCGACTGAAAATCTTCTTAGAATGCACAGTTCTGTATGTGTATATTAACTTGAGTTTGTATGTTTTACATTTAAACATATCTGGGTTTCGAGATCCCTTGGGGCCACACAACAGGGATTTTTACCAAACGTAATTCTGACAAGGGAAAAAGCAAAGGAAACGAGTGACATTTCCCTCTGGCAAAGTTTACCTTGCATCACTATCAACATAACATACACAGCACAGATGGAGCTTTATTGGCACCATTACCAAGCTGGTCTTACTTCTTTACACAACTTCATCAAAGGGCCTCCAGGGACTTTTGAGATCCCCTGCGTGGCCAGCTCAGGTATGGGAGCCTAGTGGATGGCACCCTTTGGGGCTGTTCCATGCCCACAGGACTAACTGGCCCAGTCTGAAAAACCATGTGCCTGGGAGCCCATCCTGGATCCTCGGTCCCGTTCTGCACCTTTAACTCTGACCTTGGACAAGCCACTGAACCTCTCTGAACCTCAGTTCCCTGGGCTGTAAAATGTGGTGACCTCATTGCACTGTGGTGGGGACTAAATGAGAGAGTGGATGTAGATCACGTGACACATCACAGGCCATCCAGAAGTGACAGTTAGGGCTATTGGTATTAAAGCAGAGATGTAATTGATCAACGGAGGCCTTATTCTCACTGGACCTTTTAACAACAAACAGCCATGTGCCACTGCTGGAGGGACCAGGGAGATGAGACCTCCTCAGGTTTGAAAATGGATGAATCCAAAGGCCACTGTCATCCTACCTGCTCCCCCTGTCCCCTGCCACCTTAGACCCCGGTGACCCCTTCCTCCTCTTGGAAGAACTTTCCTCCCTTGGCTGCCAGGATCCTGCATGTCCCAGCCTCCCCAGCTGTCCCCTCTGATCTCTGGCCCAGGTTCTCCTCTTCTGCCCACTCAGCTAGGGAGTGCCCCAGGCTCCCTTTTTCACCCATACCCACTTCCCCGGTCACCTCATCCAGCCTCGCAGTTTTAAGCACCATCTCTATACACCGATGATTCCCAAATTGGTGGTGGAAAAAAACGAGGAGAACACAGCAGTGCTGGGCGGGTACAGTTTTGGTGTAGGTGGAGCGGGTCTCATGGAGATTGGGACATGTGAGTAAGGACTTCAAGGGAGTGCGGATAAGCCATGAGGTTATCTGGCGAAGAGCATTCCAGACAGGGCAGCAAGGGCCCAGGCCTGGAGCACACCTGCACACCTAGGAGCAGAGAGGCTGGGGCCTGGCTCGGACACCGTGAGGGACGGAGAGGGGTGCAGAGTCAGTGGGGCTGCAGTGAGTCGCATAGAGTCTTGTCAACTGCTGGGATGAACGTGGCCTTTATGCAGAAGGAGGGAGAGCCATGGCAGGGTGCTGAGTGGAAAAGCGATGGGATCTGATGGCTCCTGTGTACCCTGTTGACAGTGGGCTGTGAAGAGACAAGGAGGATGGGGGTGGGAGGCTCCATGCAGGAATGCGGAGGGATCCTTGGGGGCTGGGAGCAGGGGACAGCAGACTGCTCTAAAGGGAACACTGACAAAGTGTTCTGATAACTTCTCCGTGGAGACTGGGGGATGGGAGAAGTCAAGGGCCCCCCCACCCACCCCGAGCAACTGAACGGGTGGGGCTGCCCTTAAGATGTGCACCGCTGCAGAGACAGCAAGCATGGCGGTGGGGGTCAGGCGCTTCTGTGTGGACATGCTAAAGTATGAGATGCTTCCAGGACACCCGGATGAGTACCTCCCCCGACACCTCAAAGCCAAAATGCTCAGGCATGACTTGTTTTCTCTCGTCTCCCCATCTTTCCCCACCCTGACTTCCTATCACAGCCCGCCAGCTACACTGACTCGAAATCGCAGAGTAATTGTCACCACTTCCCCGTCCCTTAGAAGCCCAATCCAACCAGGCTCCCAATCTTTTATGTACAGCTGCTATGATGTTCCTCAAAGCTGTCTCCTCGTCACCTCTCCGATTTGGTCTACACCCTCCTGATGGCTTGCCAGGAGTATCACAAAAACCTTCCAAGGGCCCCCCGCATCTGCAGCTGTTTCCCACTCCAGCCCACCCAATCACGACCAATCACGACAGCCAGAGCTTTCCGCCAAAAACCCAGAGCATCTCTGCTACTCAAAAGCTTCCGGCGGTTTGCCCATCATATACATAGTAAAATCTGAAAACAAACAGCCTTTTCCGAAATCCCTCCCTTCCAGCTTCAGTTCTCTTCATGCCCTCACTGATCCTTTGTTTATTCCAGGGTGGTGGAAGCACAGCACAGCCCTGAGACTCTCAACCTCAACCTCTCAGCGTTCCCTGTGGCTACTCCCTCCACCGAGGACACCACGCTGAAGCCCCCTCTGGCTTTAAGACTCTGGAGTCCCACATGCTCAAGGAGCACCCCAGATGCTCATGATGAGATTCAGCTTTCATCCTCACACCTGGCCCCTGCTGTTCCCCCTTCTCTCCCCTGGTCACATGCCTGCACATGCCCTGGTTCTCTGGGTTTGAGACAATTTTGGACAAAGTGTAACACCAGCCCTCTCTTAGGGAACTATTTGGGGCCCTAGAAAGTGTTTATCGTCAGATGGCCGCTTCCAACCAAACAAAACAGGCTCCTGTTCCACTGTGTGCTACACAAGTTCTTAAAGGTTAGCA